>NW_027660336.1:0-550663 GCF_963210335.1 Falco punctatus
TAGACTCAGGCTCTTAGAGTGAGGGTTAGACTCAGGCTCTTAGGGTGAGGGTTAGACTCAGGCTCTTAGGGTTAGGGTTAGACTCAGGCTCTTAGGGTGAGGGTTAGACTCAGGCTCTTAGGGTTAGGGTTAGACTCAGGCTCTTAGGGTGAGGGTTAGACTCAGGCTCTTAGAGTGAGGGTTAGACTCAGGCTCTTAGGGTGAGGGTTAGACTCAGGCTCTTAGGGTTAGGGTTAGACTCAGGCTCTTAGGGTTAGGGTTAGACTCAGGCTCTTAGGGTGAGGGTTAGACTCAGGCTCTTAGGGTTAGGGTTAGACTCAGGCTCTTAGGGTGAGGGTTAGACTCAGGCTCTTAGGGTGAGGGTTAGACTCAGGCTCTTAGAGTGAGGGTTAGACTCAGGCTCTTAGGGTGAGGGTTAGACTCAGCTCTTAGGGTTAGGGTTAGACTCAGGCTCTTAGGGTGAGGGTTAGACTCAGGCTCTTAGGGTTAGGGTTAGGGTCAGGCTCTTAGGGTTAGGGTTAGGGTCAGGCTCTTAGGGTTAGGGTTAGACTCAGGCTCTTAGGGTTAGGGTTAGACTCAGGCTCTTAGGGTGAGGGTTAGACTCAGGCTCTTAGGGTTAGGGTTAGACTCAGGCTCTTAGGGTGAGGGTTAGACTCAGGCTCTTAGGGTGAGGGTTAGACTCAGGCTCTTAGGGTGAGGGTTAGACTCAGGCTCTTAGGGTGAGGGTTAGACTCAGGCTCTTAGGGTTAGGGTTAGACTCAGGCTCTTAGGGTGAGGGTTAGACTCAGGCTCTTAGGGTGAGGGTTAGACTCAGGCTCTTAGGGTTAGGGTTAGACTCAGGCTCTTAGGGTGAGGGTTAGACTCAGGCTCTTAGGGTTAGGGTTAGACTCAGGCTCTTAGGGTGAGGTTAGACTCAGGCTCTTAGGGTGAGGGTTAGACTCAGGCTCTTAGGGTGAGGGTTAGGGTCAGGCTCTTAGGGTTAGGCTTAGACTCAGGCTCTTAGGGTTAGGGTTAGACTCAGGCTCTTAGGGTGAGGGTTAGACTCAGGCTCTTAGGGTTAGGGTTAGACTCAGGCTCTTAGGGTTAGGGTTAGACTCAGGCTCTTAGGGTGAGGGTTAGACTCAGGCTCTTAGGGTGAGGGTTAGACTCAGGCTCTTAGGGTGAGGGTTAGACTCAGGCTCTTAGGGTGAGGGTTAGACTCAGGCTCTTAGGGTGAGGGTTAGACTCAGGCTCTTAGGGTTAGGGTTAGACTCAGGCTCTTAGGGTTAGGGTTAGACTCAGGCTCTTAGGGTGAGGGTTAGACTCAGGCTCTTAGGGTGAGGGTTAGACTCAGGCTCTTAGGGTGAGGGTTAGACTCAGGCTCTTAGGGTGAGGGTTAGACTCAGGCTCTTAGGGTTAGGGTTAGACTCAGGCTCTTAGGGTGAGGGTTAGACTCAGGCTCTTAGGGTGAGGGTTAGACTCAGGCTCTTAGGGTGAGGGTTAGACTCAGGCTCTTAGGGTGAGGGTTAGACTCAGGCTCTTAGGGTTAGGGTTAGACTCAGGCTCTTAGGGTTAGGGTTAGACTCAGGCTCTTAGGGTGAGGGTTAGACTCAGGCTCTTAGGGTTAGGGTTAGAGTCAGGCTCTTAGGGTGAGGGTTAGACTCAGGCTCTTAGGGTGAGGGTTAGATTCAGGCTCTTAGGGTTAGGGTTAGACTCAGGCTCTTAGGGTGAGGGTTAGACTCAGGCTCTTAGGGTGAGGGTTAGACTCAGGCTCTTAGGGTGAGGGTTAGACTCAGGCTCTTAGGGTGAGGGTTAGACTCAGGCTCTTCGGGTGAGGGTTAGACTCAGGCTCTTAGGGTTAGGGTTAGACTCAGGCTCTTAGGGTGAGGGTTAGACTCAGGCTCTTAGGGTGAGGGTTAGACTCAGGCTCTTAGGGTTAGGGTTAGACTCAGGCTCTTAGGGTTAGGGTTAGACTCAGGCTCTTAGGGTGAGGGTTAGACTCAGGCTCTTAGGGTGAGGGTTAGACTCAGGCTCTTAGGGTGAGGGTTAGACTCAGGCTCTTAGGGTTAGGGTTAGACTCAGGCTCTTAGGGTGAGGGTTAGACTCAGGCTCTTAGGGTGAGGGTTAGGGTCAGGCTCTTAGGGTTAGGGTTAGACTCAGGCTCTTAGGGTGAGGGTTAGACTCAGGCTCTTAGGGTTAGGGTTAGACTCAGGCTCTTAGGGTTAGGGTTAGACTCAGGCTCTTAGGGTGAGGGTTAGACTCAGGCTCTTAGGGTGAGGGTTAGACTCAGGCTCTTAGGGTGAGGGTTAGACTCAGGCTCTTAGGGTGAGGGTTAGACTCAGGCTCTTAGGGTTAGGGTTAGACTCAGGCTCTTAGGGTGAGGGTTAGACTCAGGCTCTTAGGGTTAGGGTTAGACTCAGGCTCTTAGGGTGAGGGTTAGACTCAGGCTCTTCGGGTTAGGGTTAGACTCAGGCTCTTAGGGTTAGGGTTAGACTCAGGCTCTTAGGGTTAGGGTTAGACTCAGGCTCTTAGGGTTAGGGTTAGACTCAGGCTCTTAGGGTTAGGGTTAGACTCAGGCTCTTAGGGTGAGGGTTAAACTCAGGCTCTTAGGGTTAGGGTTAGACTCAGGCTCTTAGGGTGAGGGTTAGACTCAGGCTCTTAGGGTGAGGGTTAGACTCAGGCTCTTAGGGTTAGGGTTAGACTCAGGCTCTTAGGGTGAGGGTTAGACTCAGGCTCTTAGGGTGAGGGTTAGACTCAGGCTCTTAGGGTGAGGGTTAGACTCAGGCTCTTAGGGTGAGGGTTAGACTCAGGCTCTTAGGGTGAGGGTTAGACTCAGGCTCTTAGGGTTAGGGTTAGACTCAGGCTCTTAGGGTGAGGGTTAGACTCAGCCTCTTAGGGTGAGGGTTAGACTCAGGCTCTTAGGGTTAGGGTTAGACTCAGGCTCTTAGGGTGAGGGTTAGACTCAGGCTCTTAGGGTGAGGGTTAGACTCAGGCTCTTAGGGTTAGGGTTAGACTCAGGCTCTTAGGGTTAGGGTTAGACTCAGGCTCTTAGGGTTAGGGTTAGACTCAGGCTCTTAGGGTGAGGGTTAGACTCAGGCTCTTAGGGTTAGGGTTAGACTCAGGCTCTTAGGGTGAGGGTTAGACTCAGGCTCTTAGGGTGAGGGTTAGACTCAGGCTCTTAGGGTGAGGGTTAGACTCAGGCTCTTAGGGTGAGGGTTAGACTCAGGCTCTTAGGGTTAGGGTTAGACTCAGGCTCTTAGGGTGAGGGTTAGACTCAGGCTCTTAGGGTGAGGGTTAGACTCAGGCTCTTAGGGTGAGGGTTAGACTCAGGCTCTTAGGGTTAGGGTTAGACTCAGGCTCTTAGGGTTAGGGTTAGACTCAGGCTCTTAGGGTGAGGGTTAGGGTCAGGCTCTTAGGGTTAGGGTTAGACTCAGGCTCTTAGGGTGAGGGTTAGACTCAGGCTCTTCGGGTTAGGGTTAGACTCAGGCTCTTAGGGTTAGGGTTAGACTCAGGCTCTTAGGGTTAGGGTTAGACTCAGGCTCTTAGGGTTAGGGTTAGACTCAGGCTCTTAGGGTGAGGGTTAAACTCAGGCTCTTAGGGTTAGGGTTAGACTCAGGCTCTTAGGGTGAGGGTTAGACTCAGGCTCTTAGGGTGAGGGTTAGACTCAGGCTCTTAGGGTTAGGGTTAGACTCAGGCTCTTAGGGTGAGGGTTAGACTCAGGCTCTTAGGGTGAGGGTTAGACTCAGGCTCTTAGGGTGAGGGTTAGACTCAGGCTCTTAGGGTGAGGGTTAGACTCAGGCTCTTAGGGTTAGGGTTAGACTCAGGCTCTTAGGGTTAGGGTTAGACTCAGGCTCTTAGGGTGAGGGTTAGACTCAGCCTCTTAGGGTGAGGGTTAGACTCAGGCTCTTAGGGTTAGGGTTAGACTCAGGCTCTTAGGGTGAGGGTTAGACTCAGGCTCTTAGGGTGAGGGTTAGACTCAGGCTCTTAGGGTTAGGGTTAGACTCAGGCTCTTAGGGTTAGGGTTAGACTCAGGCTCTTAGGGTTAGGGTTAGACTCAGGCTCTTAGGGTGAGGGTTAGACTCAGGCTCTTAGGGTTAGGGTTAGACTCAGGCTCTTAGGGTGAGGGTTAGACTCAGGCTCTTAGGGTGAGGGTTAGACTCAGGCTCTTAGGGTGAGGGTTAGACTCAGGCTCTTAGGGTGAGGGTTAGACTCAGGCTCTTAGGGTGAGGGTTAGACTCAGGCTCTTAGGGTGAGGGTTAGACTCAGGCTCTTAGGGTGAGGGTTAGACTCAGGCTCTTAGGGTTAGGGTTAGACTCAGGCTCTTAGGGTGAGGGTTAGACTCAGGCTCTTAGGGTGAGGGTTAGGGTCAGGCTCTTAGGGTTAGGGTTAGACTCAGGCTCTTAGGGTGAGGGTTAGACTCAGGCTCTTAGGGTTAGGGTTAGACTCAGGCTCTTAGGGTTAGGGTTAGACTCAGGCTCTTAGGGTGAGGGTTAGACTCAGGCTCTTAGGGTGAGGGTTAGACTCAGGCTCTTAGGGTGAGGGTTAGACTCAGGCTCTTAGGGTGAGGGTTAGACTCAGGCTCTTAGGGTTAGGGTTAGACTCAGGCTCTTAGGGTGAGGGTTAGACTCAGGCTCTTAGGGTTAGGGTTAGACTCAGGCTCTTAGGGTTAGGGTTAGACTCAGGCTCTTAGGGTTAGGGTTAGACTCAGGCTCTTAGGGTTAGGGTTAGACTCAGGCTCTTAGGGTGAGGGTTAGACTCAGGCTCTTAGGGTTAGGCTTAGACTCAGGCTCTTAGGGTGAGGGTTAGACTCAGGCTCTTAGGGTTAGGGTTAGACTCAGGCTCTTAGGGTGAGGGTTAGACTCAGGCTCTTAGGGTTAGGGTTAGACTCAGCCTCTTAGGGTGAGGGTTAGACTCAGGCTCTTAGGGTGAGGGTTAGACTCAGGCTCTTAGGGTGAGGGTTAGACTCAGGCTCTTAGGGTTAGGGTTAGACTCAGGCTCTTAGGGTGAGGGTTAGACTCAGGCTCTTAGGGTGAGGGTTAGACTCAGGCTCTTAGGGTTAGGGTTAGACTCAGGCTCTTAGGGTGAGGGTTAGACTCAGGCTCTTAGAGTGAGGGTTAGACTCAGGCTCTTAGGGTGAGGGTTAGACTCAGGCTCTTAGGGTTAGGGTTAGACTCAGGCTCTTAGGGTTAGGGTTAGACTCAGGCTCTTAGGGTGAGGGTTAGACTCAGGCTCTTAGGGTTAGGGTTAGACTCAGGCTCTTAGGGTGAGGGTTAGACTCAGGCTCTTAGGGTGAGGGTTAGACTCAGGCTCTTAGAGTGAGGGTTAGACTCAGGCTCTTAGGGTGAGGGTTAGACTCAGCTCTTAGGGTTAGGGTTAGACTCAGGCTCTTAGGGTGAGGGTTAGACTCAGGCTCTTAGGGTGAGGGTTAGGGTCAGGCTCTTAGGGTTAGGGTTAGGGTCAGGCTCTTAGGGTTAGGGTTAGACTCAGGCTCTTAGGGTTAGGGTTAGACTCAGGCTCTTAGGGTGAGGGTTAGACTCAGGCTCTTAGGGTTAGGGTTAGACTCAGGCTCTTAGGGTGAGGGTTAGACTCAGGCTCTTAGGGTTAGGGTTAGACTCAGGCTCTTAGGGTGAGGGTTAGACTCAGGCTCTTAGGGTGAGGGTTAGACTCAGGCTCTTAGGGTTAGGGTTAGACTCAGGCTCTTAGGGTGAGGGTTAGACTCAGGCTCTTAGGGTGAGGGTTAGACTCAGGCTCTTAGGGTTAGGGTTAGACTCAGGCTCTTAGGGTGAGGGTTAGACTCAGGCTCTTAGGGTTAGGGTTAGACTCAGGCTCTTAGGGTGAGGGTTAGACTCAGGCTCTTAGGGTGAGGGTTAGACTCAGGCTCTTAGGGTGAGGGTTAGGGTCAGGCTCTTAGGGTTAGGCTTAGACTCAGGCTCTTAGGGTTAGGGTTAGACTCAGGCTCTTAGGGTGAGGGTTAGACTCAGGCTCTTAGGGTTAGGGTTAGACTCAGGCTCTTAGGGTTAGGGTTAGACTCAGGCTCTTAGGGTGAGGGTTAGACTCAGGCTCTTAGGGTGAGGGTTAGACTCAGGCTCTTAGGGTGAGGGTTAGACTCAGGCTCTTAGGGTGAGGGTTAGACTCAGGCTCTTAGGGTGAGGGTTAGACTCAGGCTCTTAGGGTTAGGGTTAGACTCAGGCTCTTAGGGTGAGGGTTAGACTCAGGCTCTTAGGGTGAGGGTTACACTCAGGCTCTTAGGGTGAGGGTTAGACTCAGGCTCTTAGGGTGAGGGTTAGACTCAGGCTCTTAGGGTGAGGGTTAGACTCAGGCTCTTAGGGTTAGGGTTAGACTCAGGCTCTTAGGGTGAGGGTTAGACTCAGGCTCTTAGGGTTAGGGTTAGACTCAGGCTCTTAGGGTGAGGGTTAGACTCAGCCTCTTAGGGTGAGGGTTAGACTCAGGCTCTTAGGGTTAGGGTTAGACTCAGGCTCTTAGGGTGAGGGTTAGACTCAGGCTCTTAGGGTGAG
Organism: Falco punctatus; assembly: GCF_963210335.1. Lineage (NCBI taxonomy): Eukaryota > Metazoa > Chordata > Aves > Falconiformes > Falconidae > Falco > Falco punctatus. The sequence goes on from NW_027660336.1 coordinate 6,495, forward strand.
GGTTAGACTCAGGCTCTTAGGGTTAGGGTTAGACTCAGGCTCTTAGGGTTAGGGTTAGGGTCAGGCTCTTAGGGTTAGGGTTAGACTCAGGCTCTTAGGGTGAGGGTTAGACTCAGGCTCTTAGGGTTAGGGTTAGACTCAGGCTCTTAGGGTGAGGGTTAGACTCAGGCTCTTAGGGTGAGGGTTAGACTCAGGCTCTTAGGGTGAGGGTTAGACTCAGGCTCTTAGGGTTAGGGTTAGACTCAGGCTCTTAGGGTGAGGGTTAGACTCAGGCTCTTAGGGTGAGGGTTAGACTCAGGCTCTTAGGGTGAGGGTTAGACTCAGGCTCTTAGGGTTAGGGTTAGACTCAGGCTCTTAGGGTGAGGGTTAGACTCAGGCTCTTAGGGTGAGGGTTAGGGTCAGGCTCTTAGGGTTAGGGTTAGACTCAGGCTCTTAGGGTGAGGGTTAGACTCAGGCTCTTAGGGTTAGGGTTAGACTCAGGCTCTTAGGGTTAGGGTTAGACTCAGGCTCTTAGGGTGAGGGTTAGACTCAGGCTCTTAGGGTGAGGGTTAGACTCAGGCTCTTAGGGTGAGGGTTAGACTCAGGCTCTTAGGGTGAGGGTTAGACTCAGGCTCTTAGGGTTAGGGTTAGACTCAGGCTCTTAGGGTGAGGGTTAGACTCAGGCTCTTAGGGTTAGGGTTAGACTCAGGCTCTTAGGGTTAGGGTTAGACTCAGGCTCTTAGGGTGAGGGTTAGACTCAGGCTCTTAGGGTTAGGGTTAGACTCAGGCTCTTAGGGTTAGGGATAGACTCAGGCTCTTAGGGTGAGGGTTAGACTCAGGCTCTTAGGGTTAGGCTTAGACTCAGGCTCTTAGGGTGAGGGTTAGACTCAGGCTCTTAGGGTTAGGGTTAGACTCAGGCTCTTAGGGTGAGGGTTAGACTCAGGCTCTTAGGGTGAGGGTTAGACTCAGGCTCTTAGGGTGAGGGTTAGACTCAGGCTCTTAGGGTGAGGGTTAGACTCAGGCTCTTAGGGTGAGGGTTAGACTCAGGCTCTTAGGGTTAGGGTTAGACTCAGGCTCTTAGGGTGAGGGTTAGACTCAGGCTCTTAGGGTTAGGGTTAGACTCAGGCTCTTAGGGTGAGGGTTAGACTCAGGCTCTTAGAGTGAGGGTTAGACTCAGGCTCTTAGGGTGAGGGTTAGACTCAGGCTCTTAGGGTTAGGGTTAGACTCAGGCTCTTAGGGTTAGGGTTAGACTCAGGCTCTTAGGGTGAGGGTTAGACTCAGGCTCTTAGGGTTAGGGTTAGACTCAGGCTCTTAGGGTGAGGGTTAGACTCAGGCTCTTAGGGTGAGGGTTAGACTCAGGCTCTTAGAGTGAGGGTTAGACTCAGGCTCTTAGGGTGAGGGTTAGACTCAGCTCTTAGGGTTAGGGTTAGACTCAGGCTCTTAGGGTGAGGGTTAGACTCAGGCTCTTAGGGTGAGGGTTAGACTCAGGCTCTTAGGGTGAGGGTTAGACTCAGGCTCTTAGGGTTAGGGTTAGACTCAGGCTCTTAGGGTTAGGGTTAGACTCAGGCTCTTAGGGTGAGGGTTAGACTCAGGCTCTTAGGGTTAGGGTTAGACTCAGGCTCTTAGGGTGAGGGTTAGACTCAGGCTCTTAGGGTGAGGGTTAGACTCAGGCTCTTAGGGTGAGGGTTAGACTCAGGCTCTTAGGGTGAGGGTTAGACTCAGGCTCTTAGGGTTAGGGTTAGACTCAGGCTCTTAGGGTGAGGGTTAGACTCAGGCTCTTAGGGTGAGGGTTAGACTCAGGCTCTTAGGGTTAGGGTTAGACTCAGGCTCTTAGGGTGAGGGTTAGACTCAGGCTCTTAGGGTTAGGGTTAGACTCAGGCTCTTAGGGTGAGGGTTAGACTCAGGCTCTTAGGGTGAGGGTTAGACTCAGGCTCTTAGGGTGAGGGTTAGGGTCAGGCTCTTAGGGTTAGGCTTAGACTCAGGCTCTTAGGGTTAGGGTTAGACTCAGGCTCTTAGGGTTAGGGTTAGACTCAGGCTCTTAGGGTTAGGGTTAGACTCAGGCTCTTAGGGTGAGGGTTAGACTCAGGCTCTTAGGGTGAGGGTTAGACTCAGGCTCTTAGGGTGAGGGTTAGACTCAGGCTCTTAGGGTGAGGGTTAGACTCAGGCTCTTAGGGTTAGGGTTAGACTCAGGCTCTTAGGGTTAGGGTTAGACTCAGGCTCTTAGGGTGAGGGTTAAACTCAGGCTCTTAGGGTGAGGGTTAGACTCAGGCTCTTAGGGTGAGGGTTAGACTCAGGCTCTTAGGGTGAGGGTTAGACTCAGGCTCTTAGGGTTAGGGTTAGACTCAGGCTCTTAGGGTGAGGGTTAGACTCAGGCTCTTAGGGTGAGGGTTAGACTCAGGCTCTTAGGGTGAGGGTTAGACTCAGGCTCTTAGGGTGAGGGTTAGACTCAGGCTCTTAGGGTTAGGGTTAGACTCAGGCTCTTAGGGTGAGGGTTAGACTCAGGCTCTTAGGGTGAGGGTTAGACTCAGGCTCTTAGGGTTAGGGTTAGAGTCAGGCTCTTAGGGTGAGGGTTAGACTCAGGCTCTTAGGGTGAGGGTTAGACTCAGGCTCTTAGGGTTAGGGTTAGACTCAGGCTCTTAGGGTGAGGGTTAGACTCAGGCTCTTAGGGTGAGGGTTAGACTCAGGCTCTTAGGGTGAGGGTTAGACTCAGGCTCTTAGGGTGAGGGTTAGACTCAGGCTCTTCGGGTGAGGGTTAGACTCAGGCTCTTAGGGTTAGGGTTAGACTCAGGCTCTTAGGGTGAGGGTTAGACTCAGGCTCTTAGGGTGAGGGTTAGACTCAGGCTCTTAGGGTTAGGGTTAGACTCAGGCTCTTAGGGTGAGGGTTAGACTCAGGCTCTTAGGGTGAGGGTTAGACTCAGGCTCTTAGGGTGAGGGTTAGACTCAGGCTCTTAGGGTTAGGGTTAGACTCAGGCTCTTAGGGTGAGGGTTAGACTCAGGCTCTTAGGGTGAGGGTTAGGGTCAGGCTCTTAGGGTTAGGGTTAGACTCAGGCTCTTAGGGTGAGGGTTAGACTCAGGCTCTTAGGGTTAGGGTTAGACTCAGGCTCTTAGGGTTAGGGTTAGACTCAGGCTCTTAGGGTGAGGGTTAGACTCAGGCTCTTAGGGTGAGGGTTAGACTCAGGCTCTTAGGGTGAGGGTTAGACTCAGGCTCTTAGGGTTAGGGTTAGACTCAGGCTCTTAGGGTGAGGGTTAGACTCAGGCTCTTAGGGTTAGGGTTAGACTCAGGCTCTTAGGGTGAGGGTTAGACTCAGGCTCTTAGGGTTAGGGTTAGACTCAGGCTCTTAGGGTGAGGGTTAGACTCAGGCTCTTCGGGTTAGGGTTAGACTCAGGCTCTTAGGGTTAGGGTTAGACTCAGGCTCTTAGGGTGAGGGTTAGACTCAGGCTCTTAGGGTTAGGGTTAGACTCAGGCTCTTAGGGTGAGGGTTAGACTCAGGCTCTTAGGGTTAGGGTTAGACTCAGGCTCTTAGGGTGAGGGTTAGACTCAGGCTCTTAGGGTGAGGGTTAGACTCAGGCTCTTAGGGTGAGGGTTAGACTCAGGCTCTTAGGGTGAGGGTTAGACTCAGGCTCTTAGGGTTAGGGTTAGACTCAGGCTCTTAGGGTGAGGGTTAGACTCAGGCTCTTAGGGTGAGGGTTAGACTCAGGCTCTTAGGGTGAGGGTTAGACTCAGGCTCTTAGGGTTAGGGTTAGGGTCAGGCTCTTAGGGTGAGGGTTAGACTCAGCCTCTTAGGGTGAGGGTTAGACTCAGGCTCTTAGGGTGAGGGTTAGACTCAGGCTCTTAGGGTTAGGGTTAGACTCAGGCTCTTAGGGTGAGGGTTAGACTCAGGCTCTTAGGGTTAGGGTTAGACTCAGGCTCTTAGGGTGAGGGTTAGACTCAGGCTCTTAGGGTTAGGGTTAGACTCAGGCTCTTAGGGTGAGGGTTAGGGTCAGGCTCTTAGGGTTAGGCTTAGACTCAGGCTCTTAGGGTTAGGGTTAGACTCAGGCTCTTAGGGTGAGGGTTAGACTCAGGCTCTTAGGGTTAGGGTTAGACTCAGGCTCTTAGGGTGAGGGTTAGACTCAGGCTCTTAGGGTTAGGGTTAGACTCAGGCTCTTAGGGTTAGGGTTAGACTCAGGCTCTTAGGGTGAGGGTTAGGGTCAGGCTCTTAGGGTTAGGGTTAGACTCAGGCTCTTAGGGTGAGGGTTAGACTCAGGCTCTTAGGGTTAGGCTTAGACTCAGGCTCTTAGGGTTAGGGTTAGACTCAGGCTCTTAGGGTTAGGGTTAGACTCAGGGTCTTAGGGTGAGGGTTAGGGTCAGGCTCTTAGGGTTAGGGTTAGACTCAGGCTCTTAGGGTGAGGGTTAGACTCAGGCTCTTAGGGTGAGGGTTAGACTCAGGCTCTTAGGGTGAGGGTTAGACTCAGGCTCTTAGGGTTAGGGTTAGGGTCAGGCTCTTAGGGTGAGGGTTAGACTCAGGCTCTTAGGGTGAGGGTTAGACTCAGGCTCTTAGGGTTAGGGTTAGACTCAGGCTCTTAGGGTGAGGGTTAGACTCAGGCTCTTAGGGTGAGGGTTAGACTCAGGCTCTTAGGGTGAGGGTTAGACTCAGGCTCTTAGGGTGAGGGTTAGACTCAGGCTCTTAGGGTTAGGGTTAGACTCAGGCTCTTAGGGTTAGGGTTAGACTCAGGCTCTTAGGGTGAGGGTTAGACTCAGGCTCTTAGGGTTAGGGTTAGACTCAGGCTCTTAGGGTGAGGGTTAGACTCAGGCTCTTAGGGTGAGGGTTAGACTCAGGCTCTTAGGGTTAGGGTTAGACTCAGGCTCTTAGGGTGAGGGTTAGACTCAGGCTCTTAGGGTGAGGGTTAGACTCAGGCTCTTAGGGTTAGGGTTAGTGTCAGGCTCTTAGGGTTAGGGTTAGACTCAGGCTCTTAGGGTTAGGGTTAGACTCAGGCTCTTAGGGTTAGGGTTAGGGTCAGGCTCTTAGGGTTAGGGTTAGGGTCAGGCTCTTAGGGTTAGGGTTAGACTCAGGCTCTTAGGGTGAGGGTTAGACTCAGGCTCTTAGGGTTAGGGTTAGACTCAGGCTCTTAGGGTGAGGGTTAGACTCAGGCTCTTAGAGTGAGGGTTAGACTCAGGCTCTTAGGGTGAGGGTTAGACTCAGGCTCTTAGGGTTAGGGTTAGACTCAGGCTCTTAGGGTGAGGGTTAGACTCAGGCTCTTAGGGTGAGGGTTAGACTCAGGCTCTTAGGGTTAGGGTTAGGGTCAGGCTCTTAGGGTTAGGGTTAGGGTCAGGCTCTTAGGGTTAGGGTTAGACTCAGGCTCTTAGGGTTAGGGTTAGACTCAGGCTCTTAGGTTGAGGGTTAGACTCAGGCTCTTAGGGTTAGGGTTAGACTCAGGCTCTTAGGGTTAGGGTTAGACTCAGGCTCTTAGGGTTAGGGTTAGACTCAGGCTCTTAGGGTTAGGGTTAGACTCAGGCTCTTAGGGTGAGGGTTAGACTCAGGCTCTTAGGGTTAGGGTTAGACTCAGGCTCTTAGGGTTAGGGTTAGGGTCAGGCTCTTAGGGTTAGGGTTAGGGTCAGGCTCTTAGGGTTAGGGTTAGTGTCAGGCTCTTAGGGTTAGGGTTAGACTCAGGCTCTTAGGGTGAGGGTTAGACTCAGGCTCTTAGGGTGAGGGTTAGACTCAGGCTCTTAGGGTTAGTGTTAGACTCAGGCTCTTAGGGTGAGGGTTAGACTCAGGCTCTTAGGGTTAGGGTTAGACTCAGGCTCTTAGGGTTAGACTCAGGCTCTTAGGGTGAGGGTTAGACTCAGGCTCTTAGAGTGAGGGTTAGACTCAGGCTCTTAGGGTTAGGGTTAGACTCAGGCTCTTAGGGTGAGGGTTAGACTCAGGCTCTTAGGGTGAGGGTTAGACTCAGGCTCTTAGAGTGAGGGTTAGACTCAGGCTCTTAGGGTTAGGGTTAGACTCAGGCTCTTAGGGTGAGGGTTAGACTCAGGCTCTTAGGGTGAGGGTTAGACTCAGGCTCTTAGGGTTAGGGTTAGACTCAGGCTCTTAGGGTGAGGGTTAGACTCAGGCTCTTAGGGTTAGGGTTAGACTCAGGCTCTTAGGGTGAGGGTTAGACTCAGGCTCTTAGGGTTAGGGTTAGACTCAGGCTCTTAGGGTGAGGGTTAGACTCAGGCTCTTAGGGTGAGGGTTAGACTCAGGCTCTTAGGGTTAGGGTTAGGGTCAGGCTCTTAGGGTTAGGGTTAGGGTCAGGCTCTTAGGGTTAGGGTTAGTGTCAGGCTCTTAGGGTGAGGGTTAGGGTCAGGCTCTTAGGGTGAGGGTTAGACTCAGGCTCTTAGGGTGAGGGTTAGACTCAGGCTCTTAGGGTTAGGGTTAGACTCAGGCTCTTAGGGTTACGGTTAGACTCAGGCTCTTAGGGTGAGGGTTAGACTCAGGCTCTTAGGGTTAGGGTTAGACTCAGGCTCTTAGGGTTAGGGTTAGGGTCAGGCTCTTAGGGTGAGGGTTAGGGTCAGGCTCTTAGGGTGAGGGTTAGGGTCAGGCTCTTAGGGTTAGGGTTAGACTCAGGCTCTTAGGGTGAGGGTTAGACTCAGGCTCTTAGGGTTAGGGTTAGACTCAGGCTCTTAGGGTGAGGGTTAGACTCAGGCTCTTAGACTGAGGGTTAGACTCAGGCTCTTAGGGTTAGGGTTAGACTCAGGCTCTTAGGGTGTGGGTTAGACTCAGGCTCTTAGGGTGAGGGTTAGACTCAGGCTCTTAGGGTTAGGGTTAGACTCAGGCTCTTAGGGTTAGGGTTAGACTCAGGCTCTTAGGGTTAGGGTTAGACTCAGGCTCTTCGGGTTAGGGTTAGACTCAGGCTCTTAGGGTTACGGTTAGACTCAGGCTCTTAGGGTGAGGGTTAGGGTCAGGCTCTTAGGGTGAGGGTTAGACTCAGGCTCTTAGGGTGAGGGTAAGACTCAGGCTCTTAGGGTTAGGGTTAGACTCAGGCTCTTAGGGTGAGGGTTAGACTCAGGCTCTTAGGGTTAGGGTTAGACTCAGGCTCTTAGGGTTAGGGTTAGACTCAGGCTCTTAGGGTGAGGGTTAGACTCAGGCTCTTAGGGTTAGGGTTAGACTCAGCCTCTTAGGGTGAGGGTTAGACTCAGGCTCTTAGGGTTAGGGTTAGACTCAGGCTCTTAGGGTGAGGGTTAGACTCAGGCTCTTAGGGTTAGGGTTAGACTCAGGCTCTTAGGGTTAGGGTTAGGGTCAGGCTCTTAGGGTTAGGGTTAGGGTCAGGCTCTTAGGGTTAGGGTTAGTGTCAGGCTCTTAGGGTTAGGGTTAGGGTCAGGCTCTTAGGGTTAGGGTTAGACTCAGGCTCTTAGGGTTAGGGTTAGACTCAGGCTCTTAGGGTTAGGGTTAGACTCAGGCTCTTAGGGTTAGGGTTAGGGTCAGGCTCTTAGGGTTAGGGTTAGGGTCAGGCTCTTAGGGTGAGGGTTAGACTCAGGCTCTTAGGGTGAGGGTTAGACTCAGGCTCTTAGGGTTAGGGTTAGACTCAGGCTCTTAGGGTTAGGGTTAGACTCAGGCTCTTAGGGTTAGGGTTAGACTCAGGCTCTTAGGGTGAGGGTTAGACTCAGGCTCTTAGGGTGAGGGTTAGACTCAGGCTTTTAGAGTGAGGGTTAGGGTCAGGCTCTTAGGGTGAGGGTTAGACTCAGGCTCTTAGGGTTAGGGTTAGACTCAGGCTCTTAGGGTTAGGGTTAGACTCAGGCTCTTAGGGTGAGGGTTAGACTCAGGCTCTTAGGGTGAGGGTTAGACTCAGGCTCTTAGGGTGAGGGTTAGACTCAGGCTCTTAGGGTTAGGGTTAGACTCAGGCTCTTAGGGTGAGGGTTAGCCTCAGGCTCTTAGGGTTAGGGTTAGACTCAGGCTCTTAGGGTTAGGGTTAGACTCAGGCTCTTAGGGTTAGGGTTAGACTCAGGCTCTTAGGGTTAGGGTTAGGGTCAGGCTCTTAGGGTGAGGGTTAGACTCAGGCTCTTAGGGTTAGGGTTAGACTCAGGCTCTTAGGGTGAGGGTTAGACTCAGGCTCTTAGGGTGAGGGTTAGACTCAGGCTCTTAGGGTTAGGGTTAGACTCAGGCTCTTAGGGTTAGGGTTAGACTCAGGCTCTTAGGGTTAGGGTTAGACTCAGGCTCTTAGGGTGAGGGTTAGACTCAGGCTCTTAGGGTGAGGGTTAGACTCAGGCTCTTAGGGTTAGGGTTAGGGTCAGGCTCTTAGGGTTAGGGTTAGGGTCAGGCTCTTAGGGTTAGGGTTAGGGTCAGGCTCTTAGGGTGAGGGTTAGACTCAGGCTCTTAGGGTTAGGGTTAGACTCAGGCTCTTAGGGTGAGGGTTAGACTCAGGCTCTTAGGGTTAGGGTTAGACTCAGGCTCTTAGGGTGAGGGTTAGACTCAGGCTCTTAGGGTGAGGGTTAGACTCAGGCTCTTAGGGTGAGGGTTAGACTCAGGCTCTTAGGGTTAGGGTTAGACTCAGGCTCTTAGGGTGAGGGTTAGACTCAGGCTCTTAGGGTTAGGGTTAGACTCAGGCTCTTAGGGTGAGGGTTAGACTCAGGCTCTTAGGGTTAGGGTTAGACTCATGCTCTTAGGGTGAGGGTTAGACTCAGGCTCTTAGGGTTAGGGTTAGACTCAGGCTCTTAGGGTTAGTGTTAGACTCAGGCTCTTAGGGTGAGGGTTAGACTCAGGCTCTTAGGGTTAGGGTTAGACTCAGGCTCTTAGGGTTAGGGTTAGACTCAGGCTCTTAGGGTGAGGGTTAGACTCAGGCTCTTAGGGTGAGGGTTAGACTCAGGCTCTTAGGGTTAGGGTTAGACTCAGGCTCTTAGGGTTAGGGTTAGACTCAGGCTCTTAGGGTTAGGGTTAGACTCAGGCTCTTAGGGTGAGGGTTAGACTCAGGCTCTTAGGGTGAGGGTTAGACTCAGGCTCTTAGGGTGAGGGTTAGACTAAGGCTCTTAGGGTTAGGGTTAGACTCAGGCTCTTAGGGTGAGGGTTAGACTCAGGCTCTTAGGGTGAGGGTTAGGGTCAGGCTCTTAGGGTTAGGGTTAGACTCAGGCTCTTAGGGTGAGGGTTAGACTCAGGCTCTTAGGGTTAGGGTTAGACTCAGGCTCTTAGGGTTAGGGTTAGACTCAGGCTCTTAGGGTGAGGGTTAGACTCAGGCTCTTAGGGTGAGGGTTAGACTCAGGCTCTTAGGGTGAGGGTTAGACTCAGGCTCTTAGGGTGAGGGTTAGACTCAGGCTCTTAGGGTGAGGGTTAGACTCAGGCTCTTAGGGTTAGGGTTAGACTCAGGCTCTTAGGGTGAGGGTTAGACTCAGGCTCTTAGGGTTAGGGTTAGACTCAGGCTCTTAGGGTGAGGGTTAGACTCAGGCTCTTCGGGTTAGGGTTAGACTCAGGCTCTTAGGGTTAGGGTTAGACTCAGGCTCTTAGGGTGAGGGTTAGACTCAGGCTCTTAGGGTGAGGGTTAGACTCAGGCTCTTAGGGTTAGGGTTAGACTCAGGCTCTTAGGGTTAGGGTTAGACTCAGGCTCTTAGGGTTAGGGTTAGACTCAGGCTCTTAGGGTGAGGGTTAGACTCAGGCTCTTAGGGTGAGGGTTAGACTCAGGCTCTTAGGGTGAGGGTTAGACTCAGGCTCTTAGGGTTAGGGTTAGACTCAGGCTCTTAGGGTGAGGGTTAGACTCAGGCTCTTAGGGTGAGGGTTAGGGTCAGGCTCTTAGGGTTAGGGTTAGACTCAGGCTCTTAGGGTGAGGGTTAGACTCAGGCTCTTAGGGTTAGGGTTAGACTCAGGCTCTTAGGGTTAGGGTTAGACTCAGGCTCTTAGGGTGAGGGTTAGACTCAGGCTCTTAGGGTGAGGGTTAGACTCAGGCTCTTAGGGTGAGGGTTAGACTCAGGCTCTTAGGGTGAGGGTTAGACTCAGGCTCTTAGGGTGAGGGTTAGACTCAGGCTCTTAGGGTTAGGGTTAGACTCAGGCTCTTAGGGTGAGGGTTAGACTCAGGCTCTTAGGGTTAGGGTTAGACTCAGGCTCTTAGGGTGAGGGTTAGACTCAGGCTCTTCGGGTTAGGGTTAGACTCAGGCTCTTAGGGTTAGGGTTAGACTCAGGCTCTTAGGGTTAGGGTTAGACTCAGGCTCTTAGGGTTAGGGTTAGACTCAGGCTCTTAGGGTGAGGGTTAGACTCAGGCTCTTAGGGTGAGGGTTAGACTCAGGCTCTTAGGGTGAGGGTTAGACTCAGGCTCTTAGGGTGAGGGTTAGACTCAGGCTCTTAGGGTTAGGGTTAGACTCAGGCTCTTAGGGTGAGGGTTAGACTCAGGCTCTTAGGGTTAGGGTTAGACTCAGGCTCTTAGGGTGAGGGTTAGACTCAGGCTCTTAGAGTGAGGGTTAGACTCAGGCTCTTAGGGTGAGGGTTAGACTCAGGCTCTTAGGGTTAGGGTTAGGGTCAGGCTCTTAGGGTGAGGGTTAGACTCAGGCTCTTAGGGTGAGGGTTAGACTCAGGCTCTTAGGGTGAGGGTTAGACTCAGGCTCTTAGGGTTAGGGTTAGACTCAGGCTCTTAGGGTTAGGGTTAGACTCAGGCTCTTAGGGTGAGGGTTAGACTCAGGCTCTTAGGGTTAGGGTTAGACTCAGGCTCTTAGGGTGAGGGTTAGACTCAGGCTCTTAGGGTTAGGGTTAGACTCAGGCTCTTAGGGTGAGGGTTAGGGTCAGGCTCTTAGGGTTAGGCTTAGACTCAGGCTCTTAGGGTTAGGGTTAGACTCAGGCTCTTAGGGTGAGGGTTAGACTCAGGCTCTTAGGGTTAGGGTTAGACTCAGGCTCTTAGGGTGAGGGTTAGACTCAGGCTCTTAGGGTTAGGGTTAGACTCAGGCTCTTAGGGTTAGGGTTAGACTCAGGCTCTTAGGGTGAGGGTTAGGGTCAGGCTCTTAGGGTTAGGGTTAGACTCAGGCTCTTAGGGTGAGGGTTAGACTCAGGCTCTTAGGGTTAGGCTTAGACTCAGGCTCTTAGGGTTAGGGTTAGACTCAGGCTCTTAGGGTTAGGGTTAGACTCAGGGTCTTAGGGTGAGGGTTAGGGTCAGGCTCTTAGGGTTAGGGTTAGACTCAGGCTCTTAGGGTGAGGGTTAGACTCAGGCTCTTAGGGTGAGGGTTAGACTCAGGCTCTTAGGGTTAGGGTTAGGGTCAGGCTCTTAGGGTTAGGGTTAGGGTCAGGCTCTTAGGGTTAGGGTTAGACTCAGGCTCTTAGGGTTAGGGTTAGACTCAGGCTCTTAGGGTGAGGGTTAGACTCAGGCTCTTAGAGTGAGGGTTAGACTCAGGCTCTTAGGGTGAGGGTTAGACTCAGGCTCTTAGGGTTAGGGTTAGGGTCAGGCTCTTAGGGTGAGGGTTAGACTCAGGCTCTTAGGGTGAGGGTTAGACTCAGGCTCTTAGGGTGAGGGTTAGACTCAGGCTCTTAGGGTTAGGGTTAGACTCAGGCTCTTAGGGTGAGGGTTAGACTCAGGCTCTTAGGGTTAGGGTTAGACTCAGGCTCTTAGGGTTAGGGTTAGACTCAGGCTCTTAGGGTGAGGGTTAGACTCAGGCTCTTAGGGTTAGGGTTAGACTCAGGCTCTTAGGGTGAGGGTTAGACTCAGGCTCTTAGGGTTAGGCTTAGACTCAGGCTCTTAGGGTTAGGGTTAGACTCAGGCTCTTAGGGTGAGGGTTAGACTCAGGCTCTTAGGGTTAGGGTTAGACTCAGGCTCTTAGGGTGAGGGTTAGACTCAGGCTCTTAGGGTTAGGGTTAGACTCAGGCTCTTAGGGTGAGGGTTAGGGTCAGGCTCTTAGGGTTAGGGTTAGACTCAGGCTCTTAGGGTGAGGGTTAGACTCAGGCTCTTAGGGTTAGGCTTAGACTCAGGCTCTTAGGGTTAGGGTTAGACTCAGGCTCTTAGGGTTAGGGTTAGACTCAGGGTCTTAGGGTGAGGGTTAGGGTCAGGCTCTTAGGGTTAGGGTTAGACTCAGGCTCTTAGGGTGAGGGTTAGACTCAGGCTCTTAGGGTGAGGGTTAGACTCAGGCTCTTAGGGTTAGGGTTAGGGTCAGGCTCTTAGGGTTAGGGTTAGGGTCAGGCTCTTAGGGTGAGGGTTAGACTCAGGCTCTTAGGGTGAGGGTTAGACTCAGGCTCTTAGGGTTAGGGTTAGACTCAGGCTCTTAGGGTGAGGGTTAGACTCAGGCTCTTAGGGTGAGGGTTAGACTCAGGCTCTTAGGGTGAGGGTTAGACTCAGGCTCTTAGGGTGAGGGTTAGACTCAGGCTCTTAGGGTTAGGGTTAGACTCAGGCTCTTAGGGTGAGGGTTAGACTCAGGCTCTTAGGGTGAGGGTTAGACTCAGGCTCTTAGGGTGAGGGTTAGACTCAGGCTCTTAGGGTTAGGGTTAGACTCAGGCTCTTAGGGTTAGGGTTAGACTCAGGCTCTTAGGGTGAGGGTTAGACTCAGGCTCTTAGGGTTAGGGTTAGACTCAGGCTCTTAGGGTGAGGGTTAGACTCAGGCTCTTAGGGTTAGGGTTAGTGTCAGGCTCTTAGGGTTAGGGTTAGACTCAGGCTCTTAGGGTTAGGGTTAGACTCAGGCTCTTAGGGTTAGGGTTAGACTCAGGCTCTTAGGGTTAGGGTTAGGGTCAGGCTCTTAGGGTTAGGGTTAGACTCAGGCTCTTAGGGTTAGGGTTAGACTCAGGCTCTTAGGGTGAGGGTTAGACTCAGGCTCTTAGGGTGAGGGTTAGACTCAGGCTCTTAGGGTGAGGGTTAGACTCAGGCTCTTAGAGTGAGGGTTAGACTCAGGCTCTTAGGGTGAGGGTTAGACTCAGGCTCTTAGGGTTAGGGTTAGACTCAGGCTCTTAGGGTGAGGGTTAGACTCAGGCTCTTAGGGTGAGGGTTAGACTCAGGCTCTTAGGGTTAGGGTTAGACTCAGGCTCTTAGGGTGAGGGTTAGACTCAGGCTCTTAGGGTGAGGGTTAGACTCAGGCTCTTAGGGTGAGGGTTAGACTCAGGCTCTTAGGGTGAGGGTTAGACTCAGGCTCTTAGGGTTAGGGTTAGACTCAGGCTCTTAGGGTGAGGGTTAGACTCAGGCTCTTAGGGTGAGGGTTAGACTCAGGCTCTTAGGGTGAGGGTTAGACTCAGGCTCTTAGGGTTAGGGTTAGACTCAGGCTCTTAGGGTTAGGGTTAGACTCAGGCTCTTAGGGTGAGGGTTAGACTCAGGCTCTTAGGGTTAGGGTTAGACTCAGGCTCTTAGGGTGAGGGTTAGACTCAGGCTCTTAGGGTTAGGGTTAGTGTCAGGCTCTTAGGGTTAGGGTTAGACTCAGGCTCTTAGGGTTAGGGTTAGACTCAGGCTCTTAGGGTTAGGGTTAGACTCAGGCTCTTAGGGTTAGGGTTAGGGTCAGGCTCTTAGGGTTAGGGTTAGACTCAGGCTCTTAGGGTTAGGGTTAGACTCAGGCTCTTAGGGTGAGGGTTAGACTCAGGCTCTTAGGGTGAGGGTTAGACTCAGGCTCTTAGGGTGAGGGTTAGACTCAGGCTCTTAGAGTGAGGGTTAGACTCAGGCTCTTAGGGTGAGGGTTAGACTCAGGCTCTTAGGGTTAGGGTTAGACTCAGGCTCTTAGGGTGAGGGTTAGACTCAGGCTCTTAGGGTGAGGGTTAGACTCAGGCTCTTAGGGTTAGGGTTAGGGTCAGGCTCTTAGGGTTAGGGTTAGGGTCAGGCTCTTAGGGTTAGGGTTAGACTCAGGCTCTTAGGGTTAGGGTTAGACTCAGGCTCTTAGGTTGAGGGTTAGACTCAGGCTCTTAGGGTTAGGGTTAGACTCAGGCTCTTAGGGTTAGGGTTAGACTCAGGCTCTTAGGGTTAGGGTTAGACTCAGGCTCTTAGGGTTAGGGTTAGACTCAGGCTCTTAGGGTGAGGGTTAGACTCAGGCTCTTAGGGTTAGGGTTAGACTCAGGCTCTTAGGGTTAGGGTTAGGGTCAGGCTCTTAGGGTTAGGGTTAGGGTCAGGCTCTTAGGGTTAGGGTTAGACTCAGGCTCTTAGGGTGAGGGTTAGACTCAGGCTCTTAGGGTGAGGGTTAGACTCAGGCTCTTAGGGTGAGGGTTAGACTCAGGCTCTTAGGGTTAGTGTTAGACTCAGGCTCTTAGGGTGAGGGTTAGACTCAGGCTCTTAGGGTTAGGGTTAGACTCAGGCTCTTAGGGTTAGACTCAGGCTCTTAGGGTGAGGGTTAGACTCAGGCTCTTAGAGTGAGGGTTAGACTCAGGCTCTTAGGGTTAGGGTTAGACTCAGGCTCTTAGGGTTAGGGTTAGACTCAGGCTCTTAGGGTTAGGGTTAGACTCAGGCTCTTAGGGTGAGGGTTAGACTCAGGCTCTTAGGGTGAGGGTTAGACTCAGGCTCTTAGAGTGAGGGTTAGACTCAGGCTCTTAGGGTTAGGGTTAGACTCAGGCTCTTAGGGTTAGGGTTAGACTCAGGCTCTTAGGGTGAGGGTTAGACTCAGGCTCTTAGGGTTAGGGTTAGACTCAGGCTCTTAGGGTGAGGGTTAGACTCAGGCTCTTAGGGTTAGGGTTAGACTCAGGCTCTTAGGGTGAGGGTTAGACTCAGGCTCTTAGGGTTAGGGTTAGGGTCAGGCTCTTAGGGTTAGGGTTAGTGTCAGGCTCTTAGGGTTAGGGTTAGGGTCAGGCTCTTAGGGTGAGGGTTAGGGTCAGGCTCTTAGGGTGAGGGTTAGACTCAGGCTCTTAGGGTGAGGGTTAGACTCAGGCTCTTAGGGTTACGGTTAGACTCAGGCTCTTAGGGTGAGGGTTAGACTCAGGCTCTTAGGGTTAGGGTTAGACTCAGGCTCTTAGGGTTAGGGTTAGGGTCAGGCTCTTAGGGTGAGGGTTAGGGTCAGGCTCTTAGGGTGAGGGTTAGGGTCAGGCTCTTAGGGTTAGGGTTAGACTCAGGCTCTTAGGGTGAGGGTTAGACTCAGGCTCTTAGGGTTAGGGTTAGACTCAGGCTCTTAGGGTGAGGGTTAGACTCAGGCTCTTAGACTGAGGGTTAGACTCAGGCTCTTAGGGTTAGGGTTAGACTCAGGCTCTTAGGGTGTGGGTTAGACTCAGGCTCTTAGGGTGAGGGTTAGACTCAGGCTCTTAGGGTTAGGGTTAGACTCAGGCTCTTAGGGTTAGGGTTAGACTCAGGCTCTTAGGGTTAGGGTTAGACTCAGGCTCTTCGGGTTAGGGTTAGACTCAGGCTCTTAGGGTTACGGTTAGACTCAGGCTCTTAGGGTGAGGGTTAGGGTCAGGCTCTTAGGGTGAGGGTTAGACTCAGGCTCTTAGGGTTAGGGTTAGACTCAGGCTCTTAGGGTTAGGGTTAGACTCAGGCTCTTAGGGTGAGGGTTAGACTCAGGCTCTTAGGGTTAGGGTTAGACTCAGGCTCTTAGGGTTAGGGTTAGACTCAGGCTCTTAGGGTGAGGGTTAGACTCAGGCTCTTAGGGTTAGGGTTAGACTCAGGCTCTTAGGGTTAGGGTTAGACTCAGGCTCTTAGGGTGAGGGTTAGACTCAGGCTCTTAGGGTTAGGGTTAGACTCAGGCTCTTAGGGTTAGGGTTAGACTCAGGCTCTTAGGGTTAGGGTTAGGGTCAGGCTCTTAGGGTTAGGGTTAGTGTCAGGCTCTTAGGGTTAGGGTTAGGGTCAGGCTCTTAGGGTTAGGGTTAGACTCAGGCTCTTAGGGTTAGGGTTAGACTCAGGCTCTTAGGGTTAGGGTTAGACTCAGGCTCTTAGGGTTAGGGTTAGACTCAGGCTCTTAGGGTTAGGGTTAGGGTCAGGCTCTTAGGGTGAGGGTTAGACTCAGGCTCTTAGGGTTAGGGTTAGACTCAGGCTCTTAGGGTTAGGGTTAGGGTCAGGCTCTTAGGGTTAGGGTTAGACTCAGGCTCTTAGGGTTAGGGTTAGACTCAGGCTCTTAGGGTGAGGGTTAGACTCAGGCTCTTAGGGTGAGGGTTAGACTCAGGCTTTTAGAGTGAGGGTTAGGGTCAGGCTCTTAGGGTGAGGGTTAGACTCAGGCTCTTAGGGTTAGGGTTAGACTCAGGCTCTTAGGGTTAGGGTTAGACTCAGGCTCTTAGGGTGAGGGTTAGACTCAGGCTTTTAGGGTTAGGGTTAGACTCAGGCTCTTAGGGTGAGGGTTAGACTCAGGCTCTTAGGGTTAGGGTTAGACTCAGGCTCTTAGGGTGAGGGTTAGACTCAGGCTCTTAGGGTTAGGGTTAGACTCAGGCTCTTAGGGTTAGGGTTAGACTCAGGCTCTTAGGGTTAGGGTTAGACTCAGGCTCTTAGGGTTAGGGTTAGGGTCAGGCTCTTAGGGTGAGGGTTAGACTCAGGCTCTTAGGGTGAGGGTTAGACTCAGGCTCTTAGGGTTAGGGTTAGACTCAGGCTCTTAGGGTGAGGGTTAGACTCAGGCTCTTAGGGTTAGGGTTAGACTCAGGCTCTTAGGGTGAGGGTTAGACTCAGGCTCTTAGGGTGAGGGTTAGACTCAGGCTCTTAGGGTTAGGGTTAGGGTCAGGCTCTTAGGGTTAGGGTTAGGGTCAGGCTCTTAGGGTTAGGGTTAGTGTCAGGCTCTTAGGGTTAGGGTTAGGGTCAGGCTCTTAGGGTGAGGGTTAGGGTCAGGCTCTTAGGGTGAGGGTTAGACTCAGGCTCTTAGGGTGAGGGTTAGACTCAGGCTCTTAGGGTGAGGGTTAGACTCAGGCTCTTAGGGTTAGGGTTAGACTCAGGCTCTTAGGGTTACGGTTAGACTCAGGCTCTTAGGGTTAGGGTTAGGGTCAGGCTCTTAGGGTTAGGGTTAGACTCAGGCTCTTAGGGTGAGGGTTAGGGTCAGGCTCTTAGGGTGAGGGTTAGGGTCAGGCTCTTAGGGTGAGGGTTAGGGTCAGGCTCTTAGGGTTAGGGTTAGACTCAGGCTCTTAGGGTGAGGGTTAGACTCAGGCTCTTAGGGTTAGGGTTAGACTCAGGCTCTTAGGGTGAGGGTTAGACTCAGGCTCTTAGGGTGAGGGTTAGACTCAGGCTCTTAGGGTTAGGGTTAGACTCAGGCTCTTAGGGTGAGGGTTAGACTCAGGCTCTTAGGGTTAGGGTTAGACTCAGGCTCTTAGGGTTAGGGTTAGACTCAGGCTCTTCGGGTTAGGGTTAGACTCAGGCTCTTAGGGTTACGGTTAGACTCAGGCTCTTAGGGTGAGGGTTAGGGTCAGGCTCTTAGGGTGAGGGTTAGACTCAGGCTCTTAGGGTTAGGGTTAGACTCAGGCTCTTAGGGTTAGGGTTAGACTCAGGCTCTTAGGGTGAGGGTTAGACTCAGGCTCTTAGGGTTAGGGTTAGACTCAGGCTCTTAGGGTTAGGGTTAGACTCAGGCTCTTAGGGTGAGGGTTAGACTCAGGCTCTTAGGGTTAGGGTTAGACTCAGGCTCTTAGGGTTAGGGTTAGACTCAGGCTCTTAGGGTTAGGGTTAGACTCAGGCTCTTAGGGTGAGGGTTAGACTCAGGCTCTTAGGGTTAGGGTTAGACTCAGGCTCTTAGGGTTAGGGTTAGACTCAGGCTCTTAGGGTTAGGGTTAGGGTCAGGCTCTTAGGGTTAGGGTTAGACTCAGGCTCTTAGGGTTAGGGTTAGACTCAGGCTCTTAGGGTTAGGGTTAGGGTCAGGCTCTTAGGGTTAGGGTTAGGGTCAGGCTCTTAGGGTGAGGGTTAGGGTCAGGCTCTTAGGGTGAGGGTTAGACTCAGGCTCTTAGGGTTAGGGTTAGACTCAGGCTCTTAGGGTTAGGGTTAGACTCAGGCTCTTAGGGTGAGGGTTAGACTCAGGCTCTTAGGGTGAGGGTTAGACTCAGGCTTTTAGAGTGAGGGTTAGGGTCAGGCTCTTAGGGTGAGGGTTAGACTCAGGCTCTTAGGGTTAGGGTTAGACTCAGGCTCTTAGGGTTAGGGTTAGACTCAGGCTCTTAGGGTGAGGGTTAGACTCAGGCTTTTAGGGTTAGGGTTAGACTCAGGCTCTTAGAGTGAGGGTTAGACTCAGGCTCTTAGGGTGAGGGTTAGACTCAGGCTCTTAGGGTTAGGGTTAGACTCAGGCTCTTAGGGTGAGGGTTAGACTCAGGCTCTTAGGGTGAGGGTTAGACTCAGGCTCTTAGAGTGAGGGTTAGACTCAGGCTCTTAGGGTGAGGGTTAGGGTCAGGCTCTTAGGGTTAGGGTTAGACTCAGGCTCTTAGGGTTAGGGTTAGACTCAGGCTCTTAGGGTGAGGGTTAGACTCAGGCTCTTAGGGTGAGGGTTAGACTCAGGCTCTTAGGGTGAGGGTTAGACTCAGGCTCTTAGGGTTAGGGTTAGACTCAGGCTCTTAGGGTTAGGGTTAGACTCAGGCTCTTAGGGTGAGGGTTAGACTCAGGCTCTTAGGGTGAGGGTTAGACTCAGGCTCTTAGGGTTAGGGTTAGACTCAGGCTCTTAGGGTGAGGGTTAGACTCAGGCTCTTAGGGTTAGGGTTAGACTCAGGCTCTTAGGGTGAGGGTTAGACTCAGGCTCTTAGGGTGAGGGTTAGACTCAGGCTCTTAGAGTGAGGGTTAGACTCAGGCTCTTAGGGTGAGGGTTAGACTCAGGCTCTTAGGGTTAGGGTTAGACTCAGGCTCTTAGGGTGAGGGTTAGACTCAGGCTCTTAGGGTGAGGGTTAGACTCAGGCTCTTAGAGTGAGGGTTAGACTCAGGCTCTTAGGGTGAGGGTTAGACTCAGGCTCTTAGGGTTAGGGTTAGACTCAGGCTCTTAGGGTGAGGGTTAGACTCAGGCTCTTAGGGTGAGGGTTAGACTCAGGCTCTTAGGGTTAGGGTTAGACTCAGGCTCTTAGGGTGAGGGTTAGACTCAGGCTCTTAGGGTGAGGGTTAGACTCAGGCTCTTAGAGTGAGGGTTAGACTCAGGCTCTTAGGGTGAGGGTTAGACTCAGGCTCTTAGGGTTAGGGTTAGACTCAGGCTCTTAGGGTGAGGGTTAGACTCAGGCTCTTAGGGTGAGGGTTAGACTCAGGCTCTTAGGGTGAGGGTTAGACTCAGGCTCTTAGGGTGAGGGTTAGACTCAGGCTCTTAGGGTTAGGGTTAGACTCAGGCTCTTAGGGTTAGGGTTAGACTCAGGCTCTTAGGGTTAGGGTTAGACTCAGGCTCTTAGGGTGAGGGTTAGACTCAGGCTCTTAGGGTGAGGGTTAGACTCAGGCTCTTAGGGTTAGGGTTAGGGTCAGGTTCTTAGGTTGAGGGTTAGACTCAGGCTCTTAGGGTTAGGGTTAGACTCAGGCTCTTAGGGTGAGGGTTAGACTCAGGCTCTTAGGGTTAGGGTTAGGGTCAGGCTCTTAGGGTTAGGGTTAGACTCAGGCTCTTAGGGTGAGGGTTAGACTCAGGCTCTTAGGGTTAGGGTTAGACTCAGGCTCTTAGGGTGAGGGTTAGACTCAGGCTCTTAGGGTGAGGGTTAGACTCAGGCTCTTAGGGTTAGGGTTAGACTCAGGCTCTTAGGGTGAGGGTTAGGGTCAGGCTCTTAGGGTTAGGCTTAGACTCAGGCTCTTAGGGTTAGGGTTAGACTCAGGCTCTTAGGGTGAGGGTTAGACTCAGGCTCTTAGGGTTAGGGTTAGACTCAGGCTCTTAGGGTGAGGGTTAGACTCAGGCTCTTAGGGTTAGGGTTAGACTCAGGCTCTTAGGGTTAGGGTTAGACTCAGGCTCTTAGGGTGAGGGTTAGGGTCAGGCTCTTAGGGTTAGGGTTAGACTCAGGCTCTTAGGGTGAGGGTTAGACTCAGGCTCTTAGGGTTAGGCTTAGACTCAGGCTCTTAGGGTTAGGGTTAGACTCAGGCTCTTAGGGTTAGGGTTAGACTCAGGCTCTTAGGGTGAGGGTTAGACTCAGGCTCTTAGGGTGAGGGTTAGACTCAGGCTCTTAGGGTTAGGGTTAGACTCAGGCTCTTAGGGTGAGGGTTAGACTCAGGCTCTTAGGGTTAGGGTTAGACTCAGGCTCTTCGGGTTAGGGTTAGACTCAGGCTCTTAGGGTTACGGTTAGACTCAGGCTCTTAGGGTGAGGGTTAGGGTCAGGCTCTTAGGGTGAGGGTTAGACTCAGGCTCTTAGGGTTAGGGTTAGACTCAGGCTCTTAGGGTTAGGGTTAGACTCAGGCTCTTAGGGTGAGGGTTAGACTCAGGCTCTTAGGGTTAGGGTTAGACTCAGGCTCTTAGGGTTAGGGTTAGACTCAGGCTCTTAGGGTGAGGGTTAGACTCAGGCTCTTAGGGTTAGGGTTAGACTCAGGCTCTTAGGGTTAGGGTTAGACTCAGGCTCTTAGGGTTAGGGTTAGACTCAGGCTCTTAGGGTGAGGGTTAGACTCAGGCTCTTAGGGTTAGGGTTAGACTCAGGCTCTTAGGGTTAGGGTTAGACTCAGGCTCTTAGGGTTAGGGTTAGGGTCAGGCTCTTAGGGTTAGGGTTAGACTCAGGCTCTTAGGGTTAGGGTTAGACTCAGGCTCTTAGGGTTAGGGTTAGGGTCAGGCTCTTAGGGTTAGGGTTAGGGTCAGGCTCTTAGGGTGAGGGTTAGGGTCAGGCTCTTAGGGTGAGGGTTAGACTCAGGCTCTTAGGGTTAGGGTTAGACTCAGGCTCTTAGGGTTAGGGTTAGACTCAGGCTCTTAGGGTGAGGGTTAGACTCAGGCTCTTAGGGTGAGGGTTAGACTCAGGCTTTTAGAGTGAGGGTTAGGGTCAGGCTCTTAGGGTGAGGGTTAGACTCAGGCTCTTAGGGTTAGGGTTAGACTCAGGCTCTTAGGGTTAGGGTTAGACTCAGGCTCTTAGGGTGAGGGTTAGACTCAGGCTTTTAGGGTTAGGGTTAGACTCAGGCTCTTAGAGTGAGGGTTAGACTCAGGCTCTTAGGGTGAGGGTTAGACTCAGGCTCTTAGGGTTAGGGTTAGACTCAGGCTCTTAGGGTGAGGGTTAGACTCAGGCTCTTAGGGTGAGGGTTAGACTCAGGCTCTTAGAGTGAGGGTTAGACTCAGGCTCTTAGGGTGAGGGTTAGGGTCAGGCTCTTAGGGTTAGGGTTAGACTCAGGCTCTTAGGGTTAGGGTTAGACTCAGGCTCTTAGGGTGAGGGTTAGACTCAGGCTCTTAGGGTGAGGGTTAGACTCAGGCTCTTAGGGTTAGGGTTAGACTCAGGCTCTTAGGGTTAGGGTTAGACTCAGGCTCTTAGGGTGAGGGTTAGACTCAGGCTCTTAGGGTGAGGGTTAGACTCAGGCTCTTAGGGTTAGGGTTAGACTCAGGCTCTTAGGGTGAGGGTTAGACTCAGGCTCTTAGGGTTAGGGTTAGACTCAGGCTCTTAGGGTGAGGGTTAGACTCAGGCTCTTAGGGTGAGGGTTAGACTCAGGCTCTTAGAGTGAGGGTTAGACTCAGGCTCTTAGGGTGAGGGTTAGACTCAGGCTCTTAGGGTTAGGGTTAGACTCAGGCTCTTAGGGTGAGGGTTAGACTCAGGCTCTTAGGGTGAGGGTTAGACTCAGGCTCTTAGAGTGAGGGTTAGACTCAGGCTCTTAGGGTGAGGGTTAGACTCAGGCTCTTAGGGTTAGGGTTAGACTCAGGCTCTTAGGGTGAGGGTTAGACTCAGGCTCTTAGGGTGAGGGTTAGACTCAGGCTCTTAGGGTTAGGGTTAGACTCAGGCTCTTAGGGTGAGGGTTAGACTCAGGCTCTTAGGGTGAGGGTTAGACTCAGGCTCTTAGAGTGAGGGTTAGACTCAGGCTCTTAGGGTGAGGGTTAGACTCAGGCTCTTAGGGTTAGGGTTAGACTCAGGCTCTTAGGGTGAGGGTTAGACTCAGGCTCTTAGGGTGAGGGTTAGACTCAGGCTCTTAGGGTGAGGGTTAGACTCAGGCTCTTAGGGTTAGGGTTAGACTCAGGCTCTTAGGGTTAGGGTTAGACTCAGGCTCTTAGGGTTAGGGTTAGACTCAGGCTCTTAGGGTGAGGGTTAGACTCAGGCTCTTAGGGTGAGGGTTAGACTCAGGCTCTTAGGGTTAGGGTTAGGGTCAGGTTCTTAGGTTGAGGGTTAGACTCAGGCTCTTAGGGTTAGGGTTAGACTCAGGCTCTTAGGGTGAGGGTTAGACTCAGGCTCTTAGGGTTAGGGTTAGGGTCAGGCTCTTAGGGTTAGGGTTAGACTCAGGCTCTTAGGGTGAGGGTTAGACTCAGGCTCTTAGGGTTAGGGTTAGACTCAGGCTCTTAGGGTGAGGGTTAGACTCAGGCTCTTAGGGTTAGGGTTAGACTCAGGCTCTTAGGGTGAGGGTTAGGGTCAGGCTCTTAGGGTTAGGCTTAGACTCAGGCTCTTAGGGTTAGGGTTAGACTCAGGCTCTTAGGGTGAGGGTTAGACTCAGGCTCTTAGGGTTAGGGTTAGACTCAGGCTCTTAGGGTGAGGGTTAGACTCAGGCTCTTAGGGTTAGGGTTAGACTCAGGCTCTTAGGGTTAGGGTTAGACTCAGGCTCTTAGGGTGAGGGTTAGGGTCAGGCTCTTAGGGTTAGGGTTAGACTCAGGCTCTTAGGGTGAGGGTTAGACTCAGGCTCTTAGGGTTAGGCTTAGACTCAGGCTCTTAGGGTTAGGGTTAGACTCAGGCTCTTAGGGTTAGGGTTAGACTCAGGCTCTTAGGGTGAGGGTTAGGGTCAGGCTCTTAGGGTGAGGGTTAGACTCAGGCTCTTAGGGTGAGGGTTAGACTCAGGCTCTTAGGGTGAGGGTTAGGGTCAGGCTCTTAGGGTTAGGGTTAGGGTCAGGCTCTTAGGGTGAGGGTTAGACTCAGGCTCTTAGGGTGAGGGTTAGACTCAGGCTCTTAGGGTTAGGGTTAGACTCAGGCTCTTAGGGTGAGGGTTAGACTCAGGCTCTTAGGGTGAGGGTTAGACTCAGGCTCTTAGGGTGAGGGTTAGACTCAGGCTCTTAGGGTGAGGGTTAGACTCAGGCTCTTAGGGTTAGGGTTAGACTCAGGCTCTTAGGGTTAGGGTTAGACTCAGGCTCTTAGGGTGAGGGTTAGACTCAGGCTCTTAGGGTGAGGGTTAGACTCAGGCTCTTAGGGTGAGGGTTAGACTCAGGCTCTTAGGGTTAGGGTTAGACTCAGGCTCTTAGGGTGAGGGTTAGACTCAGGCTCTTAGGGTGAGGGTTAGACTCAGGCTCTTAGGGTTACGGTTAGACTCAGGCTCTTAGGGTGAGGGTTAGACTCAGGCTCTTAGGGTGAGGGTTAGACTCAGGCTCTTAGGGTTAGGGTTAGTGTCAGGCTCTTAGGGTTAGGGTTAGACTCAGGCTCTTAGGGTTAGGGTTAGACTCAGGCTCTTAGGGTTAGGGTTAGACTCAGGCTCTTAGGGTTCGGGTTAGGGTCAGGCTCTTAGGGTTAGGGTTAGACTCAGGCTCTTAGGGTTAGGGTTAGACTCAGGCTCTTAGGGTGAGGGTTAGACTCAGGCTCTTAGGGTTAGGGTTAGACTCAGGCTCTTAGGGTGAGGGTTAGGCTCAGGCTCTTAGGGTGAGGGTTAGACTCAGGCTCTTAGAGTGAGGGTTAGACTCAGGCTCTTAGGGTGAGGGTTAGACTCAGGCTCTTCGGGTGAGGGTTAGACTCAGGCTCTTAGGGTGAGGGTTAGACTCAGGCTCTTAGGGTGAGGGTTAGACTCAGGCTCTTAGGGTTAGGGTTAGGGTCAGGCTCTTAGGGTTAGGGTTAGGGTCAGGCTCTTAGGGTTAGGGTTAGACTCAGGCTCTTAGGGTGAGGGTTAGACTCAGGCTCTTAGGGTTAGGGTTAGACTCAGGCTCTTAGGGTGAGGGTTAGACTCAGGCTCTTAGGGTTAGGGTTAGACTCAGGCTCTTAGGGTGAGGGTTAGACTCAGGCTCTTAGGGTTAGGGTTAGACTCAGGCTCTTAGGGTTAGGGTTAGGGTCAGGCTCTTAGGGTTAGGGTTAGGGTCAGGCTCTTAGGGTTAGGGTTAGTGTCAGGCTCTTAGGGTTAGGGTTAGACTCAGGCTCTTAGGGTGAGGGTTAGACTCAGGCTCTTAGGGTGAGGGTTAGACTCAGGCTCTTAGGGTTAGTGTTAGACTCAGGCTCTTAGGGTGAGGGTTAGACTCAGGCTCTTAGGGTTAGGGTTAGACTCAGGCTCTTAGGGTTAGACTCAGGCTCTTAGGGTGAGGGTTAGACTCAGGCTCTTAGAGTGAGGGTTAGACTCAGGCTCTTAGGGTTAGGGTTAGGGTCAGGCTCTTAGGGTGAGGGTTAGACTCAGGCTCTTAGGGTTAGGGTTAGACTCAGGCTCTTAGGGTGAGGGTTAGACTCAGGCTCTTAGGGTGAGGGTTAGACTCAGGCTCTTAGAGTGAGGGTTAGACTCAGGCTCTTAGGGTTAGGGTTAGACTCAGGCTCTTAGGGTTAGGGTTAGACTCAGGCTCTTAGGGTGAGGGTTAGACTCAGGCTCTTAGGGTTAGGGTTAGACTCAGGCTCTTAGGGTGAGGGTTAGACTCAGGCTCTTAGGGTTAGGGTTAGACTCAGGCTCTTAGGGTGAGGGTTAGACTCAGGCTCTTAGGGTTAGGGTTAGACTCAGGCTCTTAGGGTTAGGGTTAGACTCAGGCTCTTAGGGTGAGGGTTAGACTCAGGCTCTTAGGGTTAGGGTTAGACTCAGGCTCTTAGGGTTAGGGTTAGGGTCAGGCTCTTAGGGTTAGGGTTAGTGTCAGGCTCTTAGGGTTAGGGTTAGGGTCAGGCTCTTAGGGTGAGGGTTAGGGTCAGGCTCTTAGGGTTAGGGTTAGACTCAGGCTCTTAGGGTGAGGGTTAGACTCAGGCTCTTAGGGTTACGGTTAGACTCAGGCTCTTAGGGTTACGGTTAGACTCAGGCTCTTAGGGTTAGGGTTAGACTCAGGCTCTTAGGGTTAGGGTTAGACTCAGGCTCTTAGGGTTAGGGTTAGGGTCAGGCTCTTAGGGTGAGGGTTAGGGTCCGGCTCTTAGGGTGAGGGTTAGGGTCAGGCTCTTAGGGTTAGGGTTAGACTCAGGCTCTTAGGGTGAGGGTTAGACTCAGGCTCTTAGGGTTAGGGTTAGACTCAGGCTCTTAGGGTGAGGGTTAGACTCAGGCTCTTAGGGTGAGGGTTAGACTCAGGCTCTTAGGGTTAGGGTTAGACTCAGGCTCTTAGGGTGAGGGTTAGACTCAGGCTCTTAGGGTGAGGGTTAGACTCAGGCTCTTAGAGTGAGGGTTAGACTCAGGCTCTTAGGGTGAGGGTTAGACTCAGGCTCTTAGGGTTAGGGTTAGACTCAGGCTCTTAGGGTGAGGGTTAGACTCAGGCTCTTAGGGTGAGGGTTAGACTCAGGCTCTTAGGGTGAGGGTTAGACTCAGGCTCTTAGGGTGAGGGTTAGACTCAGGCTCTTAGGGTTAGGGTTAGACTCAGGCTCTTAGGGTTAGGGTTAGACTCAGGCTCTTAGGGTTAGGGTTAGACTCAGGCTCTTAGGGTGAGGGTTAGACTCAGGCTCTTAGGGTGAGGGTTAGACTCAGGCTCTTAGGGTTAGGGTTAGGGTCAGGTTCTTAGGTTGAGGGTTAGACTCAGGCTCTTAGGGTTAGGGTTAGACTCAGGCTCTTAGGGTGAGGGTTAGACTCAGGCTCTTAGGGTTAGGGTTAGGGTCAGGCTCTTAGGGTTAGGGTTAGACTCAGGCTCTTAGGGTGAGGGTTAGACTCAGGCTCTTAGGGTTAGGGTTAGACTCAGGCTCTTAGGGTGAGGGTTAGACTCAGGCTCTTAGGGTGAGGGTTAGACTCAGGCTCTTAGGGTTAGGGTTAGACTCAGGCTCTTAGGGTGAGGGTTAGACTCAGGCTCTTAGGGTTAGGCTTAGACTCAGGCTCTTAGGGTTAGGGTTAGACTCAGGCTCTTAGGGTGAGGGTTAGACTCAGGCTCTTAGGGTTAGGGTTAGACTCAGGCTCTTAGGGTGAGGGTTAGACTCAGGTTCTTAGGGTTAGGGTTAGACTCAGGCTCTTAGGGTTAGGGTTAGACTCAGGCTCTTAGGGTGAGGGTTAGGGTCAGGCTCTTAGGGTTAGGGTTAGGGTCAGGCTCTTAGGGTGAGGGTTAGACTCAGGCTCTTAGGGTTAGGCTTAGACTCAGGCTCTTAGGGTTAGGGTTAGACTCAGGCTCTTAGGGTTAGGGTTAGACTCAGGCTCTTAGGGTGAGGGTTAGACTCAGGCTCTTAGGGTGAGGGTTAGACTCAGGCTCTTAGGGTTAGGGTTAGGGTCAGGCTCTTAGGGTGAGGGTTAGACTCAGGCTCTTAGGGTTAGGGTTAGACTCAGGCTCTTAGGGTGAGGGTTAGACTCAGGCTCTTAGGGTGAGGGTTAGACTCAGGCTCTTAGAGTGAGGGTTAGACTCAGGCTCTTAGGGTTAGGGTTAGACTCAGGCTCTTAGGGTTAGGGTTAGACTCAGGCTCTTAGGGTGAGGGTTAGACTCAGGCTCTTAGGGTTAGGGTTAGACTCAGGCTCTTAGGGTGAGGGTTAGACTCAGGCTCTTAGGGTTAGGGTTAGACTCAGGCTCTTAGGGTGAGGGTTAGACTCAGGCTCTTAGGGTTAGGGTTAGACTCAGGCTCTTAGGGTGAGGGTTAGACTCAGGCTCTTAGGGTGAGGGTTAGACTCAGGCTCTTAGGGTTAGGGTTAGGGTCAGGCTCTTAGGGTTAGGGTTAGGGTCAGGCTCTTAGGGTTAGGGTTAGTGTCAGGCTCTTAGGGTTAGGGTTAGGGTCAGGCTCTTAGGGTGAGGGTTAGG
Organism: Falco punctatus; assembly: GCF_963210335.1. Classification (NCBI taxonomy): domain Eukaryota; kingdom Metazoa; phylum Chordata; class Aves; order Falconiformes; family Falconidae; genus Falco; species Falco punctatus. Next base: position 33,133 of record NW_027660336.1, read on the forward strand.
GTCAGGCTCTTAGGGTGAGGGTTAGACTCAGGCTCTTAGGGTGAGGGTTAGACTCAGGCTCTTAGGGTTACGGTTAGACTCAGGCTCTTAGGGTTACGGTTAGACTCAGGCTCTTAGGGTTAGGGTTAGACTCAGGCTCTTAGGGTTAGGGTTAGACTCAGGCTCTTAGGGTTAGGGTTAGGGTCAGGCTCTTAGGGTGAGGGTTAGGGTCAGGCTCTTAGGGTGAGGGTTAGGGTCAGGCTCTTAGGGTTAGGGTTAGACTCAGGCTCTTAGGGTGAGGGTTAGACTCAGGCTCTTAGGGTTAGGGTTAGACTCAGGCTCTTAGGGTGAGGGTTAGACTCAGGCTCTTAGACTGAGGGTTAGACTCAGGCTCTTAGGGTTAGGGTTAGACTCAGGCTCTTAGGGTGAGGGTTAGACTCAGGCTCTTAGGGTGAGGGTTAGACTCAGGCTCTTAGGGTTAGGGTTAGACTCAGGCTCTTAGGGTTAGGGTTAGACTCAGGCTCTTCGGGTTAGGGTTAGACTCAGGCTCTTAGGGTTACGGTTAGACTCAGGCTCTTAGGGTGAGGGTTAGACTCAGGCTCTTAGGGTGAGGGTTAGACTCAGGCTCTTAGGGTTAGGGTTAGACTCAGGCTCTTAGGGTTAGGGTTAGACTCAGGCTCTTAGGGTGAGGGTTAGACTCAGGCTCTTAGGGTTAGGGTTAGACTCAGGCTCTTAGGGTTAGGGTTAGACTCAGGCTCTTAGGGTGAGGGTTAGACTCAGGCTCTTAGGGTTAGGGTTAGACTCAGGCTCTTAGGGTTAGGGTTAGACTCAGGCTCTTAGGGTGAGGGTTAGACTCAGGCTCTTAGGGTTAGGGTTAGACTCAGGCTCTTAGGGTGAGGGTTAGGGTCAGGCTCTTAGGGTTAGGGTTAGACTCAGGCTCTTAGGGTGAGGGTTAGACTCAGGCTCTTAGGGTTAGGCTTAGACTCAGGCTCTTAGGGTTAGGGTTAGACTCAGGCTCTTAGGGTTAGGGTTAGACTCAGGCTCTTAGGGTTAGGGTTAGACTCAGGCTCTTAGGGTTAGGGTTAGGGTCAGGCTCTTAGGGTTAGGGTTAGGGTCAGGCTCTTAGGGTGAGGGTTAGACTCAGGCTCTTAGGGTGAGGGTTAGACTCAGGCTCTTAGGGTTAGGGTTAGACTCAGGCTCTTAGGGTTAGGGTTAGACTCAGGCTCTTAGGGTTAGGGTTAGACTCAGGCTCTTAGGGTGAGGGTTAGACTCAGGCTCTTAGGGTGAGGGTTAGACTCAGGCTTTTAGAGTGAGGGTTAGGGTCAGGCTCTTAGGGTGAGGGTTAGACTCAGGCTCTTAGGGTTAGGGTTAGACTCAGGCTCTTAGGGTTAGGGTTAGACTCAGGCTCTTAGGGTGAGGGTTAGACTCAGGCTTTTAGGGTTAGGGTTAGACTCAGGCTCTTAGGGTGAGGGTTAGACTCAGGCTCTTAGGGTTAGGGTTAGACTCAGGCTCTTAGGGTGAGGGTTAGACTCAGGCTCTTAGGGTTAGGGTTAGACTCAGGCTCTTAGGGTTAGGGTTAGACTCAGGCTCTTAGGGTTAGGGTTAGGGTCAGGCTCTTAGGGTGAGGGTTAGACTCAGGCTCTTAGGGTTAGGGTTAGACTCAGGCTCTTAGGGTGAGGGTTAGACTCAGGCTCTTAGGGTGAGGGTTAGACTCAGGCTCTTAGGGTTAGGGTTAGACTCAGGCTCTTAGGGTTAGGGTTAGACTCAGGCTCTTAGGGTTAGGGTTAGACTCAGGCTCTTAGGGTGAGGGTTAGACTCAGGCTCTTAGGGTGAGGGTTAGACTCAGGCTCTTAGGGTGAGGGTTAGACTCAGGCTCTTAGGGTTAGGGTTAGACTCAGGCTCTTAGGGTTAGGGTTAGACTCAGGCTCTTAGGGTGAGGGTTAGGGTCAGGCTCTTAGGGTTAGGGTTAGACTCAGGCTCTTAGGGTTAGGGTTAGACTCAGGCTCTTAGGGTGAGGGTTAGACTCAGGCTCTTAGACTGAGGGTTAGACTCAGGCTCTTAGGGTTAGGGTTAGACTCAGGCTCTTAGGGTGAGGGTTAGACTCAGGCTCTTAGGGTGAGGGTTAGACTCAGGCTCTTAGGGTTAGGGTTAGACTCAGGCTCTTAGGGTTAGGGTTAGACTCAGGCTCTTAGGGTTAGGGTTAGACTCAGGCTCTTCGGGTTAGGGTTAGACTCAGGCTCTTAGGGTTACGGTTAGACTCAGGCTCTTAGGGTGAGGGTTAGGGTCAGGCTCTTAGGGTGAGGGTTAGACTCAGGCTCTTAGGGTTAGGGTTAGACTCAGGCTCTTAGGGTTAGGGTTAGACTCAGGCTCTTAGGGTGAGGGTTAGACTCAGGCTCTTAGGGTTAGGGTTAGACTCAGGCTCTTAGGGTTAGGGTTAGACTCAGGCTCTTAGGGTGAGGGTTAGACTCAGGCTCTTAGGGTTAGGGTTAGACTCAGGCTCTTAGGGTTAGGGTTAGACTCAGGCTCTTAGGGTGAGGGTTAGACTCAGGCTCTTAGGGTTAGGGTTAGACTCAGGCTCTTAGGGTGAGGGTTAGGGTCAGGCTCTTAGGGTTAGGGTTAGACTCAGGCTCTTAGGGTGAGGGTTAGACTCAGGCTCTTAGGGTTAGGCTTAGACTCAGGCTCTTAGGGTTAGGGTTAGACTCAGGCTCTTAGGGTTAGGGTTAGACTCAGGCTCTTAGGGTTAGGGTTAGACTCAGGCTCTTAGGGTTAGGGTTAGGGTCAGACTCTTAGGGTTAGGGTTAGGGTCAGGCTCTTAGGGTGAGGGTTAGACTCAGGCTCTTAGGGTGAGGGTTAGACTCAGGCTCTTAGGGTTAGGGTTAGACTCAGGCTCTTAGGGTTAGGGTTAGACTCAGGCTCTTAGGGTTAGGGTTAGACTCAGGCTCTTAGGGTGAGGGTTAGACTCAGGCTCTTAGGGTGAGGGTTAGACTCAGGCTTTTAGAGTGAGGGTTAGGGTCAGGCTCTTAGGGTGAGGGTTAGACTCAGGCTCTTAGGGTTAGGGTTAGACTCAGGCTCTTAGGGTTAGGGTTAGACTCAGGCTCTTAGGGTGAGGGTTAGACTCAGGCTTTTAGGGTTAGGGTTAGACTCAGGCTCTTAGGGTGAGGGTTAGACTCAGGCTCTTAGGGTTAGGGTTAGACTCAGGCTCTTAGGGTGAGGGTTAGACTCAGGCTCTTAGGGTTAGGGTTAGACTCAGGCTCTTAGGGTTAGGGTTAGACTCAGGCTCTTAGGGTTAGGGTTAGGGTCAGGCTCTTAGGGTGAGGGTTAGACTCAGGCTCTTAGGGTGAGGGTTAGACTCAGGCTCTTAGGGTTAGGGTTAGACTCAGGCTCTTAGGGTGAGGGTTAGACTCAGGCTCTTAGGGTGAGGGTTAGACTCAGGCTCTTAGGGTTAGGGTTAGACTCAGGCTCTTAGGGTTAGGGTTAGACTCAGGCTCTTAGGGTGAGGGTTAGACTCAGGCTCTTAGACTGAGGGTTAGACTCAGGCTCTTAGGGTTAGGGTTAGACTCAGGCTCTTAGGGTGAGGGTTAGACTCAGGCTCTTAGGGTGAGGGTTAGACTCAGGCTCTTAGGGTTAGGGTTAGACTCAGGCTCTTAGGGTTAGGGTTAGACTCAGGCTCTTAGGGTTAGGGTTAGACTCAGGCTCTTCGGGTTAGGGTTAGACTCAGGCTCTTAGGGTTACGGTTAGACTCAGGCTCTTAGGGTGAGGGTTAGGGTCAGGCTCTTAGGGTGAGGGTTAGACTCAGGCTCTTAGGGTTAGGGTTAGACTCAGGCTCTTAGGGTTAGGGTTAGACTCAGGCTCTTAGGGTGAGGGTTAGACTCAGGCTCTTAGGGTTAGGGTTAGACTCAGGCTCTTAGGGTTAGGGTTAGACTCAGGCTCTTAGGGTGAGGGTTAGACTCAGGCTCTTAGGGTTAGGGTTAGACTCAGGCTCTTAGGGTTAGGGTTAGACTCAGGCTCTTAGGGTGAGGGTTAGACTCAGGCTCTTAGGGTTAGGGTTAGACTCAGGCTCTTAGGGTGAGGGTTAGGGTCAGGCTCTTAGGGTTAGGGTTAGACTCAGGCTCTTAGGGTGAGGGTTAGACTCAGGCTCTTAGGGTTAGGCTTAGACTCAGGCTCTTAGGGTTAGGGTTAGACTCAGGCTCTTAGGGTTAGGGTTAGACTCAGGCTCTTAGGGTTAGGGTTAGACTCAGGCTCTTAGGGTTAGGGTTAGGGTCAGGCTCTTAGGGTTAGGGTTAGGGTCAGGCTCTTAGGGTGAGGGTTAGACTCAGGCTCTTAGGGTGAGGGTTAGACTCAGGCTCTTAGGGTTAGGGTTAGACTCAGGCTCTTAGGGTTAGGGTTAGACTCAGGCTCTTAGGGTTAGGGTTAGACTCAGGCTCTTAGGGTGAGGGTTAGACTCAGGCTCTTAGGGTGAGGGTTAGACTCAGGCTTTTAGAGTGAGGGTTAGGGTCAGGCTCTTAGGGTGAGGGTTAGACTCAGGCTCTTAGGGTTAGGGTTAGACTCAGGCTCTTAGGGTTAGGGTTAGACTCAGGCTCTTAGGGTGAGGGTTAGACTCAGGCTTTTAGGGTTAGGGTTAGACTCAGGCTCTTAGGGTGAGGGTTAGACTCAGGCTCTTAGGGTTAGGGTTAGACTCAGGCTCTTAGGGTGAGGGTTAGACTCAGGCTCTTAGGGTTAGGGTTAGACTCAGGCTCTTAGGGTGAGGGTTAGACTCAGGCTTTTAGGGTTAGGGTTAGACTCAGGCTCTTAGGGTGAGGGTTAGACTCAGGCTCTTAGGGTTAGGGTTAGACTCAGGCTCTTAGGGTGAGGGTTAGACTCAGGCTCTTAGGGTTAGGGTTAGACTCAGGCTCTTAGGGTTAGGGTTAGACTCAGGCTCTTAGGGTTAGGGTTAGGGTCAGGCTCTTAGGGTGAGGGTTAGACTCAGGCTCTTAGGGTGAGGGTTAGACTCAGGCTCTTAGGGTTAGGGTTAGACTCAGGCTCTTAGGGTGAGGGTTAGACTCAGGCTCTTAGGGTGAGGGTTAGACTCAGGCTCTTAGGGTTAGGGTTAGACTCAGGCTCTTAGGGTTAGGGTTAGACTCAGGCTCTTAGGGTGAGGGTTAGACTCAGGCTCTTAGACTGAGGGTTAGACTCAGGCTCTTAGGGTTAGGGTTAGACTCAGGCTCTTAGGGTGAGGGTTAGACTCAGGCTCTTAGGGTGAGGGTTAGACTCAGGCTCTTAGGGTTAGGGTTAGACTCAGGCTCTTAGGGTTAGGGTTAGACTCAGGCTCTTAGGGTTAGGGTTAGACTCAGGCTCTTCGGGTTAGGGTTAGACTCAGGCTCTTAGGGTTACGGTTAGACTCAGGCTCTTAGGGTGAGGGTTAGGGTCAGGCTCTTAGGGTGAGGGTTAGACTCAGGCTCTTAGGGTTAGGGTTAGACTCAGGCTCTTAGGGTTAGGGTTAGACTCAGGCTCTTAGGGTGAGGGTTAGACTCAGGCTCTTAGGGTTAGGGTTAGACTCAGGCTCTTAGGGTTAGGGTTAGACTCAGGCTCTTAGGGTGAGGGTTAGACTCAGGCTCTTAGGGTTAGGGTTAGACTCAGGCTCTTAGGGTTAGGGTTAGACTCAGGCTCTTAGGGTGAGGGTTAGACTCAGGCTCTTCGGGTTAGGGTTAGACTCAGGCTCTTAGGGTGAGGGTTAGGGTCAGGCTCTTAGGGTTAGGGTTAGACTCAGGCTCTTAGGGTGAGGGTTAGACTCAGGCTCTTAGGGTTAGGCTTAGACTCAGGCTCTTAGGGTTAGGGTTAGACTCAGGCTCTTAGGGTTAGGGTTAGACTCAGGCTCTTAGGGTTAGGGTTAGACTCAGGCTCTTAGGGTTAGGGTTAGGGTCAGGCTCTTAGGGTTAGGGTTAGGGTCAGGCTCTTAGGGTGAGGGTTAGACTCAGGCTCTTAGGGTGAGGGTTAGACTCAGGCTCTTAGGGTTAGGGTTAGACTCAGGCTCTTAGGGTTAGGGTTAGACTCAGGCTCTTAGGGTTAGGGTTAGACTCAGGCTCTTAGGGTGAGGGTTAGACTCAGGCTCTTAGGGTGAGGGTTAGACTCAGGCTTTTAGAGTGAGGGTTAGGGTCAGGCTCTTAGGGTGAGGGTTAGACTCAGGCTCTTAGGGTTAGGGTTAGACTCAGGCTCTTAGGGTTAGGGTTAGACTCAGGCTCTTAGGGTGAGGGTTAGACTCAGGCTTTTAGGGTTAGGGTTAGACTCAGGCTCTTAGGGTGAGGGTTAGACTCAGGCTCTTAGGGTTAGGGTTAGACTCAGGCTCTTAGGGTGAGGGTTAGACTCAGGCTCTTAGGGTTAGGGTTAGACTCAGGCTCTTAGGGTTAGGGTTAGACTCAGGCTCTTAGGGTTAGGGTTAGGGTCAGGCTCTTAGGGTGAGGGTTAGACTCAGGCTCTTAGGGTGAGGGTTAGACTCAGGCTCTTAGGGTTAGGGTTAGACTCAGGCTCTTAGGGTGAGGGTTAGACTCAGGCTCTTAGGGTGAGGGTTAGACTCAGGCTCTTAGGGTTAGGGTTAGACTCAGGCTCTTAGGGTTAGGGTTAGACTCAGGCTCTTAGGGTGAGGGTTAGACTCAGGCTCTTAGGGTGAGGGTTAGACTCAGGCTCTTAGGGTGAGGGTTAGACTCAGGCTCTTAGGGTTAGGGTTAGGGTCAGGCTCTTAGGGTTAGGGTTAGGGTCAGGCTCTTAGGGTGAGGGTTAGGGTCAGGCTCTTAGGGTTAGGGTTAGACTCAGGCTCTTAGGGTTAGGGTTAGACTCAGGCTCTTAGGGTGAGGGTTAGACTCAGGCTCTTAGGGTTAGGGTTAGACTCAGGCTCTTAGGGTTAGGGTTAGACTCAGGCTCTTAGGGTGAGGGTTAGACTCAGGCTCTTAGGGTTAGGGTTAGACTCAGGCTCTTAGGGTGAGGGTTAGACTCAGGCTCTTAGGGTGAGGGTTAGACTCAGGCTCTTAGGGTGAGGGTTAGACTCAGGCTCTTAGGGTTAGGGTTAGAGTCAGGCTCTTAGGGTTAGGGTTAGACTCAGGCTCTTAGGGTTAGGGTTAGACTCAGGCTCTTAGGGTGAGGGTTAGACTCAGGCTCTTAGGGTTAGGGTTAGACTCATGCTCTTAGGGTGAGGGTTAGACTCAGGCTCTTAGGGTTAGGGTTAGACTCAGGCTCTTAGGGTTAGTGTTAGACTCAGGCTCTTAGGGTGAGGGTTAGACTCAGGCTCTTAGGGTTAGGGTTAGACTCAGGCTCTTAGGGTTAGGGTTAGACTCAGGCTCTTAGGGTGAGGGTTAGACTCAGGCTCTTAGGGTGAGGGTTAGACTCAGGCTCTTAGGGTTAGGGTTAGACTCAGGCTCTTAGGGTTAGGGTTAGACTCAGGCTCTTAGGGTGAGGGTTAGACTCAGGCTCTTAGGGTTAGGGTTAGACTCAGGCTCTTAGGGTTAGGGTTAGGGTCAGGCTCTTAGGGTTAGGGTTAGTGTCAGGCTCTTAGGGTTAGGGTTAGACTCAGGCTCTTAGGGTGAGGGTTAGACTCAGGCTCTTAGGGTGAGGGTTAGACTCAGGCTCTTAGGGTTAGTGTTAGACTCAGGCTCTTAGGGTGAGGGTTAGACTCAGGCTCTTAGGGTTAGGGTTAGACTCAGGCTCTTAGGGTTAGACTCAGGCTCTTAGGGTGAGGGTTAGACTCAGGCTCTTAGAGTGAGGGTTAGACTCAGGCTCTTAGGGTTAGGGTTAGACTCAGGCTCTTAGGGTTAGGGTTAGACTCAGGCTCTTAGGGTTAGGGTTAGACTCAGGCTCTTAGGGTTAGGGTTAGACTCAGGCTCTTAGGGTGAGGGTTAGACTCAGGCTCTTAGAGTGAGGGTTAGACTCAGGCTCTTAGGGTTAGGGTTAGACTCAGGCTCTTAGGGTTAGGGTTAGACTCAGGCTCTTAGGGTGAGGGTTAGACTCAGGCTCTTAGGGTTAGGGTTAGACTCAGGCTCTTAGGGTGAGGGTTAGACTCAGGCTCTTAGGGTTAGGGTTAGACTCAGGCTCTTAGGGTGAGGGTTAGACTCAGGCTCTTAGGGTTAGGGTTAGACTCAGGCTCTTAGGGTGAGGGTTAGACTCAGGCTCTTAGGGTGAGGGTTAGACTCAGGCTCTTAGGGTTAGGGTTAGGGTCAGGCTCTTAGGGTTAGGGTTAGGGTCAGGCTCTTAGGGTTAGGGTTAGTGTCAGGCTCTTAGGGTTAGGGTTAGGGTCAGGCTCTTAGGGTGAGGGTTAGGGTCAGGCTCTTAGGGTGAGGGTTAGACTCAGGCTCTTAGGGTGAGGGTTAGACTCAGGCTCTTAGGGTGAGGGTTAGACTCAGGCTCTTAGGGTTAGGGTTAGACTCAGGCTCTTAGGGTTAGGGTTAGGGTCAGGCTCTTAGGGTTAGGGTTAGGGTCAGGCTCTTAGGGTTAGGGTTAGGGTCAGGCTCTTAGGGTGAGGGTTAGGGTCAGGCTCTTAGGGTTAGGGTTAGACTCAGGCTCTTAGGGTTAGGGTTAGACTCAGGCTCTTAGGGTGAGGGTTAGACTCAGGCTCTTAGGGTTAGGGTTAGACTCAGGCTCTTAGGGTGAGGGTTAGACTCAGGCTCTTAGGGTGAGGGTTAGACTCAGGCTCTTAGGGTTAGGGTTAGACTCAGGCTCTTAGGGTGAGGGTTAGACTCAGGCTCTTAGGGTGAGGGTTAGACTCAGGCTCTTAGGGTTAGGGTTAGACTCAGGCTCTTAGGGTTAGGGTTAGACTCAGGCTCTTAGGGTTAGGGTTAGACTCAGGCTCTTCGGGTTAGGGTTAGACTCAGGCTCTTAGGGTTAGGGTTAGACTCAGGCTCTTAGGGTTAGGGTTAGGGTCAGGCTCTTAGGGTGAGGGTTAGACTCAGGCTCTTAGGGTTAGGGTTAGACTCAGGCTCTTAGGGTTAGGGTTAGACTCAGGCTCTTAGGGTGAGGGTTAGACTCAGGCTCTTAGGGTGAGGGTTAGACTCAGGCTCTTAGGGTTAGGGTTAGACTCAGGCTCTTAGGGTGAGGGTTAGACTCAGGCTCTTAGGGTTAGGGTTAGACTCAGGCTCTTAGGGTTAGGGTTAGACTCAGGCTCTTAGGGTTAGGGTTAGACTCAGGCTCTTAGGGTGAGGGTTAGACTCAGGCTCTTAGGGTTAGGGTTAGACTCAGGCTCTTAGGGTTAGGGTTAGACTCAGGCTCTTAGGGTTAGGGTTAGGGTCAGGCTCTTAGGGTTAGGGTTAGTGTCAGGCTCTTAGGGTTAGGGTTAGGGTCAGGCTCTTAGGGTTAGGGTTAGACTCAGGCTCTTAGGGTTAGGGTTAGACTCAGGCTCTTAGGGTTAGGGTTAGGGTCAGGCTCTTAGGGTTAGGGTTAGGGTCAGGCTCTTAGGGTTAGGGTTAGGGTCAGGCTCTTAGGGTGAGGGTTAGACTCAGGCTCTTAGGGTGAGGGTTAGACTCAGGCTCTTAGGGTTAGGGTTAGACTCAGGCTCTTAGGGTTAGGGTTAGACTCAGGCTCTTAGGGTTAGGGTTAGACTCAGGCTCTTAGGGTGAGGGTTAGACTCAGGCTCTTAGGGTTAGGGTTAGACTCAGGCTCTTAGGGTTAGGGTTAGACTCAGGCTCTTAGGGTGAGGGTTAGACTCAGGCTCTTAGGGTTAGGGTTAGACTCAGGCTCTTAGGGTGAGGGTTAGACTCAGGCTCTTAGGGTTAGGGTTAGACTCAGGCTCTTAGGGTTAGGGTTAGACTCAGGCTCTTAGGGTTAGGGTTAGGATCAGGCTCTTAGGGTGAGGGTTAGACTCAGGCTCTTAGGGTGAGGGTTAGACTCAGGCTCTTAGGGTTAGGGTTAGACTCAGGCTCTTAGGGTGAGGGTTAGACTCAGGCTCTTAGGGTGAGGGTTAGACTCAGGCTCTTAGGGTTAGGGTTAGACTCAGGCTCTTAGGGTTAGGGTTAGACTCAGGCTCTTAGGGTGAGGGTTAGACTCAGGCTCTTAGGGTTAGGGTTAGACTCAGGCTTTTAGGGTGAGGGTTAGACTCAGGCTCTTAGAGTGAGGGTTAGACTCAGGCTCTTAGGGTTAGGGTTAGACTCAGGCTCTTAGGGTTAGGGTTAGACTCAGGCTCTTAGGGTGAGGGTTAGGGTCAGGCTCTTAGGGTTAGGTTTAGACTCAGGCTCTTAGGGTGAGGGTTAGACTCAGGCTCTTAGGGTGAGGGTTAGACTCAGGCTCTTAGGGTTAGGGTTAGACTCAGGCTCTTAGGGTGAGGGTTAGACTCAGGCTCTTAGGGTGAGGGTTAGACTCAGGCTCTTAGGGTGAGGGTTAGACTCAGGCTCTTAGGGTGAGGGTTAGACTCAGGCTCTTAGGGTTAGGGTTAGACTCAGGCTCTTAGGGTTAGGGTTAGACTCAGGCTCTTCGGGTTAGGGTTAGACTCAGGCTCTTCGGGTTAGGGTTAGACTCAGGCTCTTAGGGTTACGGTTAGACTCAGGCTCTTAGGGTGAGGGTTAGGGTCAGGCTCTTAGGGTTAGGGTTAGACTCAGGCTCTTAGGGTGAGGGTTAGACTCAGGCTCTTAGGGTTAGGGTTAGACTCAGGCTCTTAGGGTGAGGGTTAGACTCAGGCTCTTAGGGTTAGGGTTAGACTCAGGCTCTTAGGGTTAGGGTTAGACTCAGGCTCTTAGGGTGAGGGTTAGACTCAGGCTCTTAGGGTTAGGGTTAGACTCAGGCTCTTAGGGTTAGGGTTAGACTCAGGCTCTTAGGGTGAGGGTTAGACTCAGGCTCTTAGGGTGAGGGTTAGACTCAGGCTTTTAGGGTTAGGGTTAGACTCAGGCTCTTAGGGTGAGGGTTAGACTCAGGCTCTTAGGGTTAGGGTTAGACTCAGGCTCTTAGGGTGAGGGTTAGACTCAGGCTCTTAGGGTTAGGGTTAGACTCAGGCTCTTAGGGTGAGGGTTAGACTCAGGCTCTTAGGGTTAGGGTTAGACTCAGGCTCTTAGGGTTAGGGTTAGGGTCAGGCTCTTAGGGTGAGGGTTAGACTCAGGCTCTTAGGGTTAGGGTTAGACTCAGGCTCTTAGGGTGAGGGTTAGACTCAGGCTCTTAGGGTTAGGGTTAGACTCAGGCTCTTAGGGTGAGGGTTAGACTCAGGCTCTTAGGGTGAGGGTTAGACTCAGGCTCTTAGGGTGAGGGTTAGACTCAGGCTCTTAGGGTTAGGGTTAGGGTCAGGCTCTTAGGGTTAGGGTTAGGGTCAGGCTCTTAGGGTGAGGGTTAGGGTCAGGCTCTTAGGGTGAGGGTTAGACTCAGGCTCTTAGGGTGAGGGTTAGACTCAGGCTCTTAGGGTGAGGGTTAGACTCAGGCTCTTAGGGTTAGGGTTAGACTCAGGCTCTTAGGGTGAGGGTTAGACTCAGGCTCTTAGGGTGAGGGTTAGACTCAGGCTCTTAGGGTGAGGGTTAGACTCAGGCTCTTAGAGTGAGGGTTAGACTCAGGCTCTTAGGGTTAGGGTTAGACTCAGGCTCTTAGGGTGAGGGTTAGACTCAGGCTCTTAGGGTGAGGGTTAGGGTCAGGCTCTTAGGGTTAGGGTTAGACTCAGGCTCTTAGGGTTAGGGTTAGGGTCAGGCTCTTAGGGTTAGGGTTAGGGTCAGGCTCTTAGGGTGAGGGTTAGGGTCAGGCTCTTAGGGTGAGGGTTAGGGTCAGGCTCTTAGGGTTAGGGTTAGACTCAGGCTCTTAGGGTTAGGGTTAGACTCAGGCTCTTAGGGTGAGGGTTAGGGTCAGGCTCTTAGGGTGAGGGTTAGACTCAGGCTTTTAGAGTGAGGGTTAGGGTCAGGCTCTTAGGGTGAGGGTTAGACTCAGGCTCTTAGGGTTAGGGTTAGACTCAGGCTCTTAGGGTTAGGGTTAGACTCAGGCTCTTAGGGTGAGGGTTAGACTCAGGCTCTTAGGGTTAGGGTTAGACTCAGGCTCTTAGGGTGAGGGTTAGACTCAGGCTCTTAGGGTTAGGGTTAGACTCAGGCTCTTAGGGTTAGGGTTAGACTCAGGCTCTTAGGGTTAGGGTTAGACTCAGGCTCTTAGGGTGAGGGTTAGACTCAGGCTCTTAGGGTGAGGGTTAGACTCAGGCTCTTAGGGTGAGGGTTAGACTCAGGCTCTTAGGGTGAGGGTTAGACTCAGGCTCTTAGGGTTAGGGTTAGACTCAGGCTCTTAGGGTTACGGTTAGACTCAGGCTCTTAGGGTTAGGGTTAGACTCAGGCTCTTAGGGTTAGGGTTAGGGTCAGGCTCTTAGGGTTAGGGTTAGGGTCAGGCTCTTAGGGTGAGGGTTAGGGTCAGGCTCTTAGGGTGAGGGTTAGGGTCAGGCTCTTAGGGTTAGGGTTAGACTCAGGCTCTTAGGGTGAGGGTTAGACTCAGGCTCTTAGGGTTAGGGTTAGACTCAGGCTCTTAGGGTGAGGGTTAGACTCAGGCTCTTAGGGTGAGGGTTAGACTCAGGCTCTTAGGGTTAGGGTTAGGGTCAGGCTCTTAGGGTTAGGGTTAGGGTCAGGCTCTTAGGGTGAGGGTTAGACTCAGGCTCTTAGGGTGAGGGTTAGACTCAGGCTCTTAGGGTGAGGGTTAGACTCAGGCTCTTAGGGTTAGGGTTAGACTCAGGCTCTTAGGGTGAGGGTTAGACTCAGGCTCTTAGGGTGAGGGTTAGACTCAGGCTCTTAGGGTGAGGGTTAGACTCAGGCTCTTAGAGTGAGGGTTAGACTCAGGCTCTTAGGGTTAGGGTTAGACTCAGGCTCTTAGGGTTAGGGTTAGACTCAGGCTCTTAGGGTTAGGGTTAGACTCAGGCTCTTAGGGTGAGGGTTAGACTCAGGCTCTTAGGGTGAGGGTTAGGGTCAGGCTCTTAGGGTTAGGGTTAGGGTCAGGCTCTTAGGGTTAGGGTTAGGGTCAGGCTCTTAGGGTTAGGGTTAGGGTCAGGCTCTTAGGGTTAGGGTTAGGGTCAGGCTCTTAGGGTGAGGGTTAGGGTCAGGCTCTTAGGGTGAGGGTTAGGGTCAGGCTCTTAGGGTTAGGGTTAGACTCAGGCTCTTAGGGTTAGGGTTAGACTCAGGCTCTTAGGGTGAGGGTTAGACTCAGGCTTTTAGAGTGAGGGTTAGGGTCAGGCTCTTAGGGTGAGGGTTAGACTCAGGCTCTTAGGGTTAGGGTTAGACTCAGGCTCTTAGGGTTAGGGTTAGACTCAGGCTCTTAGGGTGAGGGTTAGACTCAGGCTCTTAGGGTGAGGGTTAGACTCAGGCTCTTAGGGTTAGGGTTAGACTCAGGCTCTTAGGGTGAGGGTTAGACTCAGGCTCTTAGGGTTAGGGTTAGACTCAGGCTCTTAGGGTTAGGGTTAGACTCAGGCTCTTAGGGTTAGGGTTAGGGTCAGGCTCTTAGGGTGAGGGTTAGACTCAGGCTCTTAGGGTGAGGGTTAGACTCAGGCTCTTAGGGTGAGGGTTAGACTCAGGCTCTTAGGGTGAGGGTTAGACTCAGGCTCTTAGGGTTAGGGTTAGACTCAGGCTCTTAGGGTGAGGGTTAGACTCAGGCTCTTAGGGTTAGGGTTAGACTCAGGCTCTTAGGGTGAGGGTTAGACTCAGGCTCTTAGGGTTAGGGTTAGACTCAGGCTCTTAGGGTTAGGGTTAGGGTCAGGCTCTTAGGGTGAGGGTTAGGGTCAGGCTCTTAGGGTGAGGGTTAGACTCAGGCTCTTAGGGTGAGGGTTAGACTCAGGCTCTTAGGGTGAGGGTTAGACTCAGGCTCTTAGGGTTAGGGTTAGACTCAGGCTCTTAGGGTGAGGGTTAGACTCAGGCTCTTAGGGTGAGGGTTAGACTCAGGCTCTTAGGGTTAGGGTTAGGGTCAGGCTCTTAGGGTTAGGGTTAGGGTCAGGCTCTTAGGGTTAGGGTTAGACTCAGGCTCTTAGGGTGAGGGTTAGGGTCAGGCTCTTAGGGTGAGGGTTAGGGTCAGGCTCTTAGGGTTAGGGTTAGACTCAGGCTCTTAGGGTGAGGGTTAGACTCAGGCTCTTAGGGTGAGGGTTAGACTCAGGCTCTTAGGGTTAGGGTTAGACTCAGGCTCTTAGGGTGAGGGTTAGACTCAGGCTCTTAGGGTGAGGGTTAGACTCAGGCTCTTAGGGTTAGGGTTAGAGTCAGGCTCTTAGGGTTAGGGTTAGACTCAGGCTCTTAGGGTTAGGGTTAGACTCAGGCTCTTAGGGTGAGGGTTAGACTCAGGCTCTTAGGGTTAGGGTTAGACTCATGCTCTTAGGGTGAGGGTTAGACTCAGGCTCTTAGGGTTAGGGTTAGACTCAGGCTCTTAGGGTTAGTGTTAGACTCAGGCTCTTAGGGTGAGGGTTAGACTCAGGCTCTTAGGGTGAGGGTTAGACTCAGGCTCTTAGGGTGAGGGTTAGACTCAGGCTCTTAGGGTTAGGGTTAGACTCAGGCTCTTAGGGTTAGGGTTAGACTCAGGCTCTTAGGGTGAGGGTTAGACTCAGGCTCTTAGGGTGAGGGTTAGACTCAGGCTCTTAGGGTGAGGGTTAGACTCAGGCTCTTAGGGTTAGGGTTAGGGTCAGGCTCTTAGGGTTAGGGTTAGGGTCAGGCTCTTAGGGTTAGGGTTAGACTCAGGCTCTTAGGGTGAGGGTTAGGGTCAGGCTCTTAGGGTGAGGGTTAGACTCAGGCTCTTAGGGTTAGGGTTAGACTCAGGCTCTTAGGGTGAGGGTTAGACTCAGGCTCTTAGGGTGAGGGTTAGACTCAGGCTCTTAGGGTTAGGGTTAGACTCAGGCTCTTAGGGTGAGGGTTAGACTCAGGCTCTTAGGGTTAGGGTTAGACTCAGGCTCTTAGGGTTAGGGTTAGACTCAGGCTCTTAGGGTGAGGGTTAGACTCAGGCTCTTAGGGTGAGGGTTAGACTCAGGCTCTTAGGGTGAGGGTTAGACTCAGGCTCTTAGGGTTAGGGTTAGACTCAGGCTCTTAGGGTGAGGGTTAGACTCAGGCTCTTAGGGTTAGGGTTAGACTCAGGCTCTTAGGGTTACGGTTAGACTCAGGCTCTTAGGGTTAGGGTTAGACTCAGGCTCTTAGGGTTAGGGTTAGGGTCAGGCTCTTAGGGTGAGGGTTAGACTCAGGCTCTTAGGGTTAGGGTTAGACTCAGGCTCTTAGGGTGAGGGTTAGACTCAGGCTCTTAGGGTTAGGCTTAGACTCAGGCTCTTAGGGTGAGGGTTAGACTCAGGCTCTTAGGGTGAGGGTTAGACTCAGGCTCTTAGGGTGAGGGTTAGGGTCAGGCTCTTAGGGTTAGGCTTAGACTCAGGCTCTTAGGGTTAGGGTTAGACTCAGGCTCTTAGGGTGAGGGTTAGACTCAGGCTCTTAGGGTTAGGGTTAGACTCAGGCTCTTAGGGTTAGGGTTAGACTCAGGCTCTTCGGGTTAGGGTTAGACTCAGGCTCTTCGGGTTAGGGTTAGACTCAGGCTCTTAGGGTTACGGTTAGACTCAGGCTCTTAGGGTGAGGGTTAGGGTCAGGCTCTTAGGGTGAGGGTTAGACTCAGGCTCTTAGGGTGAGGGTTAGACTCAGGCTCTTAGGGTTAGGGTTAGACTCAGGCTCTTAGGGTGAGGGTTAGACTCAGGCTCTTAGGGTTAGGGTTAGACTCAGGCTCTTAGGGTGAGGGTTAGACTCAGGCTCTTAGGGTTAGGGTTAGACTCAGGCTCTTAGGGTTAGGGTTAGACTCAGGCTCTTAGGGTGAGGGTTAGACTCAGGCTCTTAGGGTGAGGGTTAGACTCAGGCTTTTAGAGTGAGGGTTAGGGTCAGGCTCTTAGGGTTAGGGTTAGACTCAGGCTCTTAGGGTTAGGGTTAGACTCAGGCTCTTAGGGTGAGGGTTAGACTCAGGCTTTTAGGGTTAGGGTTAGACTCAGGCTCTTAGGGTGAGGGTTAGACTCAGGCTCTTAGGGTTAGGGTTAGACTCAGGCTCTTAGGGTGAGGGTTAGACTCAGGCTCTTAGGGTTAGGGTTAGACTCAGGCTCTTAGGGTTAGGGTTAGACTCAGGCTCTTAGGGTTAGGGTTAGACTCAGGCTCTTAGGGTTAGGGTTAGGGTCAGGCTCTTAGGGTGAGGGTTAGACTCAGGCTCTTAGGGTTAGGGTTAGACTCAGGCTCTTAGGGTGAGGGTTAGACTCAGGCTCTTAGGGTTAGGGTTAGACTCAGGCTCTTAGGGTGAGGGTTAGACTCAGGCTCTTAGGGTTAGGGTTAGACTCAGGCTCTTAGGGTGAGGGTTAGACTCAGGCTCTTAGGGTTAGGGTTAGGGTCAGGCTCTTAGGGTTAGGGTTAGGGTCAGGCTCTTAGGGTGAGGGTTAGACTCAGGCTCTTAGGGTGAGGGTTAGACTCAGGCTCTTAGGGTGAGGGTTAGACTCAGGCTCTTAGGGTTAGGGTTAGACTCAGGCTCTTAGGGTGAGGGTTAGACTCAGGCTCTTAGGGTGAGGGTTAGACTCAGGCTCTTAGGGTTAGGGTTAGACTCAGGCTCTTAGGGTTAGGGTTAGACTCAGGCTCTTAGGGTTAGGGTTAGACTCAGGCTCTTAGGGTTAGGGTTAGGGTCAGGCTCTTAGGGTGAGGGTTAGACTCAGGCTCTTAGGGTGAGGGTTAGGGTCAGGCTCTTAGGGTTAGGGTTAGACTCAGGCTCTTAGGGTTAGGGTTAGGGTCAGGCTCTTAGGGTTAGGGTTAGGGTCAGGCTCTTAGGGTTAGGGTTAGGGTCAGGCTCTTAGGGTGAGGGTTAGGGTCAGGCTCTTAGGGTTAGGGTTAGACTCAGGCTCTTAGGGTTAGGGTTAGACTCAGGCTCTTAGGGTGAGGGTTAGGGTCAGGCTCTTAGGGTGAGGGTTAGACTCAGGCTTTTAGAGTGAGGGTTAGGGTCAGGCTCTTAGGGTGAGGGTTAGACTCAGGCTCTTAGGGTTAGGGTTAGACTCAGGCTCTTAGGGTTAGGGTTAGACTCAGGCTCTTAGGGTTAGGGTTAGACTCAGGCTCTTAGGGTTAGGGTTAGACTCAGGCTCTTAGGGTGAGGGTTAGACTCAGGCTCTTAGGGTTAGGGTTAGACTCAGGCTCTTAGGGTGAGGGTTAGACTCAGGCTCTTAGGGTTAGGGTTAGACTCAGGCTCTTAGGGTTAGGGTTAGACTCAGGCTCTTAGGGTTAGGGTTAGACTCAGGCTCTTAGGGTTAGGGTTAGGGTCAGGCTCTTAGGGTGAGGGTTAGACTCAGGCTCTTAGGGTGAGGGTTAGACTCAGGCTCTTAGGGTTAGGGTTAGACTCAGGCTCTTAGGGTGAGGGTTAGACTCAGGCTCTTAGGGTTAGGGTTAGACTCAGGCTCTTAGGGTTACGGTTAGACTCAGGCTCTTAGGGTTAGGGTTAGACTCAGGCTCTTAGGGTTAGGGTTAGGGTCAGGCTCTTAGGGTTAGGGTTAGGGTCAGGCTCTTAGGGTTAGGGTTAGGGTCAGGCTCTTAGGGTGAGGGTTAGGGTCAGGCTCTTAGGGTTAGGGTTAGGGTCAGGCTCTTAGGGTTAGGGTTAGACTCAGGCTCTTAGGGTGAGGGTTAGACTCAGGCTCTTAGGGTGAGGGTTAGACTCAGGCTCTTAGGGTGAGGGTTAGACTCAGGCTCTTAGGGTGAGGGTTAGACTCAGGCTCTTAGGGTTAGGGTTAGACTCAGGCTCTTAGGGTTAGGGTTAGACTCAGGCTCTTAGGGTGAGGGTTAGACTCAGGCTCTTAGGGTTAGGGTTAGACTCAGGCTCTTAGGGTTAGGGTTAGACTCAGGCTCTTCGGGTTAGGGTTAGACTCAGGCTCTTAGGGTTACGGTTAGACTCAGGCTCTTAGGGTGAGGGTTAGGGTCAGGCTCTTAGGGTGAGGGTTAGACTCAGGCTCTTAGGGTTAGGGTTAGACTCAGGCTCTTAGGGTGAGGGTTAGACTCAGGCTCTTAGGGTGAGGGTTAGACTCAGGCTCTTCGGGTGAGGGTTAGACTCAGGCTCTTAGGGTGAGGGTTAGACTCAGGCTCCTAGGGTGAGGGTTAGACTCAGGCTCTTAGGGTGAGGGTTAGACTCAGGCTCTTAGGGTTAGGGTTAGACTCAGGCTCTTAGGGTTAGGGTTAGACTCAGGCTCTTAGGGTGAGGGTTAGACTCAGGCTCTTCGGGTTAGGGTTAGACTCAGGCTCTTAGGGTTAGGGTTAGACTCAGGCTCTTAGGGTTAGGGTTAGGGTCAGGCTCTTAGGGTTAGGGTTAGTGTCAGGCTCTTAGGGTTAGGGTTAGGGTCAGGCTCTTAGGGTTAGGGTTAGACTCAGGCTCTTAGGGTTAGGGTTAGACTCAGGCTCTTAGGGTTAGGGTTAGGGTCAGGCTCTTAGGGTTAGGGTTAGGGTCAGGCTCTTAGGGTTAGGGTTAGGGTCAGGCTCTTAGGGTGAGGGTTAGGGTCAGGCTCTTAGGGTGAGGGTTAGACTCAGGCTCTTAGGGTTAGGGTTAGACTCAGGCTCTTAGGGTTAGGGTTAGACTCAGGCTCTTAGGGTGAGGGTTAGACTCAGGCTCTTAGGGTTAGGGTTAGACTCAGGCTCTTAGGGTTAGGGTTAGACTCAGGCTCTTAGGGTTAGGGTTAGACTCAGGCTCTTAGGGTTAGGGTTAGGGTCAGGCTCTTAGGGTGAGGGTTAGACTCAGGCTCTTAGGGTGAGGGTTAGACTCAGGCTCTTAGGGTTAGGGTTAGACTCAGGCTCTTAGGGTGAGGGTTAGACTCAGGCTCTTAGGGTTAGGGTTAGACTCAGGCTCTTAGGGTGAGGGTTAGACTCAGGCTCTTAGGGTGAGGGTTAGACTCAGGCTCTTAGGGTGAGGGTTAGACTCAGGCTCTTAGGGTTAGGGTTAGACTCAGGCTCTTAGGGTGAGGGTTAGACTCAGGCTCTTAGGGTGAGGGTTAGACTCAGGCTCTTAGGGTGAGGGTTAGACTCAGGCTCTTAGGGTGAGGGTTAGACTCAGGCTCTTAGGGTGAGGGTTAGACTCAGGCTCTTAGGGTGAGGGTTAGACTCAGGCTCTTAGGGTGAGGGTTAGACTCAGGCTCTTAGAGTGAGGGTTAGACTCAGGCTCTTAGGGTTAGGGTTAGACTCAGGCTCTTAGGGTTAGGGTTAGACTCAGGCTCTTAGGGTGAGGGTTAGACTCAGGCTCTTAGGGTGAGGGTTAGGGTCAGGCTCTTAGGGTTAGGGTTAGACTCAGGCTCTTAGGGTTAGGGTTAGGGTCAGGCTCTTAGGGTTAGGGTTAGGGTCAGGCTCTTAGGGTTAGGGTTAGGGTCAGGCTCTTAGGGTGAGGGTTAGGGTCAGGCTCTTAGGGTGAGGGTTAGGGTCAGGCTCTTAGGGTTAGGGTTAGACTCAGGCTCTTAGGGTTAGGGTTAGACTCAGGCTCTTAGGGTGAGGGTTAGACTCAGGCTTTTAGAGTGAGGGTTAGGGTCAGGCTCTTAGGGTGAGGGTTAGACTCAGGCTCTTAGGGTTAGGGTTAGACTCAGGCTCTTAGGGTTAGGGTTAGACTCAGGCTCTTAGGGTGAGGGTTAGACTCAGGCTCTTAGGGTGAGGGTTAGACTCAGGCTCTTAGGGTTAGGGTTAGACTCAGGCTCTTAGGGTGAGGGTTAGACTCAGGCTCTTAGGGTTAGGGTTAGACTCAGGCTCTTAGGGTTAGGGTTAGACTCAGGCTCTTAGGGTTAGGGTTAGGGTCAGGCTCTTAGGGTGAGGGTTAGACTCAGGCTCTTAGGGTGAGGGTTAGACTCAGGCTCTTAGGGTTAGGGTTAGACTCAGGCTCTTAGGGTGAGGGTTAGACTCAGGCTCTTAGGGTTAGGGTTAGACTCAGGCTCTTAGGGTGAGGGTTAGACTCAGGCTCTTAGGGTGAGGGTTAGACTCAGGCTCTTAGGGTGAGGGTTAGACTCAGGCTCTTAGGGTTAGGGTTAGACTCAGGCTCTTAGGGTTAGGGTTAGGGTCAGGCTCTTAGGGTGAGGGTTAGGGTCAGGCTCTTAGGGTGAGGGTTAGACTCAGGCTCTTAGGGTGAGGGTTAGACTCAGGCTCTTAGGGTGAGGGTTAGACTCAGGCTCTTAGGGTTAGGGTTAGACTCAGGCTCTTAGGGTGAGGGTTAGACTCAGGCTCTTAGGGTGAGGGTTAGGGTCAGGCTCTTAGGGTTAGGGTTAGGGTCAGGCTCTTAGGGTTAGGGTTAGGGTCAGGCTCTTAGGGTTAGGGTTAGACTCAGGCTCTTAGGGTGAGGGTTAGGGTCAGGCTCTTAGGGTGAGGGTTAGGGTCAGGCTCTTAGGGTTAGGGTTAGACTCAGGCTCTTAGGGTGAGGGTTAGACTCAGGCTCTTAGGGTTAGGGTTAGACTCAGGCTCTTAGGGTGAGGGTTAGACTCAGGCTCTTAGGGTGAGGGTTAGACTCAGGCTCTTAGGGTGAGGGTTAGACTCAGGCTCTTAGGGTTAGGGTTAGAGTCAGGCTCTTAGGGTTAGGGTTAGACTCAGGCTCTTAGGGTTAGGGTTAGACTCAGGCTCTTAGGGTGAGGGTTAGACTCAGGCTCTTAGGGTTAGGGTTAGACTCATGCTCTTAGGGTGAGGGTTAGACTCAGGCTCTTAGGGTTAGGGTTAGACTCAGGCTCTTAGGGTTAGTGTTAGACTCAGGCTCTTAGGGTGAGGGTTAGACTCAGGCTCTTAGGGTGAGGGTTAGACTCAGGCTCTTAGGGTGAGGGTTAGACTCAGGCTCTTAGGGTTAGGGTTAGACTCAGGCTCTTAGGGTTAGGGTTAGACTCAGGCTCTTAGGGTGAGGGTTAGACTCAGGCTCTTAGGGTGAGGGTTAGACTCAGGCTCTTAGGGTGAGGGTTAGACTCAGGCTCTTAGGGTTAGGGTTAGGGTCAGGCTCTTAGGGTTAGGGTTAGGGTCAGGCTCTTAGGGTTAGGGTTAGACTCAGGCTCTTAGGGTGAGGGTTAGGGTCAGGCTCTTAGGGTGAGGGTTAGACTCAGGCTCTTAGGGTTAGGGTTAGACTCAGGCTCTTAGGGTGAGGGTTAGACTCAGGCTCTTAGGGTGAGGGTTAGACTCAGGCTCTTAGGGTGAGGGTTAGACTCAGGCTCTTAGGGTTAGGGTTAGACTCAGGCTCTTAGGGTTAGGGTTAGACTCAGGCTCTTAGGGTGAGGGTTAGACTCAGGCTCTTAGGGTGAGGGTTAGACTCAGGCTCTTAGGGTGAGGGTTAGACTCAGGCTCTTAGGGTTAGGGTTAGACTCAGGCTCTTAGGGTGAGGGTTAGACTCAGGCTCTTAGGGTTAGGGTTAGACTCAGGCTCTTAGGGTTACGGTTAGACTCAGGCTCTTAGGGTTAGGGTTAGACTCAGGCTCTTAGGGTTAGGGTTAGACTCAGGCTCTTAGGGTGAGGGTTAGACTCAGGCTCTTAGGGTTAGGGTTAGACTCAGGCTCTTAGGGTGAGGGTTAGACTCAGGCTCTTAGGGTTAGGCTTAGACTCAGGCTCTTAGGGTGAGGGTTAGACTCAGGCTCTTAGGGTGAGGGTTAGGGTCAGGCTCTTAGGGTTAGGCTTAGACTCAGGCTCTTAGGGTTAGGGTTAGACTCAGGCTCTTAGGGTGAGGGTTAGACTCAGGCTCTTAGGGTTAGGGTTAGACTCAGGCTCTTAGGGTTAGGGTTAGACTCAGGCTCTTCGGGTTAGGGTTAGACTCAGGCTCTTCGGGTTAGGGTTAGACTCAGGCTCTTCGGGTTAGGGTTAGACTCAGGCTCTTAGGGTGAGGGTTAGGGTCAGGCTCTTAGGGTGAGGGTTAGGGTCAGGCTCTTAGGGTGAGGGTTAGACTCAGGCTCTTAGGGTGAGGGTTAGACTCAGGCTCTTAGGGTTAGGGTTAGACTCAGGCTCTTAGGGTGAGGGTTAGACTCAGGCTCTTAGGGTTAGGGTTAGACTCAGGCTCTTAGGGTTAGGGTTAGACTCAGGCTCTTAGGGTGAGGGTTAGACTCAGGCTCTTAGGGTTAGGGTTAGACTCAGGCTCTTAGGGTTAGGGTTAGACTCAGGCTCTTAGGGTGAGGGTTAGACTCAGGCTCTTAGGGTGAGGGTTAGACTCAGGCTTTTAGAGTGAGGGTTAGGGTCAGGCTCTTAGGGTTAGGGTTAGACTCAGGCTCTTAGGGTTAGGGTTAGACTCAGGCTCTTAGGGTGAGGGTTAGACTCAGGCTTTTAGGGTTAGGGTTAGACTCAGGCTCTTAGGGTGAGGGTTAGACTCAGGCTCTTAGGGTTAGGGTTAGACTCAGGCTCTTAGGGTGAGGGTTAGACTCAGGCTCTTAGGGTTAGGGTTAGACTCAGGCTCTTAGGGTTAGGGTTAGACTCAGGCTCTTAGGGTTAGGGTTAGACTCAGGCTCTTAGGGTTAGGGTTAGGGTCAGGCTCTTAGGGTGAGGGTTAGACTCAGGCTCTTAGGGTTAGGGTTAGACTCAGGCTCTTAGGGTGAGGGTTAGACTCAGGCTCTTAGGGTTAGGGTTAGACTCAGGCTCTTAGGGTGAGGGTTAGACTCAGGCTCTTAGGGTTAGGGTTAGACTCAGGCTCTTAGGGTGAGGGTTAGACTCAGGCTCTTAGGGTTAGGGTTAGGGTCAGGCTCTTAGGGTTAGGGTTAGGGTCAGGCTCTTAGGGTGAGGGTTAGACTCAGGCTCTTAGGGTGAGGGTTAGACTCAGGCTCTTAGGGTGAGGGTTAGACTCAGGCTCTTAGGGTTAGGGTTAGACTCAGGCTCTTAGGGTTAGGGTTAGACTCAGGCTCTTAGGGTTAGGGTTAGACTCAGGCTCTTAGGGTTAGGGTTAGACTCAGGCTCTTAGGGTGAGGGTTAGACTCAGGCTCTTAGGGTGAGGGTTAGGGTCAGGCTCTTAGGGTTAGGGTTAGACTCAGGCTCTTAGGGTTAGGGTTAGGGTCAGGCTCTTAGGGTTAGGGTTAGGGTCAGGCTCTTAGGGTTAGGGTTAGGGTCAGGCTCTTAGGGTGAGGGTTAGGGTCAGGCTCTTAGGGTTAGGGTTAGACTCAGGCTCTTAGGGTTAGGGTTAGACTCAGGCTCTTAGGGTGAGGGTTAGGGTCAGGCTCTTAGGGTGAGGGTTAGACTCAGGCTTTTAGAGTGAGGGTTAGGGTCAGGCTCTTAGGGTGAGGGTTAGACTCAGGCTCTTAGGGTTAGGGTTAGACTCAGGCTCTTAGGGTTAGGGTTAGACTCAGGCTCTTAGGGTTAGGGTTAGACTCAGGCTCTTAGGGTTAGGGTTAGACTCAGGCTCTTAGGGTGAGGGTTAGACTCAGGCTCTTAGGGTTAGGGTTAGACTCAGGCTCTTAGGGTGAGGGTTAGACTCAGGCTCTTAGGGTTAGGGTTAGACTCAGGCTCTTAGGGTTAGGGTTAGACTCAGGCTCTTAGGGTTAGGGTTAGACTCAGGCTCTTAGGGTTAGGGTTAGGGTCAGGCTCTTAGGGTGAGGGTTAGACTCAGGCTCTTAGGGTGAGGGTTAGACTCAGGCTCTTAGGGTTAGGGTTAGACTCAGGCTCTTAGGGTGAGGGTTAGACTCAGGCTCTTAGGGTTAGGGTTAGACTCAGGCTCTTAGGGTTACGGTTAGACTCAGGCTCTTAGGGTTAGGGTTAGACTCAGGCTCTTAGGGTTAGGGTTAGGGTCAGGCTCTTAGGGTTAGGGTTAGGGTCAGGCTCTTAGGGTGAGGGTTAGGGTCAGGCTCTTAGGGTGAGGGTTAGGGTCAGGCTCTTAGGGTTAGGGTTAGACTCAGGCTCTTAGGGTGAGGGTTAGACTCAGGCTCTTAGGGTGAGGGTTAGACTCAGGCTCTTAGGGTGAGGGTTAGACTCAGGCTCTTAGGGTGAGGGTTAGACTCAGGCTCTTAGGGTTAGGGTTAGACTCAGGCTCTTAGGGTTAGGGTTAGACTCAGGCTCTTAGGGTGAGGGTTAGACTCAGGCTCTTAGGGTTAGGGTTAGACTCAGGCTCTTAGGGTTAGGGTTAGACTCAGGCTCTTCGGGTTAGGGTTAGACTCAGGCTCTTAGGGTTACGGTTAGACTCAGGCTCTTAGGGTGAGGGTTAGGGTCAGGCTCTTAGGGTGAGGGTTAGACTCAGGCTCTTAGGGTTAGGGTTAGACTCAGGCTCTTAGGGTGAGGGTTAGACTCAGGCTCTTAGGGTGAGGGTTAGACTCAGGCTCTTAGGGTTAGGGTTAGACTCAGGCTCTTAGGGTGAGGGTTAGACTCAGGCTCCTAGGGTGAGGGTTAGACTCAGGCTCTTAGGGTGAGGGTTAGACTCAGGCTCTTAGGGTTAGGGTTAGACTCAGGCTCTTAGGGTTAGGGTTAGACTCAGGCTCTTAGGGTGAGGGTTAGACTCAGGCTCTTCGGGTTAGGGTTAGACTCAGGCTCTTAGGGTGAGGGTTAGGGTCAGGCTCTTAGGGTGAGGGTTAGGGTCAGGCTCTTAGGGTTAGGGTTAGACTCAGGCTCTTAGGGTTAGGGTTAGACTCAGGCTCTTAGGGTGAGGGTTAGACTCAGGCTTTTAGAGTGAGGGTTAGGGTCAGGCTCTTAGGGTGAGGGTTAGACTCAGGCTCTTAGGGTTAGGGTTAGACTCAGGCTCTTAGGGTTAGGGTTAGACTCAGGCTCTTAGGGTGAGGGTTAGACTCAGGCTCTTAGGGTGAGGGTTAGACTCAGGCTCTTAGGGTTAGGGTTAGACTCAGGCTCTTAGGGTGAGGGTTAGACTCAGGCTCTTAGGGTTAGGGTTAGACTCAGGCTCTTAGGGTTAGGGTTAGACTCAGGCTCTTAGGGTTAGGGTTAGGGTCAGGCTCTTAGGGTGAGGGTTAGACTCAGGCTCTTAGGGTGAGGGTTAGACTCAGGCTCTTAGGGTGAGGGTTAGACTCAGGCTCTTAGGGTGAGGGTTAGACTCAGGCTCTTAGGGTTAGGGTTAGACTCAGGCTCTTAGGGTGAGGGTTAGACTCAGGCTCTTAGGGTTAGGGTTAGACTCAGGCTCTTAGGGTGAGGGTTAGACTCAGGCTCTTAGGGTTAGGGTTAGACTCAGGCTCTTAGGGTTAGGGTTAGGGTCAGGCTCTTAGGGTGAGGGTTAGGGTCAGGCTCTTAGGGTGAGGGTTAGACTCAGGCTCTTAGGGTGAGGGTTAGACTCAGGCTCTTAGGGTGAGGGTTAGACTCAGGCTCTTAGGGTTAGGGTTAGACTCAGGCTCTTAGGGTGAGGGTTAGACTCAGGCTCTTAGGGTGAGGGTTAGACTCAGGCTCTTAGGGTGAGGGTTAGACTCAGGCTCTTAGGGTTAGGGTTAGGGTCAGGCTCTTAGGGTTAGGGTTAGGGTCAGGCTCTTAGGGTTAGGGTTAGACTCAGGCTCTTAGGGTGAGGGTTAGGGTCAGGCTCTTAGGGTGAGGGTTAGGGTCAGGCTCTTAGGGTTAGGGTTAGACTCAGGCTCTTAGGGTGAGGGTTAGACTCAGGCTCTTAGGGTGAGGGTTAGACTCAGGCTCTTAGGGTGAGGGTTAGACTCAGGCTCTTAGGGTGAGGGTTAGACTCAGGCTCTTAGGGTTAGGGTTAGACTCAGGCTCTTAGGGTTAGGGTTAGACTCAGGCTCTTAGGGTTAGGGTTAGACTCAGGCTCTTAGGGTGAGGGTTAGACTCAGGCTCTTAGGGTTAGGGTTAGACTCATGCTCTTAGGGTGAGGGTTAGACTCAGGCTCTTAGGGTTAGGGTTAGACTCAGGCTCTTAGGGTTAGTGTTAGACTCAGGCTCTTAGGGTGAGGGTTAGACTCAGGCTCTTAGGGTGAGGGTTAGACTCAGGCTCTTAGGGTGAGGGTTAGACTCAGGCTCTTAGGGTTAGGGTTAGACTCAGGCTCTTAGGGTTAGGGTTAGACTCAGGCTCTTAGGGTGAGGGTTAGACTCAGGCTCTTAGGGTGAGGGTTAGACTCAGGCTCTTAGGGTGAGGGTTAGACTCAGGCTCTTAGGGTTAGGGTTAGGGTCAGGCTCTTAGGGTTAGGGTTAGGGTCAGGCTCTTAGGGTTAGGGTTAGACTCAGGCTCTTAGGGTGAGGGTTAGGGTCAGGCTCTTAGGGTGAGGGTTAGACTCAGGCTCTTAGGGTTAGGGTTAGACTCAGGCTCTTAGGGTGAGGGTTAGACTCAGGCTCTTAGGGTGAGGGTTAGACTCAGGCTCTTAGGGTTAGGGTTAGACTCAGGCTCTTAGGGTGAGGGTTAGACTCAGGCTCTTAGGGTGAGGGTTAGACTCAGGCTCTTAGGGTGAGGGTTAGACTCAGGCTCTTAGGGTTAGGGTTAGAGTCAGGCTCTTAGGGTTAGGGTTAGACTCAGGCTCTTAGGGTTAGGGTTAGACTCAGGCTCTTAGGGTGAGGGTTAGACTCAGGCTCTTAGGGTTAGGGTTAGACTCATGCTCTTAGGGTGAGGGTTAGACTCAGGCTCTTAGGGTTAGGGTTAGACTCAGGCTCTTAGGGTTAGTGTTAGACTCAGGCTCTTAGGGTTAGGGTTAGACTCAGGCTCTTAGGGTTAGGGTTAGACTCAGGCTCTTAGGGTTAGGGTTAGACTCAGGCTCTTAGGGTGAGGGTTAGACTCAGGCTCTTAGGGTTAGGGTTAGACTCAGGCTCTTAGGGTTAGGGTTAGACTCAGGCTCTTAGGGTGAGGGTTAGACTCAGGCTCTTAGGGTTAGGGTTAGACTCAGGCTCTTAGGGTTAGGGTTAGACTCAGGCTCTTAGGGTGAGGGTTAGACTCAGGCTCTTAGGGTTAGGGTTAGACTCAGGCTCTTAGGGTGAGGGTTAGACTCAGGCTCTTAGGGTGAGGGTTAGACTCAGGCTCTTAGGGTTAGTGTTAGACTCAGGCTCTTAGGGTGAGGGTTAGACTCAGGCTCTTAGGGTTAGGGTTAGACTCAGGCTCTTAGGGTTAGACTCAGGCTCTTAGGGTGAGGGTTAGACTCAGGCTCTTAGAGTGAGGGTTAGACTCAGGCTCTTAGGGTTAGGGTTAGACTCAGGCTCTTAGGGTTAGGGTTAGACTCAGGCTCTTAGGGTTAGGGTTAGGGTCAGACTCTTAGGGTTAGGGTTAGACTCAGGCTCTTAGGGTGAGGGTTAGACTCAGGCTCTTAGAGTGAGGGTTAGACTCAGGCTCTTAGGGTTAGGGTTAGACTCAGGCTCTTAGGGTTAGGGTTAGACTCAGGCTCTTAGGGTGAGGGTTAGACTCAGGCTCTTAGGGTTAGGGTTAGACTCAGGCTCTTAGGGTGAGGGTTAGACTCAGGCTCTTAGGGTTAGGGTTAGACTCAGGCTCTTAGGGTGAGGGTTAGGGTCAGGCTCTTAGGGTTAGGGTTAGACTCAGGCTCTTAGGGTTAGGGTTAGACTCAGGCTCTTAGGGTGAGGGTTAGACTCAGGCTCTTACGGTTAGGGTTAGGGTCAGGCTCTTAGGGTTAGGGTTAGGGTCAGGCTCTTAGGGTTAGGGTTAGTGTCAGGCTCTTAGGGTTAGGGTTAGGGTCAGGCTCTTAGGGTGAGGGTTAGGGTCAGGCTCTTAGGGTGAGGGTTAGACTCAGGCTCTTAGGGTGAGGGTTAGACTCAGGCTCTTAGGGTTAGGGTTAGACTCAGGCTCTTAGGGTTAGGGTTAGACTCAGGCTCTTAGGGTTAGGGTTAGGGTCAGGCTCTTAGGGTTAGGGTTAGGGTCAGGCTCTTAGGGTGAGGGTTAGGGTCAGGCTCTTAGGGTGAGGGTTAGACTCAGGCTCTTAGGGTTAGGGTTAGACTCAGGCTCTTAGGGTGAGGGTTAGACTCAGGCTCTTAGGGTTAGGGTTAGACTCAGGCTCTTAGGGTGAGGGTTAGACTCAGGCTCTTAGGGTTAGGGTTAGACTCAGGCTCTTAGGGTTAGGGTTAGACTCAGGCTCTTAGGGTTAGGGTTAGACTCAGGCTCTTAGGGTGAGGGTTAGACTCAGGCTCTTAGGGTTAGGGTTAGACTCAGGCTCTTAGGGTTAGGGTTAGACTCAGGCTCTTAGGGTTAGGGTTAGACTCAGGCTCTTCGGGTTAGGGTTAGACTCAGGCTCTTAGGGTTACGGTTAGACTCAGGCTCTTAGGGTGAGGGTTAGGGTCAGGCTCTTAGGGTGAGGGTTAGACTCAGGCTCTTAGGGTTAGGGTTAGACTCAGGCTCTTAGGGTTAGGGTTAGGGTCAGGCTCTTAGGGTGAGGGTTAGACTCAGGCTCTTAGGGTGAGGGTTAGACTCAGGCTCTTAGGGTTAGGGTTAGACTCAGGCTCTTAGGGTGAGGGTTAGACTCAGGCTCTTAGGGTGAGGGTTAGACTCAGGCTCTTAGGGTTAGGGTTAGACTCAGGCTCTTAGGGTGAGGGTTAGACTCAGGCTCTTAGGGTTAGGGTTAGACTCAGGCTCTTAGGGTTAGGGTTAGACTCAGGCTCTTAGGGTTAGGGTTAGACTCAGGCTCTTAGGGTGAGGGTTAGGGTCAGGCTCTTAGGGTGAGGGTTAGACTCAGGCTCTTAGGGTGAGGGTTAGACTCAGGCTCTTAGGGTTAGGGTTAGGGTCAGGCTCTTAGGGTGAGGGTTAGGGTCAGGCTCTTAGGGTGAGGGTTAGACTCAGGCTCTTAGGGTGAGGGTTAGACTCAGGCTCTTAGGGTTAGGGTTAGACTCAGGCTCTTAGGGTTAGGGTTAGACTCAGGCTCTTAGGGTTAGGGTTAGACTCAGGCTCTTAGGGTGAGGGTTAGACTCAGGCTCTTAGGGTGAGGGTTAGACTCAGGCTTTTAGAGTGAGGGTTAGGGTCAGGCTCTTAGGGTGAGGGTTAGACTCAGGCTCTTAGGGTTAGGGTTAGACTCAGGCTCTTAGGGTTAGGGTTAGACTCAGGCTCTTAGGGTGAGGGTTAGACTCAGGCTTTTAGGGTTAGGGTTAGACTCAGGCTCTTAGGGTGAGGGTTAGACTCAGGCTCTTAGGGTTAGGGTTAGACTCAGGCTCTTAGGGTGAGGGTTAGACTCAGGCTCTTAGGGTTAGGGTTAGGGTCAGGCTCTTAGGGTTACGGTTAGACTCAGGCTCTTAGGGTTAGGGTTAGACTCAGGCTCTTAGGCTTAGGGTTAGACTCAGGCTCTTAGGGTGAGGGTTAGACTCAGGCTCTTAGGGTGAGGGTTAGACTCAGGCTCTTAGGGTTAGGGTTAGACTCAGGCTCTTAGGGTGAGGGTTAGACTCAGGCTCTTAGGGTTAGGGTTAGACTCAGGCTCTTAGGGTGAGGGTTAGACTCAGGCTCTTAGGGTTAGGGTTAGACTCAGGCTCTTAGGGTGAGGGTTAGACTCAGGCTCTTAGGGTTAGGGTTAGGGTCAGGCTCTTAGGGTTAGGGTTAGGGTCAGGCTCTTAGGGTGAGGGTTAGACTCAGGCTCTTAGGGTGAGGGTTAGACTCAGGCTCTTAGGGTGAGGGTTAGACTCAGGCTCTTAGGGTTAGGGTTAGACTCAGGCTCTTAGGGTGAGGGTTAGACTCAGGCTCTTAGGGTGAGGGTTAGACTCAGGCTCTTAGGGTGAGGGTTAGACTCAGGCTCTTAGGGTGAGGGTTAGACTCAGGCTCTTAGGGTTAGGGTTAGACTCAGGCTCTTAGGGTTAGGGTTAGGGTCAGGCTCTTAGGGTTAGGGTTAGGGTCAGGCTCTTAGGGTTAGGGTTAGGGTCAGGCTCTTAGGGTGAGGGTTAGGGTCAGGCTCTTAGGGTGAGGGTTAGGGTCAGGCTCTTAGGGTTAGGGTTAGGGTCAGGCTCTTAGGGTTAGGGTTAGACTCAGGCTCTTAGGGTGAGGGTTAGACTCAGGCTCTTAGGGTGAGGGTTAGACTCAGGCTTTTAGAGTGAGGGTTAGGGTCAGGCTCTTAGGGTGAGGGTTAGACTCAGGCTCTTAGGGTTAGGGTTAGACTCAGGCTCTTAGGGTTAGGGTTAGACTCAGGCTCTTAGGGTGAGGGTTAGACTCAGGCTTTTAGGGTTAGGGTTAGACTCAGGCTCTTAGGGTGAGGGTTAGACTCAGGCTCTTAGGGTGAGGGTTAGGGTCAGGCTCTTAGGGTTAGGGTTAGGGTCAGGCTCTTAGGGTTAGGGTTAGGGTCAGGCTCTTAGGGTGAGGGTTAGACTCAGGCTCTTAGGGTGAGGGTTAGGGTCAGGCTCTTAGGGTTAGGGTTAGACTCAGGCTCTTAGGGTTAGGGTTAGACTCAGGCTCTTAGGGTTAGGGTTAGACTCAGGCTCTTAGGGTGAGGGTTAGACTCAGGCTCTTAGGGTGAGGGTTAGACTCAGGCTTTTAGAGTGAGGGTTAGGGTCAGGCTCTTAGGGTGAGGGTTAGACTCAGGCTCTTAGGGTTAGGGTTAGACTCAGGCTCTTAGGGTTAGGGTTAGACTCAGGCTCTTAGGGTGAGGGTTAGACTCAGGCTTTTAGGGTTAGGGTTAGACTCAGGCTCTTAGGGTGAGGGTTAGACTCAGGCTCTTAGGGTTAGGGTTAGACTCAGGCTCTTAGGGTGAGGGTTAGACTCAGGCTCTTAGGGTTAGGGTTAGGGTCAGGCTCTTAGGGTTAGGGTTAGACTCAGGCTCTTAGGGATAGGGTTAGGGTCAGGCTCTTAGGGTGAGGGTTAGACTCAGGCTCTTAGGGTGAGGGTTAGACTCAGGCTCTTAGGGTGAGGGTTAGACTCAGGCTCTTAGGGTGAGGGTTAGACTCAGGCTCTTAGGGTTAGGGTTAGACTCAGGCTCTTAGGGTGAGGGTTAGACTCAGGCTCTTAGGGTTAGGGTTAGACTCAGGCTCTTAGGGTGAGGGTTAGACTCAGGCTCTTAGGGTGAGGGTTAGACTCAGGCTCTTAGGGTTAGGGTTAGACTCAGGCTCTTAGGGTGAGGGTTAGACTCAGGCTCTTAGGGTGAGGGTTAGACTCAGGCTCTTAGGGTTAGGGTTAGACTCAGGCTCTTAGGGTTAGGGTTAGACTCAGGCTCTTAGGGTGAGGGTTAGACTCAGGCTCTTAGGGTGAGGGTTAGGGTCAGGCTCTTAGGGTGAGGGTTAGACTCAGGCTCTTAGAGTGAGGGTTAGACTCAGGCTCTTAGGGTTAGGGTTAGACTCAGGCTCTTAGGGTTAGGGTTAGACTCAGGCTCTTAGGGTGAGGGTTAGACTCAGGCTCTTAGGGTGAGGGTTAGACTCAGGCTCTTAGGGTTAGGGTTAGGGTCAGGCTCTTAGGGTTAGGGTTAGGGTCAGGCTCTTAGGGTTAGGGTTAGGGTCAGGCTCTTAGGGTTAGGGTTAGGGTCAGGCTCTTAGGGTGAGGGTTAGGGTCAGGCTCTTAGGGTGAGGGTTAGGGTCAGGCTCTTAGGGTTAGGGTTAGACTCAGGCTCTTAGGGTGAGGGTTAGACTCAGGCTCTTAGGGTGAGGGTTAGACTCAGGCTCTTAGGGTGAGGGTTAGACTCAGGCTTTTAGAGTGAGGGTTAGACTCAGGCTCTTAGGGTGAGGGTTAGACTCAGGCTCTTAGGGTTAGGGTTAGACTCAGGCTCTTAGGGTGAGGGTTAGGGTCAGGCTCTTAGGGTTAGGGTTAGACTCAGGCTCTTAGGGTGAGGGTTAGACTCAGGCTCTTAGGGTGAGGGTTAGACTCAGGCTCTTAGGGTTAGGGTTAGACTCAGGCTCTTAGGGTTAGACTCAGGCTCTTAGGGTGAGGGTTAGACTCAGGCTCTTAGAGTGAGGGTTAGACTCAGGCTCTTAGGGTTAGGGTTAGACTCAGGCTCTTAGGGTTAGGGTTAGACTCAGGCTCTTAGGGTTAGGGTTAGACTCAGGCTCTTAGGGTGAGGGTTAGACTCAGGCTTTTAGGGTTAGGGTTAGACTCAGGCTCTTAGGGTTAGGGTTAGACTCAGGCTCTTAGGGTGAGGGTTAGGGTCAGGCTCTTAGGGTTAGGGTTAGACTCAGGCTCTTAGGGTTAGGGTTAGGGTCAGGCTCTTAGGGTTACGGTTAGACTCAGGCTCTTAGGGTTAGGGTTAGACTCAGGCTCTTAGGGTGAGGGTTAGACTCAGGCTCTTAGGGTTAGGGTTAGGGTCAGGCTCTTAGGGTTAGGGTTAGGGTCAGGCTCTTAGGGTGAGGGTTAGACTCAGGCTCTTAGGGTGAGGGTTAGACTCAGGCTCTTAGGGTGAGGGTTAGACTCAGGCTCTTAGGGTTAGGGTTAGACTCAGGCTCTTAGGGTTAGGGTTAGACTCAGGCTCTTAGGGTGAGGGTTAGACTCAGGCTCTTAGGGTGAGGGTTAGACTCAGGCTCTTAGGGTGAGGGTTAGACTCAGGCTCTTAGAGTGAGGGTTAGACTCAGGCTCTTAGGGTGAGGGTTAGACTCAGGCTCTTAGGGTTAGGGTTAGACTCAGGCTCTTAGGGTTAGGGTTAGGGTCAGGCTCTTAGGGTGAGGGTTAGACTCAGGCTCTTAGGGTTAGGGTTAGGGTCAGGCTCTTAGGGTGAGGGTTAGGGTCAGGCTCTTAGGGTGAGGGTTAGGGTCAGGCTCTTAGGGTTAGGGTTAGACTCAGGCTCTTAGGGTGAGGGTTAGACTCAGGCTCTTAGGGTGAGGGTTAGACTCAGGCTCTTAGGGTGAGGGTTAGACTCAGGCTTTTAGAGTGAGGGTTAGGGTCAGGCTCTTAGGGTGAGGGTTAGACTCAGGCTCTTAGGGTGAGGGTTAGACTCAGGCTCTTAGGGTTAGGGTTAGACTCAGGCTCTTAGGGTGAGGGTTAGACTCAGGCTTTTAGGGTTAGGGTTAGACTCAGGCTCTTAGGGTGAGGGTTAGACTCAGGCTCTTAGGGTGAGGGTTAGACTCAGGCTCTTAGGGTTAGGGTTAGACTCAGGCTCTTAGGGTTAGACTCAGGCTCTTAGGGTGAGGGTTAGACTCAGGCTCTTAGAGTGAGGGTTAGACTCAGGCTCTTAGGGTTAGGGTTAGACTCAGGCTCTTAGGGTTAGGGTTAGACTCAGGCTCTTAGGGTTAGGGTTAGACTCAGGCTCTTAGGGTGAGGGTTAGACTCAGGCTCTTAGAGTGAGGGTTAGACTCAGGCTCTTAGGGTTAGGGTTAGACTCAGGCTCTTAGGGTTAGGGTTAGACTCAGGCTCTTAGGGTGAGGGTTAGGGTCAGGCTCTTAGGGTTAGGGTTAGACTCAGGCTCTTAGGGTGAGGGTTAGACTCAGGCTCTTAGGGTTAGGGTTAGACTCAGGCTCTTAGGGTTAGGGTTAGACTCAGGCTCTTAGGGTGAGGGTTAGGGTCAGGCTCTTAGGGTGAGGGTTAGACTCAGGCTCTTAGGGTTAGGGTTAGACTCAGGCTCTTAGGGTGAGGGTTAGACTCAGGCTCTTAGGGTGAGGGTTAGACTCAGGCTTTTAGAGTGAGGGTTAGGGTCAGGCTCTTAGGGTGAGGGTTAGACTCAGGCTCTTAGGGTTAGGGTTAGACTCAGGCTCTTAGGGTTAGGGTTAGACTCAGGCTCTTAGGGTGAGGGTTAGACTCAGGCTTTTAGGGTTAGGGTTAGACTCAGGCTCTTAGGGTGAGGGTTAGACTCAGGCTCTTAGGGTGAGGGTTAGGGTCAGGCTCTTAGGGTTAGGGTTAGGGTCAGGCTCTTAGGGTTAGGGTTAGGGTCAGGCTCTTAGGGTGAGGGTTAGACTCAGGCTCTTAGGGTGAGGGTTAGACTCAGGCTCTTAGGGTTAGGGTTAGACTCAGGCTCTTAGGGTTAGGGTTAGACTCAGGCTCTTAGGGTTAGGGTTAGACTCAGGCTCTTAGGGTGAGGGTTAGACTCAGGCTCTTAGGGTGAGGGTTAGACTCAGGCTTTTAGAGTGAGGGTTAGGGTCAGGCTCTTAGGGTGAGGGTTAGACTCAGGCTCTTAGGGTGAGGGTTAGACTCAGGCTCTTAGGGTTAGGGTTAGACTCAGGCTCTTAGGGTGAGGGTTAGACTCAGGCTCTTAGGGTTAGGGTTAGACTCAGGCTCTTAGGGTGAGGGTTAGACTCAGGCTCTTAGGGTTAGGGTTAGGGTCAGGCTCTTAGGGTTAGGGTTAGACTCAGGCTCTTAGGGTTAGGGTTAGACTCAGGCTCTTAGGGTGAGGGTTAGACTCAGGCTCTTAGGGTGAGGGTTAGACTCAGGCTCTTAGGGTGAGGGTTAGACTCAGGCTCTTAGGGTGAGGGTTAGACTCAGGCTCTTAGGGTTAGGGTTAGACTCAGGCTCTTAGGGTGAGGGTTAGAGTCAGGCTCTTAGGGTTAGGGTTAGACTCAGGCTCTTAGGGTGAGGGTTAGACTCAGGCTCTTAGGGTTAGGGTTAGGGTCAGGCTCTTAGGGTTAGGGTTAGGGTCAGGCTCTTAGGGTGAGGGTTAGACTCAGGCTCTTAGGGTGAGGGTTAGACTCAGGCTCTTAGGGTGAGGGTTAGACTCAGGCTCTTAGGGTTAGGGTTAGACTCAGGCTCTTAGGGTTAGGGTTAGACTCAGGCTCTTAGGGTGAGGGTTAGACTCAGGCTCTTAGGGTGAGGGTTAGACTCAGGCTCTTAGGGTGAGGGTTAGACTCAGGCTCTTAGGGTTAGGGTTAGACTCAGGCTCTTAGGGTTAGGGTTAGGGTCAGGCTCTTAGGGTTAGGGTTAGGGTCAGGCTCTTAGGTTTAGAGTTAGGGTCAGGCTCTTAGGGTTAGGGTTAGGGTCAGGCTCTTAGGGTGAGGGTTAGACTCAGGCTCTTAGGGTTAGGGTTAGACTCAGGCTCTTAGGGTTAGGGTTAGACTCAGGCTCTTAGGGTGAGGGTTAGACTCAGGCTCTTAGGGTTAGGGTTAGACTCAGGCTCTTAGGGTTAGGGTTAGGGTCAGGCTCTTAGGGTGAGGGTTAGGGTCAGGCTCTTAGGGTTAGGGTTAGACTCAGGCTCTTAGGGTGAGGGTTAGGGTCAGGCTCTTAGGGTGAGGGTTAGGGTCAGGCTCTTAGGGTTAGGGTTAGACTCAGGCTCTTAGGGTGAGGGTTAGACTCAGGCTCTTAGGGTGAGGGTTAGACTCAGGCTCTTAGGGTGAGGGTTAGACTCAGGCTTTTAGAGTGAGGGTTAGGGTCAGGCTCTTAGGGTGAGGGTTAGACTCAGGCTCTTAGGGTTAGGGTTAGACTCAGGCTCTTAGGGTTAGGGTTAGACTCAGGCTCTTAGGGTGAGGGTTAGACTCAGGCTTTTAGGGTTAGGGTTAGACTCAGGCTCTTAGGGTTAGGGTTAGACTCAGGCTCTTAGGGTGAGGGTTAGACTCAGGCTCTTAGGGTGAGGGTTAGACTCAGGCTCTTAGGGTTAGACTCAGGCTCTTAGGGTGAGGGTTAGACTCAGGCTCTTAGAGTGAGGGTTAGACTCAGGCTCTTAGGGTTAGGGTTAGACTCAGGCTCTTAGGGTTAGGGTTAGACTCAGGCTCTTAGGGTTAGGGTTAGACTCAGGCTCTTAGGGTGAGGGTTAGACTCAGGCTCTTAGAGTGAGGGTTAGACTCAGGCTCTTAGGGTTAGGGTTAGACTCAGGCTCTTAGGGTGAGGGTTAGGGTCAGGCTCTTAGGGTTAGGGTTAGACTCAGGCTCTTAGGGTGAGGGTTAGACTCAGGCTCTTAGGGTGAGGGTTAGACTCAGGCTCTTAGGATTAGGGTTAGACTCAGGCTCTTAGGGTGAGGGTTAGACTCAGGCTCTTAGGGTTAGGGTTAGACTCAGGCTCTTAGGGTTAGGGTTAGACTCAGGCTCTTAGGGTGAGTGTTAGACTCAGGCTCTTAGGGTGAGGGTTAGACTCAGGCTCTTAGGGTGAGGGTTAGACTCAGGCTTTTAGAGTGAGGGTTAGGGTCAGGCTCTTAGGGTGAGGGTTAGACTCAGGCTCTTAGGGTTAGGGTTAGACTCAGGCTCTTAGGGTTAGGGTTAGACTCAGGCTCTTAGGGTGAGGGTTAGACTCAGGCTCTTAGGGTGAGGGTTAGACTCAGGCTCTTAGGGTTAGGGTTAGGGTCAGGCTCTTAGGGTTAGGGTTAGGGTCAGGCTCTTAGGGTTAGGGTTAGACTCAGGCTCTTAGGGTGAGGGTTAGGGTCAGGCTTTTAGGGTTAGGGTTAGACTCAGGCTCTTAGGGTGAGGGTTAGACTCAGGCTCTTAGGGTGAGGGTTAGGGTCAGGCTCTTAGGGTTAGGGTTAGGGTCAGGCTCTTAGGGTTAGGGTTAGGGTCAGGCTCTTAGGGTTACGGTTAGACTCAGGCTCTTAGGGTTAGGGTTAGACTCAGGCTCTTAGGGTTAGGGTTAGACTCAGGCTCTTAGGGTTAGGGTTAGACTCAGGCTCTTAGGGTTAGGGTTAGACTCAGGCTCTTAGGGTGAGGGTTAGACTCAGGCTCTTAGGGTGAGGGTTAGACTCAGGCTTTTAGAGTGAGGGTTAGGGTCAGGCTCTTAGGGTGAGGGTTAGACTCAGGCTCTTAGGGTTAGGGTTAGACTCAGGCTCTTAGGGTTAGGGTTAGACTCAGGCTCTTAGGGTTAGGGTTAGACTCAGGCTCTTAGGGTTAGGGTTAGACTCAGGCTCTTAGGGTGAGGGTTAGACTCAGGCTCTTAGGGTGAGGGTTAGACTCAGGCTCTTAGGGTTAGGGTTAGACTCAGGCTCTTAGGGTTAGGGTTAGACTCAGGCTCTTAGGGTTAGGGTTAGACTCAGGCTCTTCGGGTTAGGGTTAGACTCAGGCTCTTAGGGTGAGGGTTAGACTCAGGCTCTTAGGGTGAGGGTTAGACTCAGGCTCTTAGGGTGAGGGTTAGACTCAGGCTCTTAGGGTTAGGGTTAGACTCAGGCTCTTAGGGTTAGGGTTAGACTCAGGCTCTTAGGGTGAGGGTTAGACTCAGGCTCTTAGGGTTAGGGTTAGACTCAGGCTCTTAGGGTTAGGGTTAGACTCAGGCTCTTAGGGTGAGGGTTAGACTCAGGCTCTTAGGGTTAGGGTTAGACTCAGGCTCTTAGGGTTAGGGTTAGACTCAGGCTCTTAGGGTGAGGGTTAGACTCAGGCTCTTAGGGTTAGGGTTAGACTCAGGCTCTTAGGGTTAGGGTTAGACTCAGGCTCTTAGGGTGAGGGTTAGACTCAGGCTCTTAGGGTTAGGGTTAGACTCAGGCTCTTAGGGTTAGGGTTAGACTCAGGCTCTTAGGGTGAGGGTTAGACTCAGGCTCTTAGGGTTAGGGTTAGACTCAGGCTCTTAGGGTGAGGGTTAGACTCAGGCTCTTAGGGTTAGGGTTAGACTCAGGCTCTTAGGGTGAGGGTTAGGGTCAGGCTCTTAGGGTGAGGGTTAGGGTCAGGCTCTTAGGGTTAGGGTTAGACTCAGGCTCTTAGGGTGAGGGTTAGACTCAGGCTCTTAGGGTGAGGGTTAGACTCAGGCTCTTAGGGTGAGGGTTAGACTCAGGCTTTTAGAGTGAGGGTTAGGGTCAGGCTCTTAGGGTGAGGGTTAGACTCAGGCTCTTAGGGTTAGGGTTAGACTCAGGCTCTTAGGGTTAGGGTTAGACTCAGGCTCTTAGGGTGAGGGTTAGACTCAGGCTTTTAGGGTTAGGGTTAGACTCAGGCTCTTAGGGTGAGGGTTAGACTCAGGCTCTTAGGGTGAGGGTTAGACTCAGGCTCTTAGGGTTAGGGTTAGACTCAGGCTCTTAGGGTTAGACTCAGGCTCTTAGGGTGAGGGTTAGACTCAGGCTCTTAGAGTGAGGGTTAGACTCAGGCTCTTAGGGTTAGGGTTAGACTCAGGCTCTTAGGGTTAGGGTTAGACTCAGGCTCTTAGGGTTAGGGTTAGACTCAGGCTCTTAGGGTGAGGGTTAGACTCAGGCTCTTAGAGTGAGGGTTAGGGTCAGGCTCTTAGGGTTAGGGTTAGACTCAGGCTCTTAGGGTGAGGGTTAGGGTCAGGCTCTTAGGGTTAGGGTTAGACTCAGGCTCTTAGGGTGAGGGTTAGACTCAGGCTCTTAGGGTTAGGGTTAGACTCAGGCTCTTAGGGTGAGGGTTAGACTCAGGCTTTTAGGGTTAGGGTTAGACTCAGGCTCTTAGGGTTAGGGTTAGACTCAGGCTCTTAGGGTGAGGGTTAGGGTCAGGCTCTTAGGGTTAGGGTTAGGGTCAGGCTCTTAGGGTTAGGGTTAGGGTCAGGCTCTTAGGGTTACGGTTAGACTCAGGCTCTTAGGGTTAGGGTTAGACTCAGGCTCTTAGGGTTAGGGTTAGACTCAGGCTCTTAGGGTTAGGGTTAGACTCAGGCTCTTAGGGTTAGGGTTAGACTCAGGCTCTTAGGGTGAGGGTTAGACTCAGGCTCTTAGGGTGAGGGTTAGACTCAGGCTTTTAGAGTGAGGGTTAGGGTCAGGCTCTTAGGGTGAGGGTTAGACTCAGGCTCTTAGGGTTAGGGTTAGACTCAGGCTCTTAGGGTTAGGGTTAGACTCAGGCTCTTAGGGTTAGGGTTAGACTCAGGCTCTTAGGGTGAGGGTTAGACTCAGGCTCTTAGGGTGAGGGTTAGACTCAGGCTCTTAGGGTGAGGGTTAGACTCAGGCTCTTAGGGTTAGGGTTAGACTCAGGCTCTTAGGGTTAGGGTTAGACTCAGGCTCTTAGGGTTAGGGTTAGACTCAGGCTCTTCGGGTTAGGGTTAGACTCAGGCTCTTAGGGTGAGGGTTAGACTCAGGCTCTTAGGGTGAGGGTTAGACTCAGGCTCTTAGGGTGAGGGTTAGACTCAGGCTCTTAGGGTTAGGGTTAGACTCAGGCTCTTAGGGTTAGGGTTAGACTCAGGCTCTTAGGGTGAGGGTTAGACTCAGGCTCTTAGGGTGAGGGTTAGACTCAGGCTCTTAGGGTGAGGGTTAGACTCAGGCTCTTAGGGTTAGGGTTAGACTCAGGCTCTTAGGGTTAGGGTTAGACTCAGGCTCTTAGGGTGAGGGTTAGACTCAGGCTCTTAGGGTGAGGGTTAGACTCAGGCTCTTAGGGTTAGGGTTAGACTCAGGCTCTTAGGGTTACGGTTAGACTCAGGCTCTTAGGGTTAGGGTTAGGGTCAGGCTCTTAGGGTTAGGGTTAGTGTCAGGCTCTTAGGGTTAGGGTTAGGGTCAGGCTCTTAGGGTTAGGGTTAGACTCAGGCTCTTAGGGTTAGGGTTAGACTCAGGCTCTTAGGGTTAGGGTTAGGGTCAGGCTCTTAGGGTTAGGGTTAGGGTCAGGCTCTTAGGGTTAGGGTTAGGGTCAGGCTCTTAGGGTGAGGGTTAGACTCAGGCTCTTAGGGTGAGGGTTAGACTCAGGCTCTTAGGGTTAGGGTTAGACTCAGGCTCTTAGGGTTAGGGTTAGACTCAGGCTCTTAGGGTTAGGGTTAGACTCAGGCTCTTAGGGTGAGGGTTAGACTCAGGCTCTTAGGGTGAGGGTTAGACTCAGGCTTTTAGAGTGAGGGTTAGGGTCAGGCTCTTAGGGTGAGGGTTAGACTCAGGCTCTTAGGGTTAGGGTTAGACTCAGGCTCTTAGGGTTAGGGTTAGACTCAGGCTCTTAGGGTGAGGGTTAGACTCAGGCTTTTAGGGTTAGGGTTAGACTCAGGCTCTTAGGGTGAGGGTTAGACTCAGGCTCTTAGGGTTAGGGTTAGACTCAGGCTCTTAGGGTGAGGGTTAGACTCAGGCTCTTAGGGTTAGGGTTAGACTCAGGCTCTTAGGGTTAGGGTTAGACTCAGGCTCTTAAGGTGAGGGTTAGACTCAGGCTCTTAGGGTGAGGGTTAGACTCAGGCTCTTAGGGTGAGGGTTAGACTCAGGCTCTTAGGGTTAGGGTTAGACTCAGGCTCTTAGGGTGAGGGTTAGACTCAGGCTCTTAGGGTTAGGGTTAGACTCAGGCTCTTAGGGTGAGGGTTAGACTCAGGCTCTTAGGGTTAGGGTTAGGGTCAGGCTCTTAGGGTTAGGGTTAGGGTCAGGCTCTTAGGGTGAGGGTTAGACTCAGGCTCTTAGGGTGAGGGTTAGACTCAGGCTCTTAGGGTGAGGGTTAGACTCAGGCTCTTAGGGTTAGGGTTAGACTCAGGCTCTTAGGGTTAGGGTTAGACTCAGGCTCTTAGGGTGAGGGTTAGACTCAGGCTCTTAGGGTGAGGGTTAGACTCAGGCTCTTAGGGTGAGGGTTAGACTCAGGCTCTTAGGGTGAGGGTTAGACTCAGGCTCTTAGGGTTAGGGTTAGACTCAGGCTCTTAGGGTTAGGGTTAGGGTCAGGCTCTTAGGGTTAGGGTTAGGGTCAGGCTCTTAGGGTTAGGGTTAGGGTCAGGCTCTTAGGGTTAGGGTTAGGGTCAGGCTCTTAGGGTGAGGGTTAGGGTCAGGCTCTTAGGGTGAGGGTTAGACTCAGGCTCTTAGGGTTAGGGTTAGACTCAGGCTCTTAGGGTTAGGGTTAGACTCAGGCTCTTAGGGTTAGGGTTAGACTCAGGCTCTTAGGGTTAGGGTTAGACTCAGGCTCTTAGGGTGAGGGTTAGACTCAGGCTCTTAGGGTGAGGGTTAGACTCAGGCTCTTAGGGTTAGGGTTAGACTCAGGCTCTTAGGGTGAGGGTTAGACTCAGGCTCTTCGGGTTAGGGTTAGACTCAGGGTCTTAGGGTGAGGGTTAGACTCAGGCTCTTAGGGTGAGGGTTAGACTCAGGCTCTTAGGGTTAGGGTTAGACTCAGGCTCTTAGGGTTAGGGTTAGACTCAGGCTCTTAGGGTGAGGGTTAGACTCAGGCTCTTAGGGTTAGGGTTAGACTCAGGCTCTTAGGGTTAGGGTTAGGGTCAGGCTCTTAGGGTTAGGGTTAGTGTCAGGCTCTTAGGGTTAGGGTTAGGGTCAGGCTCTTAGGGTTAGGGTTAGACTCAGGCTCTTAGGGTTAGGGTTAGGGTCAGGCTCTTAGGGTTAGGGTTAGGGTCAGGCTCTTAGGGTTAGGGTTAGGGTCAGGCTCTTAGGGTGAGGGTTAGACTCAGGCTCTTAGGGTGAGGGTTAGACTCAGGCTCTTAGGGTTAGGGTTAGACTCAGGCTCTTAGGGTTAGAGTTAGACTCAGGCTCTTAGGGTGAGGGTTAGACTCAGGCTCTTAGGGTGAGGGTTAGACTCAGGCTCTTAGGGTGAGGGTTAGGGTCAGGCTCTTAGGGTTAGGGTTAGACTCAGGCTCTTAGGGTTAGGGTTAGACTCAGGCTCTTAGGGTGAGGGTTAGACTCAGGCTTTTAGGGTTAGGGTTAGACTCAGGCTCTTAGGGTGAGGGTTAGACTCAGGCTCTTAGGGTTAGGGTTAGACTCAGGCTCTTAGGGTTAGGGTTAGGGTCAGGCTCTTAGGGTTAGGGTTAGACTCAGGCTCTTAGGGTTAGGGTTAGACTCAGGCTCTTAGGGTTAGGGTTAGACTCAGGCTCTTAGGGTGAGGGTTAGACTCAGGCTCTTAGGGTTAGGGTTAGACTCAGGCTCTTAAGGTGAGGGTTAGACTCAGGCTCTTAGGGTGAGGGTTAGACTCAGGCTCTTAGGGTGAGGGTTAGACTCAGGCTCTTAGGGTTAGGGTTAGACTCAGGCTCTTAGGGTTAGGGTTAGACTCAGGCTCTTAGGGTTAGGGTTAGGGTCAGGCTCTTAGGGTTAGGGTCAGGCTCTTAGGGTGAGGGTTAGTGTCAGGCTCTTAGGGTTAGGGTTAGACTCAGGCTCTTAGGGTGAGGGTTAGGGTCAGGCTCTTAGGGTTAGGGTTAGACTCAGGCTCTTAGGGTTAGGGTTAGACTCAGGCTCTTAGGGTGAGGGTTAGACTCAGGCTCTTAGGGTGAGGGTTAGACTCAGGCTCTTAGGGTGAGGGTTAGACTCAGGCTCTTAGAGTGAGGGTTAGACTCAGGCTCTTAGGGTTAGGGTTAGACTCAGGCTCTTAGGGTTAGGGTTAGACTCAGGCTCTTAGGGTTAGGGTTAGACTCAGGCTCTTAGGGTGAGGGTTAGACTCAGGCTCTTAGGGTTAGGGTTAGGGTCAGGCTCTTAGGGTTAGGGTTAGACTCAGGCTCTTAGGGTGAGGGTTAGGGTCAGGCTCTAAGGGTGAGGGTTAGGGTCAGGCTCTTAGGGTGAGGGTTAGACTCAGGCTCTTAGGGTTAGGGTTAGACTCAGGCTCTTAGGGTTAGGGTTAGACTCAGGCTCTTAGGGTGAGGGTTAGACTCAGGCTCTTAGGGTTAGGGTTAGACTCAGGCTCTTAGGGTTAGGGTTAGACTCAAGCTCTTAGGGTGAGGGTTAGGGTCAGGCTCTTAGGGTTAGGGTTAGACTCAGGCTCTTAGGGTGAGGGTTAGACTCAGGCTCTTAGGGTTAGGGTTAGACTCAGGCTCTTAGGGTTAGGGTTAGACTCAGGCTCTTAGGGTGAGGGTTAGACTCAGGCTCTTAGGGTGAGGGTTAGACTCAGGCTCTTAGGGTGAGGGTTAGACTCAGGCTCTTAGGGTGAGGGTTAGACTCAGGCTTTTAGAGTGAGGGTTAGGGTCAGGCTCTTAGGGTGAGGGTTAGACTCAGGCTCTTAGGGTTAGGGTTAGACTCAGGCTCTTAGGGTGAGGGTTAGACTCAGGCTCTTAGGGTGAGGGTTAGGGTCAGGCTCTTAGGGTTAGGGTTAGACTCAGGCTCTTAGGGTGAGGGTTAGACTCAGGCTCTTAGGGTTAGGGTTAGACTCAGGCTCTTAGGGTGAGGGTTAGACTCAGGCTCTTAGGGTTAGGGTTAGACTCAGGCTCTTAGGGTTAGGGTTAGACTCAGGCTCTTAGGGTTAGGGTTAGACTCAGGCTCTTAGGGTGAGGGTTAGACTCAGGCTCTTAGGGTGAGGGTTAGACTCAGGCTCTTAGGGTTAGGGTTAGACTCAGGCTCTTAGGGTTAGGGTTAGACTCAGGCTCTTAGGGTTAGGGTTAGACTCAGGCTCTTAGGGTGAGGGTTAGACTCAGGCTCTTAGGGTTAGGGTTAGACTCAGGCTCTTAGGGTTAGGGTTAGACTCAGGCTCTTAGGGTTAGGGTTAGGGTCAGGCTCTTAGGGTTAGGGTCAGGCTCTTAGGGTGAGGGTTAGACTCAGGCTCTTAGGGTGAGGGTTAGACTCAGGCTCTTAGGGTGAGGGTTAGACTCAGGCTCTTAGGGTGAGGGTTAGACTCAGGCTCTTAGGGTTAGGGTTAGACTCAGGCTCTTAGGGTGAGGGTTAGGGTCAGGCTCTAAGGGTGAGGGTTAGGGTCAGGCTCTTAGGGTGAGGGTTAGGGTCAGGCTCTTAGGGTGAGGGTTAGACTCAGGCTCTTAGGGTTAGGGTTAGACTCAGGCTCTTAGGGTGAGGGTTAGACTCAGGCTCTTAGGGTGAGGGTTAGACTCAGGCTCTTAGGGTGAGGGTTAGACTCAGGCTCTTAGGGTGAGGGTTAGACTCAGGCTCTTAGGGTTAGGGTTAGACTCAGGCTCTTAGGGTTAGGGTTAGACTCAGGCTCTTAGGGTGAGGGTTAGACTCAGGCTCTTAGGGTTAGGGTTAAACTCAGGCTCTTAGGGTTAGGGTTAGACTCAGGCTCTTAGGGTGAGGGTTAGACTCAGGCTCTTAGGGTTAGGGTTAGACTCAGGCTCTTAGGGTTAGGGTTAGACTCAGGCTCTTAGGGTGAGGGTTAGACTCAGGCTCTTAGGGTTAGAGTTAAACTCAGGCTCTTAGGGTGAGGGTTAGACTCAGGCTCTTAGGGTTAGGGTTAGGGTCAGGCTCTTAGGGTTAGGGTTAGACTCAGGCTCTTAGGGTGAGGGTTAGGGTCAGGCTCTAAGGGTGAGGGTTAGGGTCAGGCTCTTAGGGTGAGGGTTAGGGTCAGGCTCTTAGGGTGAGGGTTAGACTCAGGCTCTTAGGGTTAGGGTTAGACTCAGGCTCTTAGGGTGAGGGTTAGACTCAGGCTCTTAGGGTGAGGGTTAGACTCAGGCTCTTAGGGTTAGGGTTAGACTCAAGCTCTTAGGGTGAGGGTTAGGGTCAGGCTCTTAGGGTTAGGGTTAGACTCAGGCTCTTAGGGTGAGGGTTAGACTCAGGCTCTTAGGGTTAGGGTTAGACTCAGGCTCTTAGGGTTAGGGTTAGACTCAGGCTCTTAGGGTGAGGGTTAGACTCAGGCTCTTAGGGTGAGGGTTAGAGTCAGGCTCTTAGGGTTAGGGTTAGACTCAGGCTCTTAGGGTTAGGGTTAGACTCAGGCTCTTAGGGTGAGGGTTAGACTCAGGCTCTTAGGGTTAGGGTTAGACTCAGGCTCTTAGGGTGAGGGTTAGACTCAGGCTCTTAGGGTTAGGGTTAGACTCAGGCTCTTAGGGTGAGGGTTAGACTCAGGCTCTTAGGGTTAGGGTTAGACTCAGGCTCTTAGGGTGAGGGTTAGACTCAGGCTCTTAGGGTGAGGGTTAGACTCAGGCTCTTAGGGTTAGGGTTAGACTCAGGCTCTTAGGGTTAGGGTTAGACTCAGGCTCTTAGGGTTAGGGTTAGGGTCAGGCTCTTAGGGTTAGGGTTAGACTCAGGCTCTTAGGGTGAGGGTTAGACTCAGGCTCTTAGGGTTAGGGTTAGGGTCAGGCTCTTAGGGTTAGGGTTAGACTCAGGCTCTTAGGGTTAGGGTTAGACTCAGGCTCTTAGGGTTAGGGTTAGACT
The DNA here is from genome assembly GCF_963210335.1 of Falco punctatus. Taxonomy (NCBI): domain Eukaryota; kingdom Metazoa; phylum Chordata; class Aves; order Falconiformes; family Falconidae; genus Falco; species Falco punctatus. The sequence goes on from NW_027660336.1 coordinate 77,469, forward strand.
CAGGCTCTTAAGGTGAGGGTTAGACTCAGGCTCTTAGGGTGAGGGTTAGACTCAGGCTCTTAGGGTGAGGGTTAGGGTCAGGCTCTTAGGGTTAGGGTTAGACTCAGGCTCTTAGGGTGAGGGTTAGACTCAGGCTCTTAGGGTGAGGGTTAGACTCAGGCTTTTAGAGTGAGGGTTAGGGTCAGGCTCTTAGGGTGAGGGTTAGACTCAGGCTCTTAGGGTTAGGGTTAGACTCAGGCTCTTAGGGTGAGGGTTAGGGTCAGGCTCTTAGGGTGAGGGTTAGGGTCAGGCTCTTAGGGTTAGGGTTAGACTCAGGCTCTTAGGGTGAGGGTTAGACTCAGGCTCTTAGGGTGAGGGTTAGGGTCAGGCTCTTAGGGTGAGGGTTAGGGTCAGGCTCTTAGGGTGAGGGTTAGACTCAGGCTCTTAGGGTTAGGGTTAGACTCAGGCTCTTAGGGTTAGGGTTAGACTCAGGCTCTTAGGGTTAGGGTTAGGGTCAGGCTCTTAGGGTTAGGGTTAGGGTCAGGCTCTTAGGGTGAGGGTTAGACTCAGGCTCTTAGGGTTAGGGTTAGACTCAGGCTCTTAGGGTTAGGGTTAGACTCAGGCTCTTAGGGTTAGGGTTAGACTCAGGCTCTTAGGGTGAGGGTTAGACTCAGGCTCTTAGGGTTAGGGTTAGACTCAGGCTCTTAGGGTTAGGGTTAGACTCAGGCTCTTAGGGTTAGGGTTAGGGTCAGGCTCTTAGGGTTACACTCAGGCTCTTAGGGTGAGGGTTAGACTCAGGCTCTTAGGGTGAGGGTTAGACTCAGGCTCTTAGGGTGAGGGTTAGACTCAGGCTCTTAGGGTGAGGGTTAGACTCAGGCTCTTAGGGTTAGGGTTAGACTCAGGCTCTTAGGGTGAGGGTTAGACTCAGGCTCTTAGGGTTAGGGTTAGACTCAGGCTCTTAGGGTGAGGGTTAGACTCAGGCTCTTAGGGTTAGGGTTAGACTCAGGCTCTTAGGGTGAGGGTTAGACTCAGGCTCTTAGGGTTAGGGTTAGGGTCAGGCTCTTAGGGTTAGGGTTAGGGTCAGGCTCTTAGGGTTAGGGTTAGACTCAGGCTCTTAGGGTGAGGGTTAGGGTCAGGCTCTAAGGGTGAGGGTTAGGGTCAGGCTCTTAGGGTGAGGGTTAGACTCAGGCTCTTAGGGTTAGGGTTAGACTCAGGCTCTTAGGGTTAGGGTTAGACTCAGGCTCTTAGGGTGAGGGTTAGACTCAGGCTCTTAGGGTTAGGGTTAGACTCAGGCTCTTAGGGTTAGGGTTAGACTCAGGCTCTTAGGGTGAGGGTTAGACTCAGGCTCTTAGGGTTAGGGTTAGACTCAGGCTCTTAGGGTGAGGGTTAGACTCAGGCTCTTAGGGTTAGGGTTAGACTCAGGCTCTTAGGGTTACGGTTAGACTCAGGCTCTTAGGGTTAGGGTTAGACTCAGGCTATTAGGGTGAGGGTTAGACTCAGGCTCTTAGGGTGAGGGTTAGACTCAGGCTCTTAGGGTTAGGGTTAGACTCAGGCTTTTAGGGTTAGGGTTAGGGTCAGGCTCTTAGGGTTAGGGTTAGGGTCAGGCTCTTAGGGTTAGGGTTAGGGTCAGGCTCTTAGGGTGAGGGTTAGACTCAGGCTCTTAGGGTGAGGGTTAGACTCAGGCTCTTAGGGTGAGGGTTAGACTCAGGCTCTTAGGGTTAGGGTTAGACTCAGGCTCTTAGGGTTAGGGTTAGACTCAGGCTCTTCGGGTTAGGGTTAGACTCAGGCTCTTCGGGTTAGGGTTAGACTCAGGCTCTTAGGGTGAGGGTTAGACTCAGGCTCTTAGGGTTAGGGTTAGACTCAGGCTCTTAGGGTGAGGGTTAGACTCAGGCTCTTAGGGTTAGGGTTAGACTCAGGCTCTTAGGGTTAGGGTTAGGGTCAGGCTCTTAGGGTTAGGGTTAGTGTCAGGCTCTTAGGGTTAGGGTTAGGGTCAGGCTCTTAGGGTTAGGGTTAGACTCAGGCTCTTAGGGTTAGGGTTAGGGTCAGGCTCTTAGGGTTAGGGTTAGGGTCAGGCTCTTAGGGTTAGGGTTAGGGTCAGGCTCTTAGGGTGAGGGTTAGACTCAGGCTCTTAGGGTGAGGGTTAGACTCAGGCTCTTAGGGTTAGGGTTAGACTCAGGCTCTTAGGGTTAGAGTTAGACTCAGGCTCTTAGGGTGAGGGTTAGACTCAGGCTCTTAGGGTGAGGGTTAGACTCAGGCTCTTAGGGTGAGGGTTAGACTCAGGCTCTTAGGGTTAGGGTTAGACTCAGGCTCTTAGGGTTAGGGTTAGACTCAGGCTCTTAGGGTGAGGGTTAGACTCAGGCTTTTAGGGTTAGGGTTAGACTCAGGCTCTTAGGGTGAGGGTTAGACTCAGGCTCTTAGGGTTAGGGTTAGACTCAGGCTCTTAGGGTTAGGGTTAGGGTCAGGCTCTTAGGGTTAGGGTTAGACTCAGGCTCTTAGGGTGAGGGTTAGGGTCAGGCTCTTAGGGTTAGGGTTAGACTCAGGCTCTTAGGGTGAGGGTTAGACTCAGGCTCTTAGGGTTAGGGTTAGACTCAGGCTCTTAAGGTGAGGGTTAGACTCAGGCTCTTAGGGTGAGGGTTAGACTCAGGCTCTTAGGGTTAGGGTTAGACTCAAGCTCTTAGGGTGAGGGTTAGGGTCAGGCTCTTAGGGTTAGGGTTAGACTCAGGCTCTTAGGGTGAGGGTTAGACTCAGGCTCTTAGGGTTAGGGTTAGACTCAGGCTCTTAGGGTTAGGGTTAGACTCAGGCTCTTAGGGTGAGGGTTAGACTCAGGCTCTTAGGGTTAGGGTTAGACTCAGGCTCTTAGGGTTAGGGTTAGACTCAGGCTCTTAGGGTGAGGGTTAGACTCAGGCTCTTAGGGTTAGGGTTAGAGTCAGGCTCTAAGGGTTAGGGTTAGACTCAGGCTCTTAGGGTTAGGGTTAGACTCAGGCTCTTAGGGTGAGGGTTAGACTCAGGCTCTTAGGGTTAGGGTTAGACTCAGGCTCTTAGGGTGAGGGTTAGACTCAGGCTCTTAGGGTTAGGGTTAGACTCAGGCTCTTAGGGTTACGGTTAGACTCAGGCTCTTAGGGTTAGGGTTAGACTCAGGCTCTTAGGGCGAGGGTTAGACTCAGGCTCTTAGGGTTAGGGTTAGGGTCAGGCTCTTAGGGTTAGGGTTAGGGTCAGGCTCTTAGGGTTAGGGTTAGGGTCAGGCTCTTAGGGTGAGGGTTAGACTCAGGCTCTTAGGGTTAGGGTTAGACTCAGGCTCTTAGGGTTAAGGTTAGACTCAGGCTCTTAGGGTGAGGGTTAGACTCAGGCTCTTAGGGTGAGGGTTAGACTCAGGCTCTTAGGGTGAGGGTTAGACTCAGGCTCTTAGGGTTAGGGTTAGACTCAGGCTCTTAGGGTTAGGGTTAGACTCAGGCTCTTAGGGTGAGGGTTAGACTCAGGCTCTTAGGGTGAGGGTTAGACTCAGGCTCTTAGGGTTAGGGTTAGACTCAGGCTCTTAGGGTGAGGGTTAGACTCAGGCTCTTAGGGTTAGGGTTAGACTCAGGCTCTTAGGTTGAGGGTTAGACTCAGGCTCTTAGGGTTAGGGTTAGACTCAGGCTCTTAGGGTTAGGGTTAGACTCAGGCTCTTAGGGTTAGGGTTAGACTCAGGCTCTTAGGGTTAGGGTTAGGGTCAGGCTCTTAGGGTTAGGGTTAGGGTCAGGCTCTTAGGGTGAGGGTTAGACTCAGGCTCTTAGGGTGAGGGTTAGACTCAGGCTCTTAGGGTTAGGGTTAGACTCAGGCTCTTAGGGTTACGGTTAGACTCAGGCTCTTAGGGTTAGGGTTAGACTCAGGCTCTTAGGGTGAGGGTTAGATTCAGGCTCTTAGGGTGAGGGTTAGACTCAGGCTCTTAGGGTTAGGGTTAGACTCAGGCTCTTAGGGTTAGGGTTAGACTCAGGCTCTTAGGGTTAGGGTTAGACTCAGGCTCTTAGGGTGAGGGTTAGACTCAGGCTCTTAGGGTGAGGGTTAGACTCAGGCTCTTAGGGTTAGGGTTAGACTCAGGCTCTTAGGGTTAGGGTTAGACTCAGGCTCTTAGGGTTAGGGTTAGACTCAGGCTCTTAGGGTTAGGGTTAGACTCAGGCTCTTCGGGTTAGGGTTAGACTCAGGCTCTTAGGGTTAGGGTTAGACTCAGGCTCTTAGGGTGAGGGTTAGACTCAGGCTCTTAGGGTTAGGGTTAGACTCAGGCTCTTAGGGTTAGGGTTAGGGTCAGGCTCTTAGGGTTAGGGTTAGGGTCAGGCTCTTAGGGTTAGGGTTAGGGTCAGGCTCTTAGGGTGAGGGTTAGACTCAGTCTCTTAGGGTGAGGGTTAGACTCAGGCTCTTAGGGTTAGGGTTAGACTCAGGCTCTTAGGGTTAGGGTTAGACTCAGGCTCTTAGGGTGAGGGTTAGACTCAGGCTCTTAGGGTGAGGGTTAGACTCAGGCTTTTAGAGTGAGGGTTAGGGTCAGGCTCTTAGGGTGAGGGTTAGACTCAGGCTCTTAGGGTTAGGGTTAGACTCAGGCTCTTAGGGTTAGGGTTAGACTCAGGCTCTTAGGGTGAGGGTTAGACTCAGGCTTTTAGGGTTAGGGTTAGACTCAGGCTCTTAGGGTGAGGGTTAGACTCAGGCTCTTAGGGTTAGGGTTAGACTCAGGCTCTTAGGGTGAGGGTTAGACTCAGGCTCTTAGGGTTAGGGTTAGTGTCAGGCTCTTAGGGTTAGGGTTAGGGTCAGGCTCTTAGGGTTAGGGTTAGACTCAGGCTCTTAGGGTTAGGGTTAGGGTCAGGCTCTTAGGGTTAGGGTTAGGGTCAGGCTCTTAGGGTTAGGGTTAGGGTCAGGCTCTTAGGGTGAGGGTTAGACTCAGGCTCTTAGGGTGAGGGTTAGACTCAGGCTCTTAGGGTTAGGGTTAGACTCAGGCTCTTAGGGTTAGAGTTAGACTCAGGCTCTTAGGGTGAGGGTTAGACTCAGGCTCTTAGGGTGAGGGTTAGACTCAGGCTCTTAGGGTGAGGGTTAGACTCAGGCTCTTAGGGTTAGGGTTAGACTCAGGCTCTTAGGGTTAGGGTTAGACTCAGGCTCTTAGGGTGAGGGTTAGACTCAGGCTTTTAGGGTTAGGGTTAGACTCAGGCTCTTAGGGTGAGGGTTAGACTCAGGCTCTTAGGGTTAGGGTTAGACTCAGGCTCTTAGGGTTAGGGTTAGGGTCAGGCTCTTAGGGTTAGGGTTAGACTCAGGCTCTTAGGGTGAGGGTTAGGGTCAGGCTCTTAGGGTTAGGGTTAGACTCAGGCTCTTAGGGTGAGGGTTAGACTCAGGCTCTTAGGGTTAGGGTTAGACTCAGGCTCTTAAGGTGAGGGTTAGACTCAGGCTCTTAGGGTGAGGGTTAGACTCAGGCTCTTAGGGTTAGGGTTAGACTCAAGCTCTTAGGGTGAGGGTTAGGGTCAGGCTCTTAGGGTTAGGGTTAGACTCAGGCTCTTAGGGTGAGGGTTAGACTCAGGCTCTTAGGGTTAGGGTTAGACTCAGGCTCTTAGGGTTAGGGTTAGACTCAGGCTCTTAGGGTGAGGGTTAGACTCAGGCTCTTAGGGTTAGGGTTAGACTCAGGCTCTTAGGGTTAGGGTTAGACTCAGGCTCTTAGGGTGAGGGTTAGACTCAGGCTCTTAGGGTTAGGGTTAGAGTCAGGCTCTAAGGGTTAGGGTTAGACTCAGGCTCTTAGGGTTAGGGTTAGACTCAGGCTCTTAGGGTGAGGGTTAGACTCAGGCTCTTAGGGTTAGGGTTAGACTCAGGCTCTTAGGGTGAGGGTTAGACTCAGGCTCTTAGGGTTAGGGTTAGACTCAGGCTCTTAGGGTTACGGTTAGACTCAGGCTCTTAGGGTTAGGGTTAGACTCAGGCTCTTAGGGCGAGGGTTAGACTCAGGCTCTTAGGGTTAGGGTTAGGGTCAGGCTCTTAGGGTTAGGGTTAGGGTCAGGCTCTTAGGGTTAGGGTTAGGGTCAGGCTCTTAGGGTGAGGGTTAGACTCAGGCTCTTAGGGTTAGGGTTAGACTCAGGCTCTTAGGGTTAAGGTTAGACTCAGGCTCTTAGGGTGAGGGTTAGACTCAGGCTCTTAGGGTGAGGGTTAGACTCAGGCTCTTAGGGTGAGGGTTAGACTCAGGCTCTTAGGGTTAGGGTTAGACTCAGGCTCTTAGGGTTAGGGTTAGACTCAGGCTCTTAGGGTGAGGGTTAGACTCAGGCTCTTAGGGTGAGGGTTAGACTCAGGCTCTTAGGGTGAGGGTTAGACTCAGGCTCTTAGGGTTAGGGTTAGACTCAGGCTCTTAGGGTGAGGGTTAGACTCAGGCTCTTAGGGTTAGGGTTAGACTCAGGCTCTTAGGTTGAGGGTTAGACTCAGGCTCTTAGGGTTAGGGTTAGACTCAGGCTCTTAGGGTTAGGGTTAGACTCAGGCTCTTAGGGTTAGGGTTAGGGTCAGGCTCTTAGGGTTAGGGTTAGGGTCAGGCTCTTAGGGTTAGGGTTAGGGTCAGGCTCTTAGGGTGAGGGTTAGACTCAGGCTCTTAGGGTGAGGGTTAGACTCAGGCTCTTAGGGTTAGGGTTAGACTCAGGCTCTTAGGGTTACGGTTAGACTCAGGCTCTTAGGGTTAGGGTTAGACTCAGGCTCTTAGGGTGAGGGTTAGATTCAGGCTCTTAGGGTGAGGGTTAGACTCAGGCTCTTAGGGTTAGGGTTAGACTCAGGCTCTTAGGGTTAGGGTTAGACTCAGGCTCTTAGGGTTAGGGTTAGACTCAGGCTCTTAGGGTGAGGGTTAGACTCAGGCTCTTAGGGTGAGGGTTAGACTCAGGCTCTTAGGGTTAGGGTTAGACTCAGGCTCTTAGGGTTAGGGTTAGACTCAGGCTCTTAGGGTTAGGGTTAGACTCAGGCTCTTAGGGTTAGGGTTAGACTCAGGCTCTTCGGGTTAGGGTTAGACTCAGGCTCTTAGGGTTAGGGTTAGACTCAGGCTCTTAGGGTGAGGGTTAGACTCAGGCTCTTAGGGTTAGGGTTAGACTCAGGCTCTTAGGGTTAGGGTTAGGGTCAGGCTCTTAGGGTTAGGGTTAGGGTCAGGCTCTTAGGGTTAGGGTTAGGGTCAGGCTCTTAGGGTGAGGGTTAGACTCAGGCTCTTAGGGTGAGGGTTAGACTCAGGCTCTTAGGGTTAGGGTTAGACTCAGGCTCTTAGGGTTAGGGTTAGACTCAGGCTCTTAGGGTGAGGGTTAGACTCAGGCTCTTAGGGTGAGGGTTAGACTCAGGCTTTTAGAGTGAGGGTTAGGGTCAGGCTCTTAGGGTGAGGGTTAGACTCAGGCTCTTAGGGTTAGGGTTAGACTCAGGCTCTTAGGGTTAGGGTTAGACTCAGGCTCTTAGGGTGAGGGTTAGACTCAGGCTTTTAGGGTTAGGGTTAGACTCAGGCTCTTAGGGTGAGGGTTAGACTCAGGCTCTTAGGGTTAGGGTTAGACTCAGGCTCTTAGGGTGAGGGTTAGACTCAGGCTCTTAGGGTTAGGGTTAGACTCAGGCTCTTAGGGTTAGGGTTAGACTCAGGCTCTTAGGGTTAGGGTTAGACTCAGGCTCTTAGGGTTAGGGTTAGGGTTAGGGTCAGGCTCTTAGGGTTAGGGTTAGACTCAGGCTCTTAGGGTGAGGGTTAGGGTCAGGCTCTTAGGGTTAGGGTTAGACTCAGGCTCTTAGGGTGAGGGTTAGGGTCAGGCTCTTAGGGTTAGGGTTAGGGTCAGGCTCTTAGGGTGAGGGTTAGACTCAGGCTCTTAGGGTTAGGGTTAGACTCAGGCTCTTAGGGTGAGGGTTAGACTCAGGCTCTTAGGGTTAGGGTTAGGGTCAGGCTCTTAGGGTTAGGGTTAGGGTCAGGCTCTTAGGGTGAGGGTTAGACTCAGGCTCTTAGAGTGAGGGTTAGACTCAGGCTCTTAGGGTTAGGGTTAGACTCAGGCTCTTAGGGTTAGGGTTAGACTCAGGCTCTTAGGGTGAGGGTTAGACTCAGGCTCTTAGGGTGAGGGTTAGACTCAGGCTCTTCGGGTTAGGGTTAGACTCAGGCTCTTAGGGTGAGGGTTAGACTCAGGCTCTTAGGGTGAGGGTTAGACTCAGGCTCTTAGGGTGAGGGTTAGACTCAGGCTCTTAGGGTTAGGGTTAGACTCAGGCTCTTAGGGTGAGGGTTAGACTCAGGCTCTTAGGGTTAGGGTTAGACTCAGGCTCTTAGGGTTAGGGTTAGACTCAGGCTCTTAGGGTGAGGGTTAGGGTCAGGCTCTTAGGGTTAGGGTTAGGGTCAGGCTCTTAGGGTTAGGGTTAGGGTCAGGCTCTTAGGGTGAGGGTTAGACTCAGGCTCTTAGGGTTAGGGTTAGACTCAGGCTTTTAGGGTTAGGGTTAGGGTCAGGCTCTTAGGGTTAGGGTTAGGGTCAGGCTCTTAGGGTTAGGGTTAGGGTCAGGCTCTTAGGGTGAGGGTTAGACTCAGGCTCTTAGGGTGAGGGTTAGACTCAGGCTCTTAGGGTTAGGGTTAGACTCAGGCTCTTAGGGTGAGGGTTAGACTCAGGCTCTTAGGGTTAGGGTTAGACTCAGGCTCTTCGGGTTAGGGTTAGACTCAGGCTCTTAGGGTGAGGGTTAGACTCAGGCTCTTAGGGTGAGGGTTAGACTCAGGCTCTTAGGGTTAGGGTTAGACTCAGGCTCTTAGGGTTAGGGTTAGACTCAGGCTCTTAGGGTTAGGGTTAGACTCAGGCTCTTAGGGTTAGGGTTAGACTCAGGCTCTTAGGGTTAGGGTTAGGGTCAGGCTCTTAGGGTTAGGGTTAGACTCAGGCTCTTAGGGTTAGGGTTAGGGTCAGGCTCTTAGGGTTAGGGTTAGGGTCAGGCTCTTAGGGTTAGGGTTAGGGTCAGGCTCTTAGGGTTAGGGTTAGGGTCAGGCTCTTAGGGTGAGGGTTAGACTCAGGCTCTTAGGGTGAGGGTTAGACTCAGGCTCTTAGGGTTAGGGTTAGACTCAGGCTCTTAGGGTTAGAGTTAGACTCAGGCTCTTAGGGTGAGGGTTAGACTCAGGCTCTTAGGGTGAGGGTTAGACTCAGGCTCTTAGGGTGAGGGTTAGACTCAGGCTCTTAGGGTTAGGGTTAGACTCAGGCTCTTAGGGTTAGGGTTAGACTCAGGCTCTTAGGGTGAGGGTTAGACTCAGGCTCTTAGGGTTAGGCTTAGACTCAGGCTCTTAGGGTTAGGGTTAGACTCAGGCTCTTAGGGTGAGGGTTAGACTCAGGCTCTTAGGGTTAGGGTTAGACTCAGGCTCTTAGGGTGAGGGTTAGACTCAGGCTCTTAGGGTGAGGGTTAGACTCAGGCTCTTAGGGTTAGGGTTAGACTCAGGCTCTTAGGGTGAGGGTTAGGGTCAGGCTCTTAGGGTTAGGGTTAGACTCAGGCTCTTAGGGTGAGGGTTAGACTCAGGCTCTTAGGGTTAGGCTTAGACTCAGGCTCTTAGGGTTAGGGTTAGACTCAGGCTCTTAGGGTTAGGGTTAGACTCAGGCTCTTAGGGTGAGGGTTAGGGTCAGGCTCTTAGGGTGAGGGTTAGACTCAGGCTCTTAGGGTGAGGGTTAGACTCAGGCTCTTAGGGTGAGGGTTAGACTCAGGCTCTTAGGGTTAGGCTTAGACTCAGGCTCTTAGGGTGAGGGTTAGACTCAGGCTCTTAGGGTGAGGGTTAGACTCAGGCTCTTAGGGTTAGGGTTAGACTCAGGCTCTTAGGGTGAGGGTTAGACTCAGGCTCTTAGGGTGAGGGTTAGACTCAGGCTCTTAGGGTTAGGGTTAGACTCAGGCTCTTAGGGTTAGGGTTAGGGTCAGGCTCTTAGGGTTAGGGTTAGACTCAGGCTCTTAGGGTGAGGGTTAGGGTCAGGCTCTTAGGGTTAGGGTTAGACTCAGGCTCTTAGGGTGAGGGTTAGACTCAGGCTCTAAGGGTTAGGGTTAGACTCAGGCTCTTAGGGTTAGGGTTAGTGTCAGGCTCTTAGGGTTAGGGTTAGGGTCAGGCTCTTAGGGTGAGGGTTAGGGTCAGGCTCTTAGGGTGAGGGTTAGACTCAGGCTCTTAGGGTGAGGGTTAGACTCAGGCTCTTAGGGTTAGGGTTAGACTCAGGCTCTTAGGGTTAGGGTTAGACTCAGGCTCTTAGGGTGAGGGTTAGACTCAGGCTCTTAGGGTGAGGGTTAGACTCAGGCTCTTAGGGTTAGGGTTAGACTCAGGCTCTTAGGGTTAGGGTTAGACTCAGGCTCTTAGGGTGAGGGTTAGACTCAGGCTCTTAGGGTGAGGGTTAGACTCAGGCTCTTAGGGTGAGGGTTAGACTCAGGCTCTTAGGGTTAGGGTTAGACTCAGGCTCTTAGGGTGAGGGTTAGACTCAGGCTCTTAGGGTGAGGGTTAGACTCAGGCTCTTAGGGTTAGGGTTAGACTCAGGCTCTTAGGGTGAGGGTTAGACTCAGGCTCTTAGGGTTAGGGTTAGACTCAGGCTCTTAGAGTGAGGGTTAGACTCAGGCTCTTAGGGTGAGGGTTAGACTCAGGCTCTTAGGGTTAGGGTTAGACTCAGGCTCTTAGGGTGAGGGTTAGACTCAGGCTCTTAGGGTGAGGGTTAGACTCAGGCTCTTAGGGTTAGGGTTAGACTCAGGCTCTTAGGGTTAGGGTTAGACTCAGGCTCTTAGGGTTAGGGTTAGGGTCAGGCTCTTAGGGTTAGGGTTAGACTCAGGCTCTTAGGGTGAGGGTTAGACTCAGGCTCTTAGGGTGAGGGTTAGACTCAGGCTCTTAGGGTTAGGGTTAGACTCAGGCTCTTAGGGTTAGGGTTAGACTCAGGCTCTTAGGGTGAGGGTTAGACTCAGGCTCTTAGGGTTAGGGTTAGACTCAGGCTCTTAGGGTTAGGGTTAGACTCAGGCTCTTAGGGTTAGGGTTAGGGTCAGGCTCTTAGGGTTAGGGTCAGGCTCTTAGGGTGAGGGTTAGACTCAGGCTCTTAGGGTGAGGGTTAGACTCAGGCTCTTAGGGTGAGGGTTAGACTCAGGCTCTTAGGGTTAGGGTTAGACTCAGGCTCTTAGGGTTAGGGTTAGACTCAGGCTCTTAGGGTGAGGGTTAGACTCAGGCTCTTAGGGTGAGGGTTAGACTCAGGCTCTTAGGGTGAGGGTTAGACTCAGGCTCTTAGGGTTAGGGTTAGACTCAGGCTCTTAGGGTGAGGGTTAGACTCAGGCTCTTAGGGTTAGGGTTAGACTCAGGCTCTTAGGGTGAGGGTTAGACTCAGGCTCTTAGGGTTAGGGTTAGACTCAGGCTCTTAGGGTGAGGGTTAGACTCAGGCTCTTAGGGTTAGGGTTAGACTCAGGCTCTTAGGGTTAGGGTTAGGGTCAGGCTCTTAGGGTTAGGGTTAGACTCAGGCTCTTAGGGTGAGGGTTAGGGTCAGGCTCTAAGGGTGAGGGTTAGACTCAGGCTCTTAGGGTGAGGGTTAGACTCAGGCTCTTAGGGTTAGGGTTAGACTCAGGCTCTTAGGGTTAGGGTTAGACTCAGGCTCTTAGGGTGAGGGTTAGACTCAGGCTCTTAGGGTTAGGGTTAGACTCAGGCTCTTAGGGTTAGGGTTAGACTCAGGCTCTTAGGGTGAGGGTTAGACTCAGGCTCTTAGGGTTAGGGTTAGACTCAGGCTCTTAGGGTGAGGGTTAGACTCAGGCTCTTAGGGTTAGGGTTAGACTCAGGCTCTTAGGGTTACGGTTAGACTCAGGCTCTTAGGGTTAGGGTTAGACTCAGGCTATTAGGGTGAGGGTTAGACTCAGGCTCTTAGGGTGAGGGTTAGACTCAGGCTCTTAGGGTTAGGGTTAGACTCAGGCTTTTAGGGTTAGGGTTAGGGTCAGGCTCTTAGGGTTAGGGTTAGGGTCAGGCTCTTAGGGTTAGGGTTAGGGTCAGGCTCTTAGGGTTAGGGTTAGGGTCAGGCTCTTAGGGTTAGGGTTAGACTCAGGCTCTTAGGGTGAGGGTTAGACTCAGGCTCTTAGGGTGAGGGTTAGACTCAGGCTCTTAGGGTGAGGGTTAGACTCAGGCTCTTAGGGTTAGGGTTAGACTCAGGCTCTTAGGGTTAGGGTTAGACTCAGGCTCTTCGGGTTAGGGTTAGACTCAGGCTCTTAGGGTGAGGGTTAGACTCAGGCTCTTAGGGTGAGGGTTAGACTCAGGCTCTTAGGGTTAGGGTTAGACTCAGGCTCTTAGGGTGAGGGTTAGACTCAGGCTCTTAGGGTTAGGGTTAGACTCAGGCTCTTAGGGTTAGGGTTAGGGTCAGGCTCTTAGGGTTAGGGTTAGTGTCAGGCTCTTAGGGTTAGGGTTAGGGTCAGGCTCTTAGGGTTAGGGTTAGACTCAGGCTCTTAGGGTTAGGGTTAGACTCAGGCTCTTAGGGTTAGGGTTAGGGTCAGGCTCTTAGGGTTAGGGTTAGGGTCAGGCTCTTAGGGTGAGGGTTAGACTCAGGCTCTTAGGGTGAGGGTTAGACTCAGGCTCTTAGGGTTAGGGTTAGACTCAGGCTCTTAGGGTTAGAGTTAGACTCAGGCTCTTAGGGTGAGGGTTAGACTCAGGCTCTTAGGGTGAGGGTTAGACTCAGGCTCTTAGGGTGAGGGTTAGACTCAGGCTCTTAGGGTTAGGGTTAGACTCAGGCTCTTAGGGTTAGGGTTAGACTCAGGCTCTTAGGGTGAGGGTTAGACTCAGGCTTTTAGGGTTAGGGTTAGACTCAGGCTCTTAGGGTGAGGGTTAGACTCAGGCTCTTAGGGTTAGGGTTAGACTCAGGCTCTTAGGGTTAGGGTTAGGGTCAGGCTCTTAGGGTTAGGGTTAGACTCAGGCTCTTAGGGTGAGGGTTAGGGTCAGGCTCTTAGGGTTAGGGTTAGACTCAGGCTCTTAGGGTGAGGGTTAGACTCAGGCTCTTAGGGTTAGGGTTAGACTCAGGCTCTTAAGGTGAGGGTTAGACTCAGGCTCTTAGGGTTAGGGTTAGACTCAGGCTCTTAGGGTGAGGGTTAGACTCAGGCTCTTAGGGTTAGGGGTAGACTCAGGCTCTTAGGATGAGGGTTAAACTCAGGCTCTTAGGGTTAGGGTTAGACTCAGGCTCTTAGGGTTACGGTTAGACTCAGGCTCTTAGGGTTAGGGTTAGACTCAGGCTCTTAGGGCGAGGGTTAGACTCAGGCTCTTAGGGTTAGGGTTAGGGTCAGGCTCTTAGGGTTAGGGTTAGGGTCAGGCTCTTAGGGTTAGGGTTAGGGTCAGGCTCTTAGGGTGAGGGTTAGACTCAGGCTCTTAGGGTTAGGGTTAGACTCAGGCTCTTAGGGTTAAGGTTAGACTCAGGCTCTTAGGGTGAGGGTTAGACTCAGGCTCTTAGGGTGAGGGTTAGACTCAGGCTCTTAGGGTGAGGGTTAGACTCAGGCTCTTAGGGTTAGGGTTAGACTCAGGCTCTTAGGGTTAGGGTTAGACTCAGGCTCTTAGGGTTAGGGTTAGGGTCAGGCTCTTAGGGTTAGGGTTAGTGTCAGGCTCTTAGGGTTAGGGTTAGGGTCAGGCTCTTAGGGTTAGGGTTAGACTCAGGCTCTTAGGGTTAGGGTTAGGGTCAGGCTCTTAGGGTTAGGGTTAGGGTCAGGCTCTTAGGGTTAGGGTTAGGGTCAGGCTCTTAGGGTGAGGGTTAGACTCAGGCTCTTAGGGTGAGGGTTAGACTCAGGCTCTTAGGGTTAGGGTTAGACTCAGGCTCTTAGGGTTAGAGTTAGACTCAGGCTCTTAGGGTGAGGGTTAGACTCAGGCTCTTAGGGTTAGGGTTAGACTCAGGCTCTTAGGGTGAGGGTTAGACTCAGGCTCTTAGGGTTAGGGTTAGACTCAGGCTCTTAGGGTTAGGGTTAGACTCAGGCTCTTAGGGTTAGGGTTAGACTCAGGCTCTTAGGGTGAGGGTTAGACTCAGGCTTTTAGGGTTAGGGTTAGACTCAGGCTCTTAGGGTGAGGGTTAGACTCAGGCTCTTAGGGTTAGGGTTAGACTCAGGCTCTTAGGGTTAGGGTTAGGGTCAGGCTCTTAGGGTTAGGGTTAGACTCAGGCTCTTAGGGTGAGGGTTAGGGTCAGGCTCTTAGGGTTAGGGTTAGACTCAGGCTCTTAGGGTGAGGGTTAGACTCAGGCTCTTAGGGTTAGGGTTAGACTCAGGCTCTTAAGGTGAGGGTTAGACTCAGGCTCTTAGGGTGAGGGTTAGACTCAGGCTCTTAGGGTGAGGGTTAGACTCAGGCTCTTAGGGTTAGGGTTAGACTCAGGCTCTTAGGGTTAGGGTTAGACTCAGGCTCTTAGGGTTAGGCTTAGACTCAGGCTCTTAGGGTGAGGGTTAGACTCAGGCTCTTAGGGTTAGGGTTAGACTCAGGCTCTTAGGGTTAGGGTTAGACTCAAGCTCTTAGGGTGAGGGTTAGGGTCAGGCCCTTAGGGTTAGGGTTAGACTCAGGCTCTTAGGGTGAGGGTTAGACTCAGGCTCTTAGGGTGAGGGTTAGACTCAGGCTCTTAGGGTGAGGGTTAGACTCAGGCTCTTAGGGTGAGGGTTAGACTCAGGCTCTTAGGGTGAGGGTTAGACTCAGGCTCTTAGGGTTAGGGTTAGACTCAGGCTCTTAGGGTGAGGGTTAGACTCAGGCTCTTAGGGTGAGGGTTAGACTCAGGCTCTTAGGGTTAGGGTTAGACTCAGGCTCTTCGGGTTAGGGTTAGACTCAGGCTCTTAGGGTTAGGGTTAGACTCAGGCTCTTAGGGTGAGGGTTAGACTCAGGCTCTTAGGGTTAGGGTTAGACTCAGGCTCTTAGGGTTAGGGTTAGGGTCAGGCTCTTAGGGTTAGGGTTAGGGTCAGGCTCTTAGGGTTAGGGTTAGGGTCAGGCTCTTAGGGTGAGGGTTAGACTCAGGCTCTTAGGGTGAGGGTTAGACTCAGGCTCTTAGGGTTAGGGTTAGACTCAGGCTCTTAGGGTGAGGGTTAGACTCAGGCTCTTAGGGTGAGGGTTAGACTCAGGCTCTTAGGGTTAGGGTTAGACTCAGGCTCTTCGGGTGAGGGTTAGACTCAGGCTCTTAGGGTGAGGGTTAGACTCAGGCTCTTAGGGTGAGGGTTAGACTCAGGCTCTTAGGGTTAGGGTTAGACTCAGGCTCTTAGGGTGAGGGTTAGACTCAGGCTCTTAGGGTTAGGGTTAGACTCAGGCTCTTAGGGTTAGGGTTAGGGTCAGGCTCTTAGGGTTAGGGTTAGTGTCAGGCTCTTAGGGTTAGGGTTAGGGTCAGGCTCTTAGGGTTAGGGTTAGACTCAGGCTCTTAGGGTTAGGGTTAGGGTCAGGCTCTTAGGGTTAGGGTTAGGGTCAGGCTCTTAGGGTTAGGGTTAGGGTCAGGCTCTTAGGGTGAGGGTTAGACTCAGGCTCTTAGGGTGAGGGTTAGACTCAGGCTCTTAGGGTTAGGGTTAGACTCAGGCTCTTAGGGTTAGAGTTAGACTCAGGCTCTTAGGGTGAGGGTTAGACTCAGGCTCTTAGGGTGAGGGTTAGACTCAGGCTCTTAGGGTGAGGGTTAGACTCAGGCTCTTAGGGTTAGGGTTAGACTCAGGCTCTTAGGGTTAGGGTTAGACTCAGGCTCTTAGGGTTAGGGTTAGACTCAGGCTCTTAGGGTGAGGGTTAGACTCAGGCTTTTAGGGTTAGGGTTAGACTCAGGCTCTTAGGGTGAGGGTTAGACTCAGGCTCTTAGGGTTAGGGTTAGACTCAGGCTCTTAGGGTTAGGGTTAGGGTCAGGCTCTTAGGGTTAGGGTTAGACTCAGGCTCTTAGGGTGAGGGTTAGGGTCAGGCTCTTAGGGTTAGGGTTAGACTCAGGCTCTTAGGGTGAGGGTTAGACTCAGGCTCTTAGGGTTAGGGTTAGACTCAGGCTCTTAAGGTGAGGGTTAGACTCAGGCTCTTAGGGTGAGGGTTAGACTCAGGCTCTTAGGGTGAGGGTTAGACTCAGGCTCTTAGGGTTAGGGTTAGACTCAGGCTCTTAGGGTTAGGGTTAGACTCAGGCTCTTAGGGTTAGGGTTAGACTCAGGCTCTTAGGGTGAGGGTTAGACTCAGGCTCTTAGGGTTAGGGTTAGACTCAGGCTCTTAGGGTTAGGGTTAGACTCAGGCTCTTAGGGTGAGGGTTAGACTCAGGCTCTTAGGGTTAGGGTTAGACTCAGGCTCTTAGGGTGAGGGTTAGACTCAGGCTCTTAGGGTGAGGGTTAGACTCAGGCTCTTAGGGTTAGGGTTAGACTCAGGCTCTTAGGGTGAGGGTTAGACTCAGGCTCTTAGGGTGAGGGTTAGACTCAGGCTCTTAGGGTTAGGGTTAGACTCAGGCTCTTAGGGTTAGGCTTAGACTCAGGCTCTTAGGGTGAGGGTTAGACTCAGGCTCTTAGGGTTAGGGTTAGAGTCAGGCTCTAAGGGTTAGGGTTAGACTCAGGCTCTTAGGGTTAGGGTTAGACTCAGGCTCTTAGGGTGAGGGTTAGACTCAGGCTCTTAGGGTTAGGGGTAGACTCAGGCTCTTAGGATGAGGGTTAAACTCAGGCTCTTAGGGTTAGGGTTAGACTCAGGCTCTTAGGGTTACGGTTAGACTCAGGCTCTTAGGGTTAGGGTTAGACTCAGGCTCTTAGGGCGAGGGTTAGACTCAGGCTCTTAGGGTTAGGGTTAGGGTCAGGCTCTTAGGGTTAGGGTTAGGGTCAGGCTCTTAGGGTTAGGGTTAGGGTCAGGCTCTTAGGGTGAGGGTTAGACTCAGGCTCTTAGGGTTAGGGTTAGACTCAGGCTCTTAGGGTTAAGGTTAGACTCAGGCTCTTAGGGTGAGGGTTAGACTCAGGCTCTTAGGGTGAGGGTTAGACTCAGGCTCTTAGGGTGAGGGTTAGACTCAGGCTCTTAGGGTTAGGGTTAGACTCAGGCTCTTAGGGTTAGGGTTAGACTCAGGCTCTTAGGGTGAGGGTTAGACTCAGGCTCTTAGGGTGAGGGTTAGACTCAGGCTCTTAGGGTTAGGGTTAGACTCAGGCTCTTAGGGTGAGGGTTAGACTCAGGCTCTTAGGGTGAGGGTTAGACTCAGGCTCTTAGGGTTAGGGTTAGACTCAGGCTCTTAGGGTTAGGGTTAGACTCAGGCTCTTAGGTTGAGGGTTAGACTCAGGCTCTTAGGGTTAGGGTTAGACTCAGGCTCTTAGGGTGAGGGTTAGACTCAGGCTCTTAGGGTTAGGGTTAGACTCAGGCTCTTAAGGTGAGGGTTAGACTCAGGCTCTTAGGGTGAGGGTTAGACTCAGGCTCTTAGGGTGAGGGTTAGACTCAGGCTCTTAGGGTTAGGGTTAGACTCAGGCTCTTAGGGTTAGGGTTAGACTCAGGCTCTTAGGGTTAGGGTTAGACTCAGGCTCTTAGGGTGAGGGTTAGACTCAGGCTCTTAGGGTTAGGGTTAGACTCAGGCTCTTAGGGTTAGGGTTAGACTCAAGCTCTTAGGGTGAGGGTTAGGGTCAGGCTCTTAGGGTTAGGGTTAGACTCAGGCTCTTAGGGTGAGGGTTAGACTCAGGCTCTTAGGGTGAGGGTTAGACTCAGGCTCTTAGGGTTAGGGTTAGACTCAGGCTCTTAGGGTGAGGGTTAGACTCAGGCTCTTAGGGTGAGGGTTAGACTCAGGCTCTTAGGGTTAGGGTTAGACTCAGGCTCTTAGGGTGAGGGTTAGACTCAGGCTCTTAGGGTGAGGGTTAGACTCAGGCTCTTAGGGTTAGGGTTAGAGTCAGGCTCTAAGGGTTAGGGTTAGACTCAGGCTCTTAGGGTTAGGGTTAGACTCAGGCTCTTAGGGTGAGGGTTAGACTCAGGCTCTTAGGGTTAGGGGTAGACTCAGGCTCTTAGGATGAGGGTTAAACTCAGGCTCTTAGGGTTAGGGTTAGACTCAGGCTCTTAGGGTTACGGTTAGACTCAGGCTCTTAGGGTTAGGGTTAGACTCAGGCTCTTAGGGCGAGGGTTAGACTCAGGCTCTTAGGGTTAGGGTTAGGGTCAGGCTCTTAGGGTTAGGGTTAGGGTCAGGCTCTTAGGGTTAGGGTTAGGGTCAGGCTCTTAGGGTGAGGGTTAGACTCAGGCTCTTAGGGTTAGGGTTAGACTCAGGCTCTTAGGGTTAAGGTTAGACTCAGGCTCTTAGGGTGAGGGTTAGACTCAGGCTCTTAGGGTGAGGGTTAGACTCAGGCTCTTAGGGTGAGGGTTAGACTCAGGCTCTTAGGGTTAGGGTTAGACTCAGGCTCTTAGGGTTAGGGTTAGACTCAGGCTCTTAGGGTGAGGGTTAGACTCAGGCTCTTAGGGTGAGGGTTAGACTCAGGCTCTTAGGGTTAGGGTTAGACTCAGGCTCTTAGGGTGAGGGTTAGACTCAGGCTCTTAGGGTTAGGGTTAGACTCAGGCTCTTAGGGTTAAGGTTAGACTCAGGCTCTTAGGGTGAGGGTTAGACTCAGGCTCTTAGGGTGAGGGTTAGACTCAGGCTCTTAGGGTGAGGGTTAGACTCAGGCTCTTAGGGTTAGGGTTAGACTCAGGCTCTTAGGGTTAGGGTTAGACTCAGGCTCTTAGGGTGAGGGTTAGACTCAGGCTCTTAGGGTGAGGGTTAGACTCAGGCTCTTAGGGTTAGGGTTAGACTCAGGCTCTTAGGGTGAGGGTTAGACTCAGGCTCTTAGGGTTAGGGTTAGACTCAGGCTCTTAGGGTGAGGGTTAGACTCAGGCTCTTAGGGTTAGGGTTAGACTCAGGCTCTTAAGGTGAGGGTTAGACTCAGGCTCTTAGGGTGAGGGTTAGACTCAGGCTCTTAGGGTGAGGGTTAGACTCAGGCTCTTAGGGTTAGGGTTAGACTCAGGCTCTTAGGGTTAGGGTTAGACTCAGGCTCTTAGGGTTAGGGTTAGACTCAGGCTCTTAGGGTGAGGGTTAGACTCAGGCTCTTAGGGTTAGGGTTAGACTCAGGCTCTTAGGGTTAGGGTTAGACTCAAGCTCTTAGGGTGAGGGTTAGACTCAGGCTCTTAGGGTTAGGGTAGGGTCAGGCTCTTAGGGTGAGGGTTAGACTCAGGCTCTTAGGGTGAGGGTTAGACTCAGGCTCTTAGGGTTAGGGTTAGACTCAGGCTCTTAGGGTTAGGGTTAGACTCAGGCTCTTAGGGTGAGGGTTAGACTCAGGCTCTTAGGGTTAGGGTTAGACTCAGGCTCTTAGGGTTAGGGTTAGACTCAGGCTCTTAGGGTGAGGGTTAGACTCAGGCTCTTAGGGTTAGGGTTAGAGTCAGGCTCTAAGGGTTAGGGTTAGACTCAGGCTCTTAGGGTTAGGGTTAGACTCAGGCTCTTAGGGTGAGGGTTAGACTCAGGCTCTTAGGGTTAGGGTTAGACTCAGGCTCTTAGGGTGAGGGTTAGACTCAGGCTCTTAGGGTTAGGGTTAGACTCAGGCTCTTAGGGTTACGGTTAGACTCAGGCTCTTAGGGTTAGGGTTAGACTCAGGCTCTTAGGGCGAGGGTTAGACTCAGGCTCTTAGGGTTAGGGTTAGGGTCAGGCTCTTAGGGTTAGGGTTAGGGTCAGGCTCTTAGGGTTAGGGTTAGGGTCAGGCTCTTAGGGTGAGGGTTAGACTCAGGCTCTTAGGGTTAGGGTTAGACTCAGGCTCTTAGGGTTAAGGTTAGACTCAGGCTCTTAGGGTGAGGGTTAGACTCAGGCTCTTAGGGTGAGGGTTAGACTCAGGCTCTTAGGGTGAGGGTTAGACTCAGGCTCTTAGGGTTAGGGTTAGACTCAGGCTCTTCGGGTTAGGGTTAGACTCAGGCTCTTAGGGTGAGGGTTAGACTCAGGCTCTTAGGGTTAGGGTTAGACTCAGGCTCTTAGGGTTAGGGTTAGACTCAGGCTCTTAGGGTTAGGGTTAGACTCAGGCTCTTAGGGTGAGGGTTAGACTCAGGCTCTTAGGGTTAGGGTTAGACTCAGGCTCTTAGGGTTAGGGTTAGACTCAGGCTCTTAGGTTGAGGGTTAGACTCAGGCTCTTAGGGTTAGGGTTAGACTCAGGCTCTTAGGGTTAGGGTTAGGGTCAGGCTCTTAGGGTTAGGGTTAGACTCAGGCTCTTAGGGTTAGGGTTAGGGTCAGGCTCTTAGGGTTAGGGTTAGGGTCAGGCTCTTAGGGTTAGGGTTAGGGTCAGGCTCTTAGGGTGAGGGTTAGACTCAGGCTCTTAGGGTTAGGGTTAGACTCAGGCTCTTAGGGTGAGGGTTAGACTCAGGCTCTTAGGGTTAGGGTTAGACTCAGGCTCTTAGGGTGAGGGTTAGATTCAGGCTCTTAGGGTGAGGGTTAGACTCAGGCTCTTAGGGTTAGGGTTAGACTCAGGCTCTTAGGGTTAGGGTTAGACTCAGGCTCTTAGGGTGAGGGTTAGACTCAGGCTCTTAGGGTTAGGGTTAGACTCAGGCTCTTAGGGTGAGGGTTAGACTCAGGCTCTTAGGGTTAGGGTTAGACTCAGGCTCTTAGGGTTAGGGTTAGACTCAGGCTCTTAGGGTGAGGGTTAGACTCAGGCTCTTAGGGTTAGGGTTAGACTCAGGCTCTTAGGGTGAGGGTTAGACTCAGGCTCTTAGGGTGAGGGTTAGACTCAGGCTCTTAGGGTTAGGGTTAGACTCAGGCTCTTAGGGTGAGGGTTAGACTCAGGCTCTTAGGGTTAGGGTTAGACTCAGGCTCTTAGGGTTACGGTTAGACTCAGGCTCTTAGGGTTAGGGTTAGACTCAGGCTCTTAGGGCGAGGGTTAGACTCAGGCTCTTAGGGTTAGGGTTAGGGTCAGGCTCTTAGGGTTAGGGTTAGGGTCAGGCTCTTAGGGTTAGGGTTAGGGTCAGGCTCTTAGGGTGAGGGTTAGACTCAGGCTCTTAGGGTTAGGGTTAGACTCAGGCTCTTAGGGTTAAGGTTAGACTCAGGCTCTTAGGGTGAGGGTTAGACTCAGGCTCTTAGGGTGAGGGTTAGACTCAGGCTCTTAGGGTGAGGGTTAGACTCAGGCTCTTAGGGTTAGGGTTAGACTCAGGCTCTTAGGGTTAGGGTTAGACTCAGGCTCTTAGGGTGAGGGTTAGACTCAGGCTCTTAGGGTGAGGGTTAGACTCAGGCTCTTAGGGTTAGGGTTAGACTCAGGCTCTTAGGTTGAGGGTTAGACTCAGGCTCTTAGGGTTAGGGTTAGACTCAGGCTCTTAGGGTGAGGGTTAGACTCAGGCTCTTAGGGTTAGGGTTAGACTCAGGCTCTTAAGGTGAGGGTTAGACTCAGGCTCTTAGGGTGAGGGTTAGACTCAGGCTCTTAGGGTGAGGGTTAGACTCAGGCTCTTAGGGTTAGGGTTAGACTCAGGCTCTTAGGGTTAGGGTTAGACTCAGGCTCTTAGGGTTAGGGTTAGACTCAGGCTCTTAGGGTGAGGGTTAGACTCAGGCTCTTAGGGTTAGGGTTAGACTCAGGCTCTTAGGGTTAGGGTTAGACTCAAGCTCTTAGGGTGAGGGTTAGACTCAGGCTCTTAGGGTTAGGGTTAGGGTCAGGCTCTTAGGGTGAGGGTTAGACTCAGGCTCTTAGGGTGAGGGTTAGACTCAGGCTCTTAGGGTTAGGGTTAGACTCAGGCTCTTAGGGTTAGGGTTAGACTCAGGCTCTTAGGGTGAGGGTTAGACTCAGGCTCTTAGGGTTAGGGTTAGACTCAGGCTCTTAGGGTTAGGGTTAGACTCAGGCTCTTAGGGTGAGGGTTAGACTCAGGCTCTTAGGGTTAGGGTTAGAGTCAGGCTCTAAGGGTTAGGGTTAGACTCAGGCTCTTAGGGTTAGGGTTAGACTCAGGCTCTTAGGGTGAGGGTTAGACTCAGGCTCTTAGGGTTAGGTTAGACTCAGGCTCTTAGGGTGAGGGTTAGACTCAGGCTCTTAGGGTTAGGGTTAGACTCAGGCTCTTAGGGTTACGGTTAGACTCAGGCTCTTAGGGTTAGGGTTAGACTCAGGCTCTTAGGGCGAGGGTTAGACTCAGGCTCTTAGGGTTAGGGTTAGGGTCAGGCTCTTAGGGTTAGGGTTAGGGTCAGGCTCTTAGGGTTAGGGTTAGGGTCAGGCTCTTAGGGTGAGGGTTAGACTCAGGCTCTTAGGGTTAGGGTTAGACTCAGGCTCTTAGGGTTAAGGTTAGACTCAGGCTCTTAGGGTGAGGTTAGACTCAGGCTCTTAGGGTGAGGGTTAGACTCAGGCTCTTAGGGTGAGGGTTAGACTCAGGCTCTTAGGGTTAGGGTTAGACTCAGGCTCTTCGGGTTAGGGTTAGACTCAGGCTCTTAGGGTGAGGGTTAGACTCAGGCTCTTAGGGTTAGGGTTAGACTCAGGCTCTTAGGGTTAGGGTTAGACTCAGGCTCTTAGGGTTAGGGTTAGACTCAGGCTCTTAGGGTGAGGGTTAGACTCAGGCTCTTAGGGTTAGGGTTAGACTCAGGCTCTTAGGGTTAGGGTTAGACTCAGGCTCTAGGTTGAGGGTTAGACTCAGGCTCTTAGGGTTAGGGTTAGACTCAGGCTCTTAGGGTTAGGGTTAGGGTCAGGCTCTTAGGGTTAGGGTTAGACTCAGGCTCTTAGGTTAGGGTTAGGGTCAGGCTCTTAGGGTTAGGGTTAGGGTCAGGCTCTTAGGGTTAGGGTTAGGGTCAGGCTCTTAGGGTGAGGGTTAGACTCAGGCTCTTAGGGTTAGGGTTAGACTCAGGCTCTTAGGGTGAGGGTTAGACTCAGGCTCTTAGGGTTAGGGTTAGACTCAGGCTCTTAGGGTGAGGGTTAGATTCAGGCTCTTAGGGTGAGGGTTAGACTCAGGCTCTTAGGGTTAGGGTTAGACTCAGGCTCTTAGGGTTAGGGTTAGACTCAGGCTCTTAGGGTGAGGGTTAGACTCAGGCTCTTAGGGTTAGGGTTAGACTCAGGCTCTTAGGGTGAGGGTTAGACTCAGGCTCTTAGGGTTAGGGTTAGACTCAGGCTCTTAGGGTTAGGGTTAGACTCAGGCTCTTAGGGTTAGGGTTAGACTCAGGCTCTTAGGGTGAGGGTTAGACTCAGGCTCTTAGGGTTAGGGTTAGACTCAGGCTCTTAGGGTGAGGGTTAGACTCAGGCTCTTAGGGTGAGGGTTAGACTCAGGCTCTTAGGGTTAGGGTTAGACTCAGGCTCTTAGGGTGAGGGTTAGACTCAGGCTCTTAGGGTTAGGGTTAGACTCAGGCTCTTAGGGTTACGGTTAGACTCAGGCTCTTAGGGTGAGGGTTAGACTCAGGCTCTTAGGGTTAGGGTTAGACTCAGGCTCTTAGGGTTAAGGTTAGACTCAGGCTCTTAGGGTGAGGGTTAGACTCAGGCTCTTAGGGTGAGGGTTAGACTCAGGCTCTTAGGGTTAGGGTTAGACTCAGGCTCTTAGGGTTAGGGTTAGACTCAGGCTCTTAGGGTGAGGGTTAGACTCAGGCTCTTAGGGTTAGGGTTAGACTCAGGCTCTTAGGTTAGGGTTAGACTCAGGCTCTTAGGGTTAGGGTTAGACTCAGGCTCTTAGGTGAGGGTTAGACTCAGGCTCTTAGGGTTAGGGTTAGACTCAGGCTCTTAGGGTGAGGGTTAGACTCAGGCTCTTAGGGTTAGGGTTAGACTCAGGCTCTTAGGGTTAGGGTTAGACTCAGGCTCTTAGGTTGAGGGTTAGACTCAGCTCTTAGGGTTAGGGTTAGACTCAGGCTCTTAGGGTGAGGGTTAGACTCAGGCTCTTAGGGTTAGGGTTAGACTCAGGCTCTTAAGGTGAGGGTTAGACTCAGGCTCTTAGGGTGAGGGTTAGACTCAGGCTCTTAGGGTGAGGGTTAGACTCAGGCTCTTAGGGTTAGGGTTAGACTCAGGCTCTTAGGGTTAGGGTTAGACTCAGGCTCTTAGGGTTAGGGTTAGACTCAGGCTCTTAGGGTGAGGGTTAGACTCAGGCTCTTAGGGTTAGGGTTAGACTCAGGCTCTTAGGGTTAGGGTTAGACTCAAGCTCTTAGGGTGAGGGTTAGGGTCAGGCTCTTAGGGTTAGGGTTAGACTCAGGCTCTTAGGGTGAGGGTTAGACTCAGGCTCTTAGGGTGAGGGTTAGACTCAGGCTCTTAGGGTTAGGGTTAGACTCAGGCTCTTAGGGTGAGGGTTAGACTCAGGCTCTTAGGGTGAGGGTTAGACTCAGGCTCTTAGGGTTAGGGTTAGACTCAGGCTCTTAGGGTGAGGGTTAGACTCAGGCTCTTAGGGTGAGGGTTAGACTCAGGCTCTTAGGGTTAGGGTTAGAGTCAGGCTCTAAGGGTTAGGGTTAGACTCAGGCTCTTAGGGTTAGGGTTAGACTCAGGCTCTTAGGGTGAGGGTTAGACTCAGGCTCTTAGGGTTAGGGGTAGACTCAGGCTCTTAGGATGAGGGTTAAACTCAGGCTCTTAGGGTTAGGGTTAGACTCAGGCTCTTAGGGTTACGGTTAGACTCAGGCTCTTAGGGTTAGGGTTAGACTCAGGCTCTTAGGGCGAGGGTTAGACTCAGGCTCTTAGGGTTAGGGTTAGGGTCAGGCTCTTAGGTTAGGGTTAGGGTCAGGCTCTTAGGGTTAGGTTAGGGTCAGGCTCTTAGGGTGAGGGTTAGACTCAGGCTCTTAGGGTTAGGGTTAGACTCAGGCTCTTAGGGTTAAGGTTAGACTCAGGCTCTTAGGGTGAGGGTTAGACTCAGGCTCTTAGGGTGAGGGTTAGACTCAGGCTCTTAGGGTGAGGGTTAGACTCAGGCTCTTAGGGTTAGGGTTAGACTCAGGCTCTTAGGGTTAGGGTTAGACTCAGGCTCTTAGGGTGAGGGTTAGACTCAGGCTCTTAGGGTGAGGGTTAGACTCAGGCTCTTAGGGTTAGGGTTAGACTCAGGCTCTTAGGGTGAGGGTTAGACTCAGGCTCTTAGGGTGAGGGTTAGACTCAGGCTCTTAGGGTTAGGGTTAGACTCAGGCTCTTAGGTTAGGGTTAGACTCAGGCTCTTAGGTTGAGGGTTAGACTCAGGCTCTTAGGGTTAGGGTTAGACTCAGGCTCTTAGGGTGAGGGTTAGACTCAGGCTCTTAGGGTTAGGGTTAGACTCAGGCTCTTAAGGTGAGGGTTAGACTCAGGCTCTTAGGGTGAGGGTTAGACTCAGGCTCTTAGGGTGAGGGTTAGACTCAGGCTCTTAGGGTTAGGGTTAGACTCAGGCTCTTAGGGTTAGGGTTAGACTCAGGCTCTTAGGGTTAGGGTTAGACTCAGGCTCTTAGGGTGAGGGTTAGACTCAGGCTCTTAGGGTTAGGGTTAGACTCAGGCTCTTAGGGTTAGGGTTAGACTCAGCTCTTAGGGTGAGGGTTAGGGTCAGGCTCTTAGGGTTAGGTTAGACTCAGGCTCTTAGGGTGAGGGTTAGACTCAGGCTCTTAGGGTGAGGGTTAGACTCAGGCTCTTAGGGTTAGGGTTAGACTCAGGCTCTTAGGGTTAGGGTTAGACTCAGGCTCTTAGGGTGAGGGTTAGACTCAGGCTCTTAGGGTTAGGGTTAGACTCAGGCTCTTAGGGTTAGGGTTAGACTCAGGCTCTTAGGGTGAGGGTTAGACTCAGGCTCTTAGGGTTAGGGTTAGAGTCAGGCTCTAAGGGTTAGGGTTAGACTCAGGCTCTTAGGGTTAGGGTTAGACTCAGGCTCTTAGGGTGAGGGTTAGACTCAGGCTCTTAGGGTTAGGGTTAGACTCAGGCTCTTAGGGTGAGGGTTAGACTCAGGCTCTTAGGGTTAGGGTTAGACTCAGGCTCTTAGGGTTACGGTTAGACTCAGGCTCTTAGGGTTAGGGTTAGACTCAGGCTCTTAGGGCGAGGGTTAGACTCAGGCTCTTAGGGTTAGGGTTAGGGTCAGGCTCTTAGGGTTAGGGTTAGGGTCAGGCTCTTAGGGTTAGGGTTAGGGTCAGGCTCTTAGGGTGAGGGTTAGACTCAGGCTCTTAGGGTTAGGGTTAGACTCAGGCTCTTAGGGTTAAGGTTAGACTCAGGCTCTTAGGGTGAGGGTTAGACTCAGGCTCTTAGGGTGAGGGTTAGACTCAGGCTCTTAGGGTGAGGGTTAGACTCAGGCTCTTAGGGTTAGGGTTAGACTCAGGCTCTTCGGGTTAGGGTTAGACTCAGGCTCTTAGGGTGAGGGTTAGACTCAGGCTCTTAGGGTTAGGGTTAGACTCAGGCTCTTAGGGTTAGGGTTAGACTCAGGCTCTTAGGGTTAGGGTTAGACTCAGGCTCTTAGGGTGAGGGTTAGACTCAGGCTCTTAGGGTTAGGGTTAGACTCAGGCTCTTAGGGTTAGGGTTAGACTCAGGCTCTTAGGTTGAGGTTAGACTCAGGCTCTTAGGGTTAGGGTTAGACTCAGGCTCTTAGGGTTAGGGTTAGGGTCAGGCTCTTAGGGTTAGGGTTAGACTCAGGCTCTTAGGGTTAGGGTTAGGGTCAGGCTCTTAGGGTTAGGGTTAGGGTCAGGCTCTTAGGGTTAGGGTTAGGGTCAGGCTCTTAGGGTGAGGGTTAGACTCAGGCTCTTAGGGTTAGGGTTAGACTCAGGCTCTTAGGGTGAGGGTTAGACTCAGGCTCTTAGGGTTAGGGTTAGACTCAGGCTCTTAGGGTGAGGGTTAGATTCAGGCTCTTAGGGTGAGGGTTAGACTCAGGCTCTTAGGGTTAGGGTTAGACTCAGGCTCTTAGGGTTAGGGTTAGACTCAGGCTCTTAGGGTGAGGGTTAGACTCAGGCTCTTAGGGTTAGGGTTAGACTCAGGCTCTTAGGGTGAGGGTTAGACTCAGGCTCTTAGGGTTAGGGTTAGACTCAGGCTCTTAGGGTTAGGGTTAGACTCAGGCTCTTAGGGTTAGGGTTAGACTCAGGCTCTTAGGGTGAGGGTTAGACTCAGGCTCTTAGGGTTAGGGTTAGACTCAGGCTCTTAGGGTGAGGGTTAGACTCAGGCTCTTAGGGTGAGGGTTAGACTCAGGCTCTTAGGGTTAGGGTTAGACTCAGGCTCTTAGGGTGAGGGTTAGACTCAGGCTCTTAGGGTTAGGGTTAGACTCAGGCTCTTAGGGTTACGGTTAGACTCAGGCTCTTAGGGTGAGGGTTAGACTCAGGCTCTTAGGGTTAGGGTTAGACTCAGGCTCTTAGGGTTAAGGTTAGACTCAGGCTCTTAGGGTGAGGGTTAGACTCAGGCTCTTAGGGTGAGGGTTAGACTCAGGCTCTTAGGGTTAGGGTTAGACTCAGGCTCTTAGGGTTAGGGTTAGACTCAGGCTCTTAGGGTGAGGGTTAGACTCAGGCTCTTAGGGTTAGGGTTAGACTCAGGCTCTTAGGGTTAGGGTTAGACTCAGGCTCTTAGGGTTAGGGTTAGACTCAGGCTCTTAGGGTGAGGGTTAGACTCAGGCTCTTAGGGTTAGGGTTAGACTCAGGCTCTTAGGGTTAGGGTTAGACTCAGGCTCTTAGGTTGAGGGTTAGACTCAGGCTCTTAGGGTTAGGGTTAGACTCAGGCTCTTAGGGTTAGGGTTAGGGTCAGGCTCTTAGGGTAGGGTTAGACTCAGGCTCTTAGGGTTAGGGTTAGGGTCAGGCTCTTAGGGTTAGGGTTAGGTCAGGCTCTTAGGGTGAGGGTTAGACTCAGGCTCTTAGGGTGAGGGTTAGACTCAGGCTCTTAGGGTTAGGGTTAGACTCAGGCTCTTAGGGTGAGGGTTAGACTCAGGCTCTTAGGGTTAGGGTTAGACTCAGGCTCTTAGGGTGAGGGTTAGATTCAGGCTCTTAGGGTGAGGGTTAGACTCAGGCTCTTAGGGTTAGGGTTAGACTCAGGCTCTTAGGGTTAGGGTTAGACTCAGGCTCTTAGGGTGAGGGTTAGACTCAGGCTCTTAGGGTTAGGGTTAGACTCAGGCTCTTAGGGTGAGGGTTAGACTCAGGCTCTTAGGGTTAGGGTTAGACTCAGGCTCTTAGGGTTAGGGTTAGACTCAGGCTCTTAGGGTGAGGGTTAGACTCAGGCTCTTAGGGTGAGGGTTAGACTCAGGCTCTTAGGGTGAGGGTTAGACTCAGGCTCTTAGGGTTAGGGTTAGACTCAGGCTCTTAGGGTTAGGCTTAGACTCAGGCTCTTAGGGTTAGGGTTAGACTCAGGCTCTTAGGGTTAGGGTTAGACTCAGGCTCTTAGGGTGAGGGTTAGACTCAGGCTCTTAGGGTTAGGGTTAGACTCAGGCTCTTCGGGTTAGGGTTAGACTCAGGCTCTTAGGGTTAGGGTTAGGGTCAGGCTCTTAGGGTGAGGGTTAGACTCAGGCTCTTAGGGTGAGGGTTAGACTCAGGCTCTTAGGGTGAGGGTTAGACTCAGGCTCTTAGGGTTAGGGTTAGACTCAGGCTCTTAGGGTTAGGGTTAGACTCAGGCTCTTAGGGTGAGGGTTAGACTCAGGCTCTTAGGGTTAGGGTTAGACTCAGGCTCTTAGGGTTACGGTTAGACTCAGGCTCTTAGGGTGAGGGTTAGACTCAGGCTCTTAGGGTTAGGGTTAGACTCAGGCTCTTAGGGTTAGGGTTAGACTCAGGCTCTTAGGGTGAGGGTTAGACTCAGGCTCTTAGGGTTAGGGTTAGACTCAGGCTCTTCGGGTTAGGGTTAGACTCAGGCTCTTAGGGTTAGGGTTAGGGTCAGGCTCTTAGGGTGAGGGTTAGACTCAGGCTCTTAGGGTGAGGGTTAGACTCAGGCTCTTAGGGTTAGGGTTAGACTCAGGCTCTTAGGGTTAGGGTTAGGGTCAGGCTCTTAGGGTTAGGGTTAGACTCAGGCTCTTAGGGTGAGGGTTAGACTCAGGCTCTTAGGGTGAGGGTTAGACTCAGGCTCTTAGGGTGAGGGTTAGACTCAGGCTCTTAGGGTTAGGGTTAGACTCAGGCTCTTAGGGTGAGGGTTAGACTCAGGCTCTTAGGGTTAGGGTTAGAGTCAGGCTCTAAGGGTTAGGGTTAGACTCAGGCTCTTAGGGTTAGGGTTAGACTCAGGCTCTTAGGGTGAGGGTTAGACTCAGGCTCTTAGGGTTAGGGTTAGACTCAGGCTCTTAGGGTGAGGGTTAGACTCAGGCTCTTAGGGTTAGGGTTAGACTCAGGCTCTTAGGGTGAGGGTTAGACTCAGGCTCTTAGGGTTAGGGTTAGACTCAGGCTCTTAGGGTGAGGGTTAGACTCAGGCTCTTAGGGTGAGGGTTAGACTCAGGCTCTTAGGGTTAGGGTTAGACTCAGGCTCTTAGGGTGAGGGTTAGACTCAGGCTCTTAGGGTTAGGGTTAGAGTCAGGCTCTAAGGGTTAGGGTTAGACTCAAGCTCTTAGGGTTAGGGTTAGACTCAGGCTCTTAGGGTGAGGGTTAGACTCAGGCTCTTAGGGTGAGGGTTAGACTCAGGCTCTTAGGGTGAGGGTTAGACTCAGGCTCTTAGGGTTAGGGTTAGACTCAGGCTCTTAGGGTTACGGTTAGACTCAGGCTCTTAGGGTTAGGGTTAGACTCAGGCTCTTAGGGCGAGGGTTAGACTCAGGCTCTTAGGGTTAGGGTTAGGGTCAGGCTCTTAGGGTTAGGGTTAGGGTCAGGCTCTTAGGGTTAGGGTTAGGGTCAGGCTCTTAGGGTGAGGGTTAGACTCAGGCTCTTAGGGTTAGGGTTAGACTCAGGCTCTTAGGGTTAAGGTTAGACTCAGGCTCTTAGGGTGAGGCTTAGACTCAGGCTCTTAGGGTGAGGGTTAGACTCAGGCTCTTAGGGTTAGGGTTAGACTCAGGCTCTTAGGGTTAGGGTTAGACTCAGGCTCTTAGGGTGAGGGTTAGACTCAGGCTCTTAGGGTGAGGGTTAGACTCAGGCTCTTAGGGTTAGGGTTAGACTCAGGCTCTTAGGGTTAGGGTTAGACTCAGGCTCTTAGGGTGAGGGTTAGACTCAGGCTCTTAGGGTTAGGGTTAGACTCAGGCTCTTAGGGTTAGGGTTAGACTCAGGCTTTTAGGTTGAGGGTTAGACTCAGGCTCTTAGGGTTAGGGTTAGACTCAGGCTCTTAGGGTGAGGGTTAGACTCAGGCTCTTAGGGTTAGGGTTAGACTCAGGCTCTTAAGGTGAGGGTTAGACTCAGGCTCTTAGGGTGAGGGTTAGACTCAGGCTCTTAGGGTGAGGGTTAGACTCAGGCTCTTAGGGTTAGGGTTAGACTCAGGCTCTTAGGGTTAGGGTTAGACTCAGGCTCTTAGGGTGAGGGTTAGACTCAGGCTCTTAGGGTTAGGGTTAGACTCAGGCTCTTAGGGTTAGGGTTAGACTCAAGCTCTTAGGGTGAGGGTTAGGGTCAGGCTCTTAGGGTTAGGGTTAGACTCAGGCTCTTAGGGTGAGGGTTAGACTCAGGCTCTTAGGGTGAGGGTTAGACTCAGGCTCTTAGGGTTAGGGTTAGACTCAGGCTCTTAGGGTGAGGGTTAGACTCAGGCTCTTAGGGTGAGGGTTAGACTCAGGCTCTTAGGATTAGGGTTAGACTCAGGCTCTTAGGGTTAGGGTTAGACTCAGGCTCTTAGGGTGAGGGTTAGACTCAGGCTCTTAGGGTTAGGGTTAGAGTCAGGCTCTAAGGGTTAGGGTTAGACTCAGGCTCTTAGGGTGAGGGTTAGACTCAGGCTCTTAGGGTTAGGGTTAGAGTCAGGCTCTAAGGGTTAGGGTTAGACTCAGGCTCTTAGGGTGAGGGTTAGGGTCAGGCTCTTAGGGTTAGGGTTAGACTCAGGCTCTTAGGGTGAGGGTTAGACTCAGGCTCTTAGGGTTAGGGTTAGACTCAGGCTCTTAGGGTTAGGGTTAGACTCAGGCTCTTAGGGTGAGGGTTAGACTCAGGCTCTTAGGGTTACGGTTAGACTCAGGCTCTTAGGGTTAGGGTTAGACTCAGGCTCTTAGGGTGAGGGTTAGACTCAGGCTCTTAGGGTTAGGGTTAGAGTCAGGCTCTAAGGGTTAGGGTTAGACTCAGGCTCTTAGGGTTAGGGTTAGACTCAGGCTCTTAGGGTGAGGGTTAGACTCAGGCTCTTAGGGTTAGGGTTAGACTCAGGCTCTTAGGGTGAGGGTTAGACTCAGGCTCTTAGGGTTAGGGTTAGACTCAGGCTCTTAGGGTTACGGTTAGACTCAGGCTCTTAGGGTTAGGGTTAGACTCAGGCTCTTAGGGCGAGGGTTAGACTCAGGCTCTTAGGGTTAGGGTTAGGGTCAGGCTCTTAGGGTTAGGGTTAGGGTCAGGCTCTTAGGGTTAGGGTTAGGGTCAGGCTCTTAGGGTGAGGGTTAGACTCAGGCTCTTAGGGTGAGGGTTAGACTCAGGCTCTTAGGGTTAAGGTTAGACTCAGGCTCTTAGGGTGAGGGTTAGACTCAGGCTCTTAGGGTGAGGGTTAGACTCAGGCTCTTAGGGTTAGGGTTAGACTCAGGCTCTTAGGGTGAGGGTTAGACTCAGGCTCTTAGGGTGAGGGTTAGACTCAGGCTCTTAGGGTTAGGGTTAGACTCAGGCTCTTAGGGTTAGGGTTAGACTCAGGCTCTTAGGGTGAGGGTTAGACTCAGGCTCTTAGGGTTAGGGTTAGACTCAGGCTCTTAGGGTTAGGGTTAGACTCAGGCTCTTAGGTTGAGGGTTAGACTCAGGCTCTTAGGGTTAGGGTTAGACTCAGGCTCTTAGGGTTAGGGTTAGGGTCAGGCTCTTAGGGTTAGGGTTAGACTCAGGCTCTTAGGGTTAGGGTTAGGGTCAGGCTCTTAGGGTTAGGGTTAGGGTCAGGCTCTTAGGGTGAGGGTTAGACTCAGGCTCTTAGGGTGAGGGTTAGACTCAGGCTCTTAGGGTTAGGGTTAGACTCAGGCTCTTAGGGTTACGGTTAGACTCAGGCTCTTAGGGTTAGGGTTAGACTCAGGCTCTTAGGGTGAGGGTTAGACTCAGGCTCTTAGGGTGAGGGTTAGACTCAGGCTCTTAGGGTTAGGGTTAGACTCAGGCTCTTAGGGTGAGGGTTAGACTCAGGCTCTTAGGGTTAGGGTTAGAGTCAGGCTCTAAGGGTTAGGGTTAGACTCAGGCTCTTAGGGTTAGGGTTAGACTCAGGCTCTTAGGGTGAGGGTTAGACTCAGGCTCTTAGGGTTAGGGTTAGACTCAGGCTCTTAGGGTGAGGGTTAGACTCAGGCTCTTAGGGTTAGGGTTAGACTCAGGCTCTTAGGGTTACGGTTAGACTCAGGCTCTTAGGGTTAGGGTTAGACTCAGGCTCTTAGGGCGAGGGTTAGACTCAGGCTCTTAGGGTTAGGGTTAGGGTCAGGCTCTTAGGGTGAGGGTTAGACTCAGGCTCTTAGGGTGAGGGTTAGACTCAGGCTCTTAGGGTGAGGGTTAGACTCAGGCTCTTAGGGTTAGGGTTAGACTCAGGCTCTTAGGGTTAAGGTTAGACTCAGGCTCTTAGGGTGAGGGTTAGACTCAGGCTCTTAGGGTGAGGGTTAGACTCAGGCTCTTAGGGTTAGGGTTAGACTCAGGCTCTTAGGGTTAGGGTTAGACTCAGGCTCTTAGGGTGAGGGTTAGACTCAGGCTCTTAGGGTGAGGGTTAGACTCAGGCTCTTAGGGTGAGGGTTAGACTCAGGCTCTTAGGGTTAGGGTTAGACTCAGGCTCTTAGGGTGAGGGTTAGACTCAGGCTCTTAGGGTTAGGGTTAGACTCAGGCTCTTAGGGTTAGGGTTAGACTCAGGCTCTTAGGTTGAGGGTTAGACTCAGGCTCTTAGGGTTAGGGTTAGACTCAGGCTCTTAGGGTGAGGGTTAGACTCAGGCTCTTAGGGTTAGGGTTAGACTCAGGCTCTTAAGGTGAGGGTTAGACTCAGGCTCTTAGGGTGAGGGTTAGACTCAGGCTCTTAGGGTGAGGGTTAGACTCAGGCTCTTAGGGTTAGGGTTAGACTCAGGCTCTTAGGGTTAGGGTTAGACTCAGGCTCTTAGGGTGAGGGTTAGAGTCAGGCTCTTAGGGTGAGGGTTAGACTCAGGCTCTTAGGGTTAGGGTTAGACTCAGGCTCTTAGGGTGAGGGTTAGACTCAGGCTCTTAGGGTGAGGGTTAGACTCAGGCTCTTAGGATTAGGGTTAGACTCAGGCTCTTAGGGTTAGGGTTAGACTCAGGCTCTTAGGGTGAGGGTTAGACTCAGGCTCTTAGGGTTAGGGTTAGAGTCAGGCTCTAAGGGTTAGGGTTAGACTCAGGCTCTTAGGGTGAGGGTTAGACTCAGGCTCTTAGGGTTAGGGTTAGACTCAGGCTCTTAGGGTGAGGGTTAGACTCAGGCTCTTAGGGTTAGGGTTAGACTCAGGCTCTTAGGGTTACGGTTAGACTCAGGCTCTTAGGGTTAGGGTTAGACTCAGGCTCTTAGGGCGAGGGTTAGACTCAGGCTCTTAGGGTTAGGGTTAGGGTCAGGCTCTTAGGGTTAGGGTTAGGGTCAGGCTCTTAGGGTGAGGGTTAGACTCAGGCTCTTAGGGTTAGGGTTAGACTCAGGCTCTTAGGGTTAAGGTTAGACTCAGGCTCTTAGGGTGAGGGTTAGACTCAGGCTCTTAGGGTGAGGGTTAGACTCAGGCTCTTAGGGTTAGGGTTAGACTCAGGCTCTTAGGGTTAGGGTTAGACTCAGGCTCTTAGGGTGAGGGTTAGACTCAGGCTCTTAGGGTGAGGGTTAGACTCAGGCTCTTAGGGTGAGGGTTAGACTCAGGCTCTTAGGGTTAGGGTTAGACTCAGGCTCTTAGGGTGAGGGTTAGACTCAGGCTCTTAGGGTGAGGGTTAGACTCAGGCTCTTAGGATTAGGGTTAGACTCAGGCTCTTAGGGTTAGGGTTAGACTCAGGCTCTTAGGGTGAGGGTTAGACTCAGGCTCTTAGGGTTAGGGTTAGAGTCAGGCTCTAAGGGTTAGGGTTAGACTCAGGCTCTTAGGGTGAGGGTTAGACTCAGGCTCTTAGGGTTAGGGTTAGACTCAGGCTCTTAGGGTGAGGGTTAGACTCAGGCTCTTAGGGTTAGGGTTAGACTCAGGCTCTTAGGGTTACGGTTAGACTCAGGCTCTTAGGGTTAGGGTTAGACTCAGGCTCTTAGGGCGAGGGTTAGACTCAGGCTCTTAGGGTTAGGGTTAGGGTCAGGCTCTTAGGGTTAGGGTTAGGGTCAGGCTCTTAGGGTGAGGGTTAGACTCAGGCTCTTAGGGTTAGGGTTAGACTCAGGCTCTTAGGGTTAAGGTTAGACTCAGGCTCTTAGGGTGAGGGTTAGACTCAGGCTCTTAGGGTGAGGGTTAGACTCAGGCTCTTAGGGTTAGGGTTAGACTCAGGCTCTTAGGGTTAGGGTTAGACTCAGGCTCTTAGGGTGAGGGTTAGACTCAGGCTCTTAGGGTGAGGGTTAGACTCAGGCTCTTAGGGTTAGGGTTAGACTCAGGCTCTTAGGGTTAGGGTTAGACTCAGGCTCTTAGGGTGAGGGTTAGACTCAGGCTCTTAGGGTTAGGGTTAGACTCAGGCTCTTAGGGTTAGGGTTAGGGTCAGGCTCTTAGGTTGAGGGTTAGACTCAGGCTCTTAGGGTTAGGGTTAGACTCAGGCTCTTAGGGTTAGGGTTAGGGTCAGGCTCTTAGGGTTAGGGTTAGACTCAGGCTCTTAGGGTTAGGGTTAGGGTCAGGCTCTTAGGGTTAGGGTTAGACTCAGGCTCTTAGGGTGAGGGTTAGACTCAGGCTCTTAGGGTGAGGGTTAGACTCAGGCTCTTAGGGTTAGGGTTAGACTCAGGCTCTTAGGGTTAGGGTTAGACTCAGGCTCTTAGGTTGAGGGTTAGACTCAGGCTCTTAGGGTTAGGGTTAGACTCAGGCTCTTAGGGTTAGGGTTAGGGTCAGGCTCTTAGGGTTAGGGTTAGACTCAGGCTCTTAGGGTTAGGGTTAGGGTCAGGCTCTTAGGGTTAGGGTTAGGGTCAGGCTCTTAGGGTGAGGGTTAGACTCAGGCTCTTAGGGTGAGGGTTAGACTCAGGCTCTTAGGGTTAGGGTTAGACTCAGGCTCTTAGGGTGAGGGTTAGACTCAGGCTCTTAGGGTTAGGGTTAGACTCAGGCTCTTAGGGTGAGGGTTAGATTCAGGCTCTTAGGGTGAGGGTTAGACTCAGGCTCTTAGGGTGAGGGTTAGACTCAGGCTCTTAGGGTTAGGGTTAGACTCAGGCTCTTAGGGTGAGGGTTAGACTCAGGCTCTTAGGGTGAGGGTTAGACTCAGGCTCTTAGGGTTAGGGTTAGACTCAGGCTCTTAGGGTTAGGGTTAGACTCAGGCTCTTAGGGTTAGGGTTAGACTCAGGCTCTTAGGGTGAGGGTTAGACTCAGGCTCTTAGGGTTAGGGTTAGACTCAGGCTCTTAGGGTGAGGGTTAGACTCAGGCTCTTAGGGTTAGGGTTAGACTCAGGCTCTTAGGGTTAGGGTTAGACTCAGGCTCTTAGGGTTAGGGTTAGACTCAGGCTCTTAGGGTGAGGGTTAGACTCAGGCTCTTAGGGTTAGGGTTAGACTCAGGCTCTTAGGGTTAGGGTTAGGGTCAGGCTCTTAGGGTTAGGGTTAGTGTCAGGCTCTTAGGGTGAGGGTTAGACTCAGGCTCTTAGGGTTAGGGTTAGACTCAGGCTCTTAGGGTTAGGGTTAGGGTCAGGCTCTTAGGGTTAGGGTTAGACTCAGGCTCTTAGGGTGAGGGTTAGACTCAGGCTCTTAGGGTGAGGGTTAGACTCAGGCTCTTAGGGTTAGGGTTAGACTCAGGCTCTTAGGGTGAGGGTTAGACTCAGGCTCTTAGGGTGAGGGTTAGACTCAGGCTCTTAGGGTTAGGGTTAGACTCAGGCTCTTAGGGTGAGGGTTAGACTCAGGCTCTTAGGGTTAGGGTTAGACTCAGGCTCTTAGGGTTAGGGTTAGGGTCAGGCTCTTAGGGTGAGGGTTAGACTCAGGCTCTTAGGGTTAGGGTTAGGGTCAGGCTCTTAGGGTTAGGGTTAGACTCAGGCTCTTAGGGTGAGGGTTAGACTCAGGCTCTTAGGGTTAGGGTTAGACTCAGGCTCTTAGGGTTACGGTTAGACTCAGGCTCTTAGGGTTAGGGTTAGACTCAGGCTCTTAGGGCGAGGGTTAGACTCAGGCTCTTAGGGTTAGGGTTAGGGTCAGGCTCTTAGGGTTAGGGTTAGACTCAGGCTCTTAGGGCGAGGGTTAGACTCAGGCTCTTAGGGTTAGGGTTAGGGTCAGGCTCTTAGGGTTAGGGTTAGGGTCAGGCTCTTAGGGTTAGGGTTAGGGTCAGGCTCTTAGGGTGAGGGTTAGACTCAGGCTCTTAGGGTGAGGGTTAGACTCAGGCTCTTAGGGTTAAGGTTAGACTCAGGCTCTTAGGGTGAGGGTTAGACTCAGGCTCTTAGGGTGAGGGTTAGACTCAGGCTCTTAGGGTGAGGGTTAGACTCAGGCTCTTAGGGTTAGGGTTAGACTCAGGCTCTTAGGGTTAGGGTTAGACTCAGGCTCTTAGGGTGAGGGTTAGACTCAGGCTCTTAGGGTTAGGGTTAGACTCAGGCTCTTAGGGTTAGGGTTAGACTCAGGCTCTTAGGGTGAGGGTTAGACTCAGGCTCTTAGGGTTAGGGTTAGACTCAGGCTCTTAGGGTTAGGGTTAGACTCAGGCTCTTAGGTTGAGGGTTAGACTCAGGCTCTTAGGGTTAGGGTTAGACTCAGGCTCTTAGGGTTAGGGTTAGGGTCAGGCTCTTAGGGTTAGGGTTAGACTCAGGCTCTTAGGGTTAGGGTTAGGGTCAGGCTCTTAGGGTTAGGGTTAGGGTCAGGCTCTTAGGGTGAGGGTTAGACTCAGGCTCTTAGGGTGAGGGTTAGACTCAGGCTCTTAGGGTTAGGGTTAGACTCAGGCTCTTAGGGTTACGGTTAGACTCAGGCTCTTAGGGTTAGGGTTAGACTCAGGCTCTTAGGGTGAGGGTTAGACTCAGGCTCTTAGGGTGAGGGTTAGACTCAGGCTCTTAGGGTTAGGGTTAGACTCAGGCTCTTAGGGTGAGGGTTAGACTCAGGCTCTTAGGGTTAGGGTTAGAGTCAGGCTCTAAGGGTTAGGGTTAGACTCAGGCTCTTAGGGTTAGGGTTAGACTCAGGCTCTTAGGCTTAGGGTTAGACTCAGGCTCTTAGGGTTAGGGTTAGACTCAGGCTCGTAGGGTTAGGGTTAGACTCAGGCTCTTAGGGTTAGGGTTAGACTCAGGCTCTTAGGGTTAGGGTTAGACTCAGGCTCTTAGGGTTAGGGTTAGACTCAGGCTCTTAGGGCGAGGGTTAGACTCAGGCTCTTAGGGTTAGGGTTAGGGTCAGGCTCTTAG
The DNA here is from genome assembly GCF_963210335.1 of Falco punctatus. Taxonomy (NCBI): domain Eukaryota; kingdom Metazoa; phylum Chordata; class Aves; order Falconiformes; family Falconidae; genus Falco; species Falco punctatus. The sequence goes on from NW_027660336.1 coordinate 114,560, forward strand.
GGTTAGGGTTAGGGTCAGGCTCTTAGGGTTAGGGTTAGGGTCAGGCTCTTAGGGTGAGGGTTAGACTCAGGCTCTTAGGGTTAGGGTTAGACTCAGGCTCTTAGGGTTAAGGTTAGACTCAGGCTCTTAGGGTGAGGGTTAGACTCAGGCTCTTAGGGTGAGGGTTAGACTCAGGCTCTTAGGGTTAGGGTTAGACTCAGGCTCTTAGGGTTAGGGTTAGACTCAGGCTCTTAGGGTGAGGGTTAGACTCAGGCTCTTAGGGTGAGGGTTAGACTCAGGCTCTTAGGGTGAGGGTTAGACTCAGGCTCTTAGGGTTAGGGTTAGACTCAGGCTCTTAGGGTGAGGGTTAGACTCAGGCTCTTAGGGTTAGGGTTAGACTCAGGCTCTTAGGGTTAGGGTTAGACTCAGGCTCTTAGGTTGAGGGTTAGACTCAGGCTCTTAGGGTTAGGGTTAGACTCAGGCTCTTAGGGTTAGGGTTAGACTCAGGCTCTTAGGGTTAGGGTTAGACTCAGGCTCTTAAGGTGAGGGTTAGACTCAGGCTCTTAGGGTGAGGGTTAGACTCAGGCTCTTAGGGTGAGGGTTAGACTCAGGCTCTTAGGGTTAGGGTTAGACTCAGGCTCTTAGGGTTAGGGTTAGACTCAGGCTCTTAGGGTGAGGGTTAGAGTCAGGCTCTTAGGGTGAGGGTTAGACTCAGGCTCTTAGGGTTAGGGTTAGACTCAGGCTCTTAGGGTGAGGGTTAGACTCAGGCTCTTAGGGTGAGGGTTAGACTCAGGCTCTTAGGATTAGGGTTAGACTCAGGCTCTTAGGGTTAGGGTTAGACTCAGGCTCTTAGGGTGAGGGTTAGACTCAGGCTCTTAGGGTTAGGGTTAGAGTCAGGCTCTAAGGGTTAGGGTTAGACTCAGGCTCTTAGGGTGAGGGTTAGACTCAGGCTCTTAGGGTTAGGGTTAGACTCAGGCTCTTAGGGCGAGGGTTAGACTCAGGCTCTTAGGGTTAGGGTTAGGGTCAGGCTCTTAGGGTTAGGGTTAGGGTCAGGCTCTTAGGGTGAGGGTTAGACTCAGGCTCTTAGGGTTAGGGTTAGACTCAGGCTCTTAGGGTTAAGGTTAGACTCAGGCTCTTAGGGTGAGGGTTAGACTCAGGCTCTTAGGGTGAGGGTTAGACTCAGGCTCTTAGGGTTAGGGTTAGACTCAGGCTCTTGGGGTTAGGGTTAGACTCAGGCTCTTAGGGTGAGGGTTAGACTCAGGCTCTTAGGGTGAGGGTTAGACTCAGGCTCTTAGGGTTAGGGTTAGACTCAGGCTCTTAGGGTTAGGGTTAGACTCAGGCTCTTAGGGTGAGGGTTAGACTCAGGCTCTTAGGGTTAGGGTTAGACTCAGGCTCTTAGGGTTAGGGTTAGACTCAGGCTCTTAGGTTGAGGGTTAGACTCAGGCTCTTAGGGTTAGGGTTAGACTCAGGCTCTTAGGGTGAGGGTTAGACTCAGGCTCTTAGGGTGAGGGTTAGACTCAGGCTCTTAGGGTTAGGGTTAGACTCAGGCTCTTAGGGTGAGGGTTAGACTCAGGCTCTTAGGGTTAGGGTTAGACTCAGGCTCTTAGGGTTAGGGTTAGGGTCAGGCTCTTAGGGTGAGGGTTAGACTCAGGCTCTTAGGGTTAGGGTTAGGGTCAGGCTCTTAGGGTTAGGGTTAGACTCAGGCTCTTAGGGTGAGGGTTAGACTCAGGCTCTTAGGGTTAGGGTTAGACTCAGGCTCTTAGGGTTACGGTTAGACTCAGGCTCTTAGGGTTAGGGTTAGACTCAGGCTCTTAGGGCGAGGGTTAGACTCAGGCTCTTAGGGTTAGGGTTAGGGTCAGGCTCTTAGGGTTAGGGTTAGACTCAGGCTCTTAGGGCGAGGGTTAGACTCAGGCTCTTAGGGTTAGGGTTAGGGTCAGGCTCTTAGGGTTAGGGTTAGGGTCAGGCTCTTAGGGTTAGGGTTAGGGTCAGGCTCTTAGGGTGAGGGTTAGACTCAGGCTCTTAGGGTGAGGGTTAGACTCAGGCTCTTAGGGTTAAGGTTAGACTCAGGCTCTTAGGGTGAGGGTTAGACTCAGGCTCTTAGGGTGAGGGTTAGACTCAGGCTCTTAGGGTGAGGGTTAGACTCAGGCTCTTAGGGTTAGGGTTAGACTCAGGCTCTTAGGGTTAGGGTTAGACTCAGGCTCTTAGGGTGAGGGTTAGACTCAGGCTCTTAGGGTTAGGGTTAGACTCAGGCTCTTAGGGTTAGGGTTAGACTCAGGCTCTTAGGGTGAGGGTTAGACTCAGGCTCTTAGGGTTAGGGTTAGACTCAGGCTCTTAGGGTTAGGGTTAGACTCAGGCTCTTAGGTTGAGGGTTAGACTCAGGCTCTTAGGGTTAGGGTTAGACTCAGGCTCTTAGGGTTAGGGTTAGGGTCAGGCTCTTAGGGTTAGGGTTAGACTCAGGCTCTTAGGGTTAGGGTTAGGGTCAGGCTCTTAGGGTTAGGGTTAGGGTCAGGCTCTTAGGGTGAGGGTTAGACTCAGGCTCTTAGGGTGAGGGTTAGACTCAGGCTCTTAGGGTTAGGGTTAGACTCAGGCTCTTAGGGTTACGGTTAGACTCAGGCTCTTAGGGTTAGGGTTAGACTCAGGCTCTTAGGGTGAGGGTTAGACTCAGGCTCTTAGGGTGAGGGTTAGACTCAGGCTCTTAGGGTTAGGGTTAGACTCAGGCTCTTAGGGTGAGGGTTAGACTCAGGCTCTTAGGGTTAGGGTTAGAGTCAGGCTCTAAGGGTTAGGGTTAGACTCAGGCTCTTAGGGTTAGGGTTAGACTCAGGCTCTTAGGGTGAGGGTTAGACTCAGGCTCTTAGGGTTAGGGTTAGACTCAGGCTCTTAGGGTGAGGGTTAGACTCAGGCTCTTAGGGTTAGGGTTAGACTCAGGCTCTTAGGGTTAGGGTTAGACTCAGGCTCTTAGGGTTAGGGTTAGACTCAGGCTCTTAGGGCGAGGGTTAGACTCAGGCTCTTAGGGTTAGGGTTAGGGTCAGGCTCTTAGGGTTAGGGTTAGGGTCAGGCTCTTAGGGTTAGGGTTAGGGTCAGGCTCTTAGGGTGAGGGTTAGACTCAGGCTCTTAGGGTTAGGGTTAGACTCAGGCTCTTAGGGTTAAGGTTAGACTCAGGCTCTTAGGGTGAGGGTTAGACTCAGGCTCTTAGGGTGAGGGTTAGACTCAGGCTCTTAGGGTTAGGGTTAGACTCAGGCTCTTAGGGTTAGGGTTAGACTCAGGCTCTTAGGGTGAGGGTTAGACTCAGGCTCTTAGGGTGAGGGTTAGACTCAGGCTCTTAGGGTGAGGGTTAGACTCAGGCTCTTAGGGTTAGGGTTAGACTCAGGCTCTTAGGGTGAGGGTTAGACTCAGGCTCTTAGGGTTAGGGTTAGACTCAGGCTCTTAGGGTTAGGGTTAGACTCAGGCTCTTAGGTTGAGGGTTAGACTCAGGCTCTTAGGGTTAGGGTTAGACTCAGGCTCTTAGGGTTAGGGTTAGACTCAGGCTCTTAGGGTTAGGGTTAGACTCAGGCTCTTAAGGTGAGGGTTAGACTCAGGCTCTTAGGGTGAGGGTTAGACTCAGGCTCTTAGGGTGAGGGTTAGACTCAGGCTCTTAGGGTTAGGGTTAGACTCAGGCTCTTAGGGTTAGGGTTAGACTCAGGCTCTTAGGGTGAGGGTTAGAGTCAGGCTCTTAGGGTGAGGGTTAGACTCAGGCTCTTAGGGTTAGGGTTAGACTCAGGCTCTTAGGGTGAGGGTTAGACTCAGGCTCTTAGGGTGAGGGTTAGACTCAGGCTCTTAGGATTAGGGTTAGACTCAGGCTCTTAGGGTTAGGGTTAGACTCAGGCTCTTAGGGTGAGGGTTAGACTCAGGCTCTTAGGGTTAGGGTTAGAGTCAGGCTCTAAGGGTTAGGGTTAGACTCAGGCTCTTAGGGTGAGGGTTAGACTCAGGCTCTTAGGGTTAGGGTTAGACTCAGGCTCTTAGGGCGAGGGTTAGACTCAGGCTCTTAGGGTTAGGGTTAGGGTCAGGCTCTTAGGGTTAGGGTTAGGGTCAGGCTCTTAGGGTGAGGGTTAGACTCAGGCTCTTAGGGTTAGGGTTAGACTCAGGCTCTTAGGGTTAAGGTTAGACTCAGGCTCTTAGGGTGAGGGTTAGACTCAGGCTCTTAGGGTGAGGGTTAGACTCAGGCTCTTAGGGTTAGGGTTAGACTCAGGCTCTTGGGGTTAGGGTTAGACTCAGGCTCTTAGGGTGAGGGTTAGACTCAGGCTCTTAGGGTGAGGGTTAGACTCAGGCTCTTAGGGTTAGGGTTAGACTCAGGCTCTTAGGGTTAGGGTTAGACTCAGGCTCTTAGGGTGAGGGTTAGACTCAGGCTCTTAGGGTTAGGGTTAGACTCAGGCTCTTAGGGTTAGGGTTAGACTCAGGCTCTTAGGTTGAGGGTTAGACTCAGGCTCTTAGGGTTAGGGTTAGACTCAGGCTCTTAGGGTTAGGGTTAGGGTCAGGCTCTTAGGGTTAGGGTTAGACTCAGGCTCTTAGGGTTAGGGTTAGGGTCAGGCTCTTAGGGTTAGGGTTAGGGTCAGGCTCTTAGGGTGAGGGTTAGACTCAGGCTCTTAGGGTGAGGGTTAGACTCAGGCTCTTAGGGTTAGGGTTAGACTCAGGCTCTTAGGGTTAGGGTTAGACTCAGGCTCTTAGGTTGAGGGTTAGACTCAGGCTCTTAGGGTTAGGGTTAGACTCAGGCTCTTAGGGTTAGGGTTAGACTCAGGCTCTTAGGGTTAGGGTTAGACTCAGGCTCTTAGGGTTAGGGTTAGGGTCAGGCTCTTAGGGTTAGGGTTAGACTCAGGCTCTTAGGGTGAGGGTTAGGGTCAGGCTCTTAGGGTTAGGGTTAGGGTCAGGCTCTTAGGGTGAGGGTTAGACTCAGGCTCTTAGGGTTAGGGTTAGACTCAGGCTCTTAGGGTTAGGGTTAGACTCAGGCTCTTAGGGTGAGGGTTAGACTCAGGCTCTTAGGGTGAGGGTTAGACTCAGGCTCTTAGGGTGAGGGTTAGGGTCAGGCTCTTAGGGTTAGGGTTAGACTCAGGCTCTTAGGGTTAGGGTTAGACTCAGGCTCTTAGGGTTAGGGTTAGACTCAGGCTCTTAGGGTTAGGGTTAGACTCAGGCTCTTAGGGTTAGGGTTAGGGTCAGGCTCTTAGGGTTAGGGTTAGACTCAGGCTCTTAGGGTTAGGGTTAGACTCAGGCTCTTAGGGTGAGGGTTAGACTCAGGCTCTTAGGGTGAGGGTTAGACTCAGGCTCTTAGGGTTACGGTTAGACTCAGGCTCTTAGGGTTAGGGTTAGACTCAGGCTCTTAGGGTTAGGGTTAGTGTCAGGCTCTTAGGGTTAGACTCAGGCTCTTAGGGTTAGGGTTAGACTCAGGCTCTTAGGGTTAGGGTTAGGGTCAGGCTCTTAGGGTGAGGGTTAGGGTCAGGCTCTTAGGGTGAGGGTTAGACTCAGGCTCTTAGGGTGAGGGTTAGACTCAGGCTCTTAGGGTTAGGGTTAGACTCAGGCTCTTAGGGTGAGGGTTAGACTCAGTCTCTTAGGGTTAGGGTTAGACTCAGGCTCTTAGGGTTAGGGTTAGACTCAGGCTCTTAGGGTGAGGGTTAGACTCAGGCTCTTGGGGTGAGGGTTAGACTCTGGCTCTTAGGGTTAGGGTTAGGGTCAGGCTCTTAGGGTTAGGGTTAGGGTCAGGCTCTTAGGGTGAGGGTTAGACTCAGGCTCTTAGGGTTAGGGTTAGGGTCAGGCTCTTAGGGTTAGGGTTAGGTTCAGGCTCTTAGGGTTAGGGTTAGACTCAGGCTCTTAGGGTGAGGGTTAGACTCAGGCTCTTAGGGTTAGGGTTAGACTCAGGCTCTTAGGGTTAGGGTTAGACTCAGGCTCTTAGGGTGAGGGTTAGATTCAGGCTCTTAGGGTGAGGGTTAGACTCAGGCTCTTAGGGTGAGGGTTAGACTCAGGCTCTTAGGGTGAGGGTTAGACTCAGGCTCTTAGGGTGAGGGTTAGACTCAGGCTCTTAGGGTGAGGGTTAGACTCAGGCTCTTAGGGTTAGGGTTAGACTCAGGCTCTTAGGGTGAGGGTTAGACTCAGGCTCTTAGGGTGAGGGTTAGACTCAGGCTCTTAGGGTTAGGGTTAGACTCAGGCTCTTAGGGTTACGGTTAGACTCAGGCTCTTAGGGTTACGGTTAGACTCAGGCTCTTAGGGTTAGGGTTAGGGTCAGGCTCTTAGGGTGAGGGTTAGGGTCAGGCTCTTAGGGTGAGGGTTAGACTCAGGCTCTTAGGGTTACGGTTAGACTCAGGCTCTTAGGGTTAGGGTTAGACTCAGGCTCTTAGGGTTAGACTCAGGCTCTTAGGGTGAGGGTTAGACTCAGGCTCTTAGAGTGAGGGTTAGACTCAGGCTCTTAGGGTTAGGGTTAGGGTCAGGCTCTTAGGGTGAGGGTTAGACTCAGGCTCTTAGGGTTAGGGTTAGACTCAGGCTCTTAGGGTGAGGGTTAGACTCAGGCTCTTAGGGTTAGGGTTAGACTCAGGCTCTTAGGGTTAGGGTTAGACTCAGGCTCTTAGGGTGAGGGTTAGACTCAGGCTCTTAGGGTTAGGGTTAGACTCAGGCTCTTAGGGTTAGGGTTAGACTCAGGCTCTTAGGGTGAGGGTTAGACTCAGGCTCTTAGGGTGAGGGTTAGACTCAGGCTCTTAGGGTTAGGGTTAGACTCAGGCTCCTAGGGTTAGGGTTAGGGTCAGGCTCTTAGGGTGAGGTTTAGACTCAGGCTCTTAGGGTTAGAGTTAGACTCAGGCTCTTAGAGTGAGGGTTAGACTCAGGCTCTTAGGGTTAGGGTTAGACTCAGGCTCTTAGGGTGAGGGTTAGACTCAGGCTCTTAGGGTTAGGGTTAGACTCAGGCTCTTAGGGTTAGGGTTAGGTTCAGGCTCTTAGGGTTAGGGTTAGGGTCAGGCTCTTAGGGTTAGGGTTAGGGTCAGGCTCTTAGGGTTAGGGTTAGACTCAGGCTCTTAGGGTTAGGGTTAGACTCAGGCTCTTAGGGTGAGGGTTAGACTCAGGCTCTTAGGGTTAGGGTTAGACTCAGGCTCTTAGAGTGAGGGTTAGACTCAGGCTCTTAGGGTTAGGGTTAGGGTCAGGCTCTTAGGGTTAGGGTTAGGGTCAGGCTCTTAGGGTTAGGGTCAGGCTCTTAGGGTTAGGGTTAGACTCAGGCTCTTAGGGTTAGGGTTAGACTCAGGCTCTTAGGGTTAGGGTTAGGTTCAGGCTCTTAGGGTTAGGGTTAGGGTCAGGCTCTTAGGGTGAGGGTTAGACTCAGGCTCTTAGGGTTAGGGTTAGACTCAGGCTCTTAGGGTTAGGGTTAGACTCAGGCTCTTAGGGTGAGGGTTAGACTCAGGCTCTTAGGGTTAGGGTTAGACTCAGGCTCTTAGGGTTAGGGTTAGACTCAGGCTCTTAGGGTGAGGGTTAGACTCAGGCTCTTAGGGTTAGGGTTAGACTCAGGCTCTTAGGGTTAGGGTTAGACTCAGGCTCTTAGGGTGAGGGTTAGACTCAGGCTCTTAGGGTTAGGGTTAGACTCAGGCTCTTAGGGTGAGGGTTAGACTCAGGCTCTTAGGGTTAGGGGTAGACTCAGGCTCTTAGGGTTAGGGTTAGGGTCAGGCTCTTCGGGTTAGGGTTAGGGTCAGGCTCTTAGGGTTAGGGTTAGGGTCAGGCTCTTAGGGTTAGGGTCAGGCTCTTAGGGTTAGGGTTAGGGTCAGGCTCTTAGGGTTAGGGTTAGACTCAGGCTCTTAGGGTTAGGGTTAGACTCAGGCTCTTAGGGTTAGGGTTAGGGTCAGGCTCTTAGGGTGAGGGTTAGGGTCAGGCTCTTAGGGTTAGGGTTAGACTCAGGCTCTTAGGGTTAGGGTTAGACTCAGGCTCTTAGGGTGAGGGTTAGACTCAGGCTCTTAGGGTGAGGGTTAGACTCAGGCTCTTAGGGTGAGGGTTAGACTCAGGCTCTTAGGGTTAGGGTTAGACTCAGGCTCTTAGGGTGAGGGTTAGACTCAGGCTCTTAGGGTTAGGGGTAGACTCAGGCTCTTAGGGTTAGGGTTAGACTCAGGCTCTTAGGTTGAGGGTTAGACTCAGGCTCTTAGGGTTAGGGTTAGACTCAGGCTCTTAGGGTGAGGGTTAGACTCAGGCTCTTAGGGTGAGGGTTAGACTCAGGCTCTTAGGGTTAGGGTTAGACTCAGGCTCTTAGGGTGAGGGTTAGACTCAGGCTCTTAGGGTTAGGGTTAGACTCAGGCTCTTAGGGTTAGGGTTAGGGTCAGGCTCTTAGGGTGAGGGTTAGACTCAGGCTCTTAGGGTTAGGGTTAGGGTCAGGCTCTTAGGGTTAGGGTTAGACTCAGGCTCTTAGGGTGAGGGTTAGACTCAGGCTCTTAGGGTTAGGGTTAGACTCAGGCTCTTAGGGTTACGGTTAGACTCAGGCTCTTAGGGTTAGGGTTAGACTCAGGCTCTTAGGGCGAGGGTTAGACTCAGGCTCTTAGGGTTAGGGTTAGGGTCAGGCTCTTAGGGTTAGGGTTAGACTCAGGCTCTTAGGGCGAGGGTTAGACTCAGGCTCTTAGGGTTAGGGTTAGGGTCAGGCTCTTAGGGTTAGGGTTAGGGTCAGGCTCTTAGGGTTAGGGTTAGGGTCAGGCTCTTAGGGTGAGGGTTAGACTCAGGCTCTTAGGGTGAGGGTTAGACTCAGGCTCTTAGGGTTAAGGTTAGACTCAGGCTCTTAGGGTGAGGGTTAGACTCAGGCTCTTAGGGTGAGGGTTAGACTCAGGCTCTTAGGGTGAGGGTTAGACTCAGGCTCTTAGGGTTAGGGTTAGACTCAGGCTCTTAGGGTTAGGGTTAGACTCAGGCTCTTAGGGTGAGGGTTAGACTCAGGCTCTTAGGGTTAGGGTTAGACTCAGGCTCTTAGGGTTAGGGTTAGACTCAGGCTCTTAGGGTGAGGGTTAGACTCAGGCTCTTAGGGTTAGGGTTAGACTCAGGCTCTTAGGGTTAGGGTTAGACTCAGGCTCTTAGGTTGAGGGTTAGACTCAGGCTCTTAGGGTTAGGGTTAGACTCAGGCTCTTAGGGTTAGGGTTAGGGTCAGGCTCTTAGGGTTAGGGTTAGACTCAGGCTCTTAGGGTTAGGGTTAGGGTCAGGCTCTTAGGGTTAGGGTTAGGGTCAGGCTCTTAGGGTGAGGGTTAGACTCAGGCTCTTAGGGTGAGGGTTAGACTCAGGCTCTTAGGGTTAGGGTTAGACTCAGGCTCTTAGGGTTACGGTTAGACTCAGGCTCTTAGGGTTAGGGTTAGACTCAGGCTCTTAGGGTGAGGGTTAGACTCAGGCTCTTAGGGTGAGGGTTAGACTCAGGCTCTTAGGGTTAGGGTTAGACTCAGGCTCTTAGGGTGAGGGTTAGACTCAGGCTCTTAGGGTTAGGGTTAGAGTCAGGCTCTAAGGGTTAGGGTTAGACTCAGGCTCTTAGGGTTAGGGTTAGACTCAGGCTCTTAGGGTGAGGGTTAGACTCAGGCTCTTAGGGTTAGGGTTAGACTCAGGCTCTTAGGGTGAGGGTTAGACTCAGGCTCTTAGGGTTAGGGTTAGACTCAGGCTCTTAGGGTTAGGGTTAGACTCAGGCTCTTAGGGTTAGGGTTAGACTCAGGCTCGTAGGGTTAGGGTTAGACTCAGGCTCTTAGGGTTAGGGTTAGACTCAGGCTCTTAGGGTTAGGGTTAGGGTCAGGCTCTTAGGGTTAGGGTTAGGGTCAGGCTCTTAGGGTGAGGGTTAGACTCAGGCTCTTAGGGTTAGGGTTAGACTCAGGCTCTTAGGGTTAAGGTTAGACTCAGGCTCTTAGGGTGAGGGTTAGACTCAGGCTCTTAGGGTGAGGGTTAGACTCAGGCTCTTAGGGTTAGGGTTAGACTCAGGCTCTTAGGGTTAGGGTTAGACTCAGGCTCTTAGGGTGAGGGTTAGACTCAGGCTCTTAGGGTGAGGGTTAGACTCAGGCTCTTAGGGTGAGGGTTAGACTCAGGCTCTTAGGGTTAGGGTTAGACTCAGGCTCTTAGGGTGAGGGTTAGACTCAGGCTCTTAGGGTTAGGGTTAGACTCAGGCTCTTAGGGTTAGGGTTAGACTCAGGCTCTTAGGTTGAGGGTTAGACTCAGGCTCTTAGGGTTAGGGTTAGACTCAGGCTCTTAGGGTTAGGGTTAGACTCAGGCTCTTAGGGTTAGGGTTAGACTCAGGCTCTTAAGGTGAGGGTTAGACTCAGGCTCTTAGGGTGAGGGTTAGACTCAGGCTCTTAGGGTGAGGGTTAGACTCAGGCTCTTAGGGTTAGGGTTAGACTCAGGCTCTTAGGGTTAGGGTTAGACTCAGGCTCTTAGGGTGAGGGTTAGAGTCAGGCTCTTAGGGTGAGGGTTAGACTCAGGCTCTTAGGGTTAGGGTTAGACTCAGGCTCTTAGGGTGAGGGTTAGACTCAGGCTCTTAGGGTGAGGGTTAGACTCAGGCTCTTAGGATTAGGGTTAGACTCAGGCTCTTAGGGTTAGGGTTAGACTCAGGCTCTTAGGGTGAGGGTTAGACTCAGGCTCTTAGGGTTAGGGTTAGAGTCAGGCTCTAAGGGTTAGGGTTAGACTCAGGCTCTTAGGGTGAGGGTTAGACTCAGGCTCTTAGGGTTAGGGTTAGACTCAGGCTCTTAGGGCGAGGGTTAGACTCAGGCTCTTAGGGTTAGGGTTAGGGTCAGGCTCTTAGGGTTAGGGTTAGGGTCAGGCTCTTAGGGTGAGGGTTAGACTCAGGCTCTTAGGGTTAGGGTTAGACTCAGGCTCTTAGGGTTAAGGTTAGACTCAGGCTCTTAGGGTGAGGGTTAGACTCAGGCTCTTAGGGTGAGGGTTAGACTCAGGCTCTTAGGGTTAGGGTTAGACTCAGGCTCTTGGGGTTAGGGTTAGACTCAGGCTCTTAGGGTGAGGGTTAGACTCAGGCTCTTAGGGTGAGGGTTAGACTCAGGCTCTTAGGGTTAGGGTTAGACTCAGGCTCTTAGGGTTAGGGTTAGACTCAGGCTCTTAGGGTGAGGGTTAGACTCAGGCTCTTAGGGTTAGGGTTAGACTCAGGCTCTTAGGGTTAGGGTTAGACTCAGGCTCTTAGGTTGAGGGTTAGACTCAGGCTCTTAGGGTTAGGGTTAGACTCAGGCTCTTAGGGTTAGGGTTAGGGTCAGGCTCTTAGGGTTAGGGTTAGACTCAGGCTCTTAGGGTTAGGGTTAGGGTCAGGCTCTTAGGGTTAGGGTTAGGGTCAGGCTCTTAGGGTGAGGGTTAGACTCAGGCTCTTAGGGTGAGGGTTAGACTCAGGCTCTTAGGGTTAGGGTTAGACTCAGGCTCTTAGGGTTAGGGTTAGACTCAGGCTCTTAGGTTGAGGGTTAGACTCAGGCTCTTAGGGTTAGGGTTAGACTCAGGCTCTTAGGGTTAGGGTTAGACTCAGGCTCTTAGGGTTAGGGTTAGACTCAGGCTCTTAGGGTTAGGGTTAGGGTCAGGCTCTTAGGGTTAGGGTTAGACTCAGGCTCTTAGGGTGAGGGTTAGGGTCAGGCTCTTAGGGTTAGGGTTAGGGTCAGGCTCTTAGGGTGAGGGTTAGACTCAGGCTCTTAGGGTTAGGGTTGGACTCAGGCTCTTAGGGTTAGGGTTAGACTCAGGCTCTTAGGGTGAGGGTTAGACTCAGGCTCTTAGGGTGAGGGTTAGACTCAGGCTCTTAGGGTGAGGGTTAGGGTCAGGCTCTTAGGGTTAGGGTTAGACTCAGGCTCTTAGGGTTAGGGTTAGACTCAGGCTCTTAGGGTTAGGGTTAGACTCAGGCTCTTAGGGTTAGGGTTAGACTCAGGCTCTTAGGGTTAGGGTTAGGGTCAGGCTCTTAGGGTTAGGGTTAGACTCAGGCTCTTAGGGTTAGGGTTAGACTCAGGCTCTTAGGGTGAGGGTTAGACTCAGGCTCTTAGGGTGAGGGTTAGACTCAGGCTCTTAGGGTTACGGTTAGACTCAGGCTCTTAGGGTTAGGGTTAGACTCAGGCTCTTAGGGTTAGGGTTAGTGTCAGGCTCTTAGGGTTAGACTCAGGCTCTTAGGGTTAGGGTTAGACTCAGGCTCTTAGGGTTAGGGTTAGGGTCAGGCTCTTAGGGTGAGGGTTAGGGTCAGGCTCTTAGGGTGAGGGTTAGACTCAGGCTCTTAGGGTGAGGGTTAGACTCAGGCTCTTAGGGTTAGGGTTAGACTCAGGCTCTTAGGGTGAGGGTTAGACTCAGTCTCTTAGGGTTAGGGTTAGACTCAGGCTCTTAGGGTTAGGGTTAGACTCAGGCTCTTAGGGTGAGGGTTAGACTCAGGCTCTTGGGGTGAGGGTTAGACTCTGGCTCTTAGGGTTAGGGTTAGGGTCAGGCTCTTAGGGTTAGGGTTAGGGTCAGGCTCTTAGGGTGAGGGTTAGACTCAGGCTCTTAGGGTTAGGGTTAGGGTCAGGCTCTTAGGGTTAGGGTTAGGTTCAGGCTCTTAGGGTTAGGGTTAGACTCAGGCTCTTAGGGTGAGGGTTAGACTCAGGCTCTTAGGGTTAGGGTTAGACTCAGGCTCTTAGGGTTAGGGTTAGACTCAGGCTCTTAGGGTGAGGGTTAGATTCAGGCTCTTAGGGTGAGGGTTAGACTCAGGCTCTTAGGGTGAGGGTTAGACTCAGGCTCTTAGGGTGAGGGTTAGACTCAGGCTCTTAGGGTGAGGGTTAGACTCAGGCTCTTAGGGTGAGGGTTAGACTCAGGCTCTTAGGGTTAGGGTTAGACTCAGGCTCTTAGGGTGAGGGTTAGACTCAGGCTCTTAGGGTGAGGGTTAGACTCAGGCTCTTAGGGTTAGGGTTAGACTCAGGCTCTTAGGGTTACGGTTAGACTCAGGCTCTTAGGGTTACGGTTAGACTCAGGCTCTTAGGGTTAGGGTTAGGGTCAGGCTCTTAGGGTGAGGGTTAGGGTCAGGCTCTTAGGGTGAGGGTTAGACTCAGGCTCTTAGGGTTACGGTTAGACTCAGGCTCTTAGGGTTAGGGTTAGACTCAGGCTCTTAGGGTTAGACTCAGGCTCTTAGGGTGAGGGTTAGACTCAGGCTCTTAGAGTGAGGGTTAGACTCAGGCTCTTAGGGTTAGGGTTAGGGTCAGGCTCTTAGGGTGAGGGTTAGACTCAGGCTCTTAGGGTTAGGGTTAGACTCAGGCTCTTAGGGTGAGGGTTAGACTCAGGCTCTTAGGGTTAGGGTTAGACTCAGGCTCTTAGGGTTAGGGTTAGACTCAGGCTCTTAGGGTGAGGGTTAGACTCAGGCTCTTAGGGTTAGGGTTAGACTCAGGCTCTTAGGGTTAGGGTTAGACTCAGGCTCTTAGGGTGAGGGTTAGACTCAGGCTCTTAGGGTGAGGGTTAGACTCAGGCTCTTAGGGTTAGGGTTAGACTCAGGCTCCTAGGGTTAGGGTTAGGGTCAGGCTCTTAGGGTGAGGTTTAGACTCAGGCTCTTAGGGTTAGAGTTAGACTCAGGCTCTTAGAGTGAGGGTTAGACTCAGGCTCTTAGGGTTAGGGTTAGACTCAGGCTCTTAGGGTGAGGGTTAGACTCAGGCTCTTAGGGTTAGGGTTAGACTCAGGCTCTTAGGGTTAGGGTTAGGTTCAGGCTCTTAGGGTTAGGGTTAGGGTCAGGCTCTTAGGGTTAGGGTTAGGGTCAGGCTCTTAGGGTTAGGGTTAGACTCAGGCTCTTAGGGTTAGGGTTAGACTCAGGCTCTTAGGGTGAGGGTTAGACTCAGGCTCTTAGGGTTAGGGTTAGACTCAGGCTCTTAGAGTGAGGGTTAGACTCAGGCTCTTAGGGTTAGGGTTAGGGTCAGGCTCTTAGGGTTAGGGTTAGGGTCAGGCTCTTAGGGTTAGGGTCAGGCTCTTAGGGTTAGGGTTAGACTCAGGCTCTTAGGGTTAGGGTTAGACTCAGGCTCTTAGGGTTAGGGTTAGGTTCAGGCTCTTAGGGTTAGGGTTAGGGTCAGGCTCTTAGGGTGAGGGTTAGACTCAGGCTCTTAGGGTTAGGGTTAGACTCAGGCTCTTAGGGTTAGGGTTAGACTCAGGCTCTTAGGGTGAGGGTTAGACTCAGGCTCTTAGGGTGAGGGTTAGACTCAGGCTCTTAGGGTTAGGGTTAGACTCAGGCTCTTAGGGTGAGGGTTAGACTCAGGCTCTTAGGGTTAGGGTTAGACTCAGGCTCTTAGGGTTAGGGTTAGACTCAGGCTCTTAGGGTGAGGGTTAGACTCAGGCTCTTAGGGTTAGGGTTAGACTCAGGCTCTTAGGGTGAGGGTTAGACTCAGGCTCTTAGGGTTAGGGGTAGACTCAGGCTCTTAGGGTTAGGGTTAGGGTCAGGCTCTTCGGGTTAGGGTTAGGGTCAGGCTCTTAGGGTTAGGGTTAGGGTCAGGCTCTTAGGGTTAGGGTCAGGCTCTTAGGGTTAGGGTTAGGGTCAGGCTCTTAGGGTTAGGGTTAGACTCAGGCTCTTAGGGTTAGGGTTAGACTCAGGCTCTTAGGGTTAGGGTTAGGGTCAGGCTCTTAGGGTGAGGGTTAGGGTCAGGCTCTTAGGGTTAGGGTTAGACTCAGGCTCTTAGGGTTAGGGTTAGACTCAGGCTCTTAGGGTGAGGGTTAGACTCAGGCTCTTAGGGTGAGGGTTAGACTCAGGCTCTTAGGGTGAGGGTTAGACTCAGGCTCTTAGGGTTAGGGTTAGACTCAGGCTCTTAGGGTGAGGGTTAGACTCAGGCTCTTAGGGTTAGGGGTAGACTCAGGCTCTTAGGGTTAGGGTTAGACTCAGGCTCTTAGGGTGAGGGTTAGACTCAGGCTCTTAGGGTTAGGGTTAGTGTCAGGCTCTTAGGGTTAGGGTTAGACTCAGGCTCTTAGGGTTAGGGTTAGACTCAGGCTCTTAGGCTTAGGGTTAGACTCAGGCTCTTAGGCTTAGGGTTAGACTCAGGCTCTTAGGGTTAGGGTTAGACTCAGGCTCTTAGGGTTAGGGTTAGGGTCAGGCTCTTAGGGTTAGGGTTAGGGTCAGGCTCTTAGGGTTAGGGTTAGACTCAGGCTCTTAGGGTGAGGGTTAGACTCAGGCTCTTAGGGTGAGGGTTAGACTCAGGCTCTTAGGGTTAGGGTTAGACTCAGGCTCTTAGGGTTAGGGTTAGGGTCAGGCTCTTAGGGTGAGGGTTAGACTCAGGCTCTTAGGGTTAGAGTTAGACTCAGGCTCTTAGAGTGAGGGTTAGACTCAGGCTCTTAGGGTTAGGGTTAGACTCAGGCTCTTAGGGTGAGGGTTAGACTCAGGCTCTTAGGGTTAGGGTTAGACTCAGGCTCTTAGGGTTAGGGTTAGGTTCAGGCTCTTAGGGTTAGGGTTAGGGTCAGGCTCTTAGGGTTAGGGTTAGGGTCAGGCTCTTAGGGTGAGGGTTAGACTCAGGCTCTTAGGGTTAGGGTTAGACTCAGGCTCTTAGGGTGAGGGTTAGACTCAGGCTCTTAGGGTTAGGGTTAGACTCAGGCTCTTAGGGTTAGGGTTAGACTCAGTCTCTTAGGGTTAGGGTTAGACTCAGGCTCTTAGGGTGAGGGTTAGACTCAGGCTCTTAGGGTTAGGGTTAGACTCAGGCTCTTAGGGTTAGGGTTAGACTCAGGCTCTTAGGGTGAGGGTTAGACTCAGGCTCTTAGGGTTAGGGTTAGGGTCAGGCTCTTAGGGTTAGGGTTAGGGTCAGGCTCTTAGGGTTAGGGTTAGGGTCAGGCTCTTAGGGTTAGGGTTAGACTCAGGCTCTTAGGGTTAGGGTTAGACTCAGGCTCTTAGGGTGAGGGTTAGACTCAGGCTCTTAGGGTTAGGGTTAGACTCAGGCTCTTAGAGTGAGGGTTAGACTCAGGCTCTTAGGGTTAGGGTTAGGGTCAGGCTCTTAGGGTTAGGGTTAGGGTCAGGCTCTTAGGGTTAGGGTCAGGCTCTTAGGGTTAGGGTTAGACTCAGGCTCTTAGGGTTAGGGTTAGACTCAGGCTTTTAGGGTTAGGGTTAGGTTCAGGCTCTTAGGGTTAGGGTTAGGGTCAGGCTCTTAGGGTGAGGGTTAGACTCAGGCTCTTAGGGTTAGGGTTAGACTCAGGCTCTTAGGGTTAGGGTTAGACTCAGGCTCTTAGGGTGAGGGTTAGACTCAGGCTCTTAGGGTGAGGGTTAGACTCAGGCTCTTAGGGTTAGTGTTAGACTCAGGCTCTTAGGGTGAGGGTTAGACTCAGGCTCTTAGGGTTAGGGTTAGACTCAGGCTCTTAGGGTTAGGGTTAGACTCAGGCTCTTAGGGTGAGGGTTAGACTCAGGCTCTTAGGGTTAGGGTTAGACTCAGGCTCTTAGGGTGAGGGTTAGACTCAGGCTCTTAGGGTTAGGGGTAGACTCAGGCTCTTAGGGTTAGGGTTAGGGTCAGGCTCTTCGGGTTAGGGTTAGGGTCAGGCTCTTAGGGTTAGGGTTAGGGTCAGGCTCTTAGGGTTAGGGTCAGGCTCTTAGGGTTAGGGTTAGGGTCAGGCTCTTAGGGTTAGGGTTAGACTCAGGCTCTTAGGGTTAGGGTTAGACTCAGGCTCTTAGGGTTAGGGTTAGGGTCAGGCTCTTAGGGTTAGGGTTAGGGTCAGGCTCTTAGGGTTAGAGTTAGGGTCAGGCTCTTAGGGTTAGGGTTAGACTCAGGCTCTTAGGGTTAGGGTTAGACTCAGGCTCTTAGGGTGAGGGTTAGACTCAGGCTCTTAGGGTGAGGGTTAGACTCAGGCTCTTAGGGTGAGGGTTAGACTCAGGCTCTTAGGGTTAGGGTTAGACTCAGGCTCTTAGGGTTAGGGTTAGACTCAGGCTCTTAGGGTGAGGGTTAGACTCAGGCTCTTAGGGTTAGGGGTAGACTCAGGCTCTTAGGGTTAGGGTTAGACTCAGGCTCTTAGGGTGAGGGTTAGACTCAGGCTCTTAGGGTTAGGGTTAGTGTCAGGCTCTTAGGGTTAGGGTTAGACTCAGGCTCTTAGGGTTAGGGTTAGGGTCAGGTTCTTAGGGTTAGGGTCAGGCTCTTAGGGTTAGGGTTAGACTCAGGCTCTTAGGGTTAGGGTTAGACTCAGGCTCTTAGGGTTAGGGTTAGACTCAGGCTCTTAGGGTGAGGGTTAGACTCAGGCTCTTAGGGTGAGGGTTAGACTCAGGCTCTTAGGGTTAGGGTTAGACTCAGGCTCTTAGGGTTAGGGTTAGACTCAGGCTCTTAGGGTGAGGGTTAGACTCAGGCTCTTAGGGTGAGGGTTAGGGTCAGGCTCTTAGGGTGAGGGTTAGACTCAGGCTCTTAGGGTTAGGGTTAGACTCAGGCTCTTAGGGTGAGGGTTAGACTCAGGCTCTTAGGGTTAGGGTTAGAGTCAGGCTCTTAGGGTGAGGGTTAGACTCAGGCTCTTAGGGTGAGGGTTAGACTCAGGCTCTTAGGGTGAGGGTTAGACTCAGGCTCTTAGGGTTAGGGTTAGACTCAGGCTCTTAGGATGAGGGTTAGGGTCAGGCTCTTAGGATGAGGGTTAGACTCAGGCTCTTAGGGTTAGGGTTAGACTCAGGCTCTTAGGGTGAGGGTTAGACTCAGGCTCTTAGGGTTAGGGTTAGACTCAGGCTCTTAGGGTTAGGGTTAGACTCAGGCTCTTAGGGTGAGGGTTAGACTCAGGCTCTTAGGGTTAGGGTTAGACTCAGGCTCTTAGGGTGAGGGTTAGACTCAGGCTCTTAGGGTTAGGGTTAGGGTCAGGCTCTTAGGGTTAGAGTTAGGGTCAGGCTCTTAGGGTTAGGGTTAGACTCAGGCTCTTAGGGTGAGGGTTAGACTCAGGCTCTTAGGGTTAGGGTTAGACTCAGGCTCTTAGGGTTAGGGTTAGGTTCAGGCTCTTAGGGTTAGGGTTAGGGTCAGGCTCTTAGGGTGAGGGTTAGGGTCAGGCTCTTAGGGTTAGGGTTAGACTCAGGCTCTTAGGGTGAGGGTTAGACTCAGGCTCTTAGGGTGAGGGTTAGACTCAGGCTCTTAGGGTGAGGGTTAGACTCAGGCTCTTAGGGTTAGGGTTAGACTCAGGCTCTTAGGGTTAGGGTTAGACTCAGGCTCTTAGGGTTAGGGTTAGACTCAGGCTCTTAGGGTGAGGGTTAGACTCAGGCTCTTAGAGTGAGGGTTAGACTCAGGCTCTTAGGGTGAGGGTTAGACTCAGGCTCTTAGGGTTAGGGTTAGGGTCAGGCTCTTAGGGTGAGGGTTAGACTCAGGCTCTTAGGGTGAGGGTTAGACTCAGGCTCTTAGGGTGAGGGTTAGACTCAGGCTCTTAGGGTTAGGGTTAGACTCAGGCTCTTAGGGTTACGGTTAGACTCAGGCTCTTAGGGTTAGGGTTAGACTCAGGCTCTTAGGGTGAAGGTTAGACTCAGGCTCTTAGGGTTAGGGTTAGACTCAGGCTCTTAGGGTTAGGGTTAGGGTCAGGCTCTTAGGGTTAGGGTTAGGGTCAGGCTCTTAGGGTTAGGGTTAGACTCAGGCTCTTAGGGTGAGGGTTAGACTCAGGCTCTTAGGGTGAGGGTTAGACTCAGGCTCTTAGGGTTAGGGTTAGACTCAGGCTCTTAGGGTTAGGGTTAGACTCAGGCTCTTAGGGTGAGGGTTAGACTCAGGCTCTTAGGGTGAGGGTTAGACTCAGGCTCTTAGGGTGAGGGTTAGACTCAGGCTCTTAGGGTTAGGGTTAGACTCAGGCTCTTAGGGTTAGGGTTAGGGTCAGGCTCTTAGGGTGAGGGTTAGACTCAGGCTCTTAGGGTTAGAGTTAGACTCAGGCTCTTAGAGTGAGGGTTAGACTCAGGCTCTTAGGGTTAGGGTTAGACTCAGGCTCTTAGGGTGAGGGTTAGACTCAGGCTCTTAGGGTTAGGGTTAGACTCAGGCTCTTAGGGTTAGGGTTAGGTTCAGGCTCTTAGGGTTAGGGTTAGGGTCAGGCTCTTAGGGTTAGGGTTAGGGTCAGGCTCTTAGGGTGAGGGTTAGACTCAGGCTCTTAGGGTGAGGGTTAGACTCAGGCTCTTAGGGTTAGGGTTAGACTCAGGCTCTTAGGGTGAGGGTTAGACTCAGTCTCTTAGGGTTAGGGTTAGACTCAGGCTCTTAGGGTTAGGGTTAGACTCAGGCTCTTAGGGTGAGGGTTAGACTCAGGCTCTTGGGGTGAGGGTTAGACTCTGGCTCTTAGGGTTAGGGTTAGACTCAGGCTCTTAGGGTGAGGGTTAGACTCAGGCTCTTAGAGTGAGGGTTAGACTCAGGCTCTTAGGGTTAGGGTTAGGGTCAGGCTCTTAGGGTGAGGGTTAGACTCAGGCTCTTAGGGTGAGGGTTAGACTCAGGCTCTTAGGGTTAGGGTTAGACTCAGGCTCTTAGGGTGAGGGTTAGACTCAGGCTCTTAGGGTGAGGGTTAGACTCAGGCTCTTAGGGTGAGGGTTAGACTCAGGCTCTTAGGGTTAGGGTTAGACTCAGGCTCTTAGGGTTACGGTTAGACTCAGGCTCTTAGGGTTACGGTTAGACTCAGGCTCTTAGGGTTAGGGTTAGACTCAGGCTCTTAGGGTGAGGGTTAGACTCAGGCTCTTAGGGTTAGGGTTAGACTCAGGCTCTTAGGGTGAGGGTTAGACTCAGGCTCTTAGGGTGAGGGTTAGACTCAGGCTCTTAGGGTTAGGGTTAGACTCAGGCTCTTAGGGTGAGGGTTAGACTCAGGCTCTTAGGGTTAGGGTTAGGGTCAGGCTCTTAGGGTGAGGGTTAGGGTCAGGCTCTTAGGGTGAGGGTTAGACTCAGGCTCTTAGGGTGAGGGTTAGACTCAGGCTCTTAGGGTTAGGGTTAGACTCAGGCTCTTAGGGTGAGGGTTAGACTCAGTCTCTTAGGGTTAGGGTTAGACTCAGGCTCTTAGGGTTAGGGTTAGACTCAGGCTCTTAGGGTGAGGGTTAGACTCAGGCTCTTGGGGTGAGGGTTAGACTCTGGCTCTTAGGGTTAGGGTTAGGGTCAGGCTCTTAGGGTTAGGGTTAGGGTCAGGCTCTTAGGGTTAGGGTTAGGGTCAGGCTCTTAGGGTTAGGGTTAGGGTCAGGCTCTTAGGGTTAGGGTTAGACTCAGGCTCTTAGGGTGAGGGTTAGACTCAGGCTCTTAGGGTGAGGGTTAGACTCAGGCTCTTAGGGTTAGGGTTAGACTCAGGCTCTTAGGGTTAGGGTTAGACTCAGGCTCTTAGGGTTAGGGTTAGACTCAGGCTCTTAGGGTGAGGGTTAGACTCAGGCTCTTAGGGTTAGGGTTAGACTCAGGCTCTTAGGGTTAGGGTTAGACTCAGGCTCTTAGGGTGAGGGTTAGACTCAGGCTCTTAGGGTTAGGGTTAGACTCAGGCTCTTAGGGTGAGGGTTAGACTCAGGCTCTTAGGGTGAGGGTTAGACTCAGGCTCTTAGGGTTAGGGTTAGACTCAGGCTCTTAGGGTTACGGTTAGACTCAGGCTCTTAGGGTTAGGGTTAGACTCAGGCTCTTAGGGTGAGGGTTAGACTCAGGCTCTTAGGGTTAGGGTTAGACTCAGGCTCTTAGGGTGAGGGTTAGACTCAGGCTCTTAGGGTGAGGGTTAGACTCAGGCTCTTAGGGTTAGGGTTAGACTCAGGCTCTTAGGGTGAGGGTTAGACTCAGGCTCTTAGGGTGAGGGTTAGACTCAGGCTCTTAGGGTTAGGGTTAGACTCAGGCTCTTAGGGTGAGGGTTAGACTCAGGCTCTTAGGGTTAGGGTTAGACTCAGGCTCTTAGGGTTAGGGTTAGACTCAGGCTCTTAGGGTTAGGGTTAGGGTCAGGCTCTTAGGGTTAGGGTTAGACTCAGGCTCTTAGGGTGAGGGTTAGGGTCAGGCTCTTAGGGTTAGGGTTAGGGTCAGGCTCTTAGGGTGAGGGTTAGACTCAGGCTCTTAGGGTTAGGGTTAGACTCAGGCTCTTAGGGTGAGGGTTAGACTCAGGCTCTTAGGGTGAGGGTTAGACTCAGGCTCTTAGGGTGAGGGTTAGACTCAGGCTCTTAGGGTGAGGGTTAGACTCAGGCTCTTAGGGTTAGGGTTAGACTCAGGCTCTTAGGGTTAGGGTTAGAGTCAGGCTCTTAGGGTTAGGGTTAGACTCAGGCTCTTAGGGTTAGGGTTAGACTCAGGCTCTTAGGGTGAGGGTTAGACTCAGGCTCTTAGGGTTAGGGTTAGACTCAGGCTCTTAGGGTGAGGGTTAGACTCAGGCTCTTAGGGTGAGGGTTAGACTCAGGCTCTTAGGGTTACGGTTAGACTCAGGCTCTTAGGGTTAGGGTTAGACTCAGGCTCTTAGGGTTAGGGTTAGTGTCAGGCTCTTAGGGTTAGACTCAGGCTCTTAGGGTTAGGGTTAGACTCAGGCTCTTAGGGTTAGGGTTAGGGTCAGGCTCTTAGGGTGAGGGTTAGGGTCAGGCTCTTAGGGTGAGGGTTAGACTCAGGCTCTTAGGGTGAGGGTTAGACTCAGGCTCTTAGGGTTAGGGTTAGACTCAGGCTCTTAGGGTTAGGGTTAGACTCAGTCTCTTAGGGTTAGGGTTAGACTCAGGCTCTTAGGGTGAGGGTTAGACTCAGGCTCTTAGGGTGAGGGTTAGACTCAGGCTCTTGGGGTGAGGGTTAGACTCTGGCTCTTAGGGTTAGGGTTAGGGTCAGGCTCTTAGGGTTAGGGTTAGGGTCAGGCTCTTAGGGTTAGGGTTAGGGTCAGGCTCTTAGGGTTAGGGTTAGACTCAGGCTCTTAGGGTGAGGGTTAGACTCAGGCTCTTAGGGTGAGGGTTAGACTCAGGCTCTTAGGGTTAGGGTTAGACTCAGGCTCTTAGGGTTAGACTCAGGCTCTTAGGGTTAGGGTTAGACTCAGGCTCTTAGGGTGAGGGTTAGACTCAGGCTCTTAGGGTGAGGGTTAGACTCAGGCTCTTAGGGTGAGGGTTAGACTCAGGCTCTTAGGGTTAGGGTTAGACTCAGGCTCTTAGGGTGAGGGTTAGACTCAGGCTCTTAGGGTGAGGGTTAGACTCAGGCTCTTAGGGTGAGGGTTAGACTCAGGCTCTTAGGGTGAGGGTTAGACTCAGGCTCTTAGGGTTAGGGTTAGACTCAGGCTCTTAGGGTTACGGTTAGACTCAGGCTCTTAGGGTTACGGTTAGACTCAGGCTCTTAGGGTTACGGTTAGACTCAGGCTCTTAGGGTGAGGGTTAGACTCAGGCTCTTAGGGTTAGGGTTAGACTCAGGCTCTTAGGGTTACGGTTAGACTCAGGCTCTTAGGGTTAGGGTTAGACTCAGGCTCTTAGGCTTAGGGTTAGACTCAGGCTCTTAGGGTTAGGGTTAGACTCAGGCTCTTAGGGTTAGGGTTAGGTCAGGCTCTTAGGGTTAGGGTTAGGGTCAGGCTCTTAGGGTTAGGGTTAGGGTCAGGCTCTTAGGGTTAGGGTTAGGGTCAGGCTCTTAGGGTTAGGGTTAGACTCAGGCTCTTAGGGTGAGGGTTAGACTCAGGCTCTTAGGGTGAGGGTTAGACTCAGGCTCTTAGGGTGAGGGTTAGACTCAGGCTCTTAGGGTTAGGGTTAGACTCTGGCTCTTAGGGTTAGGGTTAGGGTCAGGCTCTTAGGGTGAGGGTTAGACTCAGGCTCTTAGGGTTAGAGTTAGACTCAGGCTCTTAGAGTGAGGGTTAGACTCAGGCTCTTAGGGTTAGGGTTAGACTCAGGCTCTTAGGGTGAGGGTTAGACTCAGGCTCTTAGGGTTAGGGTTAGACTCAGGCTCTTAGGGTTAGGGTTAGGTTCAGGCTCTTAGGGTTAGGGTTAGGGTCAGGCTCTTAGGGTTAGGGTTAGGGTCAGGCTCTTAGGGTGAGGGTTAGACTCAGGCTCTTAGGGTTAGGGTTAGACTCAGGCTCTTAGGGTGAGGGTTAGACTCAGGCTCTTAGGGTTAGGGTTAGACTCAGGCTCTTAGGGTTAGGGTTAGACTCAGGCTCTTAGGGTTAGGGTTAGACTCAGGCTCTTAGGGTGAGGGTTAGACTCAGGCTCTTAGGGTTAGGGTTAGACTCAGGCTCTTAGGGTTAGGGTTAGACTCAGGCTCTTAGGGTGAGGGTTAGACTCAGGCTCTTAGGGTTAGGGTTAGGGTCAGGCTCTTAGGGTGAGGGTTAGACTCAGGCTCTTAGGGTTAGGGTTAGGGTCAGGCTCTTAGGGTGAGGGTTAGACTCAGGCTCTTAGGGTTAGGGTTAGGGTCAGGCTCTTAGGGTGAGGGTTAGGTTCAGGCTCTTAGGGTTAGGGTTAGACTCAGGCTCTTAGGGTTAGGGTTAGAGTCAGGCTCTTAGGGTTAGGGTTAGACTCAGGCTCTTAGGGTTAGGGTTAGACTCAGGCTCTTAGGGTGAGGGTTAGACTCAGGCTCTTAGGGTTAGGGTTAGACTCAGGCTCTTAGGGTGAGGGTTAGACTCAGGCTCTTAGGGTGAGGGTTAGACTCAGGCTCTTAGGGTTACGGTTAGACTCAGGCTCTTAGGGTTAGGGTTAGACTCAGGCTCTTAGGGTTAGGGTTAGTGTCAGGCTCTTAGGGTTAGACTCAGGCTCTTAGGGTTAGGGTTAGACTCAGGCTCTTAGGGTTAGGGTTAGGGTCAGGCTCTTAGGGTGAGGGTTAGGGTCAGGCTCTTAGGGTGAGGGTTAGACTCAGGCTCTTAGGGTGAGGGTTAGACTCAGGCTCTTAGGGTGAGGGTTAGACTCAGGCTCTTAGGGTTAGGGTTAGACTCAGGCTCTTAGGGTGAGGGTTAGACTCAGTCTCTTAGGGTTAGGGTTAGACTCAGGCTCTTAGGGTTAGGGTTAGACTCAGGCTCTTAGGGTGAGGGTTAGACTCAGGCTCTTGGGGTGAGGGTTAGACTCTGGCTCTTAGGGTTAGGGTTAGGGTCAGGCTCTTAGGGTTAGGGTTAGGGTCAGGCTCTTAGGGTTAGGGTTAGGGTCAGGCTCTTAGGGTGAGGGTTAGGGTCAGGCTCTTAGGGTTAGGGTTAGACTCAGGCTCTTAGGGTGAGGGTTAGACTCAGGCTCTTAGGGTTAGGGTTAGACTCAGGCTCTTAGGGTGAGGGTTAGACTCAGGCTCTTAGGGTTAGGGTTAGACTCAGGCTCTTAGGGTTAGGGTTAGACTCAGGCTCTTAGGGTGAGGGTTAGATTCAGGCTCTTAGGGTGAGGGTTAGACTCAGGCTCTTAGGGTGAGGGTTAGACTCAGGCTCTTAGGGTGAGGGTTAGACTCAGGCTCTTAGGGTTAGGGTTAGACTCAGGCTCTTAGGGTGAGGGTTAGACTCAGGCTCTTAGGGTGAGGGTTAGACTCAGGCTCTTAGGGTGAGGGTTAGACTCAGGCTCTTAGGGTGAGGGTTAGACTCAGGCTCTTAGGGTTACGGTTAGACTCAGGCTCTTAGGGTTACGGTTAGACTCAGGCTCTTAGGGTTAGGGTTAGACTCAGGCTCTTAGGGTGAGGGTTAGACTCAGGCTCTTAGGGTTAGGGTTAGACTCAGGCTCTTAGGGTTACGGTTAGACTCAGGCTCTTAGGGTTAGGGTTAGACTCAGGCTCTTAGGCTTAGGGTTAGACTCAGGCTCTTAGGGTTAGGGTTAGACTCAGGCTCTTAGGGTTAGGGTTAGGTTCAGGCTCTTAGGGTTAGGGTTAGGGTCAGGCTCTTAGGGTTAGGGTTAGGGTCAGGCTCTTAGGGTTAGGGTTAGGGTCAGGCTCTTAGGGTGAGGGTTAGACTCAGGCTCTTAGGGTGAGGGTTAGACTCAGGCTCTTAGGGTTAGGGTTAGACTCAGGCTCTTAGGGTTAGGGTTAGGGTCAGGCTCTTAGGGTGAGGGTTAGACTCAGGCTCTTAGGGTTAGAGTTAGACTCAGGCTCTTAGAGTGAGGGTTAGACTCAGGCTCTTAGGGTTAGGGTTAGACTCAGGCTCTTAGGGTGAGGGTTAGACTCAGGCTCTTAGGGTTAGGGTTAGACTCAGGCTCTTAGGGTTAGGGTTAGGTTCAGGCTCTTAGGGTTAGGGTTAGGGTCAGGCTCTTAGGGTTAGGGTTAGGGTCAGGCTCTTAGGGTGAGGGTTAGACTCAGGCTCTTAGGGTTAGGGTTAGACTCAGGCTCTTAGGGTGAGGGTTAGACTCAGGCTCTTAGGGTTAGGGTTAGACTCAGGCTCTTAGGGTTAGGGTTAGACTCAGGCTCTTAGGGTTAGGGTTAGACTCAGGCTCTTAGGGTGAGGGTTAGACTCAGGCTCTTAGGGTTAGGGTTAGACTCAGGCTCTTAGGGTGAGGGTTAGACTCAGGCTCTTAGGGTTAGGGTTAGACTCAGGCTCTTAGGGTTAGGGTTAGTGTCAGGCTCTTAGGGTTAGACTCAGGCTCTTAGGGTTAGGGTTAGACTCAGGCTCTTAGGGTTAGGGTTAGGGTCAGGCTCTTAGGGTGAGGGTTAGGGTCAGGCTCTTAGGGTGAGGGTTAGGGTCAGGCTCTTAGGGTGAGGGTTAGACTCAGGCTCTTAGGGTGAGGGTTAGACTCAGGCTCTTAGGGTTAGGGTTAGACTCAGGCTCTTAGGGTGAGGGTTAGACTCAGTCTCTTAGGGTTAGGGTTAGACTCAGGCTCTTAGGGTTAGGGTTAGACTCAGGCTCTTAGGGTGAGGGTTAGACTCAGGCTCTTGGGGTGAGGGTTAGACTCTGGCTCTTAGGGTTAGGGTAAGGGTCAGGCTCTTAGGGTTAGGGTTAGGGTCAGGCTCTTAGGGTTAGGGTTAGACTCAGGCTCTTAGGGTGAGGGTTAGACTCAGGCTCTTAGGGTGAGGGTTAGACTCAGGCTCTTAGGGTTAGGGTTAGACTCAGGCTCTTAGGGTTAGGGTTAGACTCAGGCTCTTAGGGTGAGGGTTAGACTCAGGCTCTTAGGGTGAGGGTTAGACTCAGGCTCTTAGGGTGAGGGTTAGACTCAGGCTCTTAGGGTGAGGGTTAGACTCAGGCTCTTAGGGTGAGGGTTAGACTCAGGCTCTTAGGGTGAGGGTTAGACTCAGGCTCTTAGGGTGAGGGTTAGACTCAGGCTCTTAGGGTGAGGGTTAGACTCAGGCTCTTAGGGTGAGGGTTAGACTCAGGCTCTTAGGGTTACGGTTAGACTCAGGCTCTTAGGGTTACGGTTAGACTCAGGCTCTTAGGGTTAGGGTTAGACTCAGGCTCTTAGGGTTAGGGTTAGACTCAGGCTCTTAGGGTTAGGGTTGGACTCAGGCTCTTAGGGTGAGGGTTAGGGTCAGGCTCTTAGGGTTAGGGTTAGACTCAGGCTCTTAGGGTGAGGGTTAGACTCAGGCTCTTAGGGTGAGGGTTAGACTCAGGCTCTTAGGGTTAGGGTTAGACTCAGGCTCTTAGGGTGAGGGTTAGACTCAGGCTCTTAGGGTGAGGGTTAGGGTCAGGCTCTTAGGGTTAGGGTTAGACTCAGGCTCTTAGGGTGAGGGTTAGACTCAGGCTCTTAGGGTTAGGGTTAGACTCAGGCTCTTAGGGTTAGGGTTAGACTCAGGCTCTTAGGGTTAGGGTTAGGGTCAGGCTCTTAGGGTTAGGGTTAGACTCAGGCTCTTAGGGTTAGGGTTAGACTCAGGCTCTTAGGGTTAGGGTTAGGGTCAGGCTCTTAGGGTGAGGGTTAGACTCAGGCTCTTAGGGTTAGGGTTAGACTCAGGCTCTTAGGGTTAGGGTTAGACTCAGGCTCTTAGGGTTAGGGTTAGACTCAGGCTCTTAGGGTTAGGGTTAGACTCAGGCTCTTAGGGTGAGGGTTAGACTCAGGCTCTTAGGGTGAGGGTTAGACTCAGGCTCTTAGGGTGAGGGTTAGACTCAGGCTCTTAGGGTGAGGGTTAGACTCAGGCTCTTAGGGTGAGGGTTAGACTCAGGCTCTTAGGGTTACGGTTAGACTCAGGCTCTTAGGGTTACGGTTAGACTCAGGCTCTTAGGGTTAGGGTTAGGGTCAGGCTCTTAGGGTGAGGGTTAGACTCAGGCTCTTAGGGTTAGGGTTAGACTCAGGCTCTTAGGGTGAGGGTTAGGGTCAGGCTCTTAGGGTGAGGGTTAGACTCAGGCTCTTAGGGTGAGGGTTAGACTCAGGCTCTTAGGGTTACGGTTAGACTCAGGCTCTTAGGGTTAGGGTTAGACTCAGGCTCTTAGGGTTAGGGTTAGGGTCAGGCTCTTAGGGTGAGGGTTAGACTCAGGCTCTTAGGGTTAGGGTTAGACTCAGGCTCTTAGGGTGAGGGTTAGACTCAGGCTCTTAGGGTTAGGGTTAGACTCAGGCTCTTAGGGTTAGGGTTAGACTCAGGCTCTTAGGGTTAGGGTTAGGGTCAGGCTCTTAGGGTTAGGGTTAGACTCAGGCTCTTAGGGTGAGGGTTAGGGTCAGGCTCTTAGGGTTAGGGTTAGGGTCAGGCTCTTAGGGTGAGGGTTAGACTCAGGCTCTTAGGGTTAGGGTTAGACTCAGGCTCTTAGGGTTAGGGTTAGACTCAGGCTCTTAGGGTGAGGGTTAGACTCAGGCTCTTAGGGTTAGGGTTAGACTCAGGCTCTTAGGGTTAGGGTTAGACTCAGGCTCTTAGGGTGAGGGTTAGACTCAGGCTCTTAGGGTGAGGGTTAGACTCAGGCTCTTAGGGTGAGGGTTAGACTCAGGCTCTTAGGGTTAGGGTTAGACTCAGGCTCTTAGGGTGAGGGTTAGACTCAGGCTCTTAGGGTTACGGTTAGACTCAGGCTCTTAGGGTTACGGTTAGACTCAGGCTCTTAGGGTGAGGGTTAGGGTCAGGCTCTTAGGGTTAGGGTTAGACTCAGGCTCTTAGGGTTAGGGTTAGACTCAGGCTCTTAGGGTGAGGGTTAGGGTCAGGCTCTTAGGGTTAGGGTTAGACTCAGGCTCTTAGGGTGAGGGTTAGACTCAGGCTCTTAGGGTTAGGGTTAGACTCAGGCTCTTAGGGTGAGGGTTAGACTCAGGCTCTTAGGGTGAGGGTTAGGGTCAGGCTCTTAGGGTTAGGGTTAGACTCAGGCTCTTAGGGTGAGGGTTAGACTCAGGCTCTTAGGGTTAGGGTTAGACTCAGGCTCTTAGGGTTAGGGTTAGACTCAGGCTCTTAGGGTGAGGGTTAGACTCAGGCTCTTAGGGTTAGGGTTAGACTCAGGCTCTTAGGGTGAGGGTTAGGGTCAGGCTCTTAGGGTGAGGGTTAGACTCAGGCTCTTAGGGTTACGGTTAGACTCAGGCTCTTAGGGTTACGGTTAGACTCAGGCTCTTAGGGTTAGGGTTAGACTCAGGCTCTTAGGGTTAGGGTTAGACTCAGGCTCTTAGGGTTAGGGTTGGACTCAGGCTCTTAGGGTGAGGGTTAGGGTCAGGCTCTTAGGGTTAGGGTTAGACTCAGGCTCTTAGGGTGAGGGTTAGACTCAGGCTCTTAGGGTGAGGGTTAGACTCAGGCTCTTAGGGTTAGGGTTAGACTCAGGCTCTTAGGGTGAGGGTTAGACTCAGGCTCTTAGGGTGAGGGTTAGGGTCAGGCTCTTAGGGTTAGGGTTAGACTCAGGCTCTTAGGGTGAGGGTTAGACTCAGGCTCTTAGGGTTAGGGTTAGACTCAGGCTCTTAGGGTTAGGGTTAGACTCAGGCTCTTAGGGTTAGGGTTAGGGTCAGGCTCTTAGGGTTAGGGTTAGACTCAGGCTCTTAGGGTTAGGGTTAGACTCAGGCTCTTAGGGTTAGGGTTAGGGTCAGGCTCTTAGGGTGAGGGTTAGACTCAGGCTCTTAGGGTTAGGGTTAGACTCAGGCTCTTAGGGTTAGGGTTAGACTCAGGCTCTTAGGGTTAGGGTTAGACTCAGGCTCTTAGGGTTAGGGTTAGACTCAGGCTCTTAGGGTGAGGGTTAGACTCAGGCTCTTAGGGTGAGGGTTAGACTCAGGCTCTTAGGGTGAGGGTTAGACTCAGGCTCTTAGGGTGAGGGTTAGACTCAGGCTCTTAGGGTGAGGGTTAGACTCAGGCTCTTAGGGTTACGGTTAGACTCAGGCTCTTAGGGTTACGGTTAGACTCAGGCTCTTAGGGTTAGGGTTAGGGTCAGGCTCTTAGGGTGAGGGTTAGACTCAGGCTCTTAGGGTTAGGGTTAGACTCAGGCTCTTAGGGTGAGGGTTAGGGTCAGGCTCTTAGGGTTAGGGTTAGACTCAGGCTCTTAGGGTGAGGGTTAGACTCAGGCTCTTAGGGTGAGGGTTAGACTCAGGCTCTTAGGGTTAGGGTTAGACTCAGGCTCTTAGGGTGAGGGTTAGACTCAGGCTCTTAGGGTGAGGGTTAGGGTCAGGCTCTTAGGGTTAGGGTTAGACTCAGGCTCTTAGGGTGAGGGTTAGACTCAGGCTCTTAGGGTTAGGGTTAGACTCAGGCTCTTAGGGTTAGGGTTAGACTCAGGCTCTTAGGGTTAGGGTTAGGGTCAGGCTCTTAGGGTTAGGGTTAGACTCAGGCTCTTAGGGTGAGGGTTAGGGTCAGGCTCTTAGGGTTAGGGTTAGGGTCAGGCTCTTAGGGTGAGGGTTAGACTCAGGCTCTTAGGGTTAGGGTTAGACTCAGGCTCTTAGGGTTAGGGTTAGACTCAGGCTCTTAGGGTGAGGGTTAGACTCAGGCTCTTAGGGTGAGGGTTAGACTCAGGCTCTTAGGGTGAGGGTTAGACTCAGGCTCTTAGGGTTAGGGTTAGACTCAGGCTCTTAGGGTGAGGGTTAGACTCAGGCTCTTAGGGTTACGGTTAGACTCAGGCTCTTAGGGTTACGGTTAGACTCAGGCTCTTAGGGTTAGGGTTAGACTCAGGCTCTTAGGGTTAGGGTTAGACTCAGGCTCTTAGGGTGAGGGTTAGGGTCAGGCTCTTAGGGTTAGGGTTAGACTCAGGCTCTTAGGGTGAGGGTTAGACTCAGGCTCTTAGGGTTAGGGTTAGACTCAGGCTCTTAGGGTGAGGGTTAGACTCAGGCTCTTAGGGTGAGGGTTAGGGTCAGGCTCTTAGGGTTAGGGTTAGACTCAGGCTCTTAGGGTGAGGGTTAGACTCAGGCTCTTAGGGTTAGGGTTAGACTCAGGCTCTTAGGGTTAGGGTTAGACTCAGGCTCTTAGGGTGAGGGTTAGACTCAGGCTCTTAGGGTTAGGGTTAGACTCAGGCTCTTAGGGTGAGGGTTAGGGTCAGGCTCTTAGGGTGAGGGTTAGACTCAGGCTCTTAGGGTTACGGTTAGACTCAGGCTCTTAGGGTTACGGTTAGACTCAGGCTCTTAGGGTTAGGGTTAGACTCAGGCTCTTAGGGTTAGGGTTAGTGTCAGGCTCTTAGGGTTAGACTCAGGCTCTTAGGGTTAGGGTTAGACTCAGGCTCTTAGGGTTAGGGTTAGGGTCAGGCTCTTAGGGTGAGGGTTAGGGTCAGGCTCTTAGGGTGAGGGTTAGACTCAGGCTCTTAGGGTGAGGGTTAGACTCAGGCTCTTAGGGTGAGGGTTAGACTCAGGCTCTTAGGGTTAGGGTTAGACTCAGGCTCTTAGGGTGAGGG
Source organism: Falco punctatus (assembly GCF_963210335.1). NCBI lineage: Eukaryota > Metazoa > Chordata > Aves > Falconiformes > Falconidae > Falco > Falco punctatus. The sequence continues at coordinate 144,917 of NW_027660336.1, forward strand.
TTAGACTCAGTCTCTTAGGGTTAGGGTTAGACTCAGGCTCTTAGGGTTAGGGTTAGACTCAGGCTCTTAGGGTGAGGGTTAGACTCAGGCTCTTGGGGTGAGGGTTAGACTCTGGCTCTTAGGGTTAGGGTTAGGGTCAGGCTCTTAGGGTTAGGGTTAGGGTCAGGCTCTTAGGGTTAGGGTTAGACTCAGGCTCTTAGGGTGAGGGTTAGACTCAGGCTCTTAGGGTGAGGGTTAGACTCAGGCTCTTAGGGTTAGGGTTAGACTCAGGCTCTTAGGGTTAGGGTTAGACTCAGGCTCTTAAGGTTAGGGTTAGACTCAGGCTCTTAGGGTGAGGGTTAGGGTCAGGCTCTTAGGGTGAGGGTTAGACTCAGGCTCTTAGGGTTAGGGTTAGTGTCAGGCTCTTAGGGTTAGACTCAGGCTCTTAGGGTTAGGGTTAGACTCAGGCTCTTAGGGTTAGGGTTAGGGTCAGGCTCTTAGGGTGAGGGTTAGACTCTGGCTCTTAGGGTTAGGGTTAGGTCAGGCTCTTAGGGTTAGGGTTAGGGTCAGGCTCTTAGGGTTAGGGTTAGACTCAGGCTCTTAGGGTGAGGGTTAGACTCAGGCTCTTAGGGTGAGGGTTAGACTCAGGCTCTTAGGGTTAGGGTTAGACTCAGGCTCTTAGGGTTAGGGTTAGACTCAGGCTCTTAGGGTTAGGGTTAGACTCAGGCTCTTAGGGTGAGGGTTAGACTCAGGCTCTTAGGGTTAGGGTTAGACTCAGGCTCTTAGGGTGAGGGTTAGACTCAGGCTCTTAGGGTGAGGGTTAGACTCAGGCTCTTAGGGTTAGGGTTAGACTCAGGCTCTTAGGGTGAGGGTTAGACTCAGGCTCTTAGGGTGAGGGTTAGACTCAGGCTCTTAGGGTGAGGGTTAGACTCAGGCTCTTAGGGTTAGGGTTAGACTCAGGCTCTTAGGGTTACGGTTAGACTCAGGCTCTTAGGGTTACGGTTAGACTCAGGCTCTTAGGGTTAGGGTTAGACTCAGGCTCTTAGGGTGAGGGTTAGACTCAGGCTCTTAGGGTTAGGGTTAGACTCAGGCTCTTAGGGTGAGGGTTAGACTCAGGCTCTTAGGGTGAGGGTTAGACTCAGGCTCTTAGGGTTACGGTTAGACTCAGGCTCTTAGGGTTACGGTTAGACTCAGGCTCTTAGGGTTAGGGTTAGACTCAGGCTCTTAGGGTTAGGGTTAGTGTCAGGCTCTTAGGGTTAGACTCAGGCTCTTAGGGTTAGGGTTAGACTCAGGCTCTTAGGGTTAGGGTTAGGGTCAGGCTCTTAGGGTGAGGGTTAGGGTCAGGCTCTTAGGGTGAGGGTTAGACTCAGGCTCTTAGGGTGAGGGTTAGACTCAGGCTCTTAGGGTGAGGGTTAGACTCAGGCTCTTAGGGTTAGGGTTAGACTCAGGCTCTTAGGGTGAGGGTTAGACTCAGTCTCTTAGGGTTAGGGTTAGACTCAGGCTCTTAGGGTTAGGGTTAGACTCAGGCTCTTAGGGTGAGGGTTAGACTCAGGCTCTTGGGGTGAGGGTTAGACTCTGGCTCTTAGGGTTAGGGTTAGGGTCAGGCTCTTAGGGTTAGGGTTAGGGTCAGGCTCTTAGGGTGAGGGTTAGGGTCAGGCTCTTAGGGTTAGGGTTAGACTCAGGCTCTTAGGGTGAGGGTTAGACTCAGGCTCTTAGGGTGAGGGTTAGACTCAGGCTCTTAGGGTTAGGGTTAGGGTCAGGCTCTTAGGGTGAGGGTTAGACTCAGGCTCTTAGGGTTAGGGTTAGACTCAGGCTCTTAGAGTGAGGGTTAGACTCAGGCTCTTAGGGTTAGGGTTAGGGTCAGGCTCTTAGGGTTAGGGTTAGGGTCAGGCTCTTAGGGTTAGACTCAGGCTCTTAGGGTTAGGGTTAGACTCAGGCTCTTAGGGTTAGGGTTAGGGTCAGGCTCTTAGGGTGAGGGTTAGGGTCAGGCTCTTAGGGTGAGGGTTAGGGTCAGGCTCTTAGGGTGAGGGTTAGACTCAGGCTCTTAGGGTGAGGGTTAGACTCAGGCTCTTAGGGTTAGGGTTAGACTCAGGCTCTTAGGGTGAGGGTTAGACTCAGTCTCTTAGGGTTAGGGTTAGACTCAGGCTCTTAGGGTTAGGGTTCGACTCAGGCTCTTAGGGTGAGGGTTAGACTCAGGCTCTTGGGGTGAGGGTTAGACTCTGGCTCTTAGGGTTAGGGTTAGGGTCAGGCTCTTAGGGTTAGGGTTAGGGTCAGGCTCTTAGGGTTAGGGTTAGACTCAGGCTCTTAGGGTGAGGGTTAGACTCAGGCTCTTAGGGTGAGGGTTAGACTCAGGCTCTTAGGGTTAGGGTTAGACTCAGGCTCTTAGGGTTAGGGTTAGACTCAGGCTCTTAGGGTGAGGGTTAGACTCAGGCTCTTAGGGTTAGGGTTAGACTCAGGCTCTTAGGGTGAGGGTTAGACTCAGGCTCTTAGGGTGAGGGTTAGACTCAGGCTCTTAGGGTTAGGGTTAGACTCAGGCTCTTAGGGTGAGGGTTAGACTCAGGCTCTTAGGGTGAGGGTTAGACTCAGGCTCTTAGGGTGAGGGTTAGACTCAGGCTCTTAGGGTTAGGGTTAGACTCAGGCTCTTAGGGTTAGGGTTAGAGTCAGGCTCTTAGGGTTAGGGTTAGACTCAGGCTCTTAGGGTTAGGGTTAGACTCAGGCTCTTAGGGTGAGGGTTAGACTCAGGCTCTTAGGGTTAGGGTTAGACTCAGGCTCTTAGGGTGAGGGTTAGACTCAGGCTCTTAGGGTGAGGGTTAGACTCAGGCTCTTAGGGTTACGGTTAGACTCAGGCTCTTAGGGTTACGGTTAGACTCAGGCTCTTAGGGTTAGGGTTAGACTCAGGCTCTTAGGGTTAGGGTTAGTGTCAGGCTCTTAGGGTTAGACTCAGGCTCTTAGGGTTAGGGTTAGACTCAGGCTCTTAGGGTTAGGGTTAGGGTCAGGCTCTTAGGGTGAGGGTTAGGGTCAGGCTCTTAGGGTGAGGGTTAGACTCAGGCTCTTAGGGTGAGGGTTAGACTCAGGCTCTTAGGGTGAGGGTTAGACTCAGGCTCTTAGGGTTAGGGTTAGACTCAGGCTCTTAGGGTGAGGGTTAGACTCAGTCTCTTAGGGTTAGGGTTAGACTCAGGCTCTTAGGGTTAGGGTTAGACTCAGGCTCTTAGGGTGAGGGTTAGACTCAGGCTCTTAGGGTTAGGGTTAGACTCAGGCTCTTAGGGTTAGGGTTAGACTCAGGCTCTTAGGGTTAGGGTTAGACTCAGGCTCTTAGGGTGAGGGTTAGACTCAGGCTCTTAGGGTTAGGGTTAGACTCAGGCTCTTAGGGTGAGGGTTAGACTCAGGCTCTTAGGGTGAGGGTTAGACTCAGGCTCTTAGGGTTAGGGTTAGACTCAGGCTCTTAGGGTGAGGGTTAGACTCAGGCTCTTAGGGTGAGGGTTAGACTCAGGCTCTTAGGGTGAGGGTTAGACTCAGGCTCTTAGGGTTAGGGTTAGACTCAGGCTCTTAGGGTTACGGTTAGACTCAGGCTCTTAGGGTTACGGTTAGACTCAGGCTCTTAGGGTTAGGGTTAGACTCAGGCTCTTAGGGTGAGGGTTAGACTCAGGCTCTTAGGGTTAGGGTTAGACTCAGGCTCTTAGGGTGAGGGTTAGACTCAGGCTCTTAGGGTGAGGGTTAGACTCAGGCTCTTAGGGTTACGGTTAGACTCAGGCTCTTAGGGTTACGGTTAGACTCAGGCTCTTAGGGTTAGGGTTAGACTCAGGCTCTTAGGGTTAGGGTTAGTGTCAGGCTCTTAGGGTTAGACTCAGGCTCTTAGGGTTAGGGTTAGACTCAGGCTCTTAGGGTTAGGGTTAGGGTCAGGCTCTTAGGGTGAGGGTTAGGGTCAGGCTCTTAGGGTGAGGGTTAGACTCAGGCTCTTAGGGTGAGGGTTAGACTCAGGCTCTTAGGGTGAGGGTTAGACTCAGGCTCTTAGGGTTAGGGTTAGACTCAGGCTCTTAGGGTGAGGGTTAGACTCAGTCTCTTAGGGTTAGGGTTAGACTCAGGCTCTTAGGGTTAGGGTTAGACTCAGGCTCTTAGGGTGAGGGTTAGACTCAGGCTCTTGGGGTGAGGGTTAGACTCTGGCTCTTAGGGTTAGGGTTAGGGTCAGGCTCTTAGGGTTAGGGTTAGGGTCAGGCTCTTAGGGTGAGGGTTAGGGTCAGGCTCTTAGGGTTAGGGTTAGACTCAGGCTCTTAGGGTGAGGGTTAGACTCAGGCTCTTAGGGTGAGGGTTAGACTCAGGCTCTTAGGGTTAGGGTTAGACTCAGGCTCTTAGGGTGAGGGTTAGACTCAGGCTCTTAGGGTTAGGGTTAGACTCAGGCTCTTAGAGTGAGGGTTAGACTCAGGCTCTTAGGGTTAGGGTTAGGGTCAGGCTCTTAGGGTTAGGGTTAGGGTCAGGCTCTTAGGGTTAGACTCAGGCTCTTAGGGTTAGGGTTAGACTCAGGCTCTTAGGGTTAGGGTTAGGGTCAGGCTCTTAGGGTGAGGGTTAGGGTCAGGCTCTTAGGGTGAGGGTTAGGGTCAGGCTCTTAGGGTGAGGGTTAGACTCAGGCTCTTAGGGTGAGGGTTAGACTCAGGCTCTTAGGGTTAGGGTTAGACTCAGGCTCTTAGGGTGAGGGTTAGACTCAGTCTCTTAGGGTTAGGGTTAGACTCAGGCTCTTAGGGTTAGGGTTCGACTCAGGCTCTTAGGGTGAGGGTTAGACTCAGGCTCTTGGGGTGAGGGTTAGACTCTGGCTCTTAGGGTTAGGGTTAGGGTCAGGCTCTTAGGGTTAGGGTTAGGGTCAGGCTCTTAGGGTTAGGGTTAGACTCAGGCTCTTAGGGTGAGGGTTAGACTCAGGCTCTTAGGGTGAGGGTTAGACTCAGGCTCTTAGGGTTAGGGTTAGACTCAGGCTCTTAGGGTTAGGGTTAGACTCAGGCTCTTAGGGTGAGGGTTAGACTCAGGCTCTTAGGGTTAGGGTTAGACTCAGGCTCTTAGGGTGAGGGTTAGACTCAGGCTCTTAGGGTTAGGGTTAGACTCAGGCTCTTAGGGTGAGGGTTAGACTCAGGCTCTTAGGGTGAGGGTTAGACTCAGGCTCTTAGGGTGAGGGTTAGACTCAGGCTCTTAGGGTTAGGGTTAGACTCAGGCTCTTAGGGTTAGGGTTAGAGTCAGGCTCTTAGGGTTAGACTCAGGCTCTTAGGGTTAGGGTTAGACTCAGGCTCTTAGGGTGAGGGTTAGACTCAGGCTCTTAGGGTGAGGGTTAGACTCAGGCTCTTAGGGTTAGGGTTAGACTCAGGCTCTTAGGGTTAGGGTTAGACTCAGGCTCTTAGGGTGAGGGTTAGACTCAGGCTCTTAGGGTTAGGGTTAGACTCAGGCTCTTAGGGTGAGGGTTAGACTCAGGCTCTTAGGGTGAGGGTTAGACTCAGGCTCTTAGGGTTAGGGTTAGACTCAGGCTCTTAGGGTGAGGGTTAGACTCAGGCTCTTAGGGTGAGGGTTAGACTCAGGCTCTTAGGGTGAGGGTTAGACTCAGGCTCTTAGGGTTAGGGTTAGACTCAGGCTCTTAGGGTTAGGGTTAGAGTCAGGCTCTTAGGGTTAGGGTTAGACTCAGGCTCTTAGGGTTAGGGTTAGACTCAGGCTCTTAGGGTGAGGGTTAGACTCAGGCTCTTAGGGTTAGGGTTAGACTCAGGCTCTTAGGGTGAGGGTTAGACTCAGGCTCTTAGGGTGAGGGTTAGACTCAGGCTCTTAGGGTTACGGTTAGACTCAGGCTCTTAGGGTTACGGTTAGACTCAGGCTCTTAGGGTTAGGGTTAGACTCAGGCTCTTAGGGTTAGGGTTAGTGTCAGGCTCTTAGGGTTAGACTCAGGCTCTTAGGGTTAGGGTTAGACTCAGGCTCTTAGGGTTAGGGTTAGGGTCAGGCTCTTAGGGTGAGGGTTAGGGTCAGGCTCTTAGGGTGAGGGTTAGACTCAGGCTCTTAGGGTGAGGGTTAGACTCAGGCTCTTAGGGTGAGGGTTAGACTCAGGCTCTTAGGGTTAGGGTTAGACTCAGGCTCTTAGGGTGAGGGTTAGACTCAGTCTCTTAGGGTTAGGGTTAGACTCAGGCTCTTAGGGTTAGGGTTAGACTCAGGCTCTTAGGGTGAGGGTTAGACTCAGGCTCTTGGGGTGAGGGTTAGACTCTGGCTCTTAGGGTTAGGGTTAGGGTCAGGCTCTTAGGGTTAGGGTTAGGGTCAGGCTCTTAGGGTTAGGGTTAGGGTCAGGCTCTTAGGGTGAGGGTTAGGGTCAGGCTCTTAGGGTTAGGGTTAGACTCAGGCTCTTAGGGTGAGGGTTAGACTCAGGCTCTTAGGGTGAGGGTTAGACTCAGGCTCTTAGGGTTAGGGTTAGACTCAGGCTCTTAGGGTTAGGGTTAGACTCAGGCTCTTAAGGTTAGGGTTAGACTCAGGCTATTAGGGTGAGGGTTAGGGTCAGGCTCTTAGGGTGAGGGTTAGACTCAGGCTCTTAGGGTTAGGGTTAGTGTCAGGCTCTTAGGGTTAGACTCAGGCTCTTAGGGTTAGGGTTAGACTCAGGCTCTTAGGGTTAGGGTTAGGGTCAGGCTCTTAGGGTGAGGGTTAGGGTCAGGCTCTTAGGGTGAGGGTTAGGGTCAGGCTCTTAGGGTGAGGGTTAGACTCAGGCTCTTAGGGTGAGGGTTAGACTCAGGCTCTTAGGGTTAGGGTTAGACTCAGGCTCTTAGGGTGAGGGTTAGACTCAGTCTCTTAGGGTTAGGGTTAGACTCAGGCTCTTAGGGTTAGGGTTCGACTCAGGCTCTTAGGGTGAGGGTTAGACTCAGGCTCTTGGGGTGAGGGTTAGACTCTGGCTCTTAGGGTTAGGGTTAGGGTCAGGCTCTTAGGGTTAGGGTTAGGGTCAGGCTCTTAGGGTTAGGGTTAGACTCAGGCTCTTAGGGTGAGGGTTAGACTCAGGCTCTTAGGGTTAGGGTTAGACTCAGGCTCTTAGGGTTAGGGTTAGACTCAGGCTCTTAGGGTGAGGGTTAGACTCAGGCTCTTAGGGTTAGGGTTAGACTCAGGCTCTTAGGGTGAGGGTTAGACTCAGGCTCTTAGGGTGAGGGTTAGACTCAGGCTCTTAGGGTTAGGGTTAGACTCAGGCTCTTAGGGTGAGGGTTAGACTCAGGCTCTTAGGGTGAGGGTTAGACTCAGGCTCTTAGGGTGAGGGTTAGACTCAGGCTCTTAGGGTTAGGGTTAGACTCAGGCTCTTAGGGTTACGGTTAGACTCAGGCTCTTAGGGTTACGGTTAGACTCAGGCTCTTAGGGTTAGGGTTAGACTCAGGCTCTTAGGGTGAGGGTTAGACTCAGGCTCTTAGGGTTAGGGTTAGACTCAGGCTCTTAGGGTTAGGGTTAGACTCAGGCTCTTAGGGTTAGGGTTAGGGTCAGGCTCTTAGGGTTAGGGTTAGACTCAGGCTCTAAGGGTGAGGGTTAGGGTCAGGCTCTTAGGGTTAGGGTTAGGGTCAGGCTCTTAGGGTGAGGGTTAGACTCAGGCTCTTAGGGTGAGGGTTAGACTCAGGCTCTTAGGGTTAGGGTTAGACTCAGGCTCTTAGGGTGAGGGTTAGACTCAGGCTCTTAGGGTGAGGGTTAGACTCAGGCTCTTAGGGTGAGGGTTAGACTCAGGCTCTTAGGGTTAGGGTTAGACTCAGGCTCTTAGGGTTAGGGTTAGAGTCAGGCTCTTAGGGTTAGGGTTAGACTCAGGCTCTTAGGGTTAGGGTTAGACTCAGGCTCTTAGGGTGAGGGTTAGACTCAGGCTCTTAGGGTTAGGGTTAGACTCAGGCTCTTAGGGTGAGGGTTAGACTCAGGCTCTTAGGGTGAGGGTTAGACTCAGGCTCTTAGGGTTACGGTTAGACTCAGGCTCTTAGGGTTACGGTTAGACTCAGGCTCTTAGGGTTAGGGTTAGACTCAGGCTCTTAGGGTTAGGGTTAGTGTCAGGCTCTTAGGGTTAGACTCAGGCTCTTAGGGTTAGGGTTAGACTCAGGCTCTTAGGGTTAGGGTTAGGGTCAGGCTCTTAGGGTGAGGGTTAGGGTCAGGCTCTTAGGGTGAGGGTTAGACTCAGGCTCTTAGGGTGAGGGTTAGACTCAGGCTCTTAGGGTTAGGGTTAGACTCAGGCTCTTAGGGTGAGGGTTAGACTCAGTCTCTTAGGGTTAGGGTTAGACTCAGGCTCTTAGGGTTAGGGTTAGGGTCAGGCTCTTAGGGTGAGGGTTAGACTCAGGCTCTTGGGGTGAGGGTTAGACTCTGGCTCTTAGGGTTAGGGTTAGACTCAGGCTCTTAGGGTTAGGGTTAGGGTCAGGCTCTTAGGGTTAGGGTTAGGGTCAGGCTCTTAGGGTGAGGGTTAGGGTCAGGCTCTTAGGGTTAGGGTTAGACTCAGGCTCTTAGGGTGAGGGTTAGACTCAGGCTCTTAGGGTGAGGGTTAGACTCAGGCTCTTAGGGTTAGGGTTAGACTCAGGCTCTTAGGGTTAGGGTTAGACTCAGGCTCTTAGGGTTAGGGTTAGACTCAGGCTCTTAGGGTGAGGGTTAGATTCAGGCTCTTAGGGTGAGGGTTAGACTCAGGCTCTTAGGGTGAGGGTTAGACTCAGGCTCTTAGGGTGAGGGTTAGACTCAGGCTCTTAGGGTGAGGGTTAGACTCAGGCTCTTAGGGTGAGGGTTAGACTCAGGCTCTTAGGGTGAGGGTTAGACTCAGGCTCTTAGGGTGAGGGTTAGACTCAGGCTCTTAGGGTTAGGGTTAGACTCAGGCTCTTAGGGTTACGGTTAGACTCAGGCTCTTAGGGTTACGGTTAGACTCAGGCTCTTAGGGTTAGGGTTAGGGTCAGGCTCTTAGGGTGAGGGTTAGGGTCAGGGTCTTAGGGTGAGGGTTAGACTCAGGCTCTTAGGGTTACGGTTAGACTCAGGCTCTTAGGGTTAGGGTTAGACTCAGGCTCTTAGGCTTAGGGTTAGACTCAGGCTCTTAGGCTTAGGGTTAGACTCAGGCTCTTAGGGTTAGGGTTAGACTCAGGCTCTTAGGGTTAGGGTTAGGGTCAGGCTCTTAGGGTTAGGGTTAGGGTCAGGCTCTTAGGGTTAGGGTTAGACTCAGGCTCTTAGGGTGAGGGTTAGACTCAGGCTCTTAGGGTGAGGGTTAGACTCAGGCTCTTAGGGTGAGGGTTAGACTCAGGCTCTTAGGGTTAGGGTTAGACTCAGGCTCTTAGGGTTAGGGTTAGGGTCAGGCTCTTAGGGTGAGGGTTAGACTCAGGCTCTTAGGGTTAGAGTTAGACTCAGGCTCTTAGAGTGAGGGTTAGACTCAGGCTCTTAGGGTTAGGGTTAGACTCAGGCTCTTAGGGTGAGGGTTAGACTCAGGCTCTTAGGGTTAGGGTTAGACTCAGGCTCTTAGGGTTAGGGTTAGGTTCAGGCTCTTAGGGTTAGGGTTAGGGTCAGGCTCTTAGGGTTAGGGTTAGGGTCAGGCTCTTAGGGTGAGGGTTAGACTCAGGCTCTTAGGGTTAGGGTTAGACTCAGGCTCTTAGGGTGAGGGTTAGACTCAGGCTCTTAGGGTTAGGGTTAGACTCAGGCTCTTAGGGTTAGGGTTAGACTCAGGCTCTTAGGGTGAGGGTTAGACTCAGGCTCTTAGGGTTAGGGTTAGACTCAGGCTCTTAGGGTTAGGGTTAGACTCAGGCTCTTAGGGTGAGGGTTAGACTCAGGCTCTTAGGGTTAGGGTTAGGGTCAGGCTCTTAGGGTTAGGGTTAGGGTCAGGCTCTTAGGGTTAGGGTTAGGGTCAGGCTCTTAGGGTGAGGGTTAGACTCAGGCTCTTAGGGTTAGGGTTAGACTCAGGCTCTTAGGGTGAGGGTTAGACTCAGGCTCTTAGGGTTAGGGTTAGACTCAGGCTCTTAGAGTGAGGGTTAGACTCAGGCTCTTAGGGTTAGGGTTAGGGTCAGGCTCTTAGGGTTAGGGTTAGGGTCAGGCTCTTAGGGTTAGGGTCAGGCTCTTAGGGTTAGGGTTAGACTCAGTCTCTTAGGGTTAGGGTTAGAGTCAGGCTCTTAGGGTTAGGGTTAGGTTCAGGCTCTTAGGGTTAGGGTTAGGGTCAGGCTCTTAGGGTTAGGGTTAGGGTCAGGCTCTTAGGGTTAGGGTTAGACTCAGGCTCTTAGGGTTAGGGTTAGACTCAGGCTCTTAGGGTGAGGGTTAGACTCAGGCTCTTAGGGTGAGGGTTAGACTCAGGCTCTTAGGGTGAGGGTTAGGGTCAGGCTCTTAGGGTTAGGGTTAGACTCAGGCTCTTAGGGTTAGGGTTAGACTCAGGCTCTTAGGGTTAGGGTTAGACTCAGGCTCTTAGGGTTAGGGTTAGACTCAGGCTCTTAGGGTGAGGGTTAGACTCAGGCTCTTAGGGTGAGGGTTAGACTCAGGCTCTTAGGGTGAGGGTTAGACTCAGGCTCTTAGGGTTAGGGTTAGTGTCAGGCTCTTAGGGTTAGGGTTAGACTCAGGCTCTTAGGGTTAGGGTTAGGGTCAGGCTCTTAGGGTTAGGGTTAGACTCAGGCTCTAAGGGTGAGGGTTAGGGTCAGGCTCTTAGGGTTAGGGTTAGGGTCAGGCTCTTAGGGTGAGGGTTAGACTCAGGCTCTTAGGGTGAGGGTTAGACTCAGGCTCTTAGGGTTAGGGTTAGACTCAGGCTCTTAGGGTGAGGGTTAGACTCAGGCTCTTAGGGTGAGGGTTAGACTCAGGCTCTTAGGGTGAGGGTTAGACTCAGGCTCTTAGGGTTAGGGTTAGACTCAGGCTCTTAGGGTTAGGGTTAGAGTCAGGCTCTTAGGGTTAGGGTTAGACTCAGGCTCTTAGGGTTAGGGTTAGACTCAGGCTCTTAGGGTGAGGGTTAGACTCAGGCTCTTAGGGTTAGGGTTAGACTCAGGCTCTTAGGGTGAGGGTTAGACTCAGGCTCTTAGGGTGAGGGTTAGACTCAGGCTCTTAGGGTTACGGTTAGACTCAGGCTCTTAGGGTTACGGTTAGACTCAGGCTCTTAGGGTTAGGGTTAGACTCAGGCTCTTAGGGTTAGGGTTAGTGTCAGGCTCTTAGGGTTAGACTCAGGCTCTTAGGGTTAGGGTTAGACTCAGGCTCTTAGGGTTAGGGTTAGGGTCAGGCTCTTAGGGTGAGGGTTAGGGTCAGGCTCTTAGGGTGAGGGTTAGACTCAGGCTCTTAGGGTGAGGGTTAGACTCAGGCTCTTAGGGTGAGGGTTAGACTCAGGCTCTTAGGGTTAGGGTTAGACTCAGGCTCTTAGGGTGAGGGTTAGACTCAGTCTCTTAGGGTTAGGGTTAGACTCAGGCTCTTAGGGTTAGGGTTAGACTCAGGCTCTTAGGGTGAGGGTTAGACTCAGGCTCTTAGGGTGAGGGTTAGACTCTGGCTCTTAGGGTTAGGGTTAGGGTCAGGCTCTTAGGGTTAGGGTTAGGGTCAGGCTCTTAGGGTTAGGGTTAGGGTCAGGCTCTTAGGGTGAGGGTTAGGGTCAGGCTCTTAGGGTTAGGGTTAGACTCAGGCTCTTAGGGTGAGGGTTAGACTCAGGCTCTTAGGGTGAGGGTTAGACTCAGGCTCTTAGGGTTAGGGTTAGACTCAGGCTCTTAGGGTTAGGGTTAGACTCAGGCTCTTAGGGTTAGGGTTAGACTCAGGCTCTTAGGGTGAGGGTTAGATTCAGGCTCTTAGGGTGAGGGTTAGACTCAGGCTCTTAGGGTGAGGGTTAGACTCAGGCTCTTAGGGTGAGGGTTAGACTCAGGCTCTTAGGGTGAGGGTTAGACTCAGGCTCTTAGGGTGAGGGTTAGACTCAGGCTCTTAGGGTGAGGGTTAGACTCAGGCTCTTAGGGTGAGGGTTAGACTCAGGCTCTTAGGGTGAGGGTTAGACTCAGGCTCTTAGGGTTAGGGTTAGACTCAGGCTCTTAGGGTTACGGTTAGACTCAGGCTCTTAGGGTTACGGTTAGACTCAGGCTCTTAGGGTTAGGGTTAGGGTCAGGCTCTTAGGGTGAGGGTTAGGGTCAGGGTCTTAGGGTGAGGGTTAGACTCAGGCTCTTAGGGTTACGGTTAGACTCAGGCTCTTAGGGTTAGGGTTAGACTCAGGCTCTTAGGCTTAGGGTTAGACTCAGGCTCTTAGGCTTAGGGTTAGACTCAGGCTCTTAGGGTTAGGGTTAGACTCAGGCTCTTAGGGTTAGGGTTAGGGTCAGGCTCTTAGGGTTAGGGTTAGGGTCAGGCTCTTAGGGTTAGGGTTAGACTCAGGCTCTTAGGGTGAGGGTTAGACTCAGGCTCTTAGGGTGAGGGTTAGACTCAGGCTCTTAGGGTGAGGGTTAGACTCAGGCTCTTAGGGTTAGGGTTAGACTCAGGCTCTTAGGGTTAGGGTTAGGGTCAGGCTCTTAGGGTGAGGGTTAGACTCAGGCTCTTAGGGTTAGAGTTAGACTCAGGCTCTTAGAGTGAGGGTTAGACTCAGGCTCTTAGGGTTAGGGTTAGACTCAGGCTCTTAGGGTGAGGGTTAGACTCAGGCTCTTAGGGTTAGGGTTAGACTCAGGCTCTTAGGGTTAGGGTTAGGTTCAGGCTCTTAGGGTTAGGGTTAGGGTCAGGCTCTTAGGGTTAGGGTTAGGGTCAGGCTCTTAGGGTGAGGGTTAGACTCAGGCTCTTAGGGTTAGGGTTAGACTCAGGCTCTTAGGGTGAGGGTTAGACTCAGGCTCTTAGGGTTAGGGTTAGACTCAGGCTCTTAGGGTTAGGGTTAGACTCAGGCTCTTAGGGTGAGGGTTAGACTCAGGCTCTTAGGGTTAGGGTTAGACTCAGGCTCTTAGGGTTAGGGTTAGACTCAGGCTCTTAGGGTGAGGGTTAGACTCAGGCTCTTAGGGTTAGGGTTAGGGTCAGGCTCTTAGGGTTAGGGTTAGGGTCAGGCTCTTAGGGTTAGGGTTAGGGTCAGGCTCTTAGGGTGAGGGTTAGACTCAGGCTCTTAGGGTTAGGGTTAGACTCAGGCTCTTAGGGTGAGGGTTAGACTCAGGCTCTTAGGGTTAGGGTTAGACTCAGGCTCTTAGAGTGAGGGTTAGACTCAGGCTCTTAGGGTTAGGGTTAGGGTCAGGCTCTTAGGGTTAGGGTTAGGGTCAGGCTCTTAGGGTTAGGGTCAGGCTCTTAGGGTTAGGGTTAGACTCAGTCTCTTAGGGTTAGGGTTAGAGTCAGGCTCTTAGGGTTAGGGTTAGGTTCAGGCTCTTAGGGTTAGGGTTAGGGTCAGGCTCTTAGGGTTAGGGTTAGGGTCAGGCTCTTAGGGTTAGGGTTAGACTCAGGCTCTTAGGGTTAGGGTTAGACTCAGGCTCTTAGGGTGAGGGTTAGACTCAGGCTCTTAGGGTGAGGGTTAGACTCAGGCTCTTAGGGTGAGGGTTAGACTCAGGCTCTTAGGGTGAGGGTTAGGGTCAGGCTCTTAGGGTTAGGGTTAGACTCAGGCTCTTAGGGTTAGGGTTAGACTCAGGCTCTTAGGGTGAGGGTTAGACTCAGGCTCTTAGGGTTAGGGTTAGACTCAGGCTCTTAGGGTGAGGGTTAGACTCAGGCTCTTAGGGTTAGGGGTAGACTCAGGCTCTTAGGGTGAGGGTTAGACTCAGGCTCTTCGGGTTAGGGTTAGGGTCAGGCTCTTAGGGTTAGGGTTAGGGTCAGGCTCTTAGGGTTAGGGTCAGGCTCTTAGGGTTAGGGTTAGGGTCAGGCTCTTAGGGTTAGGGTTAGACTCAGGCTCTTAGGGTTAGGGTTAGACTCAGGCTCTTAGGGTTAGGGTTAGGGTCAGGCTCTTAGGGTTAGGGTTAGGGTCAGGCTCTTAGGGTTAGGGTTAGGGTCAGGCTCTTAGGGTTAGGGTTAGACTCAGGCTCTTAGGGTGAGGGTTAGACTCAGGCTCTTAGGGTTAGGGTTAGACTCAGGCTCTTAGGGTTAGGGTTAGACTCAGGCTCTTAGGGTTAGGGTTAGACTCAGGCTCTTAGGGTTAGGGTTAGACTCAGGCTCTTAGGGTGAGGGTTAGACTCAGGCTCTTAGGGTGAGGGTTAGACTCAGGCTCTTAGGGTTAGGGTTAGACTCAGGCTCTTAGGGTGAGGGTTAGACTCAGGCTCTTAGGGTGAGGGTTAGACTCAGGCTCTTAGGGTTAGGGTTAGACTCAGGCTCTTAGGGTGAGGGTTAGACTCAGGCTCTTAGGGTTACGGTTAGACTCAGGCTCTTAGGGTTACGGTTAGACTCAGGCTCTTAGGGTTAGGGTTAGACTCAGGCTCTTAGGGTTAGGGTTAGACTCAGGCTCTTAGGGTTAGGGTTAGACTCAGGCTCTTAGGGTGAGGGTTAGGGTCAGGCTCTTAGGGTTAGGGTTAGGGTCAGGCTCTTAGGGTGAGGGTTAGACTCAGGCTCTTAGGGTGAGGGTTAGACTCAGGCTCTTAGGGTTAGGGTTAGACTCAGGCTCTTAGGGTGAGGGTTAGACTCAGGCTCTTAGGGTGAGGGTTAGACTCAGGCTCTTAGGGTGAGGGTTAGACTCAGGCTCTTAGGGTTAGGGTTAGACTCAGGCTCTTAGGGTTAGGGTTAGACTCAGGCTCTTAGGGTTAGGGTTAGGGTCAGGCTCTTAGGGTTAGGGTTAGACTCAGGCTCTAAGGGTGAGGGTTAGGGTCAGGCTCTTAGGGTTAGGGTTAGGGTCAGGCTCTTAGGGTGAGGGTTAGACTCAGGCTCTTAGGGTGAGGGTTAGACTCAGGCTCTTAGGGTTAGGGTTAGACTCAGGCTCTTAGGGTGAGGGTTAGACTCAGGCTCTTAGGGTGAGGGTTAGACTCAGGCTCTTAGGGTGAGGGTTAGACTCAGGCTCTTAGGGTTAGGGTTAGACTCAGGCTCTTAGGGTGAGGGTTAGACTCAGGCTCTTAGGGTTAGGGTTAGACTCAGGCTCGTAGGGTTAGGGTTAGACTCAGGCTCTTAGGGTGAGGGTTAGACTCAGGCTCTTAGGGTTAGGGTTAGACTCAGGCTCTTAGGGTGAGGGTTAGACTCAGGCTCTTAGGGTGAGGGTTAGACTCAGGCTCTTAGGGTTACGGTTAGACTCAGGCTCTTAGGGTTACGGTTAGACTCAGGCTCTTAGGGTTAGGGTTAGACTCAGGCTCTTAGGGTTAGGGTTAGTGTCAGGCTCTTAGGGTTAGACTCAGGCTCTTAGGGTTAGGGTTAGACTCAGGCTCTTAGGGTTAGGGTTAGGGTCAGGCTCTTAGGGTGAGGGTTAGGGTCAGGCTCTTAGGGTGAGGGTTAGACTCAGGCTCTTAGGGTGAGGGTTAGACTCAGGCTCTTAGGGTGAGGGTTAGACTCAGGCTCTTAGGGTTAGGGTTAGACTCAGGCTCTTAGGGTGAGGGTTAGACTCAGTCTCTTAGGGTTAGGGTTAGACTCAGGCTCTTAGGGTTAGGGTTAGGGTCAGGCTCTTAGGGTGAGGGTTAGACTCAGGCTCTTGGGGTGAGGGTTAGACTCTGGCTCTTAGGGTTAGGGTTAGACTCAGGCTCTTAGGGTTAGGGTTAGGGTCAGGCTCTTAGGGTTAGGGTTAGGGTCAGGCTCTTAGGGTGAGGGTTAGGGTCAGGCTCTTAGGGTTAGGGTTAGACTCAGGCTCTTAGGGTGAGGGTTAGACTCAGGCTCTTAGGGTGAGGGTTAGACTCAGGCTCTTAGGGTTAGGGTTAGACTCAGGCTCTTAGGGTTAGGGTTAGACTCAGGCTCTTAGGGTTAGGGTTAGACTCAGGCTCTTAGGGTGAGGGTTAGATTCAGGCTCTTAGGGTGAGGGTTAGACTCAGGCTCTTAGGGTGAGGGTTAGACTCAGGCTCTTAGGGTGAGGGTTAGACTCAGGCTCTTAGGGTGAGGGTTAGACTCAGGCTCTTAGGGTGAGGGTTAGACTCAGGCTCTTAGGGTGAGGGTTAGACTCAGGCTCTTAGGGTGAGGGTTAGACTCAGGCTCTTAGGGTTAGGGTTAGACTCAGGCTCTTAGGGTTACGGTTAGACTCAGGCTCTTAGGGTTACGGTTAGACTCAGGCTCTTAGGGTTAGGGTTAGGGTCAGGCTCTTAGGGTGAGGGTTAGGGTCAGGGTCTTAGGGTGAGGGTTAGACTCAGGCTCTTAGGGTTACGGTTAGACTCAGGCTCTTAGGGTTAGGGTTAGACTCAGGCTCTTAGGCTTAGGGTTAGACTCAGGCTCTTAGGCTTAGGGTTAGACTCAGGCTCTTAGGGTTAGGGTTAGACTCAGGCTCTTAGGGTTAGGGTTAGGGTCAGGCTCTTAGGGTTAGGGTTAGGGTCAGGCTCTTAGGGTTAGGGTTAGACTCAGGCTCTTAGGGTGAGGGTTAGACTCAGGCTCTTAGGGTGAGGGTTAGACTCAGGCTCTTAGGGTGAGGGTTAGACTCAGGCTCTTAGGGTTAGGGTTAGACTCAGGCTCTTAGGGTTAGGGTTAGGGTCAGGCTCTTAGGGTGAGGGTTAGACTCAGGCTCTTAGGGTTAGAGTTAGACTCAGGCTCTTAGAGTGAGGGTTAGACTCAGGCTCTTAGGGTTAGGGTTAGACTCAGGCTCTTAGGGTGAGGGTTAGACTCAGGCTCTTAGGGTTAGGGTTAGACTCAGGCTCTTAGGGTTAGGGTTAGGTTCAGGCTCTTAGGGTTAGGGTTAGGGTCAGGCTCTTAGGGTTAGGGTTAGGGTCAGGCTCTTAGGGTGAGGGTTAGACTCAGGCTCTTAGGGTTAGGGTTAGACTCAGGCTCTTAGGGTGAGGGTTAGACTCAGGCTCTTAGGGTTAGGGTTAGACTCAGGCTCTTAGGGTTAGGGTTAGACTCAGGCTCTTAGGGTGAGGGTTAGACTCAGGCTCTTAGGGTTAGGGTTAGACTCAGGCTCTTAGGGTTAGGGTTAGACTCAGGCTCTTAGGGTGAGGGTTAGACTCAGGCTCTTAGGGTTAGGGTTAGACTCAGGCTCTTAGGGTTAGGGTTAGGGTCAGGCTCTTAGGGTTAGGGTTAGGGTCAGGCTCTTAGGGTGAGGGTTAGACTCAGGCTCTTAGGGTTAGGGTTAGACTCAGGCTCTTAGGGTGAGGGTTAGACTCAGGCTCTTAGGGTTAGGGTTAGGGTCAGGCTCTTAGGGTTAGGGTTAGGGTCAGGCTCTTAGGGTTAGGGTCAGGCTCTTAGGGTTAGGGTTAGACTCAGTCTCTTAGGGTTAGGGTTAGAGTCAGGCTCTTAGGGTTAGGGTTAGGTTCAGGCTCTTAGGGTTAGGGTTAGGGTCAGGCTCTTAGGGTTAGGGTTAGGGTCAGGCTCTTAGGGTTAGGGTTAGACTCAGGCTCTTAGGGTGAGGGTTAGACTCAGGCTCTTAGGGTGAGGGTTAGACTCAGGCTCTTAGGGTGAGGGTTAGACTCAGGCTCTTAGGGTGAGGGTTAGACTCAGGCTCTTAGGGTGAGGGTTAGACTCAGGCTCTTAGGGTTAGGGTTAGACTCAGGCTCTTAGGGTTACGGTTAGACTCAGGCTCTTAGGGTTACGGTTAGACTCAGGCTCTTAGGGTTAGGGTTAGGGTCAGGCTCTTAGGGTGAGGGTTAGGGTCAGGGTCTTAGGGTGAGGGTTAGACTCAGGCTCTTAGGGTTACGGTTAGACTCAGGCTCTTAGGGTTAGGGTTAGACTCAGGCTCTTAGGCTTAGGGTTAGACTCAGGCTCTTAGGCTTAGGGTTAGACTCAGGCTCTTAGGGTTAGGGTTAGACTCAGGCTCTTAGGGTTAGGGTTAGGGTCAGGCTCTTAGGGTTAGGGTTAGGGTCAGGCTCTTAGGGTTAGGGTTAGACTCAGGCTCTTAGGGTGAGGGTTAGACTCAGGCTCTTAGGGTGAGGGTTAGACTCAGGCTCTTAGGGTGAGGGTTAGACTCAGGCTCTTAGGGTTAGGGTTAGACTCAGGCTCTTAGGGTTAGGGTTAGGGTCAGGCTCTTAGGGTGAGGGTTAGACTCAGGCTCTTAGGGTTAGAGTTAGACTCAGGCTCTTAGAGTGAGGGTTAGACTCAGGCTCTTAGGGTTAGGGTTAGACTCAGGCTCTTAGGGTGAGGGTTAGACTCAGGCTCTTAGGGTTAGGGTTAGACTCAGGCTCTTAGGGTTAGGGTTAGGTTCAGGCTCTTAGGGTTAGGGTTAGGGTCAGGCTCTTAGGGTTAGGGTTAGGGTCAGGCTCTTAGGGTGAGGGTTAGACTCAGGCTCTTAGGGTTAGGGTTAGACTCAGGCTCTTAGGGTGAGGGTTAGACTCAGGCTCTTAGGGTTAGGGTTAGACTCAGGCTCTTAGGGTTAGGGTTAGACTCAGGCTCTTAGGGTGAGGGTTAGACTCAGGCTCTTAGGGTTAGGGTTAGACTCAGGCTCTTAGGGTTAGGGTTAGACTCAGGCTCTTAGGGTGAGGGTTAGACTCAGGCTCTTAGGGTTAGGGTTAGGGTCAGGCTCTTAGGGTTAGGGTTAGGGTCAGGCTCTTAGGGTTAGGGTTAGGGTCAGGCTCTTAGGGTGAGGGTTAGACTCAGGCTCTTAGGGTTAGGGTTAGACTCAGGCTCTTAGGGTGAGGGTTAGACTCAGGCTCTTAGGGTTAGGGTTAGACTCAGGCTCTTAGAGTGAGGGTTAGACTCAGGCTCTTAGGGTTAGGGTTAGGGTCAGGCTCTTAGGGTTAGGGTTAGGGTCAGGCTCTTAGGGTTAGGGTCAGGCTCTTAGGGTTAGGGTTAGACTCAGTCTCTTAGGGTGAGGGTTAGAGTCAGGCTCTTAGGGTTAGGGTTAGGTTCAGGCTCTTAGGGTTAGGGTTAGGGTCAGGCTCTTAGGGTTAGGGTTAGGGTCAGGCTCTTAGGGTTAGGGTTAGACTCAGGCTCGTAGGGTTAGGGTTAGACTCAGGCTCTTAGGGTGAGGGTTAGACTCAGGCTCTTAGGGTGAGGGTTAGACTCAGGCTCTTAGGGTGAGGGTTAGGGTCAGGCTCTTAGGGTTAGGGTTAGACTCAGGCTCTTAGGGTTAGGGTTAGACTCAGGCTCTTAGGGTTAGGGTTAGACTCAGGCTCTTAGGGTTAGGGTTAGACTCAGGCTCTTAGGGTGAGGGTTAGACTCAGGCTCTTAGGGTGAGGGTTAGACTCAGGCTCTTAGGGTGAGGGTTAGACTCAGGCTCTTAGGGTTAGGGTTAGACTCAGGCTCTTAGGGTTAGGGTTAGACTCAGGCTCTTAGGGTTAGGGTTAGGGTCAGGCTCTTAGGGTTAGGGTTAGACTCAGGCTCTAAGGGTGAGGGTTAGGGTCAGGCTCTTAGGGTTAGGGTTAGGGTCAGGCTCTTAGGGTGAGGGTTAGACTCAGGCTCTTAGGGTGAGGGTTAGACTCAGGCTCTTAGGGTTAGGGTTAGACTCAGGCTCTTAGGGTGAGGGTTAGACTCAGGCTCTTAGGGTGAGGGTTAGACTCAGGCTCTTAGGGTGAGGGTTAGACTCAGGCTCTTAGGGTTAGGGTTAGACTCAGGCTCTTAGGGTTAGGGTTAGAGTCAGGCTCTTAGGGTTAGGGTTAGACTCAGGCTCTTAGGGTTAGGGTTAGACTCAGGCTCTTAGGGTGAGGGTTAGACTCAGGCTCTTAGGGTTAGGGTTAGACTCAGGCTCTTAGGGTGAGGGTTAGACTCAGGCTCTTAGGGTGAGGGTTAGACTCAGGCTCTTAGGGTTACGGTTAGACTCAGGCTCTTAGGGTTACGGTTAGACTCAGGCTCTTAGGGTTAGGGTTAGACTCAGGCTCTTAGGGTTAGGGTTAGTGTCAGGCTCTTAGGGTTAGACTCAGGCTCTTAGGGTTAGGGTTAGACTCAGGCTCTTAGGGTTAGGGTTAGGGTCAGGCTCTTAGGGTGAGGGTTAGGGTCAGGCTCTTAGGGTGAGGGTTAGACTCAGGCTCTTAGGGTGAGGGTTAGACTCAGGCTCTTAGGGTGAGGGTTAGACTCAGGCTCTTAGGGTTAGGGTTAGACTCAGGCTCTTAGGGTGAGGGTTAGACTCAGTCTCTTAGGGTTAGGGTTAGACTCAGGCTCTTAGGGTTAGGGTTAGACTCAGGCTCTTAGGGTGAGGGTTAGACTCAGGCTCTTAGGGTGAGGGTTAGACTCTGGCTCTTAGGGTTAGGGTTAGGGTCAGGCTCTTAGGGTTAGGGTTAGGGTCAGGCTCTTAGGGTTAGGGTTAGGGTCAGGCTCTTAGGGTGAGGGTTAGGGTCAGGCTCTTAGGGTTAGGGTTAGACTCAGGCTCTTAGGGTGAGGGTTAGACTCAGGCTCTTAGGGTGAGGGTTAGACTCAGGCTCTTAGGGTTAGGGTTAGACTCAGGCTCTTAGGGTTAGGGTTAGACTCAGGCTCTTAGGGTTAGGGTTAGACTCAGGCTCTTAGGGTGAGGGTTAGATTCAGGCTCTTAGGGTGAGGGTTAGACTCAGGCTCTTAGGGTGAGGGTTAGACTCAGGCTCTTAGGGTGAGGGTTAGACTCAGGCTCTTAGGGTGAGGGTTAGACTCAGGCTCTTAGGGTGAGGGTTAGACTCAGGCTCTTAGGGTGAGGGTTAGACTCAGGCTCTTAGGGTGAGGGTTAGACTCAGGCTCTTAGGGTGAGGGTTAGACTCAGGCTCTTAGGGTTAGGGTTAGACTCAGGCTCTTAGGGTTACGGTTAGACTCAGGCTCTTAGGGTTACGGTTAGACTCAGGCTCTTAGGGTTAGGGTTAGGGTCAGGCTCTTAGGGTGAGGGTTAGGGTCAGGGTCTTAGGGTGAGGGTTAGACTCAGGCTCTTAGGGTTACGGTTAGACTCAGGCTCTTAGGGTTAGGGTTAGACTCAGGCTCTTAGGCTTAGGGTTAGACTCAGGCTCTTAGGCTTAGGGTTAGACTCAGGCTCTTAGGGTTAGGGTTAGACTCAGGCTCTTAGGGTTAGGGTTAGGGTCAGGCTCTTAGGGTTAGGGTTAGGGTCAGGCTCTTAGGGTTAGGGTTAGACTCAGGCTCTTAGGGTGAGGGTTAGACTCAGGCTCTTAGGGTGAGGGTTAGACTCAGGCTCTTAGGGTGAGGGTTAGACTCAGGCTCTTAGGGTTAGGGTTAGACTCAGGCTCTTAGGGTTAGGGTTAGGGTCAGGCTCTTAGGGTGAGGGTTAGACTCAGGCTCTTAGGGTTAGAGTTAGACTCAGGCTCTTAGAGTGAGGGTTAGACTCAGGCTCTTAGGGTTAGGGTTAGACTCAGGCTCTTAGGGTGAGGGTTAGACTCAGGCTCTTAGGGTTAGGGTTAGACTCAGGCTCTTAGGGTTAGGGTTAGGTTCAGGCTCTTAGGGTTAGGGTTAGGGTCAGGCTCTTAGGGTTAGGGTTAGGGTCAGGCTCTTAGGGTGAGGGTTAGACTCAGGCTCTTAGGGTTAGGGTTAGACTCAGGCTCTTAGGGTGAGGGTTAGACTCAGGCTCTTAGGGTTAGGGTTAGACTCAGGCTCTTAGGGTTAGGGTTAGACTCAGGCTCTTAGGGTGAGGGTTAGACTCAGGCTCTTAGGGTTAGGGTTAGACTCAGGCTCTTAGGGTTAGGGTTAGACTCAGGCTCTTAGGGTGAGGGTTAGACTCAGGCTCTTAGGGTTAGGGTTAGGGTCAGGCTCTTAGGGTTAGGGTTAGGGTCAGGCTCTTAGGGTTAGGGTTAGGGTCAGGCTCTTAGGGTGAGGGTTAGACTCAGGCTCTTAGGGTTAGGGTTAGACTCAGGCTCTTAGGGTGAGGGTTAGACTCAGGCTCTTAGGGTTAGGGTTAGACTCAGGCTCTTAGAGTGAGGGTTAGACTCAGGCTCTTAGGGTTAGGGTTAGGGTCAGGCTCTTAGGGTTAGGGTTAGGGTCAGGCTCTTAGGGTTAGGGTCAGGCTCTTAGGGTTAGGGTTAGACTCAGTCTCTTAGGGTTAGGGTTAGAGTCAGGCTCTTAGGGTTAGGGTTAGGTTCAGGCTCTTAGGGTTAGGGTTAGGGTCAGGCTCTTAGGGTTAGGGTTAGGGTCAGGCTCTTAGGGTTAGGGTTAGACTCAGGCTCTTAGGGTTAGGGTTAGACTCAGGCTCTTAGGGTGAGGGTTAGACTCAGGCTCTTAGGGTGAGGGTTAGACTCAGGCTCTTAGGGTGAGGGTTAGACTCAGGCTCTTAGGGTGAGGGTTAGGGTCAGGCTCTTAGGGTTAGGGTTAGACTCAGGCTCTTAGGGTTAGGGTTAGACTCAGGCTCTTAGGGTGAGGGTTAGACTCAGGCTCTTAGGGTTAGGGTTAGACTCAGGCTCTTAGGGTGAGGGTTAGACTCAGGCTCTTAGGGTTAGGGGTAGACTCAGGCTCTTAGGGTGAGGGTTAGACTCAGGCTCTTCGGGTTAGGGTTAGGGTCAGGCTCTTAGGGTTAGGGTTAGGGTCAGGCTCTTAGGGTTAGGGTCAGGCTCTTAGGGTTAGGGTTAGGGTCAGGCTCTTAGGGTTAGGGTTAGACTCAGGCTCTTAGGGTTAGGGTTAGACTCAGGCTCTTAGGGTTAGGGTTAGGGTCAGGCTCTTAGGGTTAGGGTTAGGGTCAGGCTCTTAGGGTTAGAGTTAGGGTCAGGCTCTTAGGGTTAGGGTTAGACTCAGGCTCTTAGGGTTAGGGTTAGACTCAGGCTCTTAGGGTGAGGGTTAGACTCAGGCTCTTAGGGTGAGGGTTAGACTCAGGCTCTTAGGGTTAGGGTTAGACTCAGGCTCTTAGGGTTAGGGTTAGACTCAGGCTCTTAGGGTGAGGGTTAGACTCAGGCTCTTAGGGTTAGGGGTAGACTCAGGCTCTTAGGGTTAGGGTTAGACTCAGGCTCTTAGGGTGAGGGTTAGACTCAGGCTCTTAGGGTTAGGGTTAGTGTCAGGCTCTTAGGGTTAGGGTTAGACTCAGGCTCTTAGGGTTAGGGTTAGGGTCAGGTTCTTAGGGTTAGGGTCAGGCTCTTAGGGTTAGGGTTAGACTCAGGCTCTTAGGGTTAGGGTTAGACTCAGGCTCTTAGGGTTAGGGTTAGACTCAGGCTCTTAGGGTGAGGGTTAGACTCAGGCTCTTAGGGTGAGGGTTAGACTCAGGCTCTTAGGGTTAGGGTTAGACTCAGGCTCTTAGGGTGAGGGTTAGACTCAGGCTCTTAGGGTTAGGGTTAGGGTCAGGCTCTTAGGGTTAGAGTTAGGGTCAGGCTCTTAGGGTTAGGGTTAGACTCAGGCTCTTAGGGTGAGGGTTAGACTCAGGCTCTTAGGGTTAGGGTTAGACTCAGGCTCTTAGGGTTAGGGTTAGGTTCAGGCTCTTAGGGTTAGGGTTAGACTCAGGCTCTTAGGGTTAGGGTTAGACTCAGGCTCTTAGGGTTAGGGTTAGACTCAGGCTCTTAGGGTGAGGGTTAGACTCAGGCTCTTAGGGTGAGGGTTAGGGTCAGGCTCTTAGGGTTAGGGTTAGACTCAGGCTCTTAGGGTTAGGGTTAGACTCAGGCTCTTAGGGTGAGGGTTAGACTCAGGCTCTTAGGGTGAGGGTTAGACTCAGGCTCTTAGGGTGAGGGTTAGACTCAGGCTCTTAGGGTTAGGGTTAGACTCAGGCTCTTAGGGTGAGGGTTAGACTCAGGCTCTTAGGGTTAGGGTTAGAGTCAGGCTCTTAGGGTGAGGGTTAGACTCAGGCTCTTAGGGTGAGGGTTAGACTCAGGCTCTTAGGGTGAGGGTTAGACTCAGGCTCTTAGGGTTAGGGTTAGACTCAGGCTCTTAGGATGAGGGTTAGACTCAGGCTCTTAGGATGAGGGTTAGACTCAGGCTCTTAGGGTTAGGGTTAGACTCAGGCTCTTAGGGTGAGGGTTAGACTCAGGCTCTTAGGGTTAGGGTTAGACTCAGGCTCTTAGGGTTAGGGTTAGACTCAGGCTCTTAGGGTGAGGGTTAGACTCAGGCTCTTAGGGTTAGGGTTAGACTCAGGCTCTTAGGGTGAGGGTTAGACTCAGGCTCTTAAGGTGAGGGTTAGACTCAGGCTCTTAGGGTTAGGGTTAGACTCAGGCTCTTAGGGTGAGGGTTAGACTCAGGCTCTTAGGGTTAGGGTTAGACTCAGGCTCTTAGGGTTAGGGTTAGGTTCAGGCTCTTAGGGTTAGGGTTAGGGTCAGGCTCTTAGGGTTAGGGTTAGGGTCAGGCTCTTAGGGTTAGGGTTAGACTCAGGCTCTTAGGGTTAGGGTTAGACTCAGGCTCTTAGGGTGAGGGTTAGACTCAGGCTCTTAGGGTGAGGGTTAGGGTCAGGCTCTTCGGGTTAGGGTTAGGGTCAGGCTCTTAGGGTTAGGGTTAGGGTCAGGCTCTTAGGGTTAGGGTCAGGCTCTTAGGGTTAGGGTTAGGGTCAGGCTCTTAGGGTTAGGGTTAGACTCAGGCTCTTAGGGTTAGGGTTAGACTCAGGCTCTTAGGGTTAGGGTTAGGGTCAGGCTCTTAGGGTTAGGGTTAGGGTCAGGCTCTTAGGGTTAGAGTTAGGGTCAGGCTCTTAGGGTTAGGGTTAGACTCAGGCTCTTAGGGTTAGGGTTAGACTCAGGCTCTTAGGGTGAGGGTTAGACTCAGGCTCTTAGGGTGAGGGTTAGACTCAGGCTCTTAGGGTTAGGGTTAGACTCAGGCTCTTAGGGTTAGGGTTAGACTCAGGCTCTTAGGGTGAGGGTTAGACTCAGGCTCTTAGGGTTAGGGGTAGACTCAGGCTCTTAGGGTTAGGGTTAGACTCAGGCTCTTAGGGTGAGGGTTAGACTCAGGCTCTTAGGGTTAGGGTTAGTGTCAGGCTCTTAGGGTTAGGGTTAGACTCAGGCTCTTAGGGTTAGGGTTAGGGTCAGGTTCTTAGGGTTAGGGTCAGGCTCTTAGGGTTAGGGTTAGACTCAGGCTCTTAGGGTTAGGGTTAGACTCAGGCTCTTAGGGTTAGGGTTAGACTCAGGCTCTTAGGGTGAGGGTTAGACTCAGGCTCTTAGGGTGAGGGTTAGACTCAGGCTCTTAGGGTGAGGGTTAGACTCAGGCTCTTAGGGTTAGGGTTAGGGTCAGGCTCTTAGGGTTAGAGTTAGGGTCAGGCTCTTAGGGTTAGGGTTAGACTCAGGCTCTTAGGGTGAGGGTTAGACTCAGGCTCTTAGGGTTAGGGTTAGACTCAGGCTCTTAGGGTTAGGGTTAGGTTCAGGCTCTTAGGGTTAGGGTTAGACTCAGGCTCTTAGGGTTAGGGTTAGACTCAGGCTCTTAGGGTTAGGGTTAGACTCAGGCTCTTAGGGTGAGGGTTAGACTCAGGCTCTTAGGGTGAGGGTTAGACTCAGGCTCTTAGGGTTAGGGTTAGACTCAGGCTCTTAGGGTTAGGGTTAGACTCAGGCTCTTAGGGTGAGGGTTAGACTCAGGCTCTTAGGGTGAGGGTTAGACTCAGGCTCTTAGGGTGAGGGTTAGACTCAGGCTCTTAGGGTTAGGGTTAGACTCAGGCTCTTAGGGTGAGGGTTAGACTCAGGCTCTTAGGGTTAGGGTTAGAGTCAGGCTCTTAGGGTGAGGGTTAGACTCAGGCTCTTAGGGTGAGGGTTAGACTCAGGCTCTTAGGGTGAGGGTTAGACTCAGGCTCTTAGGGTTAGGGTTAGACTCAGGCTCTTAGGATGAGGGTTAGGGTCAGGCTCTTAGGATGAGGGTTAGACTCAGGCTCTTAGGGTTAGGGTTAGACTCAGGCTCTTAGGGTGAGGGTTAGACTCAGGCTCTTAGGGTTAGGGTTAGACTCAGGCTCTTAGGGTTAGGGTTAGACTCAGGCTCTTAGGGTGAGGGTTAGACTCAGGCTCTTAGGGTTAGGGTTAGACTCAGGCTCTTAGGGTGAGGGTTAGACTCAGGCTCTTAGGGTGAGGGTTAGACTCAGGCTCTTAAGGTGAGGGTTAGACTCAGGCTCTTAGGGTTAGGGTTAGACTCAGGCTCTTAGGGTGAGGGTTAGACTCAGGATCTTAGGGTTAGGGTTAGACTCAGGCTCTTAGGGTTAGGGTTAGGTTCAGGCTCTTAGGGTTAGGGTTAGGGTCAGGCTCTTAGGGTTAGGGTTAGGGTCAGGCTCTTAGGGTTAGGGTTAGACTCAGGCTCTTAGGGTTAGGGTTAGACTCAGGCTCTTAGGGTGAGGGTTAGACTCAGGCTCTTAGGGTGAGGGTTAGACTCAGGCTCTTAGGGTTAGGGTTAGACTCAGGCTCTTAGGGTGAGGGTTAGACTCAGGCTCTTAGGGTTAGGGTTAGACTCAGGCTCTTAGGGTGAGGGTTAGACTCAGGCTCTTAGAGTGAGGGTTAGACTCAGGCTCTTAGGGTTAGGGTTAGACTCAGGCTCTTAGGGTTAGGGTTAGGGTCAGGCTCTTAGGGTGAGGGTTAGACTCAGGTTCTTAGGGTGAGGGTTAGACTCAGGCTCTTAGGGTGAGGGTTAGACTCAGGCTCTTAGGGTGAGGGTTAGACTCAGGCTCTTAGGGTTAGGGTTAGACTCAGGCTCTTAGGGTTAGGGTTAGACTCAGGCTCTTAGGGTGAAGGTTAGACTCAGGCTCTTAGGGTTAGGGTTAAACTCAGGCTCTTAGGGTTAGGGTTAGACTCAGGCTCTTAGGGTGAGGGTTAGACTCAGGCTCTTAGGGTTAGGGTTAGACTCAGGCTCTTAGGGTTAGGGTTAGACTCAGGCTCTTAGGGTGAGGGTTAGACTCAGGCTCTTAGGGTTAGAGTTAAACTCAGGCTCTTAGGGTGAGGGTTAGACTCAGGCTCTTAGGGTTAGGGTTAGACTCAGGCTCTTAGGGTTAGGGATAGACTCAGGCTCTTAGGGTTAGGCTTAGACTCAGGCTCTTAGGGTGAGGGTTAGACTCAGGCTCTTAGGGTTAGGGTTAGACTCAGGCTCTTAGGGTGAGGGTTAGACTCAGGCTCTTAGGGTGAGGGTTAGACTCAGGCTCTTAGGGTTAGGGTTAGACTCAGGCTCTTAGGGTGAGGGTTAGACTCAGGCTCTTAGGGTGAGGGTTAGACTCAGGCTCTTAGGGTGAGGGTTAGACTCAGGCTCTTAGGGTGAGGGTTAGACTCAGGCTCTTAGGGTTAGGGTTAGACTCAGGCTCTTAGGGTTAGGGTTAGAGTCAGGCTCTTAGGGTTAGGGTTAGACTCAGGCTCTTAGGGTTAGGGTTAGACTCAGGCTCTTAGGGTGAGGGTTAGACTCAGGCTCTTAGGGTTAGGGTTAGACTCAGGCTCTTAGGGTGAGGGTTAGACTCAGGCTCTTAGGGTGAGGGTTAGACTCAGGCTCTTAGGGTTACGGTTAGACTCAGGCTCTTAGGGTTAGGGTTAGACTCAGGCTCTTAGGGTTAGGGTTAGTTTCAGGCTCTTAGGGTTAGACTCAGGCTCTTAGGGTTAGGGTTAGACTCAGGCTCTTAGGGTTAGGGTTAGGGTCAGGCTCTTAGGGTGAGGGTTAGGGTCAGGCTCTTAGGGTGAGGGTTAGACTCAGGCTCTTAGGGTGAGGGTTAGACTCAGGCTCTTAGGGTGAGGGTTAGACTCAGGCTCTTAGGGTTAGGGTTAGACTCAGGCTCTTAGGGTGAGGGTTAGACTCAGTCTCTTAGGGTTAGGGTTAGACTCAGGCTCTTAGGGTTAGGGTTAGACTCAGGCTCTTAGGGTTAGGGTTAGACTCAGGCTCTTAGGGTGAGGGTTAGACTCAGGCTCTTAGGGTTAGGGTTAGACTCAGGCTCTTAGGGTGAGGGTTAGACTCAGGCTCTTAGGGTGAGGGTTAGACTCAGGCTCTTAGGGTTAGGGTTAGGGTCAGGCTCTTAGGGTTAGGGTTAGACTCAGGCTCTTAGGGTGAGGGTTAGACTCAGGCTCTTAGGGTGAGGGTTAGACTCAGGCTCTTAGGGTTAGGGTTAGACTCAGGCTCTTAGGGTTAGGGTTAGACTCAGGCTCTTAGGATGAGGGTTAGGGTCAGGCTCTTAGGATGAGGGTTAGACTCAGGCTCTTAGGGTTAGGGTTAGACTCAGGCTCTTAGGGTGAGGGTTAGACTCAGGCTCTTAGGGTTAGGGTTAGACTCAGGCTCTTAGGGTTAGGGTTAGACTCAGGCTCTTAGGGTGAGGGTTAGACTCAGGCTCTTAGGGTTAGGGTTAGACTCAGGCTCTTAGGGTGAGGGTTAGACTCAGGCTCTTAGGGTGAGGGTTAGACTCAGGCTCTTAAGGTGAGGGTTAGACTCAGGCTCTTAGGGTTAGGGTTAGACTCAGGCTCTTAGGGTGAGGGTTAGACTCAGGATCTTAGGGTTAGGGTTAGACTCAGGCTCTTAGGGTTAGGGTTAGGTTCAGGCTCTTAGGGTTAGGGTTAGGGTCAGGCTCTTAGGGTTAGGGTTAGGGTCAGGCTCTTAGGGTTAGGGTTAGACTCAGGCTCTTAGGGTTAGGGTTAGACTCAGGCTCTTAGGGTGAGGGTTAGACTCAGGCTCTTAGGGTGAGGGTTAGACTCAGGCTCTTAGGGTTAGGGTTAGACTCAGGCTCTTAGGGTGAGGGTTAGACTCAGGCTCTTAGGGTTAGGGTTAGACTCAGGCTCTTAGGGTGAGGGTTAGACTCAGGCTCTTAGAGTGAGGGTTAGACTCAGGCTCTTAGGGTTAGGGTTAGACTCAGGCTCTTAGGGTTAGGGTTAGGGTCAGGCTCTTAGGGTGAGGGTTAGACTCAGGTTCTTAGGGTGAGGGTTAGACTCAGGCTCTTAGGGTGAGGGTTAGACTCAGGCTCTTAGGGTGAGGGTTAGACTCAGGCTCTTAGGGTTAGGGTTAGACTCAGGCTCTTAGGGTTAGGGTTAGACTCAGGCTCTTAGGGTGAAGGTTAGACTCAGGCTCTTAGGGTTAGGGTTAAACTCAGGCTCTTAGGGTTAGGGTTAGACTCAGGCTCTTAGGGTGAGGGTTAGACTCAGGCTCTTAGGGTTAGGGTTAGACTCAGGCTCTTAGGGTTAGGGTTAGACTCAGGCTCTTAGGGTGAGGGTTAGACTCAGGCTCTTAGGGTTAGAGTTAAACTCAGGCTCTTAGGGTGAGGGTTAGACTCAGGCTCTTAGGGTTAGGGTTAGACTCAGGCTCTTAGGGTTAGGGATAGACTCAGGCTCTTAGGGTTAGGCTTAGACTCAGGCTCTTAGGGTGAGGGTTAGACTCAGGCTCTTAGGGTTAGGGTTAGACTCAGGCTCTTAGGGTGAGGGTTAGACTCAGGCTCTTAGGGTGAGGGTTAGACTCAGGCTCTTAGGGTTAGGGTTAGACTCAGGCTCTTAGGGTGAGGGTTAGACTCAGGCTCTTAGGGTGAGGGTTAGACTCAGGCTCTTAGGGTGAGGGTTAGACTCAGGCTCTTAGGGTGAGGGTTAGACTCAGGCTCTTAGGGTTAGGGTTAGACTCAGGCTCTTAGGGTTAGGGTTAGAGTCAGGCTCTTAGGGTTAGGGTTAGACTCAGGCTCTTAGGGTTAGGGTTAGACTCAGGCTCTTAGGGTGAGGGTTAGACTCAGGCTCTTAGGGTTAGGGTTAGACTCAGGCTCTTAGGGTGAGGGTTAGACTCAGGCTCTTAGGGTGAGGGTTAGACTCAGGCTCTTAGGGTTACGGTTAGACTCAGGCTCTTAGGGTTAGGGTTAGACTCAGGCTCTTAGGGTTAGGGTTAGTTTCAGGCTCTTAGGGTTAGACTCAGGCTCTTAGGGTTAGGGTTAGACTCAGGCTCTTAGGGTTAGGGTTAGGGTCAGGCTCTTAGGGTGAGGGTTAGGGTCAGGCTCTTAGGGTGAGGGTTAGACTCAGGCTCTTAGGGTGAGGGTTAGACTCAGGCTCTTAGGGTGAGGGTTAGACTCAGGCTCTTAGGGTTAGGGTTAGACTCAGGCTCTTAGGGTGAGGGTTAGACTCAGTCTCTTAGGGTTAGGGTTAGACTCAGGCTCTTAGGGTTAGGGTTAGACTCAGGCTCTTAGGGTTAGGGTTAGACTCAGGCTCTTGGGGTGAGGGTTAGACTCTGGCTCTTAGGGTTAGGGTTAGGGTCAGGCTCTTAGGGTTAGGGTTAGGGTCAGGCTCTTAGGGTTAGGTTTAGGGTCAGGCTCTTAGGGTTAGGGTTAGGGTCAGGCTCTTAGGGTTAGGGTTAGACTCAGGCTCTTAGGGTGAGGGTTAGACTCAGGCTCTTAGGGTGAGGGTTAGGGTCAGGCTCTTAGGGTTAGGGTTAGACTCAGGCTCTTAGGGTTAGGGTTAGACTCAGGCTCTTAGGGTTAGGGTTAGGGTCAGGCTCTTAGGGTGAGGGTTAGACTCAGGCTCTTAGGGTTAGGGTTAGACTCAGGCTCTTAGGGTGAGGGTTAGACTCAGGCTCTTAGGGTGAGGGTTAGACTCAGGCTCTTAGGGTTAGGGTTAGACTCAGGCTCTTAGGGTGAGGGTTAGACTCAGGCTCTTAGGGTGAGGGTTAGACTCAGGCTCTTAGGGTGAGGGTTAGACTCAGGCTCTTAGGGTGAGGGTTAGACTCAGGCTCTTAGGGTTAGGGTTAGACTCAGGCTCTTAGGGTTACGGTTAGACTCAGGCTCTTAGGGTTAGGGTTAGACTCAGGCTCTTAGGGTTAGGGTTAGACTCAGGCTCTTAGGGTGAGGGTTAGACTCAGGCTCTTAGGGTTAGGGTTAGACTCAGGCTCTTAGGGTGAGGGTTAGACTCAGGCTCTTAGGGTGAGGGTTAGACTCAGGCTCTTAGGGTTAGGGTTAGACTCAGGCTCTTAGGGTGAGGGTTAGACTCAGGCTCTTAGGGTGAGGGTTAGACTCAGGCTCTTAGGGTGAGGGTTAGGGTCAGGCTCTTAGGGTGAGGGTTAGGGTCAGGCTCTTAGGGTGAGGGTTAGACTCAGGCTCTTAGGGTGAGGGTTAGACTCAGGCTCTTAGGGTTAGGGTTAGACTCAGGCTCTTAGGGTGAGGGTTAGACTCAGTCTCTTAGGGTTAGGGTTAGACTCAGGCTCTTAGGGTTAGGGTTAGACTCAGGCTCTTAGGGTGAGGGTTAGACTCAGGCTCTTGGGGTGAGGGTTAGACTCTGGCTCTTAGGGTGAGGGTTAGGGTCAGGCTCTTAGGGTTAGGGTTAGGGTCAGGCTCTTAGGGTTAGGGTTAGGGTCAGGCTCTTAGGGTTAGGGTTAGGGTCAGGCTCTTAGGGTGAGGGTTAGACTCAGGCTCTTAGGGTGAGGGTTAGACTCAGGCTCTTAGGGTGAGGGTTAGGGTCAGGCTCTTAGGGTTAGGGTTAGGGTCAGGCTCTTAGGGTTAGGGTTAGACTCAGGCTCTTAGGGTGAGGGTTAGACTCAGGCTCTTAGGGTTAGGGTTAGACTCAGGCTCTTAGGGTGAGGGTTAGACTCAGGCTCTTAGGGTGAGGGTTAGACTCAGGCTCTTAGGGTTAGGGTTAGGGTCAGGCTCTTCGGGTTAGGGTTAGGGTCAGGCTCTTAGGGTTAGGGTTAGGGTCAGGCTCTTAGGGTGAGGGTTAGACTCAGGCTCTTAGGGTTAGGGTTAGACTCAGGCTCTTAGGGTTACGGTTAGACTCAGGCTCTTAGGGTTAGGGTTAGACTCAGGCTCTTAGGGTTAGGGTTAGACTCAGGCTCTTAGGGTGAGGGTTAGACTCAGGCTCTTAGGGTTAGGGTTAGACTCAGGCTCTTAGGGTGAGGGTTAGACTCAGGCTCTTAGGGTGAGGGTTAGACTCAGGCTCTTAGGGTTAGGGTTAGACTCAGGCTCTTAGGGTTACGGTTAGACTCAGGCTCTTAGGGTTACGGTTAGACTCAGGCTCTTAGGGTTAGGGTTAGACTCAGGCTCTTAGGGTTAGGGTTAGACTCAGGCTCTTAGGGTGAGGGTTAGACTCAGGCTCTTAGGGTTAGGGTTAGACTCAGGCTCTTAGGGTGAGGGTTAGACTCAGGCTCTTAGGGTTAGGGTTAGACTCAGGCTCTTAGGGTGAGGGTTAGACTCAGGCTCTTAGGGTTAGGGTTAGGGTCAGGCTCTTAGGGTGAGGGTTAGGGTCAGGCTCTTAGGGTGAGGGTTAGGGTCAGGCTCTTAGGGTGAGGGTTAGACTCAGGCTCTTAGGGTGAGGGTTAGACTCAGGCTCTTAGGGTTAGGGTTAGACTCAGGCTCTTAGGGTGAGGGTTAGACTCAGTCTCTTAGGGTTAGGGTTAGACTCAGGCTCTTAGGGTTAGGGTTAGACTCAGGCTCTTAGGGTGAGGGTTAGACTCAGGCTCTTGGGGTGAGGGTTAGACTCTGGCTCTTAGGGTGAGGGTTAGGGTCAGGCTCTTAGGGTTAGGGTTAGGGTCAGGCTCTTAGGGTTAGGGTTAGGGTCAGGCTCTTAGGGTTAGGGTTAGGGTCAGGCTCTTAGGGTGAGGGTTAGACTCAGGCTCTTAGGGTGAGGGTTAGACTCAGGCTCTTAGGGTGAGGGTTAGGGTCAGGCTCTTAGGGTTAGGGTTAGACTCAGGCTCTTAGGGTTAGGGTTAGACTCAGGCTCTTAGGGTGAGGGTTAGACTCAGGCTCTTAGGGTTAGGGTTAGACTCAGGCTCTTAGGGTGAGGGTTAGACTCAGGCTCTTAGGGTGAGGGTTAGACTCAGGCTCTTAGGGTTAGGGTTAGGGTCAGGCTCTTCGGGTTAGGGTTAGGGTCAGGCTCTTAGGGTTAGGGTTAGGGTCAGGCTCTTAGGGTGAGGGTTAGACTCAGGCTCTTAGGGTTAGGGTTAGACTCAGGCTCTTAGGGTTACGGTTAGACTCAGGCTCTTAGGGTTAGGGTTAGACTCAGGCTCTTAGGGTTAGGGTTAGACTCAGGCTCTTAGGGTGAGGGTTAGACTCAGGCTCTTAGGGTTAGGGTTAGACTCAGGCTCTTAGGGTGAGGGTTAGACTCAGGCTCTTAGGGTGAGGGTTAGACTCAGGCTCTTAGGGTTAGGGTTAGACTCAGGCTCTTAGGGTGAGGGTTAGACTCAGGCTCTTAGGGTGAGGGTTAGACTCAGGCTCTTAGGGTTAGGGTTAGACTCAGGCTCTTAGGGTTAGGGTTAGACTCAGGCTCTTAGGGTTAGGGTTAGACTCAGGCTCTTAGGGTTAGGGTTAGACTCAGGCTCTTAGGGTTAGGGTTAGGGTCAGGCTCTTAGGGTTAGGGTTAGACTCAGGCTCTTAGGGTGAGGGTTAGGGTCAGGCTCTTAGGGTTAGGGTTAGGGTCAGGCTCTTAGGGTGAGGGTTAGACTCAGGCTCTTAGGGTTAGGGTTAGACTCAGGCTCTTAGGGTGAGGGTTAGACTCAGGCTCTTAGGGTGAGGGTTAGACTCAGGCTCTTAGGGTGAGGGTTAGACTCAGGCTCTTAGGGTGAGGGTTAGACTCAGGCTCTTAGGGTGAGGGTTAGACTCAGGCTCTTAGGGTTAGGGTTAGAGTCAGGCTCTTAGGGTTAGGGTTAGACTCAGGCTCTTAGGGTGAGGGTTAGACTCAGGCTCTTAGGGTGAGGGTTAGACTCAGGCTCTTAGGGTTAGGGTTAGACTCAGGCTCTTAGGGTGAGGGTTAGACTCAGGCTCTTAGGGTGAGGGTTAGACTCAGGCTCTTAGGGTTACGGTTAGACTCAGGCTCTTAGGGTTAGGGTTAGACTCAGGCTCTTAGGGTTAGGGTTAGTGTCAGGCTCTTAGGGTTAGACTCAGGCTCTTAGGGTTAGGGTTAGACTCAGGCTCTTAGGGTTAGGGTTAGGGTCAGGCTCTTAGGGTGAGGGTTAGACTCAGGCTCTTAGGGTGAGGGTTAGACTCAGGCTCTTAGGGTGAGGGTTAGACTCAGGCTCTTAGGGTGAGGGTTAGACTCAGGCTCTTAGGGTGAGGGTTAGACTCAGGCTCTTAGGGTTAGGGTTAGACTCAGGCTCTTAGGGTTAGGGTTAGAGTCAGGCTCTTAGGGTTAGGGTTAGACTCAGGCTCTTAGGGTGAGGGTTAGACTCAGGCTCTTAGGGTGAGGGTTAGACTCAGGCTCTTAGGGTGAGGGTTAGACTCAGGCTCTTAGGGTTAGGGTTAGACTCAGGCTCTTAGGGTGAGGGTTAGACTCAGGCTCTTAGGGTTAGGGTTAGACTCAGGCTCTTAGGGTGAGGGTTAGACTCAGGCTCTTAGAGTGAGGGTTAGACTCAGGCTCTTAGGGTTAGGGTTAGACTCAGGCTCTTAGGGTTAGGGTTAGGGTCAGGCTCTTAGGGTGAGGGTTAGACTCAGGTTCTTAGGGTGAGGGTTAGACTCAGGCTCTTAGGGTGAGGGTTAGACTCAGGCTCTTAGGGTGAGGGTTAGACTCAGGCTCTTAGGGTTAGGGTTAGACTCAGGCTCTTAGGGTTAGGGTTAGACTCAGGCTCTTAGGGTGAGGGTTAGACTCAGGCTCTTAGGGTTAGGGTTAAACTCAGGCTCTTAGGGTTAGGGTTAGACTCAGGCTCTTAGGGTGAGGGTTAGACTCAGGCTCTTAGGGTTAGGGTTAGACTCAGGCTCTTAGGGTTAGGGTTAGACTCAGGCTCTTAGGGTGAGGGTTAGACTCAGGCTCTTAGGGTTAGAGTTAAACTCAGGCTCTTAGGGTGAGGGTTAGACTCAGGCTCTTAGGGTTAGGGTTAGACTCAGGCTCTTAGGGTTAGGGATAGACTCAGGCTCTTAGGGTTAGGCTTAGACTCAGGCTCTTAGGGTGAGGGTTAGACTCAGGCTCTTAGGGTTAGGGTTAGACTCAGGCTCTTAGGGTGAGGGTTAGACTCAGGCTCTTAGGGTTAGGGTTAGACTCAGGCTCTTAGGGTGAGGGTTAGACTCAGGCTCTTAGGGTTAGGGTTAGACTCAGGCTCTTAGGGTGAGGGTTAGACTCAGGCTCTTAGGGTTAGGGTTAGACTCAGGCTCTTAGGGTGAGGGTTAGACTCAGGCTCTTAGGGTGAGGGTTAGACTCAGGCTCTTAGGGTGAGGGTTAGACTCAGGCTCTTAGGGTTAGGGTTAGACTCAGGCTCTTAGGGTTAGGGTTAGACTCAGGCTCTTAGGGTTAGGGTTAGGGTCAGGCTCTTAGGGTTAGGGTTAGACTCAGGCTCTTAGGGTTAGGGTTAGGGTCAGGCTCTTAGGGTGAGGGTTAGACTCAGGCTCTTAGGGTGAGGGTTAGACTCAGGCTCTTAGGGTTAGGGTTAGACTCAGGCTCTTAGGGTGAGGGTTAGACTCAGGCTCTTAGGGTGAGGGTTAGACTCAGGCTCTTAGGGTGAGGGTTAGACTCAGGCTCTTAGGGTGAGGGTTAGACTCAGGCTCTTAGGGTTAGGGTTAGACTCAGGCTCTTAGGGTTAGGGTTAGAGTCAGGCTCTTAGGGTTAGGGTTAGACTCAGGCTCTTAGGGTTAGGGTTAGACTCAGGCTCTTAGGGTGAGGGTTAGACTCAGGCTCTTAGGGTTAGGGTTAGACTCAGGCTCTTAGGGTGAGGGTTAGACTCAGGCTCTTAGGGTGAGGGTTAGACTCAGGCTCTTAGGGTTACGGTTAGACTCAGGCTCTTAGGGTTAGGGTTAGACTCAGGCTCTTAGGGTTAGGGTTAGTTTCAGGCTCTTAGGGTTAGACTCAGGCTCTTAGGGTTAGGGTTAGACTCAGGCTCTTAGGGTTAGGGTTAGGGTCAGGCTCTTAGGGTGAGGGTTAGGGTCAGGCTCTTAGGATGAGGGTTAGACTCAGGCTCTTAGGGTGAGGGTTAGACTCAGGCTCTTAGGGTGAGGGTTAGACTCAGGCTCTTAGGGTTAGGGTTAGACTCAGGCTCTTAGGGTGAGGGTTAGACTCAGTCTCTTAGGGTTAGGGTTAGACTCAGGCTCTTAGGGTTAGGGTTAGACTCAGGCTCTTAGGGTTAGGGTTAGACTCAGGCTCTTGGGGTGAGGGTTAGACTCAGGCTCTTAGGGTTAGGGTTAGGGTCAGGCTCTTAGGGTTAGGGTTAGGGTCAGGCTCTTAGGGTTAGGTTTAGGGTCAGGCTCTTAGGGTTAGGGTTAGGGTCAGGCTCTTAGGGTTAGGGTTAGACTCAGGCTCTTAGGGTGAGGGTTAGACTCAGGCTCTTAGGGTGAGGGTTAGGGTCAGGCTCTTAGGGTTAGGGTTAGACTCAGGCTCTTAGGGTTAGGGTTAGACTCAGGCTCTTAGGGTTAGGGTTAGGGTCAGGCTCTTAGGGTGAGGGTTAGACTCAGGCTCTTAGGGTTAGGGTTAGACTCAGGCTCTTAGGGTGAGGGTTAGACTCAGGCTCTTAGGGTGAGGGTTAGACTCAGGCTCTTAGGGTTAGGGTTAGACTCAGGCTCTTAGGGTGAGGGTTAGACTCAGGCTCTTAGGGTGAGGGTTAGACTCAGGCTCTTAGGGTGAGGGTTAGACTCAGGCTCTTAGGGTTAGGGTTAGACTCAGGCTCTTAGGGTTACGGTTAGACTCAGGCTCTTAGGGTTACGGTTAGACTCAGGCTCTTAGGGTTAGGGTTAGACTCAGGCTCTTAGGGTTAGGGTTAGACTCAGGCTCTTAGGGTGAGGGTTAGACTCAGGCTCTTAGGGTTAGGGTTAGACTCAGGCTCTTAGGGTGAGGGTTAGACTCAGGCTCTTAGGGTTAGGGTTAGACTCAGGCTCTTAGGGTGAGGGTTAGACTCAGGCTCTTAGGGTTAGGGTTAGGGTCAGGCTCTTAGGGTGAGGGTTAGGGTCAGGCTCTTAGGGTGAGGGTTAGGGTCAGGCTCTTAGGGTGAGGGTTAGACTCAGGCTCTTAGGGTGAGGGTTAGACTCAGGCTCTTAGGGTTAGGGTTAGACTCAGGCTCTTAGGGTGAGGGTTAGACTCAGGCTCTTAGGGTGAGGGTTAGACTCAGGCTCTTAGGGTTAGGGTTAGGGTCAGGCTCTTCGGGTTAGGGTTAGGGTCAGGCTCTTAGGGTTAGGGTTAGGGTCAGGCTCTTAGGGTGAGGGTTAGACTCAGGCTCTTAGGGTTAGGGTTAGACTCAGGCTCTTAGGGTTACGGTTAGACTCAGGCTCTTAGGGTTAGGGTTAGACTCAGGCTCTTAGGGTTAGGGTTAGACTCAGGCTCTTAGGGTGAGGGTTAGACTCAGGCTCTTAGGGTTAGGGTTAGACTCAGGCTCTTAGGGTGAGGGTTAGACTCAGGCTCTTAGGGTGAGGGTTAGACTCAGGCTCTTAGGGTTAGGGTTAGACTCAGGCTCTTAGGGTGAGGGTTAGACTCAGGCTCTTAGGGTGAGGGTTAGACTCAGGCTCTTAGGGTTAGGGTTAGACTCAGGCTCTTAGGGTTAGGGTTAGACTCAGGCTCTTAGGGTTAGGGTTAGACTCAGGCTCTTAGGGTTAGGGTTAGACTCAGGC
Organism: Falco punctatus; assembly: GCF_963210335.1. NCBI lineage: Eukaryota > Metazoa > Chordata > Aves > Falconiformes > Falconidae > Falco > Falco punctatus. The sequence continues at coordinate 181,998 of NW_027660336.1, forward strand.
TCTTAGGGTTAGGGTTAGGGTCAGGCTCTTAGGGTTAGGGTTAGACTCAGGCTCTTAGGGTGAGGGTTAGGGTCAGGCTCTTAGGGTTAGGGTTAGGGTCAGGCTCTTAGGGTGAGGGTTAGACTCAGGCTCTTAGGGTTAGGGTTAGACTCAGGCTCTTAGGGTGAGGGTTAGACTCAGGCTCTTAGGGTGAGGGTTAGACTCAGGCTCTTAGGGTGAGGGTTAGACTCAGGCTCTTAGGGTGAGGGTTAGACTCAGGCTCTTAGGGTGAGGGTTAGACTCAGGCTCTTAGGGTTAGGGTTAGAGTCAGGCTCTTAGGGTTAGGGTTAGACTCAGGCTCTTAGGGTGAGGGTTAGACTCAGGCTCTTAGGGTGAGGGTTAGACTCAGGCTCTTAGGGTTAGGGTTAGACTCAGGCTCTTAGGGTGAGGGTTAGACTCAGGCTCTTAGGGTGAGGGTTAGACTCAGGCTCTTAGGGTTACGGTTAGACTCAGGCTCTTAGGGTTAGGGTTAGACTCAGGCTCTTAGGGTTAGGGTTAGTGTCAGGCTCTTAGGGTTAGACTCAGGCTCTTAGGGTTAGGGTTAGACTCAGGCTCTTAGGGTTAGGGTTAGGGTCAGGCTCTTAGGGTGAGGGTTAGACTCAGGCTCTTAGGGTGAGGGTTAGACTCAGGCTCTTAGGGTGAGGGTTAGACTCAGGCTCTTAGGGTGAGGGTTAGACTCAGGCTCTTAGGGTGAGGGTTAGACTCAGGCTCTTAGGGTTAGGGTTAGACTCAGGCTCTTAGGGTTAGGGTTAGAGTCAGGCTCTTAGGGTTAGGGTTAGACTCAGGCTCTTAGGGTGAGGGTTAGACTCAGGCTCTTAGGGTGAGGGTTAGACTCAGGCTCTTAGGGTGAGGGTTAGACTCAGGCTCTTAGGGTTAGGGTTAGACTCAGGCTCTTAGGGTGAGGGTTAGACTCAGGCTCTTAGGGTTAGGGTTAGACTCAGGCTCTTAGGGTGAGGGTTAGACTCAGGCTCTTAGAGTGAGGGTTAGACTCAGGCTCTTAGGGTTAGGGTTAGACTCAGGCTCTTAGGGTTAGGGTTAGGGTCAGGCTCTTAGGGTGAGGGTTAGACTCAGGTTCTTAGGGTGAGGGTTAGACTCAGGCTCTTAGGGTGAGGGTTAGACTCAGGCTCTTAGGGTGAGGGTTAGACTCAGGCTCTTAGGGTTAGGGTTAGACTCAGGCTCTTAGGGTTAGGGTTAGACTCAGGCTCTTAGGGTGAGGGTTAGACTCAGGCTCTTAGGGTTAGGGTTAAACTCAGGCTCTTAGGGTTAGGGTTAGACTCAGGCTCTTAGGGTGAGGGTTAGACTCAGGCTCTTAGGGTTAGGGTTAGACTCAGGCTCTTAGGGTTAGGGTTAGACTCAGGCTCTTAGGGTGAGGGTTAGACTCAGGCTCTTAGGGTTAGAGTTAAACTCAGGCTCTTAGGGTGAGGGTTAGACTCAGGCTCTTAGGGTTAGGGTTAGACTCAGGCTCTTAGGGTTAGGGATAGACTCAGGCTCTTAGGGTTAGGCTTAGACTCAGGCTCTTAGGGTGAGGGTTAGACTCAGGCTCTTAGGGTTAGGGTTAGACTCAGGCTCTTAGGGTGAGGGTTAGACTCAGGCTCTTAGGGTTAGGGTTAGACTCAGGCTCTTAGGGTGAGGGTTAGACTCAGGCTCTTAGGGTTAGGGTTAGACTCAGGCTCTTAGGGTGAGGGTTAGACTCAGGCTCTTAGGGTTAGGGTTAGACTCAGGCTCTTAGGGTGAGGGTTAGACTCAGGCTCTTAGGGTGAGGGTTAGACTCAGGCTCTTAGGGTGAGGGTTAGACTCAGGCTCTTAGGGTTAGGGTTAGACTCAGGCTCTTAGGGTTAGGGTTAGACTCAGGCTCTTAGGGTTAGGGTTAGACTCAGGCTCTTAGGGTTAGGGTTAGACTCAGGCTCTTAGGGTTAGGGTTAGGGTCAGGCTCTTAGGGTGAGGGTTAGACTCAGGCTCTTAGGGTGAGGGTTAGACTCAGGCTCTTAGGGTTAGGGTTAGACTCAGGCTCTTAGGGTGAGGGTTAGACTCAGGCTCTTAGGGTGAGGGTTAGACTCAGGCTCTTAGGGTGAGGGTTAGACTCAGGCTCTTAGGGTTAGGGTTAGACTCAGGCTCTTAGGGTTAGGGTTAGAGTCAGGCTCTTAGGGTTAGGGTTAGACTCAGGCTCTTAGGGTTAGGGTTAGACTCAGGCTCTTAGGGTGAGGGTTAGACTCAGGCTCTTAGGGTTAGGGTTAGACTCAGGCTCTTAGGGTGAGGGTTAGACTCAGGCTCTTAGGGTGAGGGTTAGACTCAGGCTCTTAGGGTTACGGTTAGACTCAGGCTCTTAGGGTTAGGGTTAGACTCAGGCTCTTAGGGTTAGGGTTAGTTTCAGGCTCTTAGGGTTAGACTCAGGCTCTTAGGGTTAGGGTTAGACTCAGGCTCTTAGGGTTAGGGTTAGGGTCAGGCTCTTAGGGTGAGGGTTAGGGTCAGGCTCTTAGGGTGAGGGTTAGACTCAGGCTCTTAGGGTGAGGGTTAGGGTCAGGCTCTTAGGGTGAGGGTTAGACTCAGGCTCTTAGGGTTAGGGTTAGACTCAGGCTCTTAGGGTGAGGGTTAGACTCAGTCTCTTAGGGTTAGGGTTAGACTCAGGCTCTTAGGGTTAGGGTTAGACTCAGGCTCTTAGGGTTAGGGTTAGACTCAGGCTCTTGGGGTGAGGGTTAGACTCAGGCTCTTAGGGTTAGGGTTAGGGTCAGGCTCTTAGGGTTAGGGTTAGGGTCAGGCTCTTAGGGTTAGGTTTAGGGTCAGGCTCTTAGGGTTAGGGTTAGGGTCAGGCTCTTAGGGTTAGGGTTAGACTCAGGCTCTTAGGGTGAGGGTTAGACTCAGGCTCTTAGGGTGAGGGTTAGGGTCAGGCTCTTAGGGTTAGGGTTAGACTCAGGCTCTTAGGGTTAGGGTTAGACTCAGGCTCTTAGGGTTAGGGTTAGGGTCAGGCTCTTAGGGTGAGGGTTAGACTCAGGCTCTTAGGGTTAGGGTTAGACTCAGGCTCTTAGGGTGAGGGTTAGACTCAGGCTCTTAGGGTGAGGGTTAGACTCAGGCTCTTAGGGTTAGGGTTAGACTCAGGCTCTTAGGGTGAGGGTTAGACTCAGGCTCTTAGGGTGAGGGTTAGACTCAGGCTCTTAGGGTGAGGGTTAGACTCAGGCTCTTAGGGTTAGGGTTAGACTCAGGCTCTTAGGGTTACGGTTAGACTCAGGCTCTTAGGGTTACGGTTAGACTCAGGCTCTTAGGGTTAGGGTTAGACTCAGGCTCTTAGGGTTAGGGTTAGACTCAGGCTCTTAGGGTGAGGGTTAGACTCAGGCTCTTAGGGTTAGGGTTAGACTCAGGCTCTTAGGGTGAGGGTTAGACTCAGGCTCTTAGGGTTAGGGTTAGACTCAGGCTCTTAGGGTGAGGGTTAGACTCAGGCTCTTAGGGTTAGGGTTAGGGTCAGGCTCTTAGGGTGAGGGTTAGGGTCAGGCTCTTAGGGTGAGGGTTAGGGTCAGGCTCTTAGGGTGAGGGTTAGACTCAGGCTCTTAGGGTGAGGGTTAGACTCAGGCTCTTAGGGTTAGGGTTAGACTCAGGCTCTTAGGGTGAGGGTTAGACTCAGTCTCTTAGGGTTAGGGTTAGACTCAGGCTCTTAGGGTTAGGGTTAGACTCAGGCTCTTAGGGTGAGGGTTAGACTCAGGCTCTTGGGGTGAGGGTTAGACTCTGGCTCTTAGGGTGAGGGTTAGGGTCAGGCTCTTAGGGTTAGGGTTAGGGTCAGGCTCTTAGGGTTAGGGTTAGGGTCAGGCTCTTAGGGTTAGGGTTAGGGTCAGGCTCTTAGGGTGAGGGTTAGACTCAGGCTCTTAGGGTGAGGGTTAGACTCAGGCTCTTAGGGTGAGGGTTAGGGTCAGGCTCTTAGGGTTAGGGTTAGACTCAGGCTCTTAGGGTTAGGGTTAGACTCAGGCTCTTAGGGTGAGGGTTAGACTCAGGCTCTTAGGGTTAGGGTTAGACTCAGGCTCTTAGGGTGAGGGTTAGACTCAGGCTCTTAGGGTGAGGGTTAGACTCAGGCTCTTAGGGTTAGGGTTAGGGTCAGGCTCTTCGGGTTAGGGTTAGGGTCAGGCTCTTAGGGTTAGGGTTAGGGTCAGGCTCTTAGGGTGAGGGTTAGACTCAGGCTCTTAGGGTTAGGGTTAGACTCAGGCTCTTAGGGTTACGGTTAGACTCAGGCTCTTAGGGTTAGGGTTAGACTCAGGCTCTTAGGGTTAGGGTTAGACTCAGGCTCTTAGGGTGAGGGTTAGACTCAGGCTCTTAGGGTTAGGGTTAGACTCAGGCTCTTAGGGTGAGGGTTAGACTCAGGCTCTTAGGGTGAGGGTTAGACTCAGGCTCTTAGGGTTAGGGTTAGACTCAGGCTCTTAGGGTGAGGGTTAGACTCAGGCTCTTAGGGTGAGGGTTAGACTCAGGCTCTTAGGGTTAGGGTTAGACTCAGGCTCTTAGGGTTAGGGTTAGACTCAGGCTCTTAGGGTTAGGGTTAGACTCAGGCTCTTAGGGTTAGGGTTAGACTCAGGCTCTTAGGGTTAGGGTTAGGGTCAGGCTCTTAGGGTTAGGGTTAGACTCAGGCTCTTAGGGTGAGGGTTAGGGTCAGGCTCTTAGGGTTAGGGTTAGGGTCAGGCTCTTAGGGTGAGGGTTAGACTCAGGCTCTTAGGGTTAGGGTTAGACTCAGGCTCTTAGGGTGAGGGTTAGACTCAGGCTCTTAGGGTGAGGGTTAGACTCAGGCTCTTAGGGTGAGGGTTAGACTCAGGCTCTTAGGGTGAGGGTTAGACTCAGGCTCTTAGGGTGAGGGTTAGACTCAGGCTCTTAGGGTTAGGGTTAGAGTCAGGCTCTTAGGGTTAGGGTTAGACTCAGGCTCTTAGGGTGAGGGTTAGACTCAGGCTCTTAGGGTGAGGGTTAGACTCAGGCTCTTAGGGTTAGGGTTAGACTCAGGCTCTTAGGGTGAGGGTTAGACTCAGGCTCTTAGGGTGAGGGTTAGACTCAGGCTCTTAGGGTTACGGTTAGACTCAGGCTCTTAGGGTTAGGGTTAGACTCAGGCTCTTAGGGTTAGGGTTAGTGTCAGGCTCTTAGGGTTAGACTCAGGCTCTTAGGGTTAGGGTTAGACTCAGGCTCTTAGGGTTAGGGTTAGGGTCAGGCTCTTAGGGTGAGGGTTAGACTCAGGCTCTTAGGGTGAGGGTTAGACTCAGGCTCTTAGGGTGAGGGTTAGACTCAGGCTCTTAGGGTTAGGGTTAGACTCAGGCTCTTAGGGTGAGGGTTAGACTCAGTCTCTTAGGGTTAGGGTTAGACTCAGGCTCTTAGGGTGAGGGTTAGACTCAGGCTCTTAGGGTGAGGGTTAGACTCAGGCTCTTGGGGTGAGGGTTAGACTCTGGCTCTTAGGGTTAGGGTTAGGGTCAGGCTCTTAGGGTTAGGGTTAGGGTCAGGCTCTTAGGGTGAGGGTTAGACTCAGGCTCTTAGGGTGAGGGTTAGGGTCAGGCTCTTAGGGTTAGGGTTAGACTCAGGCTCTTAGGGTGAGGGTTAGACTCAGGCTCTTAGGGTGAGGGTTAGACTCAGGCTCTTAGGGTTAGGGTTAGACTCAGGCTCTTAGGGTTAGGGTTAGACTCAGGCTCTTAGGGTGAGGGTTAGATTCAGGCTCTTAGGGTGAGGGTTAGACTCAGGCTCTTAGGGTGAGGGTTAGACTCAGGCTCTTAGGGTGAGGGTTAGACTCAGGCTCTTAGGGTTAGGGTTAGACTCAGGCTCTTAGGGTGAGGGTTAGACTCAGGCTCTTAGGGTGAGGGTTAGACTCAGGCTCTTAGGGTGAGGGTTAGACTCAGGCTCTTAGGGTTAGGGTTAGACTCAGGCTCTTAGGGTTACGGTTAGACTCAGGCTCTTAGGGTTAGGGTTAGACTCAGGCTCTTAGGGTGAGGGTTAGACTCAGGCTCTTAGGGTTAGGGTTAGACTCAGGCTCTTAGGGTTACGGTTAGACTCAGGCTCTTAGGGTTAGGGTTAGACTCAGGCTCTTAGGCTTAGGGTTAGACTCAGGCTCTTAGGGTTAGGGTTAGACTCAGGCTCTTAGGGTTAGGGTTAGGGTCAGGCTCTTAGGGTGAGGGTTAGGGTCAGGCTCTTAGGGTTAGGGTTAGGGTCAGGCTCTTAGGGTTAGGGTTAGACTCAGGCTCTTAGGGTGAGGGTTAGACTCAGGCTCTTAGGGTGAGGGTTAGACTCAGGCTCTTAGGGTTAGGGTTAGACTCAGGCTCTTAGGGTTAGGGTTAGGGTCAGGCTCTTAGGGTGAGGGTTAGACTCAGGCTCTTAGGGTTAGAGTTAGACTCAGGCTCTTAGAGTGAGGGTTAGACTCAGGCTCTTAGGGTTAGGGTTAGACTCAGGCTCTTAGGGTGAGGGTTAGACTCAGGCTCTTAGGGTTAGGGTTAGACTCAGGCTCTTAGGGTTAGGGTTAGGTTCAGGCTCTTAGGGTTAGGGTTAGGGTCAGGCTCTTAGGGTTAGGGTTAGGGTCAGGCTCTTAGGGTGAGGGTTAGACTCAGGCTCTTAGGGTTAGGGTTAGACTCAGGCTCTTAGGGTGAGGGTTAGACTCAGGCTCTTAGGGTTAGGGTTAGACTCAGGCTCTTAGGGTTAGGGTTAGACTCAGGCTCTTAGGGTTAGGGTTAGACTCAGGCTCTTAGGGTGAGGGTTAGACTCAGGCTCTTAGGGTTAGGGTTAGACTCAGGCTCTTAGGGTTAGGGTTAGACTCAGGCTCTTAGGGTGAGGGTTAGACTCAGGCTCTTAGGGTTAGGGTTAGGGTCAGGCTCTTAGGGTTAGGGTTAGGGTCAGGCTCTTAGGGTTAGGGTTAGGGTCAGGCTCTTAGGGTGAGGGTTAGACTCAGGCTCTTAGGGTTAGGGTTAGACTCAGGCTCTTAGGGTGAGGGTTAGACTCAGGCTCTTAGGGTTAGGGTTAGACTCAGGCTCTTAGAGTGAGGGTTAGACTCAGGCTCTTAGGGTTAGGGTTAGGGTCAGGCTCTTAGGGTTAGGGTTAGGGTTAGGGTCAGGCTCTTAGGGTTAGGGTTAGACTCAGGCTCTTAGGGTTAGGGTTAGACTCAGGCTCTTAGGGTTAGGGTTAGACTCAGGCTCTTAGGGTTAGGGTTAGGGTCAGGCTCTTAGGGTTAGGGTTAGGGTCAGGCTCTTAGGGTTAGGGTTAGACTCAGGCTCTTAGGGTTAGGGTTAGACTCAGGCTCTTAGGGTGAGGGTTAGACTCAGGCTCTTAGGGTGAGGGTTAGACTCAGGCTCTTAGGGTTAGGGTTAGACTCAGGCTCTTAGGGTGAGGGTTAGACTCAGGCTCTTAGGGTTAGGGTTAGACTCAGGCTCTTAGGGTTAGGGTTAGGGTCAGGCTCTTAGGGTTAGGGTTAGACTCAGGCTCTTAGGGTTAGGGTTAGACTCAGGCTCTTAGGGTGAGGGTTAGACTCAGGCTCTTAGGGTTAGGGGTAGACTCAGGCTCTTAGGGTTAGGGTTAGGGTCAGGCTCTTCGGGTTAGGGTTAGGGTCAGGCTCTTAGGGTTAGGGTTAGGGTCAGGCTCTTAGGGTTAGGGTCAGGCTCTTAGGGTTAGGGTTAGGGTCAGGCTCTTAGGGTTAGGGTTAGGGTCAGGCTCTTAGGGTTAGGGTTAGACTCAGGCTCTTAGGGTTAGGGTTAGGGTCAGGCTCTTAGGGTTAGAGTTAGGGTCAGGCTCTTAGGGTTAGGGTTAGACTCAGGCTCTTAGGGTTAGGGTTAGACTCAGGCTCTTAGGGTGAGGGTTAGACTCAGGCTCTTAGGGTGAGGGTTAGACTCAGGCTCTTAGGGTGAGGGTTAGACTCAGGCTCTTAGGGTTAGGGTTAGACTCAGGCTCTTAGGGTTAGGGTTAGACTCAGGCTCTTAGGGTGAGGGTTAGACTCAGGCTCTTAGGGTTAGGGGTAGACTCAGGCTCTTAGGGTTAGGGTTAGACTCAGGCTCTTAGGGTGAGGGTTAGACTCAGGCTCTTAGGGTTAGGGTTAGTGTCAGGCTCTTAGGGTTAGGGTTAGACTCAGGCTCTTAGGGTTAGGGTTAGGGTCAGGTTCTTAGGGTTAGGGTCAGGCTCTTAGGGTTAGGGTTAGACTCAGGCTCTTAGGGTTAGGGTTAGACTCAGGCTCTTAGGGTTAGGGTTAGACTCAGGCTCTTAGGGTGAGGGTTAGACTCAGGCTCTTAGGGTGAGGGTTAGATTCAGGGTCTTAGGGTTAGGGTTAGACTCAGGCTCTTAGGGTTAGGGTTAGACTCAGGCTCTTAGGGTGAGGGTTAGACTCAGGCTCTTAGGGTGAGGGTTAGACTCAGGCTCTTAGGGTGAGGGTTAGACTCAGGCTCTTAGGGTTAGGGTTAGACTCAGGCTCTTAGGGTGAGGGTTAGACTCAGGCTCTTAGGGTTAGGGTTAGAGTCAGGCTCTTAGGGTTAGGGTTAGACTCAGGCTCTTAGGGTTAGGGTTAGACTCAGGCTCTTAGGGTGAGGGTTAGACTCAGGCTCTTAGGGTTAGGGTTAGACTCAGGCTCTTAGGATGAGGGTTAGGGTCAGGCTCTTAGGGTGAGGGTTAGACTCAGGCTCTTAGGGTTAGGGTTAGACTCAGGCTCTTAGGGTGAGGGTTAGACTCAGGCTCTTAGGGTTAGGGTTAGACTCAGGCTCTTAGGGTTAGGGTTAGACTCAGGCTCTTAGGGTGAGGGTTAGACTCAGGCTCTTAGGGTTAGGGTTAGACTCAGGCTCTTAGGGTGAGGGTTAGACTCAGGCTCTTAGGGTTAGGGTTAGGGTCAGGCTCTTAGGGTTAGAGTTAGGGTCAGGCTCTTAGGGTTAGGGTTAGACTCAGGCTCTTAGGGTGAGGGTTAGACTCAGGCTCTTAGGGTTAGGGTTAGACTCAGGCTCTTAGGGTTAGGGTTAGGTTCAGGCTCTTAGGGTTAGGGTTAGGGTCAGGCTCTTAGGGTTAGGGTTAGGGTCAGGCTCTTAGGGTTAGGGTTAGACTCAGGCTCTTAGGGTTAGGGTTAGACTCAGGCTCTTAGGGTGAGGGTTAGACTCAGGCTCTTAGGGTGAGGGTTAGACTCAGGCTCTTAGGGTTAGGGTTAGACTCAGGCTCTTAGGGTGAGGGTTAGACTCAGGCTCTTAGGGTGAGGGTTAGACTCAGGCTCTTAGGGTGAGGGTTAGACTCAGGCTCTTAGGGTTAGGGTTAGACTCAGGCTCTTAGGGTGAGGGTTAGACTCAGGCTCTTAGGGTTAGGGTTAGACTCAGGCTCTTAGGGTTAGGGTTAGACTCAGGCTCTTAGGGTGAGGGTTAGACTCAGGCTCTTAGGGTGAGGGTTAGGGTCAGGCTCTTAGGGTGAGGGTTAGGGTCAGGCTCTTAGGGTGAGGGTTAGACTCAGGCTCTTCGGGTGAGGGTTAGACTCAGGCTCTTAGGGTTAGGGTTAGACTCAGGCTCTTAGGGTTAGGGTTAGACTCAGGCTCTTAGGGTGAGGGTTAGACTCAGGCTCTTAGGGTGAGGGTTAGACTCAGGCTCTTAGGGTGAGGGTTAGACTCAGGCTCTTAGGGTTAGGGTTAGACTCAGGCTCTTAGGGTTAGGGTTAGAGTCAGGCTCTTAGGGTTAGGGTTAGACTCAGGCTCTTAGGGTTAGGGTTAGACTCAGGCTCTTAGGGTGAGGGTTAGACTCAGGCTCTTAGGGTTAGGGTTAGACTCAGGCTCTTAGGGTGAGGGTTAGACTCAGGCTCTTAGGGTGAGGGTTAGACTCAGGCTCTTAGGGTTACGGTTAGACTCAGGCTCTTAGGGTTAGGGTTAGACTCAGGCTCTTAGGGTTAGGGTTAGTGTCAGGCTCTTAGGGTTAGACTCAGGCTCTTAGGGTTAGGGTTAGACTCAGGCTCTTAGGGTTAGGGTTAGGGTCAGGCTCTTAGGGTGAGGGTTAGGGTCAGGCTCTTAGGGTGAGGGTTAGACTCAGGCTCTTAGGGTGAGGGTTAGACTCAGGCTCTTAGGGTTAGGGTTAGACTCAGGCTCTTAGGGTGAGGGTTAGACTCAGTCTCTTAGGGTTAGGGTTAGACTCAGGCTCTTAGGGTGAGGGTTAGACTCAGGCTCTTAGGGTTAGGGTTAGACTCAGGCTCTTGGGGTGAGGGTTAGACTCTGGCTCTTAGGGTTAGGGTTAGGGTCAGGCTCTTAGGGTTAGGGTTAGGGTCAGGCTCTTAGGGTTAGGGTTAGGGTCAGGCTCTTAGGGTGAGGGTTAGGGTCAGGCTCTTAGGGTTAGGGTTAGACTCAGGCTCTTAGGGTGAGGGTTAGACTCAGGCTCTTAGGGTGAGGGTTAGACTCAGGCTCTTAGGGTTAGGGTTAGACTCAGGCTCTTAGGGTTAGGGTTAGACTCAGGCTCTTAGGGTTAGGGTTAGACTCAGGCTCTTAGGGTGAGGGTTAGATTCAGGCTCTTAGGGTGAGGGTTAGACTCAGGCTCTTAGGGTGAGGGTTAGACTCAGGCTCTTAGGGTGAGGGTTAGACTCAGGCTCTTAGGGTTAGGGTTAGACTCAGGCTCTTAGGGTGAGGGTTAGACTCAGGCTCTTAGGGTGAGGGTTAGACTCAGGCTCTTAGGGTGAGGGTTAGACTCAGGCTCTTAGGGTGAGGGTTAGACTCAGGCTCTTAGGGTTAGGGTTAGACTCAGGCTCTTAGGGTTACGGTTAGACTCAGGCTCTTAGGGTTAGGGTTAGACTCAGGCTCTTAGGGTGAGGGTTAGACTCAGGCTCTTGGGGTGAGGGTTAGACTCAGGCTCTTAGGGTTAGACTCAGGCTCTTAGGGTGAGGGTTAGACTCAGGCTCTTAGGGTTAGGGTTAGACTCAGGCTCTTAGGGTGAGGGTTAGACTCAGGCTCTTAGGGTTAGGGTTAGACTCAGGCTCTTAGGGTGAGGGTTAGACTTAGGCTCTTAGGGTTAGGGTTAGACTCAGGCTCTTAGGGTTAGGGTTAGACTCAGGCTTATAGGGTTAGGGTTAGACTCAGGCTCTTAGGGTGAGGGTTAGACTCAGGCTCTTCGGGTTAGGGTTAGACTCAGGCTCTTCGGGTTAGGGTTAGACTCAGGCTCTTAGGGTGAGGGTTAGACTCAGGCTCTTAGGGTGAGGGTTAGACTCAGGCTCTTAGGGTTAGACTCAGGCTCTTAGGGTTAGGGTTAGACTCAGGCTCTTAGGGTTAGGGTTAGACTCAGGCTCTTAGGCTTAGGGTTAGACTCAGGCTCTTAGGGTTAGGGTTAGACTTAGGCTCTTAGGGTTAGGGTTAGACTCAGGCTCTTAGGGTGAGGGTTAGACTCAGGCTCTTAGGGTTAGGGTTCGACTCAGGCTCTTAGGGTTAGGGTTAGACTCAGGCTCGTAGGGTTAGGGTTAGACTCAGGCTCTTAGGGTGAGGGTTAGACTCAGGCTCTTCGGGTTCGGGTTAGACTCAGGCTCTTAGGGTGAGGGTTAGACTCAGGCTCTTAGGGTTAGGGTTAGACTCAGGCTCTTAGGGTTAGGGTTAGACTCAGGCTCTTAGGGTGAGGGTTAGACTCAGGCTCTTAGGGTGAGGGTTAGACTCAGGCTCTTAGGGTGAGGGTTAGACTCAGGCTCTTAGGGTTAGGGTTAGACTCAGGCTCTTAGGGTTAGGGTTAGAGTCAGGCTCTTAGGGTTAGGGTTAGACTCAGGCTCTTAGGGTTAGGGTTAGACTCAGGCTCTTAGGGTGAGGGTTAGACTCAGGCTCTTAGGGTTAGGGTTAGACTCAGGCTCTTAGGGTTAGGGTTAGACTCAGGCTCTTAGGGTGAGGGTTAGACTCAGGCTCTTAGGGTGAGGGTTAGACTCAGGCTCTTAGGGTGAGGGTTAGACTCAGGCTCTTAGGGTTAGGGTTAGACTCAGGCTCTTAGGGTTAGGGTTAGAGTCAGGCTCTTAGGGTTAGGGTTAGACTCAGGCTCTTAGGGTTAGGGTTAGACTCAGGCTCTTAGGGTGAGGGTTAGACTCAGGCTCTTAGGGTTAGGGTTAGACTCAGGCTCTTAGGGTGAGGGTTAGACTCAGGCTCTTAGGGTGAGGGTTAGACTCAGGCTCTTAGGGTTACGGTTAGACTCAGGCTCTTAGGGTTAGGGTTAGACTCAGGCTCTTAGGGTTAGGGTTAGTGTCAGGCTCTTAGGGTTAGACTCAGGCTCTTAGGGTTAGGGTTAGACTCAGGCTCTTAGGGTTAGGGTTAGGGTCAGGCTCTTAGGGTGAGGGTTAGGGTCAGGCTCTTAGGGTGAGGGTTAGACTCAGGCTCTTAGGGTGAGGGTTAGACTCAGGCTCTTAGGGTTAGGGTTAGACTCAGGCTCTTAGGGTGAGGGTTAGACTCAGTCTCTTAGGGTTAGGGTTAGACTCAGGCTCTTAGGGTTAGGGTTAGACTCAGGCTCTTAGGGTGAGGGTTAGACTCAGGCTCTTGGGGTGAGGGTTAGACTCTGGCTCTTAGGGTTAGGGTTAGGGTCAGGCTCTTAGGGTTAGGGTTAGGGTCAGGCTCTTAGGGTTAGGGTTAGGGTCAGGCTCTTAGGGTGAGGGTTAGGGTCAGGCTCTTAGGGTTAGGGTTAGACTCAGGCTCTTAGGGTGAGGGTTAGACTCAGGCTCTTAGGGTGAGGGTTAGACTCAGGCTCTTAGGGTTAGGGTTAGACTCAGGCTCTTAGGGTTAGGGTTAGACTCAGGCTCTTAGGGTTAGGGTTAGACTCAGGCTCTTAGGGTGAGGGTTAGATTCAGGCTCTTAGGGTGAGGGTTAGACTCAGGCTCTTAGGGTGAGGGTTAGACTCAGGCTCTTAGGGTTAGGGTTAGACTCAGGCTCTTAGGGTGAGGGTTAGACTCAGGCTCTTAGGGTGAGGGTTAGACTCAGGCTCTTAGGGTGAGGGTTAGACTCAGGCTCTTAGGGTGAGGGTTAGACTCAGGCTCTTAGGGTGAGGGTTAGACTCAGGCTCTTAGGGTTAGGGTTAGACTCAGGCTCTTAGGGTTAGGGTTAGACTCAGGCTCTTAGGGTGAGGGTTAGACTCAGGCTCTTGGGGTTAGGGTTAGACTCAGGCTCTTAGGGTTAGACTCAGGCTCTTAGGGTGAGGGTTAGACTCAGGCTCTTAGGGTTAGGGTTAGGGTCAGGCTCTTAGGGTTAGAGTTAGGGTCAGGCTCTTAGGGTTAGGGTTAGACTCAGGCTCTTAGGGTGAGGGTTAGACTCAGGCTCTTAGGGTTAGGGTTAGACTCAGGCTCTTAGGGTTAGGGTTAGGTTCAGGCTCTTAGGGTTAGGGTTAGGGTCAGGCTCTTAGGGTTAGGGTTAGGGTCAGGCTCTTAGGGTTAGGGTTAGACTCAGGCTCTTAGGGTTAGGGTTAGACTCAGGCTCTTAGGGTGAGGGTTAGACTCAGGCTCTTAGGGTGAGGGTTAGACTCAGGCTCTTAGGGTTAGGGTTAGACTCAGGCTCTTAGGGTGAGGGTTAGACTCAGGCTCTTAGGGTGAGGGTTAGACTCAGGCTCTTAGGGTGAGGGTTAGACTCAGGCTCTTAGGGTTAGGGTTAGACTCAGGCTCTTAGGGTGAGGGTTAGACTCAGGCTCTTAGGGTTAGGGTTAGACTCAGGCTCTTAGGGTGAGGGTTAGGGTCAGGCTCTTAGGGTGAGGGTTAGGGTCAGGCTCTTAGGGTTAGGGTTAGGGTCAGGCTGTTAGGGTGAGGGTTAGACTCAGGCTCTTAGGGTTAGGGTTAGACTCAGGCTCTTAGGGTTAGGGTTAGACTCAGGCTCTTAGGGTGAGGGTTAGACTCAGGCTCTTAGGGTGAGGGTTAGACTCAGGCTCTTAGGGTGAGGGTTAGACTCAGGCTCTTAGGGTTAGGGTTAGACTCAGGCTCTTAGGGTTAGGGTTAGAGTCAGGCTCTTAGGGTTAGGGTTAGACTCAGGCTCTTAGGGTTAGGGTTAGACTCAGGCTCTTAGGGTGAGGGTTAGACTCAGGCTCTTAGGGTTAGGGTTAGACTCAGGCTCTTAGGGTGAGGGTTAGACTCAGGCTCTTAGGGTGAGGGTTAGACTCAGGCTCTTAGGGTTACGGTTAGACTCAGGCTCTTAGGGTTAGGGTTAGACTCAGGCTCTTAGGGTTAGGGTTAGTGTCAGGCTCTTAGGGTTAGACTCAGGCTCTTAGGGTTAGGGTTAGGGTCAGGCTCTTAGGGTGAGGGTTAGGGTCAGGCTCTTAGGGTGAGGGTTAGACTCAGGCTCTTAGGGTGAGGGTTAGACTCAGGCTCTTAGGGTTAGGGTTAGACTCAGGCTCTTAGGGTGAGGGTTAGACTCAGTCTCTTAGGGTTAGGGTTAGACTCAGGCTCTTAGGGTTAGGGTTAGACTCAGGCTCTTAGGGTGAGGGTTAGACTCAGGCTCTTGGGGTGAGGGTTAGACTCTGGCTCTTAGGGTTAGGGTTAGGGTCAGGCTCTTAGGGTTAGGGTTAGGGTCAGGCTCTTAGGGTTAGGGTTAGGGTCAGGCTCTTAGGGTGAGGGTTAGGGTCAGGCTCTTAGGGTTAGGGTTAGACTCAGGCTCTTAGGGTGAGGGTTAGACTCAGGCTCTTAGGGTGAGGGTTAGACTCAGGCTCTTAGGGTTAGGGTTAGACTCAGGCTCTTAGGGTTAGGGTTAGACTCAGGCTCTTAGGGTTAGGGTTAGACTCAGGCTCTTAGGGTGAGGGTTAGATTCAGGCTCTTAGGGTGAGGGTTAGACTCAGGCTCTTAGGGTGAGGGTTAGACTCAGGCTCTTAGGGTGAGGGTTAGACTCAGGCTCTTAGGGTTAGGGTTAGACTCAGGCTCTTAGGGTGAGGGTTAGACTCAGGCTCTTAGGGTGAGGGTTAGACTCAGGCTCTTAGGGTGAGGGTTAGACTCAGGCTCTTAGGGTTAGACTCAGGCTCTTAGGGTTAGGGTTAGACTCAGGCTCTTAGGGTTACGGTTAGACTCAGGCTCTTAGGGTTAGGGTTAGACTCAGGCTCTTAGGGTTAGGGTTAGACTCAGGCTCTTAGGGTTAGGGTTAGACTCAGGCTCTTAGGGTTAGGGTTAGGGTCAGGCTCTTAGGGTTAGGGTTAGGGTCAGGCTCTTAGGGTTAGGGTTAGGGTCAGGCTCTTAGGGTTAGGGTTAGACTCAGGCTCTTAGGGTGAGGGTTAGACTCAGGCTCTTAGGGTGAGGGTTAGACTCAGGCTCTTAGGGTGAGGGTTAGACTCAGGCTCTTAGGGTTAGGGTTAGACTCAGGCTCTTAGGGTTAGGGTTAGGGTCAGGCTCTTAGGGTGAGGGTTAGACTCAGGCTCTTAGGGTTAGAGTTAGACTCAGGCTCTTAGGGTTAGGGTTAGACTCAGGCTCTTAGGGTGAGGGTTAGACTCAGGCTCTTAGGGTTAGGGGTAGACTCAGGCTCTTAGGGTTAGGGTTAGGGTCAGGCTCTTCGGGTTAGGGTTAGGGTCAGGCTCTTAGGGTTAGGGTTAGGGTCAGGCTCTTAGGGTTAGGGTCAGGCTCTTAGGGTTAGGGTTAGGGTCAGGCTCTTAGGGTTAGGGTTAGACTCAGGCTCTTAGGGTTAGGGTTAGACTCAGGCTCTTAGGGTTAGGGTTAGGGTCAGGCTCTTAGGGTTAGAGTTAGGGTCAGGCTCTTAGGGTTAGGGTTAGACTCAGGCTCTTAGGGTTAGGGTTAGACTCAGGCTCTTAGGGTGAGGGTTAGACTCAGGCTCTTAGGGTGAGGGTTAGACTCAGGCTCTTAGGGTGAGGGTTAGACTCAGGCTCTTAGGGTTAGGGTTAGACTCAGGCTCTTAGGGTTAGGGTTAGACTCAGGCTCTTAGGGTGAGGGTTAGACTCAGGCTCTTAGGGTTAGGGGTAGACTCAGGCTCTTAGGGTTAGGGTTAGACTCAGGCTCTTAGGGTGAGGGTTAGACTCAGGCTCTTAGGGTTAGGGTTAGTGTCAGGCTCTTAGGGTTAGGGTTAGACTCAGGCTCTTAGGGTTAGGGTTAGGGTCAGGTTCTTAGGGTTAGGGTCAGGCTCTTAGGGTTAGGGTTAGACTCAGGCTCTTAGGGTTAGGGTTAGACTCAGGCTCTTAGGGTTAGGGTTAGACTCAGGCTCTTAGGGTGAGGGTTAGACTCAGGCTCTTAGGGTGAGGGTTAGATTCAGGCTCTTAGGGTTAGGGTTAGACTCAGGCTCTTAGGGTTAGGGTTAGACTCAGGCTCTTAGGGTGAGGGTTAGACTCAGGCTCTTAGGGTGAGGGTTAGACTCAGGCTCTTAGGGTGAGGGTTAGACTCAGGCTCTTAGGGTTAGGGTTAGACTCAGGCTCTTAGGGTGAGGGTTAGACTCAGGCTCTTAGGGTTAGGGTTAGACTCAGGCTCTTAGGGTTAGGGTTAGGGTCAGGCTCTTAGGGTTAGGGTTAGGGTCAGGCTCTTAGGGTTAGGGTTAGGGTCAGGCTCTTAGGGTTAGGGTTAGACTCAGGCTCTTAGGGTGAGGGTTAGACTCAGGCTCTTAGGGTGAGGGTTAGACTCAGGCTCTTAGGGTGAGGGTTAGACTCAGGCTCTTAGGGTTAGGGTTAGACTCAGGCTCTTAGGGTTAGGGTTAGGGTCAGGCTCTTAGGGTGAGGGTTAGACTCAGGCTCTTAGGGTTAGAGTTAGACTCAGGCTCTTAGGGTTAGGGTTAGACTCAGGCTCTTAGGGTGAGGGTTAGACTCAGGCTCTTAGGGTTAGGGGTAGACTCAGGCTCTTCGGGTTAGGGTTAGGGTCAGGCTCTTAGGGTTAGGGTTAGGGTCAGGCTCTTAGGGTTAGGGTCAGGCTCTTAGGGTTAGGGTTAGGGTCAGGCTCTTAGGGTTAGGGTTAGACTCAGGCTCTTAGGGTTAGGGTTAGACTCAGGCTCTTAGGGTTAGGGTTAGGGTCAGGCTCTTAGGGTTAGAGTTAGGGTCAGGCTCTTAGGGTTAGGGTTAGACTCAGGCTCTTAGGGTTAGGGTTAGACTCAGGCTCTTAGGGTGAGGGTTAGACTCAGGCTCTTAGGGTGAGGGTTAGACTCAGGCTCTTAGGGTGAGGGTTAGACTCAGGCTCTTAGGGTTAGGGTTAGACTCAGGCTCTTAGGGTTAGGGTTAGACTCAGGCTCTTAGGGTGAGGGTTAGACTCAGGCTCTTAGGGTTAGGGGTAGACTCAGGCTCTTAGGGTTAGGGTTAGACTCAGGCTCTTAGGGTGAGGGTTAGACTCAGGCTCTTAGGGTTAGGGTTAGTGTCAGGCTCTTAGGGTTAGGGTTAGACTCAGGCTCTTAGGGTTAGGGTTAGGGTCAGGTTCTTAGGGTTAGGGTCAGGCTCTTAGGGTTAGGGTTAGACTCAGGCTCTTAGGGTTAGGGTTAGACTCAGGCTCTTAGGGTTAGGGTTAGACTCAGGCTCTTAGGGTGAGGGTTAGACTCAGGCTCTTAGGGTGAGGGTTAGATTCAGGCTCTTAGGGTTAGGGTTAGACTCAGGCTCTTAGGGTTAGGGTTAGACTCAGGCTCTTAGGGTGAGGGTTAGACTCAGGCTCTTAGGGTGAGGGTTAGACTCAGGCTCTTAGGGTGAGGGTTAGACTCAGGCTCTTAGGGTTAGGGTTAGACTCAGGCTCTTAGGGTGAGGGTTAGACTCAGGCTCTTAGGGTTAGGGTTAGAGTCAGGCTCTTAGGGTGAGGGTTAGACTCAGGCTCTTAGGGTTAGGGTTAGACTCAGGCTCTTAGGGTGAGGGTTAGACTCAGGCTCTTAGGGTTAGGGTTAGACTCAGGCTCTTAGGATGAGGGTTAGGGTCAGGCTCTTAGGATGAGGGTTAGACTCAGGCTCTTAGGGTTAGGGTTAGACTCAGGCTCTTAGGGTGAGGGTTAGACTCAGGCTCTTAGGGTTAGGGTTAGACTCAGGCTCTTAGGGTTAGGGTTAGACTCAGGCTCTTAGGGTGAGGGTTAGACTCAGGCTCTTAGGGTTAGGGTTAGACTCAGGCTCTTAGGGTGAGGGTTAGACTCAGGCTCTTAGGGTTAGGGTTAGGGTCAGGCTCTTAGGGTTAGAGTTAGGGTCAGGCTCTTAGGGTTAGGGTTAGACTCAGGCTCTTAGGGTGAGGGTTAGACTCAGGCTCTTAGGGTTAGGGTTAGACTCAGGCTCTTAGGGTTAGGGTTAGGTTCAGGCTCTTAGGGTTAGGGTTAGGGTCAGGCTCTTAGGGTTAGGGTTAGGGTCAGGCTCTTAGGGTTAGGGTTAGACTCAGGCTCTTAGGGTTAGGGTTAGACTCAGGCTCTTAGGGTGAGGGTTAGACTCAGGCTCTTAGGGTGAGGGTTAGACTCAGGCTCTTAGGGTTAGGGTTAGACTCAGGCTCTTAGGGTGAGGGTTAGACTCAGGCTCTTAGGGTGAGGGTTAGACTCAGGCTCTTAGGGTTAGGGTTAGACTCAGGCTCTTAGGGTGAGGGTTAGACTCAGGCTCTTAGGGTTAGGGTTAGACTCAGGCTCTTAGGGTTAGGGTTAGACTCAGGCTCTTAGGGTTAGGGTTAGACTCAGGCTCTTAGGGTGAGGGTTAGGGTCAGGCTCTTAGGGTGAGGGTTAGGGTCAGGCTCTTAGGGTTAGGGTTAGGGTCAGGCTCTTAGGGTGAGGGTTAGACTCAGGCTCTTAGGGTTAGGGTTAGACTCAGGCTCTTAGGGTTAGGGTTAGACTTCAGGCTCTTAGGGTGAGGGTTAGACTCAGGCTCTTAGGGTGAGGGTTAGACTCAGGCTCTTAGGGTGAGGGTTAGACTCAGGCTCTTAGGGTTAGGGTTAGACTCAGGCTCTTAGGGTTAGGGTTAGAGTCAGGCTCTTAGGGTTAGGGTTAGACTCAGGCTCTTAGGGTTAGGGTTAGACTCAGGCTCTTAGGGTGAGGGTTAGACTCAGGCTCTTAGGGTTAGGGTTAGACTCAGGCTCTTAGGGTGAGGGTTAGACTCAGGCTCTTAGGGTGAGGGTTAGACTCAGGCTCTTAGGGTTACGGTTAGACTCAGGCTCTTAGGGTTAGGGTTAGACTCAGGCTCTTAGGGTTAGGGTTAGTGTCAGGCTCTTAGGGTTAGACTCAGGCTCTTAGGGTTAGGGTTAGACTCAGGCTCTTAGGGTTAGGGTTAGGGTCAGGCTCTTAGGGTGAGGGTTAGGGTCAGGCTCTTAGGGTGAGGGTTAGACTCAGGCTCTTAGGGTGAGGGTTAGACTCAGGCTCTTAGGGTTAGGGTTAGACTCAGGCTCTTAGGGTGAGGGTTAGACTCAGTCTCTTAGGGTTAGGGTTAGACTCAGGCTCTTAGGGTTAGGGTTAGACTCAGGCTCTTAGGGTGAGGGTTAGACTCAGGCTCTTGGGGTGAGGGTTAGACTCTGGCTCTTAGGGTTAGGGTTAGGGTCAGGCTCTTAGGGTTAGGGTTAGGGTCAGGCTCTTAGGGTTAGGGTTAGGGTCAGGCTCTTAGGGTGAGGGTTAGGGTCAGGCTCTTAGGGTTAGGGTTAGACTCAGGCTCTTAGGGTGAGGGTTAGACTCAGGCTCTTAGGGTGAGGGTTAGACTCAGGCTCTTAGGGTTAGGGTTAGACTCAGGCTCTTAGGGTTAGGGTTAGACTCAGGCTCTTAGGGTTAGGGTTAGACTCAGGCTCTTAGGGTGAGGGTTAGATTCAGGCTCTTAGGGTGAGGGTTAGACTCAGGCTCTTAGGGTGAGGGTTAGACTCAGGCTCTTAGGGTGAGGGTTAGACTCAGGCTCTTAGGGTTAGGGTTAGACTCAGGCTCTTAGGGTGAGGGTTAGACTCAGGCTCTTAGGGTGAGGGTTAGACTCAGGCTCTTAGGGTGAGGGTTAGACTCAGGCTCTTAGGGTGAGGGTTAGACTCAGGCTCTTAGGGTTAGGGTTAGACTCAGGCTCTTAGGGTTACGGTTAGACTCAGGCTCTTAGGGTTAGGGTTAGACTCAGGCTCTTAGGGTGAGGGTTAGACTCAGGCTCTTGGGGTGAGGGTTAGACTCAGGCTCTTAGGGTTAGACTCAGGCTCTTAGGGTGAGGGTTAGACTCAGGCTCTTAGGGTTAGGGTTAGGGTCAGGCTCTTAGGGTTAGAGTTAGGGTCAGGCTCTTAGGGTTAGGGTTAGACTCAGGCTCTTAGGGTGAGGGTTAGACTCAGGCTCTTAGGGTTAGGGTTAGACTCAGGCTCTTAGGGTTAGGGTTAGGTTCAGGCTCTTAGGGTTAGGGTTAGGGTCAGGCTCTTAGGGTTAGGGTTAGGGTCAGGCTCTTAGGGTTAGGGTTAGACTCAGGCTCTTAGGGTTAGGGTTAGACTCAGGCTCTTAGGGTGAGGGTTAGACTCAGGCTCTTAGGGTGAGGGTTAGACTCAGGCTCTTAGGGTTAGGGTTAGACTCAGGCTCTTAGGGTGAGGGTTAGACTCAGGCTCTTAGGGTGAGGGTTAGACTCAGGCTCTTAGGGTGAGGGTTAGACTCAGGCTCTTAGGGTTAGGGTTAGACTCAGGCTCTTAGGGTGAGGGTTAGACTCAGGCTCTTAGGGTTAGGGTTAGACTCAGGCTCTTAGGGTTAGGGTTAGACTCAGGCTCTTAGGGTTAGGGTTAGACTCAGGCTCTTAGGGTGAGGGTTAGGGTCAGGCTCTTAGGGTGAGGGTTAGGGTCAGGCTCTTAGGGTTAGGGTTAGGGTCAGGCTCTTAGGGTGAGGGTTAGACTCAGGCTCTTAGGGTTAGGGTTAGACTCAGGCTCTTAGGGTTAGGGTTAGACTCAGGCTCTTAGGGTGAGGGTTAGACTCAGGCTCTTAGGGTGAGGGTTAGACTCAGGCTCTTAGGGTGAGGGTTAGACTCAGGCTCTTAGGGTTAGGGTTAGACTCAGGCTCTTAGGGTTAGGGTTAGAGTCAGGCTCTTAGGGTTAGGGTTAGACTCAGGCTCTTAGGGTTAGGGTTAGACTCAGGCTCTTAGGGTGAGGGTTAGACTCAGGCTCTTAGGGTTAGGGTTAGACTCAGGCTCTTAGGGTGAGGGTTAGACTCAGGCTCTTAGGGTGAGGGTTAGACTCAGGCTCTTAGGGTTACGGTTAGACTCAGGCTCTTAGGGTTAGGGTTAGACTCAGGCTCTTAGGGTTAGGGTTAGTGTCAGGCTCTTAGGGTTAGACTCAGGCTCTTAGGGTTAGGGTTAGACTCAGGCTCTTAGGGTTAGGGTTAGGGTCAGGCTCTTAGGGTGAGGGTTAGGGTCAGGCTCTTAGGGTGAGGGTTAGACTCAGGCTCTTAGGGTGAGGGTTAGACTCAGGCTCTTAGGGTTAGGGTTAGACTCAGGCTCTTAGGGTGAGGGTTAGACTCAGTCTCTTAGGGTTAGGGTTAGACTCAGGCTCTTAGGGTTAGGGTTAGACTCAGGCTCTTAGGGTGAGGGTTAGACTCAGGCTCTTGGGGTGAGGGTTAGACTCTGGCTCTTAGGGTTAGGGTTAGGGTCAGGCTCTTAGGGTTAGGGTTAGGGTCAGGCTCTTAGGGTTAGGGTTAGGGTCAGGCTCTTAGGGTGAGGGTTAGGGTCAGGCTCTTAGGGTTAGGGTTAGACTCAGGCTCTTAGGGTGAGGGTTAGACTCAGGCTCTTAGGGTGAGGGTTAGACTCAGGCTCTTAGGGTTAGGGTTAGACTCAGGCTCTTAGGGTTAGGGTTAGACTCAGGCTCTTAGGGTTAGGGTTAGACTCAGGCTCTTAGGGTTAGGGTTAGACTCAGGCTCTTAGGGTGAGGGTTAGACTCAGGCTCTTAGGGTGAGGGTTAGACTCAGGCTCTTAGGGTGAGGGTTAGACTCAGGCTCTTAGGGTTAGGGTTAGACTCAGGCTCTTAGGGTGAGGGTTAGACTCAGGCTCTTAGGGTGAGGGTTAGACTCAGGCTCTTAGGGTGAGGGTTAGACTCAGGCTCTTAGGGTGAGGGTTAGACTCAGGCTCTTAGGGTTAGGGTTAGACTCAGGCTCTTAGGGTTACGGTTAGACTCAGGCTCTTAGGGTTAGGGTTAGACTCAGGCTCTTAGGGTTAGGGTTAGACTCAGGCTCTTAGGGTTAGGGTTAGACTCAGGCTCTTAGGGTTAGGGTTAGGGTCAGGCTCTTAGGGTTAGGGTTAGGGTCAGGCTCTTAGGGTTAGGGTTAGGGTCAGGCTCTTAGGGTTAGGGTTAGACTCAGGCTCTTAGGGTGAGGGTTAGACTCAGGCTCTTAGGGTGAGGGTTAGACTCAGGCTCTTAGGGTGAGGGTTAGACTCAGGCTCTTAGGGTTAGGGTTAGACTCAGGCTCTTAGGGTTAGGGTTAGGGTCAGGCTCTTAGGGTGAGGGTTAGACTCAGGCTCTTAGGGTTAGAGTTAGACTCAGGCTCTTAGAGTGAGGGTTAGACTCAGGCTCTTAGGGTTAGGGTTAGACTCAGGCTCTTAGGGTGAGGGTTAGACTCAGGCTCTTAGGGTTAGGGTTAGACTCAGGCTCTTAGGGTTAGGGTTAGGTTCAGGCTCTTAGGGTTAGGGTTAGGGTCAGGCTCTTAGGGTTAGGGTTAGGGTCAGGCTCTTAGGGTGAGGGTTAGACTCAGGCTCTTAGGGTTAGGGTTAGACTCAGGCTCTTAGGGTGAGGGTTAGACTCAGGCTCTTAGGGTTAGGGTTAGACTCAGGCTCTTAGGGTTAGGGTTAGACTCAGGCTCTTAGGGTTAGGGTTAGACTCAGGCTCTTAGGGTGAGGGTTAGACTCAGGCTCTTAGGGTTAGGGTTAGACTCAGGCTCTTAGGGTTAGGGTTAGACTCAGGCTCTTAGGGTGAGGGTTAGACTCAGGCTCTTAGGGTGAGGGTTAGGGTCAGGCTCTTAGGGTTAGGGTTAGGGTCAGGCTCTTAGGGTTAGGGTTAGGGTCAGGCTCTTAGGGTGAGGGTTAGACTCAGGCTCTTAGGGTTAGGGTTAGACTCAGGCTCTTAGGGTGAGGGTTAGACTCAGGCTCTTAGGGTTAGGGTTAGACTCAGGCTCTTAGAGTGAGGGTTAGACTCAGGCTCTTAGGGTTAGGGTTAGGGTCAGGCTCTTAGGGTTAGGGTTAGGGTCAGGCTCTTAGGGTTAGGGTCAGGCTCTTAGGGTTAGGGTTAGACTCAGGCTCTTAGGGTTAGGGTTAGACTCAGGCTCTTAGGGTTAGGGTTAGGTTCAGGCTCTTAGGGTTAGGGTTAGGGTCAGGCTCTTAGGGTTAGGGTTAGGGTCAGGCTCTTAGGGTTAGGGTTAGACTCAGGCTCTTAGGGTGAGGGTTAGGGTCAGGCTCTTAGGGTGAGGGTTAGACTCAGGCTCTTAGGGTGAGGGTTAGACTCAGGCTCTTGGGGTGAGGGTTAGACTCTGGCTCTTAGGGTTAGGGTTAGGGTCAGGCTCTTAGGGTTAGGGTTAGGGTCAGGCTCTTAGGGTTAGGGTTAGGGTCAGGCTCTTAGGGTGAGGGTTAGACTCAGGCTCTTAGGGTGAGGGTTAGACTCAGGCTCTTAGGGTGAGGGTTAGACTCAGGCTCTTAGGGTGAGGGTTAGACTCAGGCTCTTAGGGTTAGGGTTAGACTCAGGCTCTTAGGGTTAGGGTTAGACTCAGGCTCTTAGGGTGAGGGTTAGACTCAGGCTCTTAGGGTTAGGGTTAGACTCAGGCTCTTAGGGTGAGGGTTAGACTCAGGCTCTTAGGGTGAGGGTTAGACTCAGGCTCTTAGGGTTAGGGTTAGACTCAGGCTCTTAGGGTGAGGGTTAGACTCAGTCTCTTAGGGTGAGGGTTAGACTCAGGCTCTTAGGGTGAGGGTTAGACTCAGGCTCTTAGGATGAGGGTTAGACTCAGGCTCTTAGGGTTAGGGTTAGACTCAGGCTCTTAGGGTGAGGGTTAGACTCAGGCTCTTAGGGTTAGGGCTAACTCAGGCTCTTTAGGGTTAGGGTTAGACTCAGGCTCTTAGGGTTAGGGTTAGACTCAGGCTCTTAGGGTTAGGGTTAGACTCAGGCTCTTAGGGTTAGGGTTAGACTCAGGCTCTTAGGCTTAGGGTTAGACTCAGGCTCTTAGGGTTAGGGTTATACTCAGGCTCTTAGGGTTAGGGTTAGACTCAGGCTCTTAGGGTTAGGGTTAGACTCAGGCTCTTAGGGTTAGGGTTAGACTCAGGCTCTTAGGGTTAGGGTTAGACTCAGGCTCGTAGGGTTAGGGTTAGACTCAGGCTCTTAGGGTTAGGGTTAGACTCAGGCTCTTAGGGTGAGGGTTAGACTCAGGCTCTTAGGGTTAGGGTTAGACTCAGGCTCTTAGGGTGAGGGTTCGATTCAGGCTCTTAGGGTTAGGGTTAGACTCAGGCTCTTAGGGTTAGGGTTAGACTTCAGGCTCTTAGGGTTAGGGTTAGACTCAGGCTCTTAGGGTGAGGGTTAGACTCAGGCTCTTAGGGTGAGGGTTAGACTCAGGCTCTTAGGGTTAGGGTTAGACTTCAGGCTCTTAGGGTGAGGGTTAGACTCAGACTCTTAGGGTTAGGGTTAGACTTCAGGCTCTTAGGGTGAGGGTTAGACTCAGGCTCTTAGGGTTAGGGTTAGACTCAGGCTCTTAGGGTGAGGGTTAGACTCAGGCTCTTTAGGGTTAGGGTTAGACTCAGGCTCTTAGGGTTAGGGTTAGACTCAGGCTCTTAGGGTTAGGGTTAGACTCAGGCTCTTAGGGTTAGGGTTAGACTCAGGCTCTTAGGCTTAGGGTTAGACTCAGGCTCTTAGGGTGAGGGTTAGACTCAGGCTCTTAGGGTTAGGGTTAGACTCAGGCTCTTAGGATGAGGGTTAGACTCAGGCTCTTAGGGTTAGGGTTAGACTCAGGCTCTTAGGGTGAGGGTTAGACTCAGGCTCTTAGGGTGAGGGTTAACTCAGGCTCTTTAGGGTTAGGGTTAGACTCAGGCTCTTAGGGTTAGGGTTAGACTCAGGCTCTTAGGGTTAGGGTTAGACTCAGGCTCTTAGGGTTAGGGTTAGACTCAGGCTCTTAGGCTTAGGGTTAGACTCAGGCTCTTAGGGTGAGGGTTATACTCAGGCTCTTAGGGTTAGGGTTAGACTCAGGCTCTTAGGGTTAGGGTTAGACTCAGGCTCTTAGGGTTAGGGTTAGACTCAGGCTCTTCGGGTTAGGGTTAGACTCAGGCTCTTAGGGTTAGGGTTAGACTCAGGCTCTTCGGGTTAGGGTTAGACTCAGGCTCGTAGGGTTAGGGTTAGACTCAGGCTCGTAGGGTTAGGGTTAGACTCAGGCTCTTAGGGTTAGGGTTAGACTCAGGCTCTTAGGCTTAGGGTTAGACTCAGGCTCTTAGGGTTAGGGTTAGACTCAGGCTCTTAGGGTTAGGGTTAGACTCAGGCTCTTAGGGTTAGGGTTCGATTCAGGCTCGTAGGGTTAGGGTTCGACTCAGGCTCTTAGGGTTAGGGTTAGACTCAGGCTCTTAGGGTTAGGGTTAGACTCAGGCTCTTAGGGTGAGGGTTAGACTCAGGCTCTTAGGGTTAGGGTTAGACTCAGGCTCTTAGGGTTAGGGTTAGACTCAGGCTCTTAGGGTGAGGGTTAGACACAGGCTCTTAGGGTGAGGGTTAAACTCAGGCTCTTAGGGTTAGGGTTAGACTCAGGCTCTTAGGGTTAGACTCAGGCTCTTAGGGTTAGGGTTAGACTCAGGCTCTTAGGGTGAGGGTTAGACTCAGGCTCTTAGGGTTAGGGTTAGACTTCAGGCTCTTAGGGTGAGGGTTAGACTCAGGCTCTTAGGGTGAGGGTTAGACTCAGGCTCTTAGGGTGAGGGTTAGACTCAGGCTCTTAGGCTTAGGGTTAGACTCAGGCTCTTAGGGTTAGGGTTAGACTCAGGCTCTTAGGGTTAGGGTTAGACTCAGGCTCGTAGGGTTAGGATTCGACTCAGGCTCGTAGGGTTAGGGTTAGACTCAGGCTCTTAGGGTTAGGGTTAGACTCAGGCTCTTCGGGTTAGGGTTAGACTCAGGCTCTTAGGGTTAGGGTTAGACTCAGGCTCGTAGGGTTAGGGTTAGACTCAGGCTCTTCGGGTTAGGGTTAGACTCAGGCTCTTAGGCTTAGGGTTAGACTCAGGCTCTTAGGGTTAGGGTTAGACTCAGGCTCTTAGGGTTAGGGTTAGACTCAGGCTCTTAGGGTTAGGGTTCGATTCAGGCTCGTAGGGTTAGGGTTCGACTCAGGCTCTTAGGGTTAGGGTTAGACTCAGGCTCTTAGGGTTAGGGTTAGACTCAGGCTCTTAGGGTGAGGGTTAGACTCAGGCTCTTAGGGTTAGGGTTAGACTCAGGCTCGTAGGGTTAGGATTCGACTCAGGCTCGTAGGGTTAGGGTTAGACTCAGGCTCTTAGGGTTAGGGTTAGACTCAGGCTCTTCGGGTTAGGGTTAGACTCAGGCTCTTAGGGTTAGGGTTAGACTCAGGCTCTTAGGGTTAGGGTTAGACTCAGGCTCGTAGGGTTAGGGTTAGACTCAGGCTCTTCGGGTTAGGGTTAGACTCAGGCTCTTAGGCTTAGGGTTAGACTCAGGCTCTTAGGGTTAGGGTTAGACTCAGGCTCTTAGGGTTAGGGTTAGACTCAGGCTCTTAGGGTTAGGGTTCGATTCAGGCTCGTAGGGTTAGGGTTCGACTCAGGCTCTTAGGGTTAGGGTTAGACTCAGGCTCTTAGGGTTAGGGTTAGACTCAGGCTCTTAGGGTGAGGGTTAGACTCAGGCTCTTAGGGTTAGGGTTAGACTCAGGCTCTTAGGGTTAGGGTTAGACTCAGGCTCTTAGGGTGAGGGTTAGACACAGTCTCTTAGGGTGAGGGTTAAACTCAGGGTCTTAGGGTTAGGGTTAGACTCAGGCTCTTAGGGTTAGACTCAGGCTCTTAGGGTTAGGGTTAGACTCAGGCTCTTAGGGTGAGGGTTAGACTCAGGCTCGTAGGGTTAGGGTTAGACTCAGGCTCGTAGGGTTAGGGTTAGACTCAGGCTCTTCGGGTTAGGGTTAGACTCAGGCTCTTAGGCTTAGGGTTAGACTCAGGCTCTTAGGGTTAGGGTTAGACTCAGGCTCTTAGGGTTAGGGTTAGACTCAGGCTCTTAGGGTTAGGGTTCGATTCAGGCTCGTAGGGTTAGGGTTCGACTCAGGCTCTTAGGGTTAGGGTTAGACTCAGGCTCTTAGGGTTAGGGTTAGACTCAGGCTCTTAGGGTGAGGGTTAGACTCAGGCTCTTAGGGTTAGGGTTAGACTCAGGCTCTTAGGGTTAGGGTTAGACTCAGGCTCTTAGGGTGAGGGTTAGACACAGTCTCTTAGGGTGAGGGTTAAACTCAGGGTCTTAGGGTTAGGGTTAGACTCAGGCTCTTAGGGTTAGACTCAGGCTCTTAGGGTTAGGGTTAGACTCAGGCTCTTAGGGTGAGGGTTAGACTCAGGCTCTTAGGGTTAGGGTTAGACTCAGGCTCTTAGGGTGAGGGTTAGACTTAGGCTCTTAGGGTTAGGGTTAGACTCAGGCTCTTAGGGTTAGGGTTAGACTCAGGCTTATAGGGTTAGGGTTAGACTCAGGCTCTTAGGGTGAGGGTTAGACTCAGGCTCTTCGGGTTAGGGTTAGACTCAGGCTCTTCGGGTTAGGGTTAGACTCAGGCTCTTAGGGTGAGGGTTAGACTCAGGCTCTTAGGGTGAGGGTTAGACTCAGGCTCTTAGGGTTAGACTCAGGCTCTTAGGGTTAGGGTTAGACTCAGGCTCTTAGGGTTAGGGTTAGACTCAGGCTCTTAGGCTTAGGGTTAGACTCAGGCTCTTAGGGTTAGGGTTAGACTTAGGCTCTTAGGGTTAGGGTTAGACTCAGGCTCTTAGGGTGAGGGTTAGACTCAGGCTCTTAGGGTTAGGGTTCGACTCAGGCTCTTAGGGTTAGGGTTAGACTCAGGCTCGTAGGGTTAGGGTTAGACTCAGGCTCTTAGGGTGAGGGTTAGACTCAGGCTCTTCGGGTTCGGGTTAGACTCAGGCTCTTAGGGTGAGGGTTAGACTCAGGCTCTTAGGGTTAGGGTTAGACTCAGGCTCTTAGGGTTAGGGTTAGACTCAGGCTCTTAGGGTTAGGGTTAGACTCAGGCTCTTAGGGTTAGGGTTAGACTCAGGCTCTTAGGGTTAGGGTTAGACTCAGGCTCTTAGGGTGAGGGTTAGACTCAGGCTCTTAGGGTGAGGGTTAGACTCAGGCTCTTAGGGTTAGGGTTAGACTCATGCTCTTAGGGTGAGGGTTAGACTCAGGCTCTTAGGGTGAGGGTTAGACTCAGGCTCTTAGGCTTAGGGTTAGACTCAGGCTCTTAGGCTTAGGGTTAGACTCAGGCTCTTAGGGTTAGGGTTAGACTCAGGCTCTTAGGGTTAGGGTTAGACTCAGGCTCTTAGGGTGAGGGTTAGACTCAGGCTCTTAGGGTTAGGGTTAGACTCAGGCTCTTAGGGTGAGGGTTAGACTCAGGCTCTTAGGCTTAGGGTTAGACTCAGGCTCTTAGGGTTAGGGTTAGACTCAGGCTCTTAGGGTTAGGGTTAGACTCAGGCTCTTAGGGTGAGGGTTAGACTCAGGCTCTTAGGGTTAGGGTTAGACTCAGGCTCTTAGGGTGAGGGTTAGACTCAGGCTCGTAGGGTTAGGGTTAGACTCAGGCTCTTAGGGTGAGGGTTAGACTCAGGCTCTTCGGGTTAGGGTTAGACTCAGGCTCTTAGGGTTAGGGTTAGACTCAGGCTCTTAGGGTGAGGGTTAGACTCAGGCTCGTAGGGTTAGGGTTAGACTCAGGCTCTTAGGGTGAGGGTTAGACTCAGGCTCTTAGGGTTAGGGTTAGACTCAGGCTCTTAGGGTTAGGGTTAGACTCAGGCTCTTAGGCTTAGGGTTAGACTCAGGCTCTTAGGGTTAGGGTTAGACTCAGGCTCGTAGGGTTAGGGTTAGACTCAGGCTCTTAGGGTTAGGGTTAGACTCAGGCTCTTAGGGTGAGGGTTAGACTCAGGCTCTTAGGGTTAGGGTTAGACTCAGGCTCTTAGGGTGAGGGTTCGATTCAGGCTCTTAGGGTTAGGGTTAGACTCAGGCTCTTAGGGTTAGGGTTAGACTCAGGCTCTTAGGGTGAGGGTTAGACTCAGGCTCTTAGGGTTAGGGTTAGACTCAGGCTCTTAGGGTTAGGGTTAGACTCAGGCTCTTAGGGTTAGGGTTAGACTCAGGCTCTTAGGGTTAGGGTTAGACTCAGGCTCTTAGGGTGAGGGTTAGACTCAGGCTCTTAGGGTTAGGGTTAGACTCAGGCTCTTAGGGTTAGGGTTAGACTCAGGCTCTTAGGGTTAGGGTTAGACTCAGGCTCTTAGGGTGAGGGTTAGACTCAGGCTCTTTGGGTTAGGGTTAGACTCAGGCTCTTAGGGTGAGGGTTAGACTCAGGCTCTTAGGGTTAGGGTTCGACTCAGGCTCTTAGGGTGAGGGTTCGATTCAGGCTCGTAGGGTGAGGGTTCGACTCAGGCTCTTAGGGTTAGGGTTAGACTCATGCTCTTATGGTGAGGGTTAGACTCAGGCTCTTAGGGTTAGGGTTAGACTCAGGCTCTTAGGGTTAGGGTTAGACTCAGGCTCTTAGGGTTAGGGTTAGACTCAGGCTCTTAGGGTGAGGGTTAGACTTAGGCTCTTAGGGTTAGGGTTAGACTCAGGCTCTTAGGGTTAGGGTTAGACTCAGGCTTATAGGGTTAGGGTTAGACTCAGGCTCTTAGGGTAAGGGTTAGACTCAGGCTCTTCGGGTTAGGGTTAGACTCAGGCTCTTAGGGTTAGGGTTAGACTCAGGCTCTTAGGGTGAGGGTTAGACTCAGGCTCTTAGGGTGAGGGTTAGACTCAGGCTCTTAGGGTTAGGGTTAGACTCAGGCTCTTAGGGTGAGGGTTAGACTCAGGCTCTTAGGGTTAGGGTTAGACTCAGGCTCTTAGGGTTAGGGTTAGACTCAGGCTCTTAGGGTGAGGGTTAGACTCAGGCTCTTAGGGTTAGGGTTAGACTCAGGCTCTTAGGGTGAGGGTTAGACTCAGGCTCTTAGGGTGAGGGTTAGACTCAGGCTCTTCGGGTTAGGGTTAGACTCAGGCTCTTCGGGTTAGGGTTAGACTCAGGCTCTTAGGGTTAGGGTTAGACTCAGGCTCTTAGGGTGAGGGTTAGACTCAGGCTCTTCGGGTTAGGGTTAGACTCAGGCTCTTAGGGTTAGGGTTAGACTCAGGCTCTTAGGGTGAGGGTTAGACTCAGGCTCTTAGGGTGAGGGTTAGACTCAGGCTCTTAGGGTGAGGGTTAGACTCAGGCTCTTAGGGTTAGGGTTAGACTCAGGCTCGTAGGGTTAGGATTCGACTCAGGCTCGTAGGGTTAGGGCTAGACTCAGGCTCTTAGGGTGAGGGTTAGACTCAGGCTCTTCGGGTTAGGGTTAGACTCAGGCTCTTAGGGTTAGGGTTAGACTCAGGCTCTTAGGGTTAGGTTTAGACTCAGGCTTATAGGGTTAGGGTTAGACTCAGGCTCTTAGGGTAAGGGTTAGACTCAGGCTCTTCGGGTTAGGGTTAGACTCAGGCTCTTAGGGTTAGGGTTAGACTCAGGCTCTTAGGGTTAGGGTTAGACTCAGGCTCTTAGGCTTAGGGTTAGACTCAGGCTCTTAGGGTTAGGGTTAGAGTCAGGCTCGTAGGGTTAGGGTTAGACTCAGGCTCTTAGGGTGAGGGTTAGACTCAGGCTCTTAGGGTTAGGGTTAGACTCAGGCTCTTAGGGTTAGGGTTAGACTCAGGCTCTTAGGGTGAGGGTTAGACTCAGGCTCTTAGGGTGAGGGTTAGACTCAGGCTCTTAGGGTTAGGGTTAGACTCAGGCTCTTAGGGTGAGGGTTAGACTCAGGCTCTTAGGGTTAGGGTTAGACTCAGGCTCTTAGGGTGAGGGTTAGACTCAGGCTCTTAGGGTTAGGGTTAGACTCAGGCTCTTAGGGTTAGGGTTAGACTCAGGCTCTTTAGGGTTAGGGTTAGACTCAGGCTCTTAGGGTTAGGGTTAGACTCAGGCTCTTAGGGTTAGGGTTAGACTCAGGCTCTTAGGGTGAGGGTTAGACTCAGGCTCTTAGGGTTAGGGTTAGACTCAGGCTCTTAGGGTTAGGGTTAGACTCAGACTCTTAGGGTTAGGGTTAGACTCAGGCTCTTAGGGTTAGGGTTAGACTCAGGCTCTTAGGGTTAGGGTTCGACTCAGGCTCTTAGGGTTAGGGTTCGATTCAGACTCTTAGGGTGAGGGTTAGACTCAGGCTCTTAGGGTGAGGGTTAGACTCAGGCTCTTAGGGTTAGGGTTAGACTCAGGCTCTTAGGGTGAGGGTTAGACTCAGGCTCTTCGGGTTAGGGTTAGACTCAGGCTCTTAGGGTTAGGGTTAGACTCAGGCTCTTAGGGTGAGGGTTAGACTCAGGCTCTTAGGGTGAGGGTTAGACTCAGGCTCTTAGGGTTAGGGTTAGACTCAGGCTCTTAGGCTTAAAGTTAGACTCAGGCTCTTAGGCTTAAAGTTAGACTCAGGCTCTTAGGCTTAGAGTTAGACTCAGGCTCTTAGGGTGAGGGTTAGACTCAGGCTCTTAGGGTGAGGGTTAGACTCAGGCTCTTAGGGTTAGGGTTAGACTCAGGCTCTTAGGGTTAGGGTTAGACTCAGGCTCTTAGGGTGAGGGTTAGACTCAGGCTCTTAGGGTTAGGGTTAGACTCAGGCTCTTAGGGTTAGGGTTAGACTCAGGCTCTTAGGGTTAGGGTTAGACTCAGGCTTATAGGGTTAGGGTTAGACTCAGGCTCTTAGGGTAAGGGTTAGACTCAGGCTCTTAGGGTGAGGGTTAGACTCAGGCTCTTAGGGTTAGGGTTAGACTCAGGCTCTTAGGGTGAGGGTTAGACTCAGGCTCTTAGGGTGAGGGTTAGACTCAGGCTCTTAGGGTTAGGGTTAGACTCAGGCTCTTAGGGTGAGGGTTAGACTCAGGCTCTTAGGGTTAGGGTTAGACTCAGGCTCTTAGGGTTAGGGTTAGACTCAGGCTCTTAGGGTGAGGGTTAGACTCAGGCTCTTAGGGTTAGGGTTAGACTCAGGCTCTTAGGGTGAGGGTTAGACTCAGGCTCTTAGGGTGAGGGTTAGACTCAGGCTCTTCGGGTTAGGGTTAGACTCAGGCTCTTCGGGTTAGGGTTAGACTCAGGCTCTTAGGGTTAGGGTTAGACTCAGGCTCTTAGGGTGAGGGTTAGACTCAGGCTCTTCGGGTTAGGGTTAGACTCAGGCTCTTAGGGTTAGGGTTAGACTCAGGCTCTTAGGGTGAGGGTTAGACTCAGGCTCTTAGGGTGAGGGTTAGACTCAGGCTCTTAGGGTGAGGGTTAGACTCAGGCTCTTAGGGTTAGGGTTAGACTCAGGCTCGTAGGGTTAGGATTCGACTCAGGCTCGTAGGGTTAGGGCTAGACTCAGGCTCTTAGGGTGAGGGTTAGACTCAGGCTCTTCGGGTTAGGGTTAGACTCAGGCTCTTAGGGTTAGGGTTAGACTCAGGCTCTTAGGGTTAGGTTTAGACTCAGGCTTATAGGGTTAGGGTTAGACTCAGGCTCTTAGGGTAAGGGTTAGACTCAGGCTCTTCGGGTTAGGGTTAGACTCAGGCTCTTAGGGTTAGGGTTAGACTCAGGCTCTTAGGGTTAGGGTTAGACTCAGGCTCTTAGGCTTAGGGTTAGACTCAGGCTCTTAGGGTTAGGGTTAGACTCAGGCTCGTAGGGTTAGGGTTAGACTCAGGCTCTTAGGGTGAGGGTTAGACTCAGGCTCTTAGGGTTAGGGTTAGACTCAGGCTCTTAGGGTGAGGGTTAGACTCAGGCTCTTAGGGTGAGGGTTAGACTCAGGCTCTTAGGGTGAGGGTTAGACTCAGGCTCTTAGGGTTAGGGTTAGACTCAGGCTCTTAGGGTGAGGGTTAGACTCAGGCTCTTAGGGTTAGGGTTAGACTCAGGCTCTTAGGGTGAGGGTTAGACTCAGGCTCTTAGGGTGAGGGTTAGACTCAGGCTCTTAGGGTTAGGGTTAGACTCAGGCTCTTTAGGGTTAGGGTTAGACTCAGGCTCTTAGGGTTAGGGTTAGACTCAGGCTCTTAGGGTTAGGGTTAGACTCAGGCTCTTAGGGTGAGGGTTAGACTCAGGCTCTTAGGGTTAGGGTTAGACTCAGGCTCTTAGGGTTAGGGTTAGACTCAGACTCTTAGGGTTAGGGTTAGACTCAGGCTCTTAGGGTTAGGGTTAGACTCAGGCTCTTAGGGTTAGGGTTCGACTCAGGCTCTTAGGGTTAGGGTTCGATTCAGACTCTTAGGGTGAGGGTTAGACTCAGGCTCTTAGGGTGAGGGTTAGACTCAGGCTCTTAGGGTTAGGGTTAGACTCAGGCTCTTAGGGTGAGGGTTAGACTCAGGCTCTTCGGGTTAGGGTTAGACTCAGGCTCTTAGGGTTAGGGTTAGACTCAGGCTCTTAGGGTGAGGGTTAGACTCAGGCTCTTAGGGTTAGGGTTAGACTCAGGCTCTTAGGCTTAAAGTTAGACTCAGGCTCTTAGGCTTAAAGTTAGACTCAGGCTCTTAGGCTTAGAGTTAGACTCAGGCTCTTAGGGTGAGGGTTAGACTCAGGCTCTTAGGGTGAGGGTTAGACTCAGGCTCTTAGGGTTAGGGTTAGACTCAGGCTCTTAGGGTTAGGGTTAGACTCAGGCTCTTAGGGTGAGGGTTAGACTCAGGCTCTTAGGGTTAGGGTTAGACTCAGGCTCTTAGGGTTAGGGTTAGACTCAGGCTCTTAGGGTTAGGGTTAGACTCAGGCTCTTCGGGTTAGGGTTAGACTCAGGCTCTTAGGCTTAGGGTTAGACTCAGGCTCTTAGGGTGAGGGTTATACTCAGGCTCTTAGGGTTAGGGTTAGACTCAGGCTCTTAGGGTTAGGGTTAGACTCAGGCTCTTAGGGTTAGGGTTAGACTCAGGCTCTTAGGCTTAGGGTTAGACTCAGGCTCTTAGGGTTAGGGTTAGACTCAGGCTCTTAGGGTTAGGGTTAGACTCAGGCTCTTAGGGTTAGGGTTAGACTCAGGCTCTTAGGGTTAGGGTTAGACTTCAGGCTCTTAGGGTGAGGGTTAGACTCAGACTCTTAGGGTTAGGGTTAGACTCAGGCTCTTAGGGTTAGGGTTAGACTCAGGCTCTTAGGCTTAAAGTTAGACTCAGGCTCTTAGGCTTAAAGTTAGACTCAGGCTCTTAGGCTTAGGGTTAGACTCAGGCTCTTAGGGTTAGGGTTAGACTCAGGCTCTTAGGGTTAGGGTTAGACTCAGGCTCTTAGGGTGAGGGTTAGACTCAGGCTCTTCGGGTTAGGGTTAGACTCAGGCTCTTAGGGTGAGGGTTAGACTCAGGCTCTTAGGGTGAGGGTTAGACTCAGGCTCTTAGGGTGAGGGTTAGACTCAGGCTCTTAGGGTGAGGGTTAGACTCAGGCTCTTAGGGTTAGGGTTAGACTCAGGCTCTTAGGGTTAGGGTTCGATTCAGGCTCTTAGGGTGAGGGTTAGACTCAGGCTCTTAGGGTGAGGGTTAGACACAGGCTCTTAGGGTGAGGGTTAAACTCAGGCTCTTAGGGTTAGGGTTAGACTCAGGCTCTTAGGGTTAGACTCAGGCTCTTAGGGTTAGGGTTAGACTCAGGCTCTTAGGGTGAGGGTTAGACTCAGGCTCTTAGGGTGAGGGTTAGACTCAGGCTCTTAGGGTTAGGGTTAGACTCAGGCTCTTAGGGTGAGGGTTAGACTCAGGCTCTTAGGGTTAGGGTTAGACTCAGGCTCTTAGGGTGAGGGTTAGACTCAGGCTCTTAGGGTTAGGGTTAGACTCAGGCTCTTAGGGTTAGGGTTAGACTCAGGCTCTTAGGGTGAGGGTTAGACTCAGGCTCTTAGGGTTAGGGTTAGACTCAGGCTCTTAGGGTTAGGGTTAGACTCAGGCTCTTAGGGTTAGGGTTCGACTCAGGCTCTTAGGGTTAGGGTTCGATTCAGGCTCGTAGGGTGAGGGTTCGACTCAGGCTCTTAGGGTTAGGGTTAGACTCATGCTCTTATGGTGAGGGTTAGACTCAGGCTCTTCGGGTTAGGGTTAGACTCAGGCTCTTAGGGTTAGGGTTAGACTCAGGCTCTTAGGGTTAGGGTTAGACTCAGGCTTATAGGGTTAGGGTTAGACTCAGGCTCTTAGGGTGAGGGTTAGACTCAGGCTCTTAGGGTTAGACTCAGGCTCTTAGGGTTAGGGTTCGATTCAGGCTCTTAGGGTGAGGGTTAGACTCAGGCTCTTAGGGTGAGGGTTAGACTCAGGCTCTTAGGGTTAGGGTTAGACTCAGGCTCTTAGGGTTAGGGTTAGACTCAGGGTCTTAGGGTGAGGGTTAGACTCAGGCTCTTAGGGTTAGGGTTCGACTCAGGCTCTTAGGGTTAGGGTTAGACTCAGGCTCGTAGGGTTAGGGTTAGACTCAGGCTCTTAGGGTTAGGGTTAGACTCAGGCTCTTAGGGTTAGGGTTAGACTCAGGCTCTTAGGGTGAGGGTTAGACTCAGGCTCTTAGGGTTAGGGTTAGACTCAGGCTCTTCGGGTTAGGGTTAGACTCAGGCTCTTAGGGTGAGGGTTAGACTCAGGCTCTTAGGGTGAGGGTTAGACTCAGGCTCTTAGGGTTAGGGTTAGACTCATGCTCTTAGGGTGAGGGTTAGACTCAGGCTCTTAGGGTGAGGGTTAGACTCAGGCTCTTAGGCTTAGGGTTAGACTCAGGCTCTTAGGCTTAGGGTTAGACTCAGGCTCTTAGGGTGAGGGTTAGACTCAGGCTCTTCGGGTTAGGGTTAGACTCAGGCTCTTAGGGTTAGGGTTAGACTCAGGCTCTTAGGGTTAGGGTTAGACTCAGGCTCTTAGGGTTAGGGTTAGACTCAGGCTCTTAGGGTGAGGGTTAGACTCAGGCTCTTAGGGTTAGACTCAGGCTCTTAGGGTTAGGGTTCGATTCAGGCTCTTAGGGTGAGGGTTAGACTCAGGCTCTTAGGGTGAGGGTTAGACTCAGGCTCTTAGGGTTAGGGTTAGACTCAGGCTCTTAGGGTTAGGGTTAGACTCAGGCTCTTAGGGTTAGGGTTAGACTCAGGGTCTTAGGGTGAGGGTTAGACTCAGGCTCTTAGGGTTAGGGTTCGACTCAGGCTCTTAGGGTTAGGGTTAGACTCAGGCTCGTAGGGTTAGGGTTAGACTCAGGCTCTTAGGGTTAGGGTTAGACTCAGGCTCTTAGGGTTAGGGTTAGACTCAGGCTCTTAGGGTGAGGGTTAGACTCAGGCTCTTAGGGTTAGGGTTAGACTCAGGCTCTTAGGGTTAGGGTTAGACTCAGGCTCTTAGGGTGAGGGTTAGACTCAGGCTCTTAGGGTGAGGGTTAGACTCAGGCTCTTAGGGTTAGGGTTAGACTCATGCTCTTAGGGTGAGGGTTAGACTCAGGCTCTTAGGGTGAGGGTTAGACTCAGGCTCTTAGGGTGAGGGTTAGACTCAGGCTCTTAGGGTGAGGGTTAGACTCAGGCTCTTCGGGTTAGGGTTAGACTCAGGCTCTTAGGGTTAGGGTTAGACTCAGGCTCTTAGGGTTAGGGTTAGACTCAGGCTCTTAGGGTTAGGGTTAGACTCAGGCTCTTAGGGTTAGGGTTAGACTCAGGCTCTTAGGGTGAGGGTTAGACTCAGGCTCTTAGGGTTAGACTCAGGCTCTTAGGGTTAGGGTTCGATTCAGGCTCTTAGGGTGAGGGTTAGACTCAGGCTCTTAGGGTGAGGGTTAGACTCAGGCTCTTAGGGTTAGGGTTAGACTCAGGCTCTTAGGGTTAGGGTTAGACTTAGGCTCTTAGGGTTAGGGTTAGACTCAGGGTCTTAGGGTGAGGGTTAGACTCAGGCTCTTAGGGTTAGGGTTCGACTCAGGCTCTTAGGGTTAGGGTTAGACTCAGGCTCGTAGGGTTAGGGTTAGACTCAGGCTCTTAGGGTTAGGGTTAGACTCAGGCTCTTAGGGTTAGGGTTAGACTCAGGCTCTTAGGGTGAGGGTTAGACTCAGGCTCTTAGGGTTAGGGTTAGACTCAGGCTCTTAGGGTTAGGGTTAGACTCAGGCTCTTAGGGTGAGGGTTAGACTCAGGCTCTTAGGGTGAGGGTTAGACTCAGGCTCTTAGGGTTAGGGTTAGACTCATGCTCTTAGGGTGAGGGTTAGACTCAGGCTCTTAGGGTGAGGGTTAGACTCAGGCTCTTAGGCTTAGGGTTAGACTCAGGCTCTTAGGCTTAGGGTTAGACTCAGGCTCTTAGGGTGAGGGTTAGACTCAGGCTCTTAGGGTGAGGGTTAGACTCAGGCTCTTAGGGTTAGGGTTAGACTCAGGCTTATAGGGTTAGGGTTAGACTCAGGCTCTTAGGGTGAGGGTTAGACTCAGGCTCTTAGGGTTAGACTCAGGCTCTTAGGGTTAGGGTTCGATTCAGGCTCTTAGGGTGAGGGTTAGACTCAGGCTCTTCGGGTTAGGGTTAGACTCAGGCTCTTAGGGTTAGGGTTAGACTCAGGCTCTTAGGGTTAGGGTTAGACTTAGGCTCTTAGGGTTAGGGTTAGACTCAGGCTCTTAGGGTGAGGGTTAGACTCAGGCTCTTAGGGTTAGGGTTCGACTCAGGCTCTTAGGGTTAGGGTTAGACTCAGGCTCGTAGGGTTAGGGTTAGACTCAGGCTCTTAGGGTTAGGGTTAGACTCAGGCTCTTAGGGTTAGGGTTAGACTCAGGCTCTTAGGGTGAGGGTTAGACTCAGGCTCTTAGGGTGAGGGTTAGACTCAGGCTCTTAGGGTTAGGGTTAGACTCAGGCTCTTAGGGTGAGGGTTAGACTCAGGCTCTTAGGGTGAGGGTTAGACTCAGGCTCTTAGGGTTAGGGTTAGACTCATGCTCTTAGGGTGAGGGTTAGACTCAGGCTCTTAGGGTGAGGGTTAGACTCAGGCTCTTAGGGTGAGGGTTAGACTCAGGCTCTTAGGCTTAGGGTTAGACTCAGGCTCTTAGGGTGAGGGTTAGACTCAGGCTCTTAGGGTGAGGGTTAGACTCAGGCTCTTAGGGTTAGGGTTAGACTCAGGCTCTTTAGGGTTAGGGTTAGACTCAGGCTCTTAGGGTGAGGGTTAGACTCAGGCTCTTAGGGTGAGGGTTAGACTCAGGCTCTTAGGGTGAGGGTTAGAATCAGGCTCTTAGGGTTAGGGTTAGACTCAGGCTCTTAGGGTGAGGGTTAGACTCAGGCTCTTAGGGTTAGGGTTAGACTCAGGCTCTTAGGGTGAGGGTTCGATTCAGGCTCGTAGGGTGAGGGTTCGACTCAGGCTCTTAGGGTTAGGGTTAGACTCAGGCTCTTAGGGTTAGGGTTAGACTCATGCTCTTATGGTGAGGGTTAGACTCAGGCTCTTCGGGTTAGGGTTAGACTCAGGCTCTTAGGGTTAGGGTTAGACTCAGGCTCTTAGGGTTAGGGTTAGACTCAGGCTCTTAGGGTGAGGGTTAGACTTAGGCTCTTAGGGTTAGGGTTAGACTCAGGCTCTTAGGGTTAGGGTTAGACTCAGGCTCTTAGGGTTAGGGTTAGACTCAGGCTTATAGGGTTAGGGTTAGACTCAGGCTCTTAGGGTGAGGGTTAGACTCAGGCTCTTCGGGTTAGGGTTAGACTCAGGCTCTTAGGGTTAGGGTTAGACTCAGGCTCTTAGGGTGAGGGTTAGACTCAGGCTCTTAGGGTGAGGGTTAGACTCAGGCTCTTAGGGTTAGGGTTAGACTCAGGCTCTTAGGGTGAGGGTTAGACTCAGGCTCTTAGGGTGAGGGTTAGACTCAGGCTCTTAGGGTGAGGGTTAGACTCAGGCTCTTAGGGTTAGGGTTAGACTCAGGCTCTTAGGGTTAGGGTTCGACTCAGGCTCTTAGGGTTAGGGTTCGACTCAGGCTCTTAGGGTTAGGGTTCGATTGAGGCTCTTAGGGTGAGGGTTAGACTCAGGCTCTTAGGGTGAGGGTTAGACTCAGGCTCTTAGGGTTAGGGTTAGACTCAGGCTCTTAGGGTTAGGGTTAGACTCAGGCTCTTAGGGTTAGGGTTAGACTTCAGGCTCTTAGGGTGAGGGTTAGACTCAGACTCTTAGGGTTAGGGTTAGACTCAGGCTCTTAGGGTTAGGGTTAGACTCAGGCTCTTAGGCTTAAAGTTAGACTCAGGCTCTTAGGCTTAAAGTTAGACTCAGGCTCTTAGGCTTAGGGTTAGACTCAGGCTCTTAGGGTTAGGGTTAGACTCAGGCTCTTAGGGTTAGGGTTAGACTCAGGCTCTTAGGGTGAGGGTTAGACTCAGGCTCTTCGGGTTAGGGTTAGACTCAGGCTCTTAGGGTGAGGGTTAGACTCAGGCTCTTAGGGTGAGGGTTAGACTCAGGCTCTTAGGGTGAGGGTTAGACTCAGGCTCTTAGGGTGAGGGTTAGACTCAGGCTCTTAGGGTGAGGGTTAGACTCAGGCTCTTAGGGTTAGGGTTAGACTCAGGCTCTTAGGGTTAGGGTTAGACTCAGGCTCTTAGGGTGAGGGTTAGACACAGGCTCTTAGGGTGAGGGTTAAACTCAGGCTCTTAGGGTTAGGGTTAGACTCAGGCTCTTAGGGTTAGACTCAGGCTCTTAGGGTTAGGGTTAGACTCAGGCTCTTAGGGTGAGGGTTAGACTC
This sequence comes from Falco punctatus, assembly GCF_963210335.1. Classification (NCBI taxonomy): domain Eukaryota; kingdom Metazoa; phylum Chordata; class Aves; order Falconiformes; family Falconidae; genus Falco; species Falco punctatus. The sequence continues at coordinate 221,455 of NW_027660336.1, forward strand.
AGGCTCTTAGGGTGAGGGTTAGACTCAGGCTCTTAGGGTTAGGGTTAGACTCAGGCTCTTAGGGTGAGGGTTAGACTCAGGCTCTTAGGGTTAGGGTTAGACTCAGGCTCTTAGGGTGAGGGTTAGACTCAGGCTCTTAGGGTTAGGGTTAGACTCAGGCTCTTAGGGTGAGGGTTAGACTCAGGCTCTTAGGGTTAGGGTTAGACTCAGGCTCTTAGGGTGAGGGTTAGACTCAGGCTCTTAGGGTTAGGGTTAGACTCAGGCTCTTAGGGTGAGGGTTAGACTCAGGCTCTTAGGGTTAGGGTTCGACTCAGGCTCTTAGGGTTAGGGTTCGATTCAGGCTCGTAGGGTGAGGGTTCGACTCAGGCTCTTAGGGTTAGGGTTAGACTCATGCTCTTATGGTGAGGGTTAGACTCAGGCTCTTCGGGTTAGGGTTAGACTCAGGCTCTTAGGGTTAGGGTTAGACTCAGGCTCGTAGGGTTAGGGTTAGACTCAGGCTTATAGGGTTAGGGTTAGACTCAGGCTCTTAGGGTGAGGGTTAGACTCAGGCTCTTAGGGTTAGACTCAGGCTCTTAGGGTTAGGGTTCGATTCAGGCTCTTAGGGTGAGGGTTAGACTCAGGCTCTTAGGGTGAGGGTTAGACTCAGGCTCTTAGGGTTAGGGTTAGACTCAGGCTCTTAGGGTTAGGGTTAGACTTAGGCTCTTAGGGTTAGGGTTAGACTCAGGGTCTTAGGGTGAGGGTTAGACTCAGGCTCTTAGGGTTAGGGTTCGACTCAGGCTCTTAGGGTTAGGGTTAGACTCAGGCTCGTAGGGTTAGGGTTAGACTCAGGCTCTTAGGGTTAGGGTTAGACTCAGGCTCTTAGGGTTAGGGTTAGACTCAGGCTCTTAGGGTGAGGGTTAGACTCAGGCTCTTAGGGTTAGGGTTAGACTCAGGCTCTTAGGGTTAGGGTTAGACTCAGGCTCTTAGGGTGAGGGTTAGACACAGGCTCTTAGGGTGAGGGTTAAACTCAGGCTCTTAGGGTTAGGGTTAGACTCAGGCTCTTAGGGTTAGACTCAGGCTCTTAGGGTTAGGGTTAGACTCAGGCTCTTAGGGTGAGGGTTAGACTCAGGCTCTTAGGGTGAGGGTTAGACTCAGGCTCTTAGGGTTAGGGTTAGACTCAGGCTCTTAGGGTGAGGGTTAGACTCAGGCTCTTAGGGTTAGGGTTAGACTCAGGCTCTTAGGGTGAGGGTTAGACTCAGGCTCTTAGGGTTAGGGTTAGACTCAGGCTCTTAGGGTGAGGGTTAGACTCAGGCTCTTAGGGTTAGGGTTAGACTCAGGCTCTTAGGGTGAGGGTTAGACTCAGGCTCTTAGGGTTAGGGTTAGACTCAGGCTCTTAGGGTGAGGGTTAGACTCAGGCTCTTAGGGTTAGGGTTCGACTCAGGCTCTTAGGGTTAGGGTTCGATTCAGGCTCGTAGGGTGAGGGTTCGACTCAGGCTCTTAGGGTTAGGGTTAGACTCATGCTCTTATGGTGAGGGTTAGACTCAGGCTCTTCGGGTTAGGGTTAGACTCAGGCTCTTAGGGTTAGGGTTAGACTCAGGCTCTTAGGGTTAGGGTTAGACTCAGGCTTATAGGGTTAGGGTTAGACTCAGGCTCTTAGGGTGAGGGTTAGACTCAGGCTCTTAGGGTTAGGGTTAGACTCAGGCTCTTAGGGTTAGGGTTAGACTCAGGCTTATAGGGTTAGGGTTAGACTCAGGCTCTTAGGGTGAGGGTTAGACTCAGGCTCTTAGGGTTAGACTCAGGCTCTTAGGGTTAGGGTTCGATTCAGGCTCTTAGGGTGAGGGTTAGACTCAGGCTCTTAGGGTGAGGGTTAGACTCAGGCTCTTAGGGTTAGGGTTAGACTCAGGCTCTTAGGGTTAGGGTTAGACTTAGGCTCTTAGGGTTAGGGTTAGACTCAGGGTCTTAGGGTGAGGGTTAGACTCAGGCTCTTAGGGTTAGGGTTCGACTCAGGCTCTTAGGGTTAGGGTTAGACTCAGGCTCGTAGGGTTAGGGTTAGACTCAGGCTCTTAGGGTTAGGGTTAGACTCAGGCTCTTAGGGTTAGGGTTAGACTCAGGCTCTTAGGGTGAGGGTTAGACTCAGGCTCTTAGGGTTAGGGTTAGACTCAGGCTCTTAGGGTTAGGGTTAGACTCAGGCTCTTAGGGTGAGGGTTAGACTCAGGCTCTTAGGGTGAGGGTTAGACTCAGGCTCTTAGGGTTAGGGTTAGACTCAGGCTCTTAGGGTTAGGGTTAGACTCAGGCTCTTAGGGTGAGGGTTAGACTCAGGCTCTTAGGGTTAGGGTTAGACTCAGGCTCTTAGGGTTAGGGTTAGACTCAGGCTCTTAGGGTGAGGGTTAGACACAGTCTCTTAGGGTGAGGGTTAAACTCAGGGTCTTAGGGTTAGGGTTAGACTCAGGCTCTTAGGGTTAGACTCAGGCTCTTAGGGTTAGGGTTAGACTCAGGCTCTTAGGGTTAGGGTTAGACTCAGGCTCTTAGGCTTAGGGTTAGACTCAGGCTCTTAGGGTTAGGGTTAGACTCAGGCTCTTAGGGTGAGGGTTAGACTCAGGCTCTTAGGGTTAGGGTTAGACTCAGGCTCTTAGGGTTAGGGTTCGACTCAGGCTCTTAGGGTTAGGGTTCGATTCAGGCTCGTAGGGTGAGGGTTCGACTCAGGCTCTTAGGGTTAGGGTTAGACTCAGGCTCTTATGGTGAGGGTTAGACTCAGGCTCTTCGGGTTAGGGTTAGACTCAGGCTCTTAGGGTTAGGGTTAGACTCAGGCTCTTAGGGTGAGGGTTAGACTTAGGCTCTTAGGGTTAGGGTTAGACTCAGGCTCTTAGGGTTAGGGTTAGACTCAGGCTTATAGGGTTAGGGTTAGACTCAGGCTCTTAGGGTGAGGGTTAGACTCAGGCTCTTCGGGTTAGGGTTAGACTCAGGCTCTTCGGGTTAGGGTTAGACTCAGGCTCTTAGGGTGAGGGTTAGACTCAGGCTCTTAGGGTGAGGGTTAGACTCAGGCTCTTAGGGTTAGACTCAGGCTCTTAGGGTTAGGGTTAGACTCAGGCTCTTAGGGTTAGGGTTAGACTCAGGCTCTTAGGCTTAGGGTTAGACTCAGGCTCTTAGGGTTAGGGTTAGACTTAGGCTCTTAGGGTTAGGGTTAGACTCAGGCTCTTAGGGTGAGGGTTAGACTCAGGCTCTTAGGGTTAGGGTTCGACTCAGGCTCTTAGGGTTAGGGTTAGACTCAGGCTCGTAGGGTTAGGGTTAGACTCAGGCTCTTAGGGTGAGGGTTAGACTCAGGCTCTTCGGGTTCGGGTTAGACTCAGGCTCTTAGGGTGAGGGTTAGACTCAGGCTCTTAGGGTTAGGGTTAGACTCAGGCTCTTAGGGTGAGGGTTAGACTCAGGCTCTTAGGCTTAGGGTTAGACTCAGGCTCTTAGGCTTAGGGTTAGACTCAGGCTCTTAGGCTTAGGGTTAGAGTCAGGCTCTTAGGGTTAGGGTTAGACTCAGGCTCTTAGGGTGAGGGTTAGACTCAGGCTCTTAGGGTTAGGGTTAGACTCAGGCTCTTAGGGTTAGGGTTAGACTCAGGCTCTTAGGGTGAGGGTTAGACTCAGGCTCTTAGGGTGAGGGTTAGACTCAGGCTCTTAGGGTGAGGGTTAGACTCAGGCTCTTAGGCTTAGGGTTAGACTCAGGCTCTTAGGGTTAGGGTTAGACTCAGGCTCTTAGGGTTAGGGTTAGACTCAGGCTCTTAGGGTGAGGGTTAGACTCAGGCTCTTAGGGTTAAGGTTAGACTCAGGCTCTTAGGGTGAGGGTTAGACTCAGGCTCGTAGGGTTAGGGTTAGACTCAGGCTCTTAGGGTGAGGGTTAGACTCAGGCTCTTAGGGTTAGGGTTAGACTCAGGCTCTTAGGGTTAGGGTTAGACTCAGGCTCTTAGGGTGAGGGTTAGACTCAGGCTCGTAGGGTTAGGGTTAGACTCAGGCTCTTAGGGTGAGGGTTAGACTCAGGCTCTTAGGGTTAGGGTAAGACTCAGGCTCTTAGGGTTAGGGTTAGACTCAGGCTCTTAGGCTTAGGGTTAGACTCAGGCTCTTAGGGTTAGGGTTAGACTCAGGCTCTTAGGGTTAGGGTTAGACTCAGGCTCGTAGGGTTAGGGTTAGACTCAGGCTCTTAGGGTTAGGGTTAGACTCAGGCTCTTAGGGTGAGGGTTAGACTCAGGCTCTTAGGGTTAGGGTTAGACTCAGGCTCTTAGGGTGAGGGTTCGATTCAGGCTCTTAGGGTTAGGGTTAGACTCAGGCTCTTAGGGTTAGGGTTAGACTCAGGCTCTTAGGGTGAGGGTTAGACTCAGGCTCTTAGGGTTAGGGTTAGACTCAGGCTCTTAGGGTTAGGGTTAGACTCAGGCTCTTAGGGTTAGGGTTAGACTCAGGCTCTTAGGGTTAGGGTTAGACTCAGGCTCTTAGGGTTAGGGTTAGACTCAGGCTCTTAGGGTGAGGGTTAGACACAGTCTCTTAGGGTGAGGGTTAAACTCAGGGTCTTAGGGTTAGGGTTAGACTCAGGCTCTTAGGGTTAGACTCAGGCTCTTAGGGTTAGGGTTAGACTCAGGCTCTTAGGGTTAGGGTTAGACTCAGGCTCTTAGGCTTAGGGTTAGACTCAGGCTCTTAGGGTTAGGGTTAGACTCAGGCTCTTAGGGTGAGGGTTAGACTCAGGCTCTTAGGGTTAGGGTTAGACTCAGGCTCTTAGGGTTAGGGTTCGACTCAGGCTCTTAGGGTTAGGGTTCGATTCAGGCTCGTAGGGTGAGGGTTCGACTCAGGCTCTTAGGGTTAGGGTTAGACTCAGGCTCTTATGGTGAGGGTTAGACTCAGGCTCTTCGGGTTAGGGTTAGACTCAGGCTCTTAGGGTTAGGGTTAGACTCAGGCTCTTAGGGTGAGGGTTAGACTTAGGCTCTTAGGGTTAGGGTTAGACTCAGGCTCTTAGGGTTAGGGTTAGACTCAGGCTTATAGGGTTAGGGTTAGACTCAGGCTCTTAGGGTGAGGGTTAGACTCAGGCTCTTCGGGTTAGGGTTAGACTCAGGCTCTTCGGGTTAGGGTTAGACTCAGGCTCTTAGGGTGAGGGTTAGACTCAGGCTCTTAGGGTGAGGGTTAGACTCAGGCTCTTAGGGTTAGACTCAGGCTCTTAGGGTGAGGGTTAGACTCAGGCTCTTAGGGTTAGGGTTAGACTCAGGCTCTTAGGCTTAGGGTTAGACTCAGGCTCTTAGGGTTAGGGTTAGACTTAGGCTCTTAGGGTTAGGGTTAGACTCAGGCTCTTAGGGTGAGGGTTAGACTCAGGCTCTTAGGGTTAGGGTTCGACTCAGGCTCTTAGGGTTAGGGTTAGACTCAGGCTCGTAGGGTTAGGGTTAGACTCAGGCTCTTAGGGTGAGGGTTAGACTCAGGCTCTTCGGGTTCGGGTTAGACTCAGGCTCTTAGGGTGAGGGTTAGACTCAGGCTCTTAGGGTTAGGGTTAGACTCAGGCTCTTAGGGTTAGGGTTAGACTCAGGCTCTTAGGGTTAGGGTTAGACTCAGGCTCTTAGGGTTAGGGTTAGACTCAGGCTCTTAGGGTGAGGGTTAGACTCAGGCTCTTAGGGTGAGGGTTAGACTCAGGCTCTTAGGGTTAGGGTTAGACTCATGCTCTTAGGGTGAGGGTTAGACTCAGGCTCTTAGGGTGAGGGTTAGACTCAGGCTCTTAGGCTTAGGGTTAGACTCAGGCTCTTAGGCTTAGGGTTAGACTCAGGCTCTTAGGCTTAGGGTTATACTCAGGCTCTTAGGGTTAGGGTTAGACTCAGGCTCTTAGGGTGAGGGTTAGACTCAGGCTCTTAGGGTTAGGGTTAGACTCAGGCTCTTAGGGTTAGGGTTAGACTCAGGCTCTTAGGGTGAGGGTTAGACTCAGGCTCTTAGGGTTAGGGTTAGACTCAGGCTCTTAGGGTGAGGGTTAGACTCAGGCTCTTAGGCTTAGGGTTAGACTCAGGCTCTTAGGGTTAGGGTTAGACTCAGGCTCTTAGGGTTAGGGTTAGACTCAGGCTCTTAGGGTGAGGGTTAGACTCAGGCTCTTAGGGTTAAGGTTAGACTCAGGCTCTTAGGGTGAGGGTTAGACTCAGGCTCGTAGGGTTAGGGTTAGACTCAGGCTCTTAGGGTGAGGGTTAGACTCAGGCTCTTAGGGTTAGGGTTAGACTCAGGCTCTTAGGGTTAGGGTTAGACTCAGGCTCTTAGGGTGAGGGTTAGACTCAGGCTCGTAGGGTTAGGGTTAGACTCAGGCTCTTAGGGTGAGGGTTAGACTCAGGCTCTTAGGGTTAGGGTTAGACTCAGGCTCTTAGGGTTAGGGTTAGACTCAGGCTCTTAGGCTTAGGGTTAGACTCAGGCTCTTAGGGTTAGGGTTAGACTCAGGCTCTTAGGGTTAGGGTTAGACTCAGGCTCGTAGGGTTAGGGTTAGACTCAGGCTCTTAGGGTTAGGGTTAGACTCAGGCTCTTAGGGTGAGGGTTAGACTCAGGCTCTTAGGGTTAGGGTTAGACTCAGGCTCTTAGGGTGAGGGTTCGATTCAGGCTCTTAGGGTTAGGGTTAGACTCAGGCTCTTAGGGTTAGGGTTAGACTCAGGCTCTTAGGGTGAGGGTTAGACTCAGGCTCTTAGGGTTAGGGTTAGACTCAGGCTCTTAGGGTTAGGGTTAGACTCAGGCTCTTAGGGTTAGGGTTAGACTCAGGCTCTTAGGGTTAGGGTTAGACTCAGGCTCTTAGGGTTAGGGTTAGACTCAGGCTCTTAGGGTTAGGGTTAGACTCAGGCTCTTAGGGTTAGGGTTAGACTCAGGCTCTTAGGGTGAGGGTTAGACTCAGGCTCTTAGGGTGAGGGTTAGACTCAGGCTCTTAGGGTTAGGGTTAGACTCATGCTCTTAGGGTGAGGGTTAGACTCAGGCTCTTAGGGTGAGGGTTAGACTCAGGCTCTTAGGCTTAGGGTTAGACTCAGGCTCTTAGGCTTAGGGTTAGACTCAGGCTCTTAGGCTTAGGGTTAGAGTCAGGCTCTTAGGGTTAGGGTTAGACTCAGGCTCTTAGGGTGAGGGTTAGACTCAGGCTCTTAGGGTTAGGGTTAGACTCAGGCTCTTAGGGTTAGGGTTAGACTCAGGCTCTTAGGGTGAGGGTTAGACTCAGGCTCTTAGGGTGAGGGTTAGACTCAGGCTCTTAGGGTGAGGGTTAGACTCAGGCTCTTAGGCTTAGGGTTAGACTCAGGCTCTTAGGGTTAGGGTTAGACTCAGGCTCTTAGGGTTAGGGTTAGACTCAGGCTCTTAGGGTGAGGGTTAGACTCAGGCTCTTAGGGTTAAGGTTAGACTCAGGCTCTTAGGGTGAGGGTTAGACTCAGGCTCGTAGGGTTAGGGTTAGACTCAGGCTCTTAGGGTGAGGGTTAGACTCAGGCTCTTAGGGTTAGGGTTAGACTCAGGCTCTTAGGGTTAGGGTTAGACTCAGGCTCTTAGGGTGAGGGTTAGACTCAGGCTCGTAGGGTTAGGGTTAGACTCAGGCTCTTAGGGTGAGGGTTAGACTCAGGCTCTTAGGGTTAGGGTTAGACTCAGGCTCTTAGGGTTAGGGTTAGACTCAGGCTCTTAGGCTTAGGGTTAGACTCAGGCTCTTAGGGTTAGGGTTAGACTCAGGCTCTTAGGGTTAGGGTTAGACTCAGGCTCGTAGGGTTAGGGTTAGACTCAGGCTCTTAGGGTTAGGGTTAGACTCAGGCTCTTAGGGTGAGGGTTAGACTCAGGCTCTTAGGGTTAGGGTTAGACTCAGGCTCTTAGGGTGAGGGTTCGATTCAGGCTCTTAGGGTTAGGGTTAGACTCAGGCTCTTAGGGTGAGGGTTAGACTCAGGCTCTTAGGGTTAGGGTTAGACTCAGGCTCTTAGGGTGAGGGTTAGACTCAGGCTCTTAGGGTTAGGGTTAGACTCAGGCTCTTAGGGTTAGGGTTAGACTCAGGCTCTTAGGGTTAGGGTTAGACTCAGGCTCTTAGGGTTAGGGTTAGACTCAGGCTCTTAGGGTGAGGGTTAGACACAGTCTCTTAGGGTGAGGGTTAAACTCAGGGTCTTAGGGTTAGGGTTAGACTCAGGCTCTTAGGGTTAGACTCAGGCTCTTAGGGTTAGGGTTAGACTCAGGCTCTTAGGGTTAGGGTTAGACTCAGGCTCTTAGGCTTAGGGTTAGACTCAGGCTCTTAGGGTTAGGGTTAGACTCAGGCTCTTAGGGTGAGGGTTAGACTCAGGCTCTTAGGGTTAGGGTTAGACTCAGGCTCTTAGGGTTAGGGTTCGACTCAGGCTCTTAGGGTTAGGGTTCGATTCAGGCTCGTAGGGTGAGGGTTCGACTCAGGCTCTTAGGGTTAGGGTTAGACTCAGGCTCTTATGGTGAGGGTTAGACTCAGGCTCTTCGGGTTAGGGTTAGACTCAGGCTCTTAGGGTTAGGGTTAGACTCAGGCTCTTAGGGTGAGGGTTAGACTTAGGCTCTTAGGGTTAGGGTTAGACTCAGGCTCTTAGGGTTAGGGTTAGACTCAGGCTTATAGGGTTAGGGTTAGACTCAGGCTCTTAGGGTGAGGGTTAGACTCAGGCTCTTAGGGTGAGGGTTAGACTCAGGCTCTTCGGGTTAGGGTTAGACTCAGGCTCTTAGGGTGAGGGTTAGACTCAGGCTCTTAGGGTGAGGGTTAGACTCAGGCTCTTAGGGTTAGACTCAGGCTCTTAGGGTTAGGGTTAGACTCAGGCTCTTAGGGTTAGGGTTAGACTCAGGCTCTTAGGCTTAGGGTTAGACTCAGGCTCTTAGGGTTAGGGTTAGACTTAGGCTCTTAGGGTTAGGGTTAGACTCAGGCTCTTAGGGTGAGGGTTAGACTCAGGCTCTTAGGGTTAGGGTTCGACTCAGGCTCTTAGGGTTAGGGTTAGACTCAGGCTCGTAGGGTTAGGGTTAGACTCAGGCTCTTAGGGTGAGGGTTAGACTCAGGCTCTTCGGGTTCGGGTTAGACTCAGGCTCTTAGGGTGAGGGTTAGACTCAGGCTCTTAGGGTTAGGGTTAGACTCAGGCTCTTAGGGTTAGGGTTAGACTCAGGCTCTTAGGGTTAGGGTTAGACTCAGGCTCTTAGGGTTAGGGTTAGACTCAGGCTCTTAGGGTGAGGGTTAGACTCAGGCTCTTAGGGTGAGGGTTAGACTCAGGCTCTTAGGGTTAGGGTTAGACTCATGCTCTTAGGGTGAGGGTTAGACTCAGGCTCTTAGGGTGAGGGTTAGACTCAGGCTCTTAGGCTTAGGGTTAGACTCAGGCTCTTAGGCTTAGGGTTAGACTCAGGCTCTTAGGCTTAGGGTTAGAGTCAGGCTCTTAGGGTTAGGGTTAGACTCAGGCTCTTAGGGTGAGGGTTAGACTCAGGCTCTTAGGGTTAGGGTTAGACTCAGGCTCTTAGGGTTAGGGTTAGACTCAGGCTCTTAGGGTGAGGGTTAGACTCAGGCTCTTAGGGTTAGGGTTAGACTCAGGCTCTTAGGGTGAGGGTTAGACTCAGGCTCTTAGGCTTAGGGTTAGACTCAGGCTCTTAGGGTTAGGGTTAGACTCAGGCTCTTAGGGTTAGGGTTAGACTCAGGCTCTTAGGGTGAGGGTTAGACTCAGGCTCTTAGGGTTAAGGTTAGACTCAGGCTCTTAGGGTGAGGGTTAGACTCAGGCTCGTAGGGTTAGGGTTAGACTCAGGCTCTTAGGGTGAGGGTTAGACTCAGGCTCTTAGGGTTAGGGTTAGACTCAGGCTCTTAGGGTTAGGGTTAGACTCAGGCTCTTAGGGTGAGGGTTAGACTCAGGCTCGTAGGGTTAGGGTTAGACTCAGGCTCTTAGGGTGAGGGTTAGACTCAGGCTCTTAGGGTTAGGGTTAGACTCAGGCTCTTAGGGTTAGGGTTAGACTCAGGCTCTTAGGCTTAGGGTTAGACTCAGGCTCTTAGGGTTAGGGTTAGACTCAGGCTCTTAGGGTTAGGGTTAGACTCAGGCTCGTAGGGTTAGGGTTAGACTCAGGCTCTTAGGGTTAGGGTTAGACTCAGGCTCTTAGGGTGAGGGTTAGACTCAGGCTCTTAGGGTTAGGGTTAGACTCAGGCTCTTAGGGTGAGGGTTCGATTCAGGCTCTTAGGGTTAGGGTTAGACTCAGGCTCTTAGGGTTAGGGTTAGACTCAGGCTCTTAGGGTGAGGGTTAGACTCAGGCTCTTAGGGTTAGGGTTAGACTCAGGCTCTTAGGGTTAGGGTTAGACTCAGGCTCTTAGGGTTAGGGTTAGACTCAGGCTCTTAGGGTTAGGGTTAGACTCAGGCTCTTAGGGTTAGGGTTAGACTCAGGCTCTTAGGGTTAGGGTTAGACTCAGGCTCTTAGGGTGAGGGTTAGACTCAGGCTCTTAGGGTTAGGGTTAGACTCAGGCTCTTAGGGTTAGGGTTAGACTCAGGCTCTTAGGGTTAGGGTTAGACTCAGGCTCTTAGGGTGAGGGTTAGACTCAGGCTCTTTGGGTTAGGGTTCGACTCAGGCTCTTAGGGTGAGGGTTAGACTCAGGCTCTTAGGGTTAGGGTTCGACTCAGGCTCTTAGGGTGAGGGTTCGATTCAGGCTCGTAGGGTGAGGGTTCGACTCAGGCTCTTAGGGTTAGGGTTAGACTCATGCTCTTATGGTGAGGGTTAGACTCAGGCTCTTAGGGTTAGGGTTAGACTCAGGCTCTTAGGGTTAGGGTTAGACTCAGGCTCTTAGGGTTAGGGTTAGACTCAGGCTCTTAGGGTGAGGGTTAGACTCAGGCTCTTAGGGTGAGGGTTAGACTCAGGCTCTTAGGGTGAGGGTTAGACTCAGGCTCTTAGGGTTAGGGTTAGACTCAGGCTCGTAGGGTTAGGATTCGACTCAGGCTCGTAGGGTTAGGGCTAGACTCAGGCTCTTAGGGTGAGGGTTAGACTCAGGCTCTTCGGGTTAGGGTTAGACTCAGGCTCTTAGGGTTAGGGTTAGACTCAGGCTCTTAGGGTTAGGGTTAGACTCAGGCTCGTAGGGTTAGGGTTAGACTCAGGCTCTTAGGGTTAGGGTTAGACTCAGGCTCTTAGGGTGAGGGTTAGACTCAGGCTCTTAGGGTTAGGGTTAGACTCAGGCTCTTAGGGTGAGGGTTCGATTCAGGCTCTTAGGGTTAGGGTTAGACTCAGGCTCTTAGGGTTAGGGTTAGACTCAGGCTCTTAGGGTGAGGGTTAGACTCAGGCTCTTAGGGTTAGGGTTAGACTCAGGCTCTTAGGGTTAGGGTTAGACTCAGGCTCTTAGGGTTACGGTTAGACTCAGGCTCTTAGGGTTAGGGTTAGACTCAGGCTCTTAGGCTTAGGGTTAGACTCAGGCTCTTAGGGTGAGGGTTAGACTCAGGCTCTTAGGGTGAGGGTTAGACTCAGGCTCTTAGGGTTAGGGTTAGACTCAGGCTCTTTAGGGTTAGGGTTAGACTCAGGCTCTTAGGGTGAGGGTTAGACTCAGGCTCTTAGGGTGAGGGTTAGACTCAGGCTCTTAGGGTGAGGGTTAGAATCAGGCTCTTAGGGTTAGGGTTAGACTCAGGCTCTTAGGGTGAGGGTTAGACTCAGGCTCTTAGGGTTAGGGTTAGACTCAGGCTCTTAGGGTGAGGGTTCGATTCAGGCTCGTAGGGTGAGGGTTCGACTCAGGCTCTTAGGGTTAGGGTTAGACTCAGGCTCTTAGGGTTAGGGTTAGACTCATGCTCTTATGGTGAGGGTTAGACTCAGGCTCTTCGGGTTAGGGTTAGACTCAGGCTCTTAGGGTTAGGGTTAGACTCAGGCTCTTAGGGTTAGGGTTAGACTCAGGCTCTTAGGGTGAGGGTTAGACTTAGGCTCTTAGGGTTAGGGTTAGACTCAGGCTCTTAGGGTTAGGGTTAGACTCAGGCTCTTAGGGTTAGGGTTAGACTCAGGCTTATAGGGTTAGGGTTAGACTCAGGCTCTTAGGGTGAGGGTTAGACTCAGGCTCTTCGGGTTAGGGTTAGACTCAGGCTCTTAGGGTTAGGGTTAGACTCAGGCTCTTAGGGTGAGGGTTAGACTCAGGCTCTTAGGGTGAGGGTTAGACTCAGGCTCTTAGGGTTAGGGTTAGACTCAGGCTCTTAGGGTGAGGGTTAGACTCAGGCTCTTAGGGTGAGGGTTAGACTCAGGCTCTTAGGGTGAGGGTTAGACTCAGGCTCTTAGGGTTAGGGTTAGACTCAGGCTCTTAGGGTTAGGGTTCGACTCAGGCTCTTAGGGTTAGGGTTCGACTCAGGCTCTTAGGGTTAGGGTTCGATTGAGGCTCTTAGGGTGAGGGTTAGACTCAGGCTCTTAGGGTGAGGGTTAGACTCAGGCTCTTAGGGTTAGGGTTAGACTCAGGCTCTTAGGGTTAGGGTTAGACTCAGGCTCTTAGGGTTAGGGTTAGACTTCAGGCTCTTAGGGTGAGGGTTAGACTCAGACTCTTAGGGTTAGGGTTAGACTCAGGCTCTTAGGGTTAGGGTTAGACTCAGGCTCTTAGGCTTAAAGTTAGACTCAGGCTCTTAGGCTTAAAGTTAGACTCAGGCTCTTAGGCTTAGGGTTAGACTCAGGCTCTTAGGGTTAGGGTTAGACTCAGGCTCTTAGGGTTAGGGTTAGACTCAGGCTCTTAGGGTGAGGGTTAGACTCAGGCTCTTCGGGTTAGGGTTAGACTCAGGCTCTTAGGGTGAGGGTTAGACTCAGGCTCTTAGGGTGAGGGTTAGACTCAGGCTCTTAGGGTGAGGGTTAGACTCAGGCTCTTAGGGTGAGGGTTAGACTCAGGCTCTTAGGGTGAGGGTTAGACTCAGGCTCTTAGGGTTAGGGTTAGACTCAGGCTCTTAGGGTTAGGGTTAGACTCAGGCTCTTAGGGTGAGGGTTAGACACAGGCTCTTAGGGTGAGGGTTAAACTCAGGCTCTTAGGGTTAGGGTTAGACTCAGGCTCTTAGGGTTAGACTCAGGCTCTTAGGGTTAGGGTTAGACTCAGGCTCTTAGGGTGAGGGTTAGACTCAGGCTCTTAGGGTGAGGGTTAGACTCAGGCTCTTAGGGTTAGGGTTAGACTCAGGCTCTTAGGGTGAGGGTTAGACTCAGGCTCTTAGGGTTAGGGTTAGACTCAGGCTCTTAGGGTGAGGGTTAGACTCAGGCTCTTAGGGTTAGGGTTAGACTCAGGCTCTTAGGGTGAGGGTTAGACTCAGGCTCTTAGGGTTAGGGTTAGACTCAGGCTCTTAGGGTGAGGGTTAGACTCAGGCTCTTAGGGTTAGGGTTAGACTCAGGCTCTTAGGGTGAGGGTTAGACTCAGGCTCTTAGGGTTAGGGTTCGACTCAGGCTCTTAGGGTTAGGGTTCGATTCAGGCTCGTAGGGTGAGGGTTCGACTCAGGCTCTTAGGGTTAGGGTTAGACTCATGCTCTTATGGTGAGGGTTAGACTCAGGCTCTTCGGGTTAGGGTTAGACTCAGGCTCTTAGGGTTAGGGTTAGACTCAGGCTCTTAGGGTTAGGGTTAGACTCAGGCTTATAGGGTTAGGGTTAGACTCAGGCTCTTAGGGTGAGGGTTAGACTCAGGCTCTTAGGGTTAGACTCAGGCTCTTAGGGTTAGGGTTCGATTCAGGCTCTTAGGGTGAGGGTTAGACTCAGGCTCTTAGGGTGAGGGTTAGACTCAGGCTCTTAGGGTTAGGGTTAGACTCAGGCTCTTAGGGTTAGGGTTAGACTTAGGCTCTTAGGGTTAGGGTTAGACTCAGGGTCTTAGGGTGAGGGTTAGACTCAGGCTCTTAGGGTTAGGGTTCGACTCAGGCTCTTAGGGTTAGGGTTAGACTCAGGCTCGTAGGGTTAGGGTTAGACTCAGGCTCTTAGGGTTAGGGTTAGACTCAGGCTCTTAGGGTTAGGGTTAGACTCAGGCTCTTAGGGTGAGGGTTAGACTCAGGCTCTTAGGGTTAGGGTTAGACTCAGGCTCTTAGGGTTAGGGTTAGACTCAGGCTCTTAGGGTGAGGGTTAGACACAGGCTCTTAGGGTGAGGGTTAAACTCAGGCTCTTAGGGTTAGGGTTAGACTCAGGCTCTTAGGGTTAGACTCAGGCTCTTAGGGTTAGGGTTAGACTCAGGCTCTTAGGGTGAGGGTTAGACTCAGGCTCTTAGGGTGAGGGTTAGACTCAGGCTCTTAGGGTTAGGGTTAGACTCAGGCTCTTAGGGTGAGGGTTAGACTCAGGCTCTTAGGGTTAGGGTTAGACTCAGGCTCTTAGGGTGAGGGTTAGACTCAGGCTCTTAGGGTTAGGGTTAGACTCAGGCTCTTAGGGTGAGGGTTAGACTCAGGCTCTTAGGGTTAGGGTTAGACTCAGGCTCTTAGGGTGAAGGTTAGACTCAGGCTCTTAGGGTTAGGGTTAGACTCAGGCTCTTAGGGTGAGGGTTAGACTCAGGCTCTTAGGGTTAGGGTTCGACTCAGGCTCTTAGGGTTAGGGTTCGATTCAGGCTCGTAGGGTGAGGGTTCGACTCAGGCTCTTAGGGTTAGGGTTAGACTCATGCTCTTATGGTGAGGGTTAGACTCAGGCTCTTCGGGTTAGGGTTAGACTCAGGCTCTTAGGGTTAGGGTTAGACTCAGGCTCTTAGGGTTAGGGTTAGACTCAGGCTTATAGGGTTAGGGTTAGACTCAGGCTCTTAGGGTGAGGGTTAGACTCAGGCTCTTAGGGTTAGACTCAGGCTCTTAGGGTTAGGGTTCGATTCAGGCTCTTAGGGTGAGGGTTAGACTCAGGCTCTTAGGGTGAGGGTTAGACTCAGGCTCTTAGGGTTAGGGTTAGACTCAGGCTCTTAGGGTTAGGGTTAGACTTAGGCTCTTAGGGTTAGGGTTAGACTCAGGGTCTTAGGGTGAGGGTTAGACTCAGGCTCTTAGGGTTAGGGTTCGACTCAGGCTCTTAGGGTTAGGGTTAGACTCAGGCTCGTAGGGTTAGGGTTAGACTCAGGCTCTTAGGGTTAGGGTTAGACTCAGGCTCTTAGGGTTAGGGTTAGACTCAGGCTCTTAGGGTGAGGGTTAGACTCAGGCTCTTAGGGTTAGGGTTAGACTCAGGCTCGTAGGGTTAGGGTTAGACTCAGGCTCTTAGGGTGAGGGTTAGACTCAGGCTCTTAGGGTGAGGGTTAGACTCAGGCTCTTAGGGTTAGGGTTAGACTCAGGCTCTTAGGGTTAGGGTTAGACTCAGGCTCTTAGGGTGAGGGTTAGACTCAGGCTCTTAGGGTTAGGGTTAGACTCAGGCTCTTAGGGTTAGGGTTAGACTCAGGCTCTTAGGGTGAGGGTTAGACACAGTCTCTTAGGGTGAGGGTTAAACTCAGGGTCTTAGGGTTAGGGTTAGACTCAGGCTCTTAGGGTTAGACTCAGGCTCTTAGGGTTAGGGTTAGACTCAGGCTCTTAGGGTTAGGGTTAGACTCAGGCTCTTAGGCTTAGGGTTAGACTCAGGCTCTTAGGGTTAGGGTTAGACTCAGGCTCTTAGGGTGAGGGTTAGACTCAGGCTCTTAGGGTTAGGGTTAGACTCAGGCTCTTAGGGTTAGGGTTCGACTCAGGCTCTTAGGGTTAGGGTTCGATTCAGGCTCGTAGGGTGAGGGTTCGACTCAGGCTCTTAGGGTTAGGGTTAGACTCAGGCTCTTATGGTGAGGGTTAGACTCAGGCTCTTCGGGTTAGGGTTAGACTCAGGCTCTTAGGGTTAGGGTTAGACTCAGGCTCTTAGGGTGAGGGTTAGACTTAGGCTCTTAGGGTTAGGGTTAGACTCAGGCTCTTAGGGTTAGGGTTAGACTCAGGCTTATAGGGTTAGGGTTAGACTCAGGCTCTTAGGGTGAGGGTTAGACTCAGGCTCTTCGGGTTAGGGTTAGACTCAGGCTCTTCGGGTTAGGGTTAGACTCAGGCTCTTAGGGTGAGGGTTAGACTCAGGCTCTTAGGGTGAGGGTTAGACTCAGGCTCTTAGGGTTAGACTCAGGCTCTTAGGGTTAGGGTTAGACTCAGGCTCTTAGGGTTAGGGTTAGACTCAGGCTCTTAGGCTTAGGGTTAGACTCAGGCTCTTAGGGTTAGGGTTAGACTTAGGCTCTTAGGGTTAGGGTTAGACTCAGGCTCTTAGGGTGAGGGTTAGACTCAGGCTCTTAGGGTTAGGGTTCGACTCAGGCTCTTAGGGTTAGGGTTAGACTCAGGCTCGTAGGGTTAGGGTTAGACTCAGGCTCTTAGGGTGAGGGTTAGACTCAGGCTCTTCGGGTTCGGGTTAGACTCAGGCTCTTAGGGTGAGGGTTAGACTCAGGCTCTTAGGGTTAGGGTTAGACTCAGGCTCTTAGGGTTAGGGTTAGACTCAGGCTCTTAGGGTTAGGGTTAGACTCAGGCTCTTAGGGTTAGGGTTAGACTCAGGCTCTTAGGGTGAGGGTTAGACTCAGGCTCTTAGGGTGAGGGTTAGACTCAGGCTCTTAGGGTTAGGGTTAGACTCATGCTCTTAGGGTGAGGGTTAGACTCAGGCTCTTAGGGTGAGGGTTAGACTCAGGCTCTTAGGCTTAGGGTTAGACTCAGGCTCTTAGGCTTAGGGTTAGACTCAGGCTCTTAGGCTTAGGGTTAGAGTCAGGCTCTTAGGGTTAGGGTTAGACTCAGGCTCTTAGGGTGAGGGTTAGACTCAGGCTCTTAGGGTTAGGGTTAGACTCAGGCTCTTAGGGTTAGGGTTAGACTCAGGCTCTTAGGGTGAGGGTTAGACTCAGGCTCTTAGGGTTAGGGTTAGACTCAGGCTCTTAGGGTGAGGGTTAGACTCAGGCTCTTAGGCTTAGGGTTAGACTCAGGCTCTTAGGGTTAGGGTTAGACTCAGGCTCTTAGGGTTAGGGTTAGACTCAGGCTCTTAGGGTGAGGGTTAGACTCAGGCTCTTAGGGTTAAGGTTAGACTCAGGCTCTTAGGGTGAGGGTTAGACTCAGGCTCGTAGGGTTAGGGTTAGACTCAGGCTCTTAGGGTGAGGGTTAGACTCAGGCTCTTAGGGTTAGGGTTAGACTCAGGCTCTTAGGGTTAGGGTTAGACTCAGGCTCTTAGGGTGAGGGTTAGACTCAGGCTCGTAGGGTTAGGGTTAGACTCAGGCTCTTAGGGTGAGGGTTAGACTCAGGCTCTTAGGGTTAGGGTTAGACTCAGGCTCTTAGGGTTAGGGTTAGACTCAGGCTCTTAGGCTTAGGGTTAGACTCAGGCTCTTAGGGTTAGGGTTAGACTCAGGCTCTTAGGGTTAGGGTTAGACTCAGGCTCGTAGGGTTAGGGTTAGACTCAGGCTCTTAGGGTTAGGGTTAGACTCAGGCTCTTAGGGTGAGGGTTAGACTCAGGCTCTTAGGGTTAGGGTTAGACTCAGGCTCTTAGGGTGAGGGTTCGATTCAGGCTCTTAGGGTTAGGGTTAGACTCAGGCTCTTAGGGTTAGGGTTAGACTCAGGCTCTTAGGGTGAGGGTTAGACTCAGGCTCTTAGGGTTAGGGTTAGACTCAGGCTCTTAGGGTTAGGGTTAGACTCAGGCTCTTAGGGTTAGGGTTAGACTCAGGCTCTTAGGGTTAGGGTTAGACTCAGGCTCTTAGGGTTAGGGTTAGACTCAGGCTCTTAGGGTTAGGGTTAGACTCAGGCTCTTAGGGTGAGGGTTAGACACAGTCTCTTAGGGTGAGGGTTAAACTCAGGGTCTTAGGGTTAGGGTTAGACTCAGGCTCTTAGGGTTAGACTCAGGCTCTTAGGGTTAGGGTTAGACTCAGGCTCTTAGGGTTAGGGTTAGACTCAGGCTCTTAGGCTTAGGGTTAGACTCAGGCTCTTAGGGTTAGGGTTAGACTCAGGCTCTTAGGGTGAGGGTTAGACTCAGGCTCTTAGGGTTAGGGTTAGACTCAGGCTCTTAGGGTTAGGGTTCGACTCAGGCTCTTAGGGTTAGGGTTCGATTCAGGCTCGTAGGGTGAGGGTTCGACTCAGGCTCTTAGGGTTAGGGTTAGACTCAGGCTCTTATGGTGAGGGTTAGACTCAGGCTCTTCGGGTTAGGGTTAGACTCAGGCTCTTAGGGTTAGGGTTAGACTCAGGCTCTTAGGGTGAGGGTTAGACTTAGGCTCTTAGGGTTAGGGTTAGACTCAGGCTCTTAGGGTTAGGGTTAGACTCAGGCTTATAGGGTTAGGGTTAGACTCAGGCTCTTAGGGTGAGGGTTAGACTCAGGCTCTTCGGGTTAGGGTTAGACTCAGGCTCTTCGGGTTAGGGTTAGACTCAGGCTCTTAGGGTGAGGGTTAGACTCAGGCTCTTAGGGTGAGGGTTAGACTCAGGCTCTTAGGGTTAGACTCAGGCTCTTAGGGTTAGGGTTAGACTCAGGCTCTTAGGGTTAGGGTTAGACTCAGGCTCTTAGGCTTAGGGTTAGACTCAGGCTCTTAGGGTTAGGGTTAGACTTAGGCTCTTAGGGTTAGGGTTAGACTCAGGCTCTTAGGGTGAGGGTTAGACTCAGGCTCTTAGGGTTAGGGTTCGACTCAGGCTCTTAGGGTTAGGGTTAGACTCAGGCTCGTAGGGTTAGGGTTAGACTCAGGCTCTTAGGGTGAGGGTTAGACTCAGGCTCTTCGGGTTCGGGTTAGACTCAGGCTCTTAGGGTGAGGGTTAGACTCAGGCTCTTAGGGTTAGGGTTAGACTCAGGCTCTTAGGGTTAGGGTTAGACTCAGGCTCTTAGGGTTAGGGTTAGACTCAGGCTCTTAGGGTTAGGGTTAGACTCAGGCTCTTAGGGTGAGGGTTAGACTCAGGCTCTTAGGGTGAGGGTTAGACTCAGGCTCTTAGGGTTAGGGTTAGACTCATGCTCTTAGGGTGAGGGTTAGACTCAGGCTCTTAGGGTGAGGGTTAGACTCAGGCTCTTAGGCTTAGGGTTAGACTCAGGCTCTTAGGCTTAGGGTTAGACTCAGGCTCTTAGGCTTAGGGTTAGAGTCAGGCTCTTAGGGTTAGGGTTAGACTCAGGCTCTTAGGGTGAGGGTTAGACTCAGGCTCTTAGGGTTAGGGTTAGACTCAGGCTCTTAGGGTTAGGGTTAGACTCAGGCTCTTAGGGTGAGGGTTAGACTCAGGCTCTTAGGGTTAGGGTTAGACTCAGGCTCTTAGGGTGAGGGTTAGACTCAGGCTCTTAGGCTTAGGGTTAGACTCAGGCTCTTAGGGTTAGGGTTAGACTCAGGCTCTTAGGGTTAGGGTTAGACTCAGGCTCTTAGGGTGAGGGTTAGACTCAGGCTCTTAGGGTTAAGGTTAGACTCAGGCTCTTAGGGTGAGGGTTAGACTCAGGCTCGTAGGGTTAGGGTTAGACTCAGGCTCTTAGGGTGAGGGTTAGACTCAGGCTCTTAGGGTTAGGGTTAGACTCAGGCTCTTAGGGTTAGGGTTAGACTCAGGCTCTTAGGGTGAGGGTTAGACTCAGGCTCGTAGGGTTAGGGTTAGACTCAGGCTCTTAGGGTGAGGGTTAGACTCAGGCTCTTAGGGTTAGGGTTAGACTCAGGCTCTTAGGGTTAGGGTTAGACTCAGGCTCTTAGGCTTAGGGTTAGACTCAGGCTCTTAGGGTTAGGGTTAGACTCAGGCTCTTAGGGTTAGGGTTAGACTCAGGCTCGTAGGGTTAGGGTTAGACTCAGGCTCTTAGGGTTAGGGTTAGACTCAGGCTCTTAGGGTGAGGGTTAGACTCAGGCTCTTAGGGTTAGGGTTAGACTCAGGCTCTTAGGGTGAGGGTTCGATTCAGGCTCTTAGGGTTAGGGTTAGACTCAGGCTCTTAGGGTTAGGGTTAGACTCAGGCTCTTAGGGTGAGGGTTAGACTCAGGCTCTTAGGGTTAGGGTTAGACTCAGGCTCTTAGGGTTAGGGTTAGACTCAGGCTCTTAGGGTTAGGGTTAGACTCAGGCTCTTAGGGTTAGGGTTAGACTCAGGCTCTTAGGGTTAGGGTTAGACTCAGGCTCTTAGGGTTAGGGTTAGACTCAGGCTCTTAGGGTGAGGGTTAGACTCAGGCTCTTAGGGTTAGGGTTAGACTCAGGCTCTTAGGGTTAGGGTTAGACTCAGGCTCTTAGGGTTAGGGTTAGACTCAGGCTCTTAGGGTTAGGGTTAGACTCAGGCTCTTTGGGTTAGGGTTCGACTCAGGCTCTTAGGGTGAGGGTTAGACTCAGGCTCTTAGGGTTAGGGTTCGACTCAGGCTCTTAGGGTGAGGGTTCGATTCAGGCTCGTAGGGTGAGGGTTCGACTCAGGCTCTTAGGGTTAGGGTTAGACTCATGCTCTTATGGTGAGGGTTAGACTCAGGCTCTTAGGGTTAGGGTTAGACTCAGGCTCTTAGGGTTAGGGTTAGACTCAGGCTCTTAGGGTTAGGGTTAGACTCAGGCTCTTAGGGTGAGGGTTAGACTCAGGCTCTTAGGGTGAGGGTTAGACTCAGGCTCTTAGGGTGAGGGTTAGACTCAGGCTCTTAGGGTTAGGGTTAGACTCAGGCTCGTAGGGTTAGGATTCGACTCAGGCTCGTAGGGTTAGGGCTAGACTCAGGCTCTTAGGGTGAGGGTTAGACTCAGGCTCTTCGGGTTAGGGTTAGACTCAGGCTCTTAGGGTTAGGGTTAGACTCAGGCTCTTAGGGTTAGGGTTAGACTCAGGCTCGTAGGGTTAGGGTTAGACTCAGGCTCTTAGGGTTAGGGTTAGACTCAGGCTCTTAGGGTGAGGGTTAGACTCAGGCTCTTAGGGTTAGGGTTAGACTCAGGCTCTTAGGGTGAGGGTTCGATTCAGGCTCTTAGGGTTAGGGTTAGACTCAGGCTCTTAGGGTTAGGGTTAGACTCAGGCTCTTAGGGTGAGGGTTAGACTCAGGCTCTTAGGGTTAGGGTTAGACTCAGGCTCTTAGGGTTAGGGTTAGACTCAGGCTCTTAGGGTTAGGGTTAGACTCAGGCTCTTAGGGTTAGGGTTAGACTCAGGCTCTTAGGGTTAGGGTTAGACTCAGGCTCTTAGGGTTAGGGTTAGACTCAGGCTCTTAGGGTGAGGGTTAGACTCAGGCTCTTAGGGTTAGGGTTAGACTCAGGCTCTTAGGGTTAGGGTTAGACTCAGGCTCTTAGGGTTAGGGTTAGACTCAGGCTCTTAGGGTGAGGGTTAGACTCAGGCTCTTTGGGTTAGGGTTAGACTCAGGCTCTTAGGGTGAGGGTTAGACTCAGGCTCTTAGGGTTAGGGTTCGACTCAGGCTCTTAGGGTGAGGGTTCGATTCAGGCTCGTAGGGTGAGGGTTCGACTCAGGCTCTTAGGGTTAGGGTTAGACTCATGCTCTTATGGTGAGGGTTAGACTCAGGCTCTTAGGGTTAGGGTTAGACTCAGGCTCTTAGGGTTAGGGTTAGACTCAGGCTCTTAGGGTTAGGGTTAGACTCAGGCTCTTAGGGTGAGGGTTAGACTCAGGCTCTTCGGGTGAGGGTTAGACTCAGGCTCTTCGGGTTAGGGTTAGACTCAGGCTCTTAGGGTTAGGGTTAGACTCAGGCTCGTAGGGTTAGGATTCGACTCAGGCTCGTAGGGTTAGGGCTAGACTCAGGCTCTTAGGGTGAGGGTTAGACTCAGGCTCTTCGGGTTAGGGTTAGACTCAGGCTCTTAGGGTTAGGGTTAGACTCAGGCTCTTAGGGTTAGGTTTAGACTCAGGCTTATAGGGTTAGGGTTAGACTCAGGCTCTTAGGGTAAGGGTTAGACTCAGGCTCTTCGGGTTAGGGTTAGACTCAGGCTCTTAGGGTTAGGGTTAGACTCAGGCTCTTAGGGTTAGGGTTAGACTCAGGCTCTTAGGCTTAGGGTTAGACTCAGGCTCTTAGGGTTAGGGTTAGACTCAGGCTCGTAGGGTTAGGGTTAGACTCAGGCTCTTAGGGTGAGGGTTAGACTCAGGCTCTTAGGGTTAGGGTTAGACTCAGGCTCTTAGGGTTAGGGTTAGACTCAGGCTCTTAGGGTGAGGGTTAGACTCAGGCTCTTAGGGTGAGGGTTAGACTCAGGCTCTTAGGGTTAGGGTTAGACTCAGGCTCTTAGGGTGAGGGTTAGACTCAGGCTCTTAGGGTTAGGGTTAGACTCAGGCTCTTAGGGTGAGGGTTAGACTCAGGCTCTTAGGGTTAGGGTTAGACTCAGGCTCTTAGGGTTAGGGTTAGACTCAGGCTCTTTAGGGTTAGGGTTAGACTCAGGCTCTTAGGGTTAGGGTTAGACTCAGGCTCTTAGGGTTAGGGTTAGACTCAGGCTCTTAGGGTGAGGGTTAGACTCAGGCTCTTAGGGTTAGGGTTAGACTCAGGCTCTTAGGGTTAGGGTTAGACTCAGACTCTTAGGCTTAGGGTTAGACTCAGGCTCTTAGGGTTAGGGTTAGACTCAGGCTCTTAGGGTTAGGGTTCGACTCAGGCTCTTAGGGTTAGGGTTCGATTCAGACTCTTAGGGTGAGGGTTAGACTCAGGCTCTTAGGGTGAGGGTTAGACTCAGGCTCTTAGGGTTAGGGTTAGACTCAGGCTCTTAGGGTGAGGGTTAGACTCAGGCTCTTCGGGTTAGGGTTAGACTCAGGCTCTTAGGGTTAGGGTTAGACTCAGGCTCTTAGGGTGAGGGTTAGACTCAGGCTCTTAGGGTTAGGGTTAGACTCAGGCTCTTAGGCTTAAAGTTAGACTCAGGCTCTTAGGCTTAAAGTTAGACTCAGGCTCTTAGGCTTAGAGTTAGACTCAGGCTCTTAGGGTGAGGGTTAGACTCAGGCTCTTAGGGTGAGGGTTAGACTCAGGCTCTTAGGGTTAGGGTTAGACTCAGGCTCTTAGGGTTAGGGTTAGACTCAGGCTCTTAGGGTGAGGGTTAGACTCAGGCTCTTAGGGTTAGGGTTAGACTCAGGCTCTTAGGGTTAGGGTTAGACTCAGGCTCTTCGGGTTAGGGTTAGACTCAGGCTCTTAGGCTTAGGGTTAGACTCAGGCTCTTAGGGTGAGGGTTATACTCAGGCTCTTAGGGTTAGGGTTAGACTCAGGCTCTTAGGGTTAGGGTTAGACTCAGGCTCTTAGGGTTAGGGTTAGACTCAGGCTCTTAGGCTTAGGGTTAGACTCAGGCTCTTAGGGTTAGGGTTAGACTCAGGCTCTTAGGGTTAGGGTTAGACTCAGGCTCTTAGGGTTAGGGTTAGACTCAGGCTCTTAGGGTGAGGGTTAGACTCAGACTCTTAGGGTTAGGGTTAGACTCAGGCTCTTAGGCTTAAAGTTAGACTCAGGCTCTTAGGCTTAAAGTTAGACTCAGGCTCTTAGGCTTAGGGTTAGACTCAGGCTCTTAGGGTTAGGGTTAGACTCAGGCTCTTAGGGTTAGGGTTAGACTCAGGCTCTTAGGGTGAGGGTTAGACTCAGGCTCTTCGGGTTAGGGTTAGACTCAGGCTCTTAGGGTGAGGGTTAGACTCAGGCTCTTAGGGTGAGGGTTAGACTCAGGCTCTTAGGGTGAGGGTTAGACTCAGGCTCTTAGGGTGAGGGTTAGACTCAGGCTCTTAGGGTTAGGGTTAGACTCAGGCTCTTAGGGTTAGGGTTAGACTCAGGCTCTTAGGGTTAGGGTTAGACTCAGGCTCTTAGGGTGAGGGTTAGACACAGGCTCTTAGGGTGAGGGTTAAACTCAGGCTCTTAGGGTTAGGGTTAGACTCAGGCTCTTAGGGTTAGACTCAGGCTCTTAGGGTTAGGGTTAGACTCAGGCTCTTAGGGTGAGGGTTAGACTCAGGCTCTTAGGGTGAGGGTTAGACTCAGGCTCTTAGGGTTAGGGTTAGACTCAGGCTCTTAGGGTGAGGGTTAGACTCAGGCTCTTAGGGTTAGGGTTAGACTCAGGCTCTTAGGGTGAGGGTTAGACTCAGGCTCTTAGGGTTAGGGTTAGACTCAGGCTCTTAGGGTTAGGGTTAGACTCAGGCTCTTAGGGTGAGGGTTAGACTCAGGCTCTTAGGGTTAGGGTTAGACTCAGGCTCTTAGGGTGAGGGTTAGACTCAGGCTCTTAGGGTTAGGGTTCGACTCAGGCTCTTAGGGTTAGGGTTCGATTCAGGCTCGTAGGGTGAGGGTTCGACTCAGGCTCTTAGGGTTAGGGTTAGACTCATGCTCTTATGGTGAGGGTTAGACTCAGGCTCTTCGGGTTAGGGTTAGACTCAGGCTCTTAGGGTTAGGGTTAGACTCAGGCTCTTAGGGTTAGGGTTAGACTCAGGCTTATAGGGTTAGGGTTAGACTCAGGCTCTTAGGGTGAGGGTTAGACTCAGGCTCTTAGGGTTAGACTCAGGCTCTTAGGGTTAGGGTTCGATTCAGGCTCTTAGGGTGAGGGTTAGACTCAGGCTCTTAGGGTGAGGGTTAGACTCAGGCTCTTAGGGTTAGGGTTAGACTCAGGCTCTTAGGGTTAGGGTTAGACTTAGGCTCTTAGGGTTAGGGTTAGACTCAGGGTCTTAGGGTGAGGGTTAGACTCAGGCTCTTAGGGTTAGGGTTCGACTCAGGCTCTTAGGGTTAGGGTTAGACTCAGGCTCGTAGGGTTAGGGTTAGACTCAGGCTCTTAGGGTTAGGGTTAGACTCAGGCTCTTAGGGTTAGGGTTAGACTCAGGCTCTTAGGGTGAGGGTTAGACTCAGGCTCTTAGGGTTAGGGTTAGACTCAGGCTCTTAGGGTTAGGGTTAGACTCAGGCTCTTAGGGTGAGGGTTAGACTCAGGCTCTTAGGGTTAGGGTTAGACTCAGGCTCTTAGGGTTAGGGTTAGACTCATGCTCTTAGGGTGAGGGTTAGACTCAGGCTCTTAGGGTGAGGGTTAGACTCAGGCTCTTAGGCTTAGGGTTAGACTCAGGCTCTTAGGCTTAGGGTTAGACTCAGGCTCTTAGGGTGAGGGTTAGACTCAGGCTCTTCGGGTTAGGGTTAGACTCAGGCTCTTAGGGTTAGGGTTAGACTCAGGCTCTTAGGGTTAGGGTTAGACTCAGGCTCTTAGGGTTAGGGTTAGACTCAGGCTCTTAGGGTTAGGGTTAGACTCAGGCTCTTAGGGTGAGGGTTAGACTCAGGCTCTTAGGGTTAGACTCAGGCTCTTAGGGTTAGGGTTCGATTCAGGCTCTTAGGGTGAGGGTTAGACTCAGGCTCTTAGGGTGAGGGTTAGACTCAGGCTCTTAGGGTTAGGGTTAGACTCAGGCTCTTAGGGTTAGGGTTAGACTTAGGCTCTTAGGGTTAGGGTTAGACTCAGGGTCTTAGGGTGAGGGTTAGACTCAGGCTCTTAGGGTTAGGGTTCGACTCAGGCTCTTAGGGTTAGGGTTAGACTCAGGCTCGTAGGGTTAGGGTTAGACTCAGGCTCTTAGGGTTAGGGTTAGACTCAGGCTCTTAGGGTTAGGGTTAGACTCAGGCTCTTAGGGTGAGGGTTAGACTCAGGCTCTTCGGGTTAGGGTTAGACTCAGGCTCTTAGGGTTAGGGTTAGACTCAGGCTCTTAGGGTGAGGGTTAGACTCAGGCTCTTAGGGTGAGGGTTAGACTCAGGCTCTTAGGGTTAGGGTTAGACTCAGGCTCTTAGGGTGAGGGTTCGATTCAGGCTCTTAGGGTTAGGGTTAGACTCAGGCTCTTAGGGTTAGGGTTAGACTCAGGCTCTTAGGGTTAGGGTTAGACTCAGGCTCTTAGGGTGAGGGTTAGACACAGGCTCTTAGGGTGAGGGTTAAACTCAGGCTCTTAGGGTTAGGGTTAGACTCAGGCTCTTAGGGTTAGACTCAGGCTCTTAGGGTTAGGGTTAGACTCAGGCTCTTAGGGTGAGGGTTAGACTCAGGCTCTTAGGGTGAGGGTTAGACTCAGGCTCTTAGGGTTAGGGTTAGACTCAGGCTCTTAGGGTGAGGGTTAGACTCAGGCTCTTAGGGTTAGGGTTAGACTCAGGCTCTTAGGGTGAGGGTTAGACTCAGGCTCTTAGGCTTAGGGTTAGACTCAGGCTCTTAGGCTTAGGGTTAGACTCAGGCTCTTAGGGTGAGGGTTAGACTCAGGCTCTTAGGGTTAGGGTTAGACTCAGGCTCTTAGGGTGAGGGTTAGACTCAGGCTCTTAGGGTTAGGGTTCGACTCAGGCTCTTAGGGTTAGGGTTCGATTCAGGCTCGTAGGGTGAGGGTTCGACTCAGGCTCTTAGGGTTAGGGTTAGACTCATGCTCTTATGGTGAGGGTTAGACTCAGGCTCTTCGGGTTAGGGTTAGACTCAGGCTCTTAGGGTTAGGGTTAGACTCAGGCTCTTAGGGTTAGGGTTAGACTCAGGCTTATAGGGTTAGGGTTAGACTCAGGCTCTTAGGGTGAGGGTTAGACTCAGGCTCTTAGGGTTAGACTCAGGCTCTTAGGGTTAGGGTTCGATTCAGGCTCTTAGGGTGAGGGTTAGACTCAGGCTCTTAGGGTGAGGGTTAGACTCAGGCTCTTAGGGTTAGGGTTAGACTCAGGCTCTTAGGGTTAGGGTTAGACTTAGGCTCTTAGGGTTAGGGTTAGACTCAGGGTCTTAGGGTGAGGGTTAGACTCAGGCTCTTAGGGTTAGGGTTCGACTCAGGCTCTTAGGGTTAGGGTTAGACTCAGGCTCGTAGGGTTAGGGTTAGACTCAGGCTCTTAGGGTTAGGGTTAGACTCAGGCTCTTAGGGTTAGGGTTAGACTCAGGCTCTTAGGGTGAGGGTTAGACTCAGGCTCTTAGGGTTAGGGTTAGACTCAGGCTCTTAGGGTTAGGGTTAGACTCAGGCTCTTAGGGTGAGGGTTAGACTCAGGCTCTTAGGGTTAGGGTTAGACTCAGGCTCTTAGGGTTAGGGTTAGACTCATGCTCTTAGGGTGAGGGTTAGACTCAGGCTCTTAGGGTGAGGGTTAGACTCAGGCTCTTAGGCTTAGGGTTAGACTCAGGCTCTTAGGCTTAGGGTTAGACTCAGGCTCTTAGGGTGAGGGTTAGACTCAGGCTCTTCGGGTTAGGGTTAGACTCAGGCTCTTAGGGTTAGGGTTAGACTCAGGCTCTTAGGGTTAGGGTTAGACTCAGGCTCTTAGGGTGAGGGTTAGACTCAGGCTCTTAGGGTTAGACTCAGGCTCTTAGGGTTAGGGTTCGATTCAGGCTCTTAGGGTGAGGGTTAGACTCAGGCTCTTAGGGTGAGGGTTAGACTCAGGCTCTTAGGGTTAGGGTTAGACTCAGGCTCTTAGGGTTAGGGTTAGACTTAGGCTCTTAGGGTTAGGGTTAGACTCAGGGTCTTAGGGTGAGGGTTAGACTCAGGCTCTTAGGGTTAGGGTTCGACTCAGGCTCTTAGGGTTAGGGTTAGACTCAGGCTCGTAGGGTTAGGGTTAGACTCAGGCTCTTAGGGTTAGGGTTAGACTCAGGCTCTTAGGGTTAGGGTTAGACTCAGGCTCTTAGGGTGAGGGTTAGACTCAGGCTCTTCGGGTTAGGGTTAGACTCAGGCTCTTAGGGTTAGGGTTAGACTCAGGCTCTTAGGGTGAGGGTTAGACTCAGGCTCTTAGGGTGAGGGTTAGACTCAGGCTCTTAGGGTTAGGGTTAGACTCATGCTCTTAGGGTGAGGGTTAGACTCAGGCTCTTAGGGTGAGGGTTAGACTCAGGCTCTTAGGCTTAGGGTTAGACTCAGGCTCTTAGGCTTAGGGTTAGACTCAGGCTCTTAGGGTGAGGGTTAGACTCAGGCTCTTAGGGTGAGGGTTAGACTCAGGCTCTTAGGGTTAGGGTTAGACTCAGGCTTATAGGGTTAGGGTTAGACTCAGGCTCTTAGGGTGAGGGTTAGACTCAGGCTCTTAGGGTTAGACTCAGGCTCTTAGGGTTAGGGTTCGATTCAGGCTCTTAGGGTGAGGGTTAGACTCAGGCTCTTCGGGTTAGGGTTAGACTCAGGCTCTTAGGGTTAGGGTTAGACTCAGGCTCTTAGGGTTAGGGTTAGACTTAGGCTCTTAGGGTTAGGGTTAGACTCAGGCTCTTAGGGTGAGGGTTAGACTCAGGCTCTTAGGGTTAGGGTTCGACTCAGGCTCTTAGGGTTAGGGTTAGACTCAGGCTCGTAGGGTTAGGGTTAGACTCAGGCTCTTAGGGTTAGGGTTAGACTCAGGCTCTTAGGGTTAGGGTTAGACTCAGGCTCTTAGGGTGAGGGTTAGACTCAGGCTCTTAGGGTGAGGGTTAGACTCAGGCTCTTAGGGTTAGGGTTAGACTCAGGCTCTTAGGGTGAGGGTTAGACTCAGGCTCTTAGGGTGAGGGTTAGACTCAGGCTCTTAGGGTTAGGGTTAGACTCATGCTCTTAGGGTGAGGGTTAGACTCAGGCTCTTAGGGTGAGGGTTAGACTCAGGCTCTTAGGCTTAGGGTTAGACTCAGGCTCTTAGGCTTAGGGTTAGACTCAGGCTCTTAGGGTGAGGGTTAGACTCAGGCTCTTAGGGTGAGGGTTAGACTCAGGCTCTTAGGGTTAGGGTTAGACTCAGGCTCTTTAGGGTTAGGGTTAGACTCAGGCTCTTAGGGTGAGGGTTAGACTCAGGCTCTTAGGGTTAGACTCAGGCTCTTAGGGTTAGGGTTCGATTCAGGCTCTTAGGGTGAGGGTTAGACTCAGGCTCTTAGGGTGAGGGTTAGACTCAGGCTCTTAGGGTTAGGGTTAGACTCAGGCTCTTAGGGTTAGGGTTAGACTCAGGCTCTTAGGGTTAGGGTTAGACTCAGGCTCTTAGGGTGAGGGTTAGACTCAGGCTCTTAGGGTTAGGGTTAGACTCAGGCTCTTAGGGTGAGGGTTAGACTCAGGCTCTTAGGGTTAGGGTTCGACTCAGGCTCTTAGGGTTAGGGTTCGATTCAGGCTCGTAGGGTGAGGGTTCGACTCAGGCTCTTAGGGTTAGGGTTAGACTCAGGCTTATAGGGTTAGGGTTAGACTCAGGCTCTTAGGGTGAGGGTTAGACTCAGGCTCTTAGGGTTAGACTCAGGCTCTTAGGGTTAGGGTTCGATTCAGGCTCTTAGGGTGAGGGTTAGACTCAGGCTCTTAGGGTGAGGGTTAGACTCAGGCTCTTAGGGTTAGGGTTAGACTCAGGCCCTTAGGGTTAGGGTTAGACTCAGGCTCTTCGGGTTAGGGTTAGACTCAGGCTCTTAGGGTGAGGGTTAGACTCAGGCTCTTAGGGTTAGACTCAGGCTCTTAGGGTTAGGGTTCGATTCAGGCTCTTAGGGTGAGGGTTAGACTCAGGCTCTTAGGGTGAGGGTTAGACTCAGGCTCTTAGGGTTAGGGTTAGACTCAGGCTCTTAGGGTTAGGGTTAGACTTAGGCTCTTAGGGTTAGGGTTAGACTCAGGGTCTTAGGGTGAGGGTTAAACTCAGGCTCTTAGGGTGAGGGTTAGACTCAGGCTCTTAGGGTTAGGGTTAGACTCAGGCTCTTAGGGTGAGGGTTAGACTCAGGCTCTTAGGGTGAGGGTTAGACTCAGGCTCTTAGGGTTAGGGTTAGACTCATGCTCTTAGGGTGAGGGTTAGACTCAGGCTCTTAGGGTGAGGGTTAGACTCAGGCTCTTAGGCTTAGGGTTAGACTCAGGCTCTTAGGCTTAGGGTTAGACTCAGGCTCTTAGGGTTAGGGTTAGACTCAGGCTCTTAGGGTGAGGGTTAGACTCAGGCTCTTAGGGTTAGGGTTAGACTCAGGCTCTTTAGGGTTAGGGTTAGACTCAGGCTCTTAGGGTGAGGGTTAGACTCAGGCTCTTAGGGTTAGGGTTAGACTCAGGCTCTTAGGGTGAGGGTTAGACTCAGGCTCTTAGGGTTAGGGTTAGACTCAGGCTCTTCGGGTTAGGGTTAGACTCAGGCTCTTAGGGTGAGGGTTAGACTTAGGCTCTTAGGGTTAGGGTTAGACTCAGGCTCTTAGGGTTAGGGTTAGACTCAGGCTCTTAGGGTGAGGGTTAGACTCAGGCTCTTAGGGTGAGGGTTAGACTCAGGCTCTTAGGGTGAGGGTTAGAATCAGGCTCTTAGGGTTAGGGTTAGACTCAGGCTCTTAGGGTGAGGGTTAGACTCAGGCTCTTAGGGTTAGGGTTAGACTCAGGCTCTTAGGGTTAGGGTTCGATTCAGGCTCGTAGGGTGAGGGTTCGAC
Organism: Falco punctatus; assembly: GCF_963210335.1. Classification (NCBI taxonomy): domain Eukaryota; kingdom Metazoa; phylum Chordata; class Aves; order Falconiformes; family Falconidae; genus Falco; species Falco punctatus. The sequence goes on from NW_027660336.1 coordinate 251,352, forward strand.
TCAGGCTCTTAGGGTTAGGGTTCGACTCAGGCTCTTAGGGTTAGGGTTAGACTCATGCTCTTATGGTGAGGGTTAGACTCAGGCTCTTCGGGTTAGGGTTAGACTCAGGCTCTTAGGGTTAGGGTTAGACTCAGGCTCTTAGGGTTAGGGTTAGACTCAGGCTCTTAGGGTGAGGGTTAGACTTAGGCTCTTAGGGTTAGGGTTAGACTCAGGCTCTTAGGGTTAGGGTTAGACTCAGGCTTATAGGGTTAGGGTTAGACTCAGGCTCTTAGGGTGAGGGTTAGACTCAGGCTCTTCGGGTTAGGGTTAGACTCAGGCTCTTAGGGTTAGGGTTAGACTCAGGCTCTTAGGGTGAGGGTTAGACTCAGGCTCTTAGGGTGAGGGTTAGACTCAGGCTCTTAGGGTTAGGGTTAGACTCAGGCTCTTAGGGTGAGGGTTAGACTCAGGCTCTTAGGGTGAGGGTTAGACTCAGGCTCTTAGGGTGAGGGTTAGACTCAGGCTCTTAGGGTTAGGGTTAGACTCAGGCTCTTAGGGTTAGGGTTCGACTCAGGCTCTTAGGGTTAGGGTTCGACTCAGGCTCTTAGGGTTAGGGTTCGATTGAGGCTCTTAGGGTTAGGGTTAGACTCAGGCTCTTAGGGTGAGGGTTAGACTCAGGCTCTTAGGGTTAGGGTTAGACTCAGGCTCTTAGGGTTAGGGTTATACTCAGGCTCTTAGGGTTAGGGTTAGACTCAGGCTCTTAGGGTTAGGGTTAGACTCAGGCTCTTAGGGTTAGGGTTAGACTCAGGCTCTTAGGGTTAGGGTTAGACTCAGGCTCTTAGGGTTAGGGTTAGACTCAGGCTCTTTAGGGTTAGGGTTAGACTCAGGCTCTTAGGGTTAGGGTTAGACTCAGGCTCTTAGGGTGAGGGTTAGACTCAGGCTCTTAGGGTGAGGGTTAGACTCAGGCTCTTAGGGTTAGGGTTAGACTCAGGCTCTTAGGGTTAGGGTTAGACTCAGACTCTTAGGGTTAGGGTTAGACTCAGGCTCTTAGGGTTAGGGTTAGACTCAGGCTCTTAGGGTTAGGGTTCGACTCAGGCTCTTAGGGTTAGGGTTCGATTCAGACTCTTAGGGTGAGGGTTAGACTCAGGCTCTTAGGGTGAGGGTTAGACTCAGGCTCTTAGGGTTAGGGTTAGACTCAGGCTCTTAGGGTGAGGGTTAGACTCAGGCTCTTCGGGTTAGGGTTAGACTCAGGCTCTTAGGGTTAGGGTTAGACTCAGGCTCTTAGGGTGAGGGTTAGACTCAGGCTCTTAGGGTTAGGGTTAGACTCAGGCTCGTAGGGTTAGGGTTAGACTCAGGCTCTTAGGGTGAGGGTTAGACTCAGGCTCTTAGGGTTAGGGTTAGACTCAGGCTCTTAGGGTTAGGGTTAGACTCAGGCTCTTCGGGTTAGGGTTAGACTCAGGCTCGTAGGGTTAGGGTTAGACTCAGGCTCTTAGGGTTAGGGTTAGACTCAGGCTCTTAGGGTGAGGGTTAGACTCAGGCTCTTAGGGTTAGGGTTAGACTCAGGCTCTTAGGGTTAGGGTTAGACTCAGGCTCTTAGGGTGAGGGTTAGACTCAGGCTCTTAGGGTTAGGGTTAGACTCAGGCTCTTAGGGTTAGGGTTAGACTCAGGCTCTTAGGGTGAGGGTTAGACTCAGGCTCTTAGGGTTAGGGTTAGACTCAGGCTCTTAGGGTGAGGGTTAGACTCAGGCTCTTAGGGTTAGGGTTAGACTCAGGCTCTTAGGGTTAGGGTTAGACTCAGGCTCTTAGGGTTAGGGTTAGACTCAGGCTCTTAGGGTGAGGGTTAGACTCAGGCTCTTAGGGTGAGGGTTAGACTCAGGCTCTTAGGGTTAGGGTTAGACTCAGGCTCTTAGGGTGAGGGTTAGACTCAGGCTCTTAGGGTTAGGGTTAGACTCAGGCTCTTAGGGTGAGGGTTAGACTCAGGCTCTTAGGGTTAGGGTTAGACTCAGGCTCTTCGGGTTAGGGTTAGACTCAGGCTCTTAGGGTTAGGGTTCGATTCAGGCTCGTAGGGTGAGGGTTCGACTCAGGCTCTTAGGGTTAGGGTTAGACTCAGGCTCTTATGGTGAGGGTTAGACTCAGGCTCTTCGGGTTAGGGTTAGACTCAGGCTCTTAGGGTTAGGGTTAGACTCAGGCTCTTAGGGTTAGGGTTAGACTCAGGCTCTTAGGGTTAGGGTTAGACTTAGGCTCTTAGGGTGAGGGTTAGACTCAGGCTCTTAGGGTTAGGGTTAGACTCAGGCTCTTAGGGTTAGGGTTAGACTCAGGCTCTTAGGGTTAGGGTTAGACTCAGGCTCTTCGGGTTAGGGTTAGACTCAGGCTCGTAGGGTTAGGGTTAGACTCAGGCTCTTAGGGTTAGGGTTAGACTCAGGCTCTTAGGGTGAGGGTTAGACTCAGGCTCTTAGGGTTAGGGTTAGACTCAGGCTCTTAGGGTTAGGGTTAGACTCAGGCTCTTAGGGTGAGGGTTAGACTCAGGCTCTTAGGGTTAGGGTTAGACTCAGGCTCTTAGGGTTAGGGTTAGACTCAGGCTCTTAGGGTGAGGGTTAGACTCAGGCTCTTAGGGTTAGGGTTAGACTCAGGCTCTTAGGGTGAGGGTTAGACTCAGGCTCTTAGGGTTAGGGTTAGACTCAGGCTCTTAGGGTTAGGGTTAGACTCAGGCTCTTAGGGTTAGGGTTAGACTCAGGCTCTTAGGGTTAGGGTTAGACTCAGGCTCTTAGGGTGAGGGTTAGACTCAGGCTCTTAGGGTTAGGGTTAGACTCAGGCTCTTAGGGTGAGGGTTAGACTCAGGCTCTTAGGGTTAGGGTTAGACTCAGGCTCTTAGGGTGAGGGTTAGACTCAGGCTCTTAGGGTTAGGGTTAGACTCAGGCTCTTAGGGTGAGGGTTAGACTCAGGCTCTTAGGGTGAGGGTTAGACTTAGGCTCTTAGGGTGAGGGTTAGACTCAGGCTCTTCGGGTTAGGGTTAGACTCAGGCTCTTAGGGTTAGGGTTAGACTCAGGCTCTTAGGGTGAGGGTTAGACTCAGGCTCTTAGGGTGAGGGTTAGACTCAGGCTCTTAGGGTTAGGGTTAGACTCAGGCTCTTAGGGTGAGGGTTAGACTCAGGCTCTTAGGGTGAGGGTTAGACTCAGGCTCTTAGGGTGAGGGTTAGACTCAGGCTCTTAGGGTTAGGGTTAGACTCAGGCTCTTAGGGTGAGGGTTAGACTCAGGCTCTTAGGGTGAGGGTTCGACTCAGGCTCTTAGGGTTAGGGTTCGATTCAGGCTCTTAGGGTGAGGGTTAGACTCAGGCTCTTAGGGTGAGGGTTAGACTCAGGCTCTTAGGGTTAGGGTTAGACTCAGGCTCTTAGGGTTAGGGTTCGACTCAGGCTCTTAGGGTTAGGGTTCGATTCAGACTCTTAGGGTGAGGGTTAGACTCAGGCTCTTAGGGTGAGGGTTAGACTCAGGCTCTTAGGGTTAGGGTTAGACTCAGGCTCTTAGGGTGAGGGTTAGACTCAGGCTCTTCGGGTTAGGGTTAGACTCAGGCTCTTAGGGTTAGGGTTAGACTCAGGCTCTTAGGGTTAGGGTTAGACTCAGGCTCTTAGGGTTAGGGTTAGACTCAGGCTCTTAGGGTTAGGGTTAGACTCAGGCTCTTTAGGGTTAGGGTTAGACTCAGGCTCTTAGGGTGAGGGTTAGACTCAGGCTCTTCGGGTTAGGGTTAGACTCAGGCTCTTAGGGTTAGGGTTAGACTCAGGCTCTTAGGGTTAGGGTTAGACTCAGGCTCTTAGGGTGAGGGTTAGACTCAGGCTCTTAGGGTTAGGGTTAGACTCAGGCTCTTAGGGTTAGGGTTAGACTCAGGCTCTTAGGGTTAGGGTTAGACTCAGGCTCTTCGGGTTAGGGTTAGACTCAGGCTCTTAGGGTGAGGGTTAGACTCAGGCTCTTAGGGTTAGGGTTAGACTCAGGCTCTTAGGGTTAGGGTTAGACTCAGGCTCTTTAGGGTTAGGGTTAGACTCAGGCTCTTAGGGTTAGGGTTAGACTCAGGCTCTTAGGGTGAGGGTTAGACTCAGGCTCTTAGGGTGAGGGTTAGACTCAGGCTCTTAGGGTTAGGGTTAGACTCAGGCTCTTAGGGTTAGGGTTAGACTCAGACTCTTAGGGTTAGGGTTAGACTCAGGCTCTTAGGGTTAGGGTTAGACTCAGGCTCTTAGGGTTAGGGTTCGACTCAGGCTCTTAGGGTTAGGGTTCGATTCAGACTCTTAGGGTGAGGGTTAGACTCAGGCTCTTAGGGTGAGGGTTAGACTCAGGCTCTTAGGGTTAGGGTTAGACTCAGGCTCTTAGGGTGAGGGTTAGACTCAGGCTCTTCGGGTTAGGGTTAGACTCAGGCTCTTAGGGTTAGGGTTAGACTCAGGCTCTTAGGGTGAGGGTTAGACTCAGGCTCTTAGGGTTAGGGTTAGACTCAGGCTCGTAGGGTTAGGGTTAGACTCAGGCTCTTAGGGTGAGGGTTAGACTCAGGCTCTTAGGGTTAGGGTTAGACTCAGGCTCTTAGGGTTAGGGTTAGACTCAGGCTCTTAGGGTTAGGGTTAGACTCAGGCTCGTAGGGTTAGGGTTAGACTCAGGCTCTTAGGGTTAGGGTTAGACTCAGGCTCTTAGGGTTAGGGTTAGACTCAGGCTCTTAGGGTGAGGGTTAGACTCAGGCTCTTAGGGTTAGGGTTAGACTCAGGCTCTTAGGGTTAGGGTTAACTCAGGCTCTTAGGGTGAGGGTTAGACTCAGGCTCTTAGGGTTAGGGTTAGACTCAGGCTCTTAGGGTTAGGGTTAGACTCAGGCTCTTAGGGTGAGGGTTAGACTCAGGCTCTTAGGGTGAGGGTTAGACTCAGGCTCTTAGGGTGAGGGTTAGACTCAGGCTCTTAGGGTTAGGGTTAGACTCAGGCTCTTAGGGTTAGGGTTAGACTCAGGCTCTTAGGGTTAGGGTTAGACTCAGGCTCTTAGGGTGAGGGTTAGACTCAGGCTCTTAGGGTTAGGGTTAGACTCAGGCTCTTAGGGTTAGGGTTAGACTCAGGCTCTTAGGGTGAGGGTTAGACTCAGGCTCTTAGGGTTAGGGTTAGACTCAGGCTCTTAGGGTGAGGGTTAGACTCAGGCTCTTAGGGTTAGGGTTAGACTCAGGCTCTTAGGGTGAGGGTTCGATTCAGGCTCGTAGGGTGAGGGTTCGACTCAGGCTCTTAGGGTTAGGGTTAGGGTCAGGCTCTTAGGGTTAGGGTTAGACTCATGCTCTTATGGTGAGGGTTAGACTCAGGCTCTTCGGGTTAGGGTTAGACTCAGGCTCTTAGGGTTAGGGTTAGACTCAGGCTCTTAGGGTTAGGGTTAGACTCAGGCTCTTAGGGTGAGGGTTAGACTTAGGCTCTTAGGGTTAGGGTTAGACTCAGGCTCTTAGGGTTAGGGTTAGACTCAGGCTTATAGGGTTAGGGTTAGACTCAGGCTCTTAGGGTGAGGGTTAGACTCAGGCTCTTCGGGTTAGGGTTAGACTCAGGCTCTTAGGGTTAGGGTTAGACTCAGGCTCTTAGGGTTAGGGTTAGACTCAGGCTTATAGGGTTAGGGTTAGACTCAGGCTCTTAGGGTTAGGGTTAGACTCAGGCTCTTAGGGTGAGGGTTAGACTCAGGCTCTTAGGGTGAGGGTTAGACTCAGGCTCTTAGGGTTAGGGTTAGACTCAGGCTCTTAGGGTGAGGGTTAGACTCAGGCTCTTAGGGTGAGGGTTAGACTCAGGCTCTTAGGGTGAGGGTTAGACTCAGGCTCTTAGGGTTAGGGTTAGACTCAGGCTCTTAGGGTTAGGGTTAGACTCAGGCTCTTAGGGTTAGGGTTCGACTCAGGCTCTTAGGGTTAGGGTTCGATTCAGGCTCTTAGGGTGAGGGTTAGACTCAGGCTCTTAGGGTGAGGGTTAGACTCAGGCTCTTCGGGTTAGGGTTAGACTCAGGCTCTTCGGGTTAGGGTTAGACTCAGGCTCTTAGGGTTAGGGTTCGACTCAGGCTCTTAGGGTTAGGGTTCGATTCAGACTCTTAGGGTGAGGGTTAGACTCAGGCTCTTAGGGTGAGGGTTAGACTCAGGCTCTTAGGGTTAGGGTTAGACTCAGGCTCTTAGGGTGAGGGTTAGACTCAGGCTCTTAGGGTTAGGGTTAGACTCAGGCTCTTAGGGTTAGGGTTAGACTCAGGCTCTTAGGGTTAGGGTTAGACTCAGGCTCTTAGGCTTAAAGATAGACTCAGGCTCTTAGGCTTAAAGTTAGACTCAGGCTCTTAGGCTTAGAGTTAGACTCAGGCTCTTAGGGTGAGTGTTAGACTCAGGCTCTTAGGGTGAGGGTTAGACTCAGGCTCTTAGGGTTAGGGTTAGACTCAGGCTCTTAGGGTTAGGGTTAGACTCAGGCTCTTAGGGTTAGGGTTAGACTCAGGCTCTTAGGGTGAGGGTTAGACTCAGGCTCTTAGGGTTAGGGTTAGACTCAGGCTCTTAGGGTTAGGGTTAGACTCAGGCTCTTAGGGTTAGGGTTAGAATTCAGGCTCTTAGGGTGAGGGTTAGACTCAGACTCTTAGGGTTAGGGTTAGACTCAGGCTCTTAGGGTTAGGGTTAGACTCAGGCTCTTAGGGTTAGGGTTAGACTCAGGCTCTTAGGGTGAGGGTTAGACTCAGGCTCTTAGGGTTAGGGTTAGACTCAGGCTCTTAGGGTGAGGGTTAGACTCAGGCTCTTAGGGTTAGGGTTAGACTCAGGCTCTTAGGGTGAGGGTTAGACTCAGGCTCTTAGGGTTAGGGTTAGACTCAGGCTCTTAGGGTTAGGGTTAGACTCAGGCTCTTAGGGTGAGGGTTAGACTCAGGCTCTTAGGGTTAGGGTTAGACTCAGGCTCTTAGGGTTAGGGTTAGACTCAGGCTCTTAGGGTGAGGGTTAGACTCAGGCTCTTAGGGTTAGGGTTAGACTCAGGCTCTTAGGGTGAGGGTTAGACTCAGGCTCTTAGGGTTAGGGTTAGACTCAGGCTCTTAGGGTTAGGGTTAGACTCAGGCTCTTAGGGTTAGGGTTAGACTCAGGCTCTTAGGGTTAGGGTTAGACTCAGGCTCTTAGGGTGAGGGTTAGACTCAGGCTCTTAGGGTTAGGGTTAGACTCAGGCTCTTAGGGTGAGGGTTAGACTCAGGCTCTTAGGGTTAGGGTTAGACTCAGGCTCTTAGGGTGAGGGTTAGACTCAGGCTCTTAGGGTTAGGGTTAGACTCAGGCTCTTCGGGTTAGGGTTAGACTCAGGCTCTTAGGGTTAGGGTTCGATTCAGGCTCGTAGGGTGAGGGTTCGACTCAGGCTCTTAGGGTTAGGGTTAGACTCATGCTCTTATGGTGAGGGTTAGACTCAGGCTCTTCGGGTTAGGGTTAGACTCAGGCTCTTAGGGTTAGGGTTAGACTCAGGCTCTTAGGGTTAGGGTTAGACTCAGGCTCTTAGGGTGAGGGTTAGACTTAGGCTCTTAGGGTGAGGGTTAGACTCAGGCTCTTAGGGTTAGGGTTAGACTCAGGCTCTTAGGGTTAGGGTTAGACTCAGGCTCTTAGGGTTAGGGTTAGACTCAGGCTCTTCGGGTTAGGGTTAGACTCAGGCTCGTAGGGTTAGGGTTAGACTCAGGCTCTTAGGGTGAGGGTTAGACTCAGGCTCTTAGGGTGAGGGTTAGACTCAGGCTCTTAGGGTTAGGGTTAGACTCAGGCTCTTAGGGTTAGGGTTAGACTCAGGCTCTTAGGGTGAGGGTTAGACTCAGGCTCTTAGGGTTAGGGTTAGACTCAGGCTCTTAGGGTTAGGGTTAGACTCAGGCTCTTAGGGTGAGGGTTAGACTCAGGCTCTTAGGGTTAGGGTTAGACTCAGGCTCTTAGGGTGAGGGTTAGACTCAGGCTCTTAGGGTTAGGGTTAGACTCAGGCTCTTAGGGTTAGGGTTAGACTCAGGCTCTTAGGGTTAGGGTTAGACTCAGGCTCTTAGGGTTAGGGTTAGACTCAGGCTCTTAGGGTTAGGGTTAGACTCAGGCTCTTAGGGTGAGGGTTAGACTCAGGCTCTTAGGGTTAGGGTTAGACTCAGGCTCTTAGGGTGAGGGTTAGACTCAGGCTCTTAGGGTTAGGGTTAGACTCAGGCTCTTAGGGTTAGGGTTAGACTCAGGCTCTTAGGGTTAGGGTTAGACTCAGGCTCTTAGGGTGAGGGTTAGACTCAGGCTCTTAGGGTGAGGGTTAGACTTAGGCTCTTAGGGTTAGGGTTAGACTCAGGCTCTTAGGGTTAGGGTTAGACTCAGGCTTATAGGGTTAGGGTTAGACTCAGGCTCTTAGGGTGAGGGTTAGACTCAGGCTCTTCGGGTTAGGGTTAGACTCAGGCTCTTAGGGTTAGGGTTAGACTCAGGCTCTTAGGGTTAGGGTTAGACTCAGGCTCTTAGGGTGAGGGTTAGACTCAGGCTCTTAGGGTTAGGGTTAGACTCAGGCTCTTAGGGTGAGGGTTAGACTCAGGCTCTTAGGGTGAGGGTTAGACTCAGGCTCTTAGGGTGAGGGTTAGACTCAGGCTCTTAGGGTGAGGGTTCGACTCAGGCTCTTAGGGTTAGGGTTCGATTCAGGCTCTTAGGGTGAGGGTTAGACTCAGGCTCTTAGGGTGAGGGTTAGACTCAGGCTCTTAGGGTTAGGGTTAGACTCAGGCTCTTAGGGTTAGGGTTCGACTCAGGCTCTTAGGGTTAGGGTTCGATTCAGACTCTTAGGGTGAGGGTTAGACTCAGGCTCTTAGGGTGAGGGTTAGACTCAGGCTCTTAGGGTTAGGGTTAGACTCAGGCTCTTAGGGTGAGGGTTAGACTCAGGCTCTTCGGGTTAGGGTTAGACTCAGGCTCTTAGGGTTAGGGTTAGACTCAGGCTCTTAGGGTTAGGGTTAGACTCAGGCTCTTAGGGTTAGGGTTAGACTCAGGCTCTTTAGGGTTAGGGTTAGACTCAGGCTCTTAGGGTGAGGGTTAGACTCAGGCTCTTCGGGTTAGGGTTAGACTCAGGCTCTTAGGGTTAGGGTTAGACTCAGGCTCTTAGGGTTAGGGTTAGACTCAGGCTCTTAGGGTGAGGGTTAGACTCAGGCTCTTAGGGTTAGGGTTAGACTCAGGCTCTTAGGGTTAGGGTTAGACTCAGGCTCTTAGGGTTAGGGTTAGACTCAGGCTCTTCGGGTTAGGGTTAGACTCAGGCTCTTAGGGTGAGGGTTAGACTCAGGCTCTTAGGGTTAGGGTTAGACTCAGGCTCTTAGGGTTAGGGTTAGACTCAGGCTCTTTAGGGTTAGGGTTAGACTCAGGCTCTTAGGGTTAGGGTTAGACTCAGGCTCTTAGGGTGAGGGTTAGACTCAGGCTCTTAGGGTGAGGGTTAGACTCAGGCTCTTAGGGTTAGGGTTAGACTCAGGCTCTTAGGGTTAGGGTTAGACTCAGACTCTTAGGGTTAGGGTTAGACTCAGGCTCTTAGGGTTAGGGTTAGACTCAGGCTCTTAGGGTTAGGGTTCGACTCAGGCTCTTAGGGTTAGGGTTCGATTCAGACTCTTAGGGTGAGGGTTAGACTCAGGCTCTTAGGGTGAGGGTTAGACTCAGGCTCTTAGGGTTAGGGTTAGACTCAGGCTCTTAGGGTGAGGGTTAGACTCAGGCTCTTCGGGTTAGGGTTAGACTCAGGCTCTTAGGGTTAGGGTTAGACTCAGGCTCTTAGGGTGAGGGTTAGACTCAGGCTCTTAGGGTTAGGGTTAGACTCAGGCTCGTAGGGTTAGGGTTAGACTCAGGCTCTTAGGGTGAGGGTTAGACTCAGGCTCTTAGGGTTAGGGTTAGACTCAGGCTCTTAGGGTTAGGGTTAGACTCAGGCTCTTAGGGTTAGGGTTAGACTCAGGCTCGTAGGGTTAGGGTTAGACTCAGGCTCTTAGGGTTAGGGTTAGACTCAGGCTCTTAGGGTTAGGGTTAGACTCAGGCTCTTAGGGTGAGGGTTAGACTCAGGCTCTTAGGGTTAGGGTTAGACTCAGGCTCTTAGGGTTAGGGTTAACTCAGGCTCTTAGGGTGAGGGTTAGACTCAGGCTCTTAGGGTTAGGGTTAGACTCAGGCTCTTAGGGTTAGGGTTAGACTCAGGCTCTTAGGGTGAGGGTTAGACTCAGGCTCTTAGGGTTAGGGTTAGACTCAGGCTCTTAGGGTGAGGGTTAGACTCAGGCTCTTAGGGTTAGGGTTAGACTCAGGCTCTTAGGGTTAGGGTTAGACTCAGGCTCTTAGGGTTAGGGTTAGACTCAGGCTCTTAGGGTTAGGGTTAGACTCAGGCTCTTAGGGTTAGGGTTAGACTCAGGCTCTTAGGGTGAGGGTTAGACTCAGGCTCTTAGGGTTAGGGTTAGACTCAGGCTCTTAGGGTTAGGGTTAGACTCAGGCTCTTAGGGTGAGGGTTAGACTCAGGCTCTTAGGGTTAGGGTTAGACTCAGGCTCTTAGGGTGAGGGTTAGACTCAGGCTCTTAGGGTTAGGGTTAGACTCAGGCTCTTAGGGTGAGGGTTCGATTCAGGCTCGTAGGGTGAGGGTTCGACTCAGGCTCTTAGGGTTAGGGTTCGACTCAGGCTCTTAGGGTTAGGGTTAGACTCATGCTCTTATGGTGAGGGTTAGACTCAGGCTCTTCGGGTTAGGGTTAGACTCAGGCTCTTAGGGTTAGGGTTAGACTCAGGCTCTTAGGGTTAGGGTTAGACTCAGGCTCTTAGGGTGAGGGTTAGACTTAGGCTCTTAGGGTTAGGGTTAGACTCAGGCTCTTAGGGTTAGGGTTAGACTCAGGCTTATAGGGTTAGGGTTAGACTCAGGCTCTTAGGGTGAGGGTTAGACTCAGGCTCTTCGGGTTAGGGTTAGACTCAGGCTCTTAGGGTTAGGGTTAGACTCAGGCTCTTAGGGTTAGGGTTAGACTCAGGCTTATAGGGTTAGGGTTAGACTCAGGCTCTTAGGGTTAGGGTTAGACTCAGGCTCTTAGGGTGAGGGTTAGACTCAGGCTCTTAGGGTGAGGGTTAGACTCAGGCTCTTAGGGTTAGGGTTAGACTCAGGCTCTTAGGGTGAGGGTTAGACTCAGGCTCTTAGGGTGAGGGTTAGACTCAGGCTCTTAGGGTGAGGGTTAGACTCAGGCTCTTAGGGTTAGGGTTAGACTCAGGCTCTTAGGGTTAGGGTTAGACTCAGGCTCTTAGGGTTAGGGTTCGACTCAGGCTCTTAGGGTTAGGGTTCGATTCAGGCTCTTAGGGTGAGGGTTAGACTCAGGCTCTTAGGGTGAGGGTTAGACTCAGGCTCTTCGGGTTAGGGTTAGACTCAGGCTCTTAGGGTTAGGGTTAGACTCAGGCTCTTAGGGTTAGGGTTCGACTCAGGCTCTTAGGGTTAGGGTTCGATTCAGACTCTTAGGGTGAGGGTTAGACTCAGGCTCTTAGGGTTAGGGTTAGACTCAGGCTCTTAGGGTTAGGGTTCGATTCAGGCTCTTAGGGTGAGGGTTAGACTCAGGCTCTTAGGGTGAGGGTTAGACTCAGGCTCTTAGGGTGAGGGTTAGACTCAGGCTCTTAGGGTGAGGGTTAGACTCAGGCTCTTAGGGTTAGGGTTAGACTCAGGCTCTTAGGGTTAGGGTTAGACTCAGGCTCTTAGGGTTAGGGTTAGACTCAGGCTCTTAGGGTGAGGGTTAGACTCAGGCTCTTAGGGTTAGGGTTAGACTCAGGCTCTTCGGGTTAGGGTTAGACTCAGGCTCTTAGGCTTAGGGTTAGACTCAGGCTCTTAGGGTGAGGGTTATACTCAGGCTCTTAGGGTTAGGGTTAGACTCAGGCTCTTAGGGTTAGGGTTAGACTCAGGCTCGTAGGGTTAGGGTTAGACTCAGGCTCTTAGAGTAAGGGTTAGACTCAGGCTCTTAGGGTTAGGGTTAGACTCAGGCTCTTAGGCTTAAAGTTAGACTCAGGCTCTTAGGCTTAAAGTTAGACTCAGGCTCTTAGGCTTAGGGTTAGACTCAGGCTCTTAGGGTTAGGGTTAGACTCAGGCTCTTAGGGTTAGGGTTAGACTCAGGCTCTTAGGGTTAGGGTTAGACTCAGGCTCTTAGGGTTAGGGTTAGACTCAGGCTCTTAGGGTTAGGGTTAGACTCAGGCTCTTAGGGTGAGGGTTAGACTCAGGCTCTTAGGGTGAGGGTTAGACTCAGGCTCTTAGGGTGAGGGTTAGACTCAGGCTCTTAGGGTTAGGGTTAGACTCAGGCTCTTAGGGTTAGGGTTAGACTCAGGCTCTTAGGGTGAGGGTTAGACTCAGGCTCTTAGGGTGAGGGTTCGATTCAGGCTCTTAGGGTGAGGGTTAGACTCAGGCTCTTAGGGTTAGGGTTAGACTCAGGCTCTTAGGGTGAGGGTTATACTCAGGCTCTTAGGGTGAGGGTTCGACTCAGGCTCTTAGGGTTAGGGTTCGATTCAGGCTCTTAGGGTGAGGGTTAGACTCAGGCTCTTAGGGTGAGGGTTAGACTCAGGCTCTTAGGGTTAGGGTTAGACTCAGGCTCTTAGGGTGAGGGTTAGACTCAGGCTCTTAGGGTTAGGGTTAGACTCAGGCTCTTAGGGTTAGGGTTAGACTCATGCTCTTAGGGTGAGGGTTAGACTCAGGCTCTTAGGGTGAGGGTTAGACTCAGGCTCTTAGGCTTAGGGTTAGACTCAGGCTCTTAGGCTTAGGGTTAGACTCAGGCTCTTAGGCTTAGGGTTAGACTCAGGCTCTTAGGGTTAGGGTTAGACTCAGGCTCTTAGGGTTAGGGTTAGACTCAGGCTCTTAGGCTTAGGGTTAGACTCAGGCTCTTAGGGTTAGGGTTAGACTCAGGCTCTTAGGGTTAGGGTTAGACTCAGGCTCTTAGGGTTAGGGTTAGACTCAGGCTCTTAGGGTGAGGGTTAGACTCAGGCTCTTCGGGTTAGGGTTAGACTCAGGCTCTTAGGGTGAGGGTTAGACTCAGGCTCTTAGGGTTAGGGTTAGACTCAGGCTCTTAGGGTTAGGGTTAGACTCAGGCTCTTAGGGTGAGGGTTAGACTCAGGCTCTTAGGGTTAGGGTTAGACTCAGGCTCTTAGGGTTAGGGTTAGACTCAGGCTCTTAGGGTTAGGGTTAGACTCAGGCTCTTAGGGTGAGGGTTAGACTCAGGCTCTTAGGGTTAGGGTTAGACTCAGGCTCTTAGGGTTAGGGTTAGACTCAGGCTCTTCGGGTTAGGGTTAGACTCAGGCTCTTAGGCTTAGGGTTAGACTCAGGCTCTTAGGGTGAGGGTTATACTCAGGCTCTTAGGGTTAGGGTTAGACTCAGGCTCTTAGGCTTAGGGTTAGACTTCAGGCTCTTAGGGTGAGGGTTAGACTCAGACTCTTAGGGTTAGGGTTAGACTCAGGCTCTTAGGGTTAGGGTTAGACTCAGGCTCTTAGGCCTAAAGTTAGACTCAGGCTCTTAGGCTTAAAGTTAGACTCAGGCTCTTAGGCTTAGGGTTAGACTCAGGCTCTTAGGGTTAGGGTTAGACTCAGGCTCTTAGGGTTAGGGTTAGACTCAGGCTCTTAGGGTTAGGGTTAGACTCAGGCTCTTCGGGTTAGGGTTAGACTCAGGCTCTTAGGGTTAGGGTTAGACTCAGGCTCTTAGGGTTAGGGTTAGACTCAGGCTCTTAGGGTTAGGGTTAGACTCAGGCTCTTAGGGTGAGGGTTAGACTCAGGCTCTTAGGGTGAGGGTTAGACTCAGGCTCTTAGGGTTAGGGTTCGACTCAGGCTCTTAGGGTTAGGGTTCGATTCAGACTCTTAGGGTTAAGGTTAGACTCAGGCTCTTAGGGTGAGGGTTAGACTCAGGCTCTTAGGGTTAGGGTTAGACTCAGGCTCTTAGGGTGAGGGTTAGACTCAGGCTCTTAGGGTTAGGGTTAGACTCAGGCTCTTAGGGTTAGGGTTAGACTCAGGCTCTTAGGGTGAGGGTTAGACTCAGGCTCTTAGGGTTAGGGTTAGACTCAGGCTCTTAGGCTTAAAGTTAGACTCAGGCTCTTAGGCTTAAAGTTAGACTCAGGCTCTTAGGCTTAGAGTTAGACTCAGGCTCTTAGGGTGAGGGTTAGACTCAGGCTCTTAGGGTGAGGGTTAGACTCAGGCTCTTAGGGTTAGGGTTAGACTCAGGCTCTTAGGGTTAGGGTTAGACTCAGGCTCTTAGGGTTAGGGTTAGACTCAGGCTCTTAGGGTGAGGGTTAGACTCAGGCTCTTAGGGTTAGGGTTAGACTCAGGCTCTTAGGGTGAGGGTTAGACTCAGGCTCTTAGGGTTAGGGTTAGACTCAGGCTCTTCGGGTTAGGGTTAGACTCAGGCTCTTAGGCTTAGGGTTAGACTCAGGCTCTTAGGGTTAGGGTTAGACTCAGGCTCTTAGGCTTAGGGTTAGACTCAGGCTCTTAGGGTGAGGGTTATACTCAGGCTCTTAGGGTTAGGGTTAGACTCAGGCTCTTAGGGTTAGGGTTAGACTCAGGCTCGTAGGGTTAGGGTTAGACTCAGGCTCTTAGAGTAAGGGTTAGACTCAGGCTCTTAGGGTTAGGGTTAGACTCAGGCTCTTAGGCTTAAAGTTAGACTCAGGCTCTTAGGCTTAAAGTTAGACTCAGGCTCTTAGGCTTAGGGTTAGACTCAGGCTCTTAGGGTTAGGGTTAGACTCAGGCTCTTAGGGTTAGGGTTAGACTCAGGCTCTTAGGGTTAGGGTTAGACTCAGGCTCTTAGGGTTAGGGTTAGACTCAGGCTCTTAGGGTTAGGGTTAGACTCAGGCTCTTAGGGTGAGGGTTAGACTCAGGCTCTTAGGGTGAGGGTTAGACTCAGGCTCTTAGGGTTAGGGTTAGACTCAGGCTCTTAGGGTTAGGGTTAGACTCAGGCTCTTAGGGTGAGGGTTAGACTCAGGCTCTTAGGGTGAGGGTTCGATTCAGGCTCTTAGGGTGAGGGTTAGACTCAGGCTCTTAGGGTTAGGGTTAGACTCAGGCTCTTAGGGTGAGGGTTATACTCAGGCTCTTAGGGTGAGGGTTCGACTCAGGCTCTTAGGGTTAGGGTTCGATTCAGGCTCTTAGGGTGAGGGTTAGACTCAGGCTCTTAGGGTGAGGGTTAGACTCAGGCTCTTAGGGTTAGGGTTAGACTCAGGCTCTTAGGGTGAGGGTTAGACTCAGGCTCTTAGGGTTAGGGTTAGACTCAGGCTCTTAGGGTTAGGGTTAGACTCATGCTCTTAGGGTGAGGGTTAGACTCAGGCTCTTAGGGTGAGGGTTAGACTCAGGCTCTTAGGCTTAGGGTTAGACTCAGGCTCTTAGGCTTAGGGTTAGACTCAGGCTCTTAGGCTTAGGGTTAGACTCAGGCTCTTAGGGTTAGGGTTAGACTCAGGCTCTTAGGGTTAGGGTTAGACTCAGGCTCTTAGGCTTAGGGTTAGACTCAGGCTCTTAGGGTTAGGGTTAGACTCAGGCTCTTAGGGTTAGGGTTAGACTCAGGCTCTTAGGGTTAGGGTTAGACTCAGGCTCTTAGGGTGAGGGTTAGACTCAGGCTCTTCGGGTTAGGGTTAGACTCAGGCTCTTAGGGTGAGGGTTAGACTCAGGCTCTTAGGGTTAGGGTTAGACTCAGGCTCTTAGGGTTAGGGTTAGACTCAGGCTCTTAGGGTGAGGGTTAGACTCAGGCTCTTAGGGTTAGGGTTAGACTCAGGCTCTTAGGGTTAGGGTTAGACTCAGGCTCTTAGGGTTAGGGTTAGACTCAGGCTCTTAGGGTGAGGGTTAGACTCAGGCTCTTAGGGTTAGGGTTAGACTCAGGCTCTTAGGGTTAGGGTTAGACTCAGGCTCTTCGGGTTAGGGTTAGACTCAGGCTCTTAGGCTTAGGGTTAGACTCAGGCTCTTAGGGTGAGGGTTATACTCAGGCTCTTAGGGTTAGGGTTAGACTCAGGCTCTTAGGCTTAGGGTTAGACTTCAGGCTCTTAGGGTGAGGGTTAGACTCAGACTCTTAGGGTTAGGGTTAGACTCAGGCTCTTAGGGTTAGGGTTAGACTCAGGCTCTTAGGCCTAAAGTTAGACTCAGGCTCTTAGGCTTAAAGTTAGACTCAGGCTCTTAGGCTTAGGGTTAGACTCAGGCTCTTAGGGTTAGGGTTAGACTCAGGCTCTTAGGGTTAGGGTTAGACTCAGGCTCTTAGGGTTAGGGTTAGACTCAGGCTCTTCGGGTTAGGGTTAGACTCAGGCTCTTAGGGTTAGGGTTAGACTCAGGCTCTTAGGGTTAGGGTTAGACTCAGGCTCTTAGGGTTAGGGTTAGACTCAGGCTCTTAGGGTGAGGGTTAGACTCAGGCTCTTAGGGTGAGGGTTAGACTCAGGCTCTTAGGGTTAGGGTTAGACTCAGGCTCTTAGGCTTAAAGTTAGACTCAGGCTCTTAGGCTTAAAGTTAGACTCAGGCTCTTAGGCTTAGAGTTAGACTCAGGCTCTTAGGGTGAGGGTTAGACTCAGGCTCTTAGGGTGAGGGTTAGACTCAGGCTCTTAGGGTTAGGGTTAGACTCAGGCTCTTAGGGTTAGGGTTAGACTCAGGCTCTTAGGGTTAGGGTTAGACTCAGGCTCTTAGGGTGAGGGTTAGACTCAGGCTCTTAGGGTTAGGGTTAGACTCAGACTCTTAGGGTTAGGGTTAGACTCAGGCTCTTAGGGTTAGGGTTAGACTCAGGCTCTTAGGGTTAGGGTTCGACTCAGGCTCTTAGGGTTAGGGTTCGATTCAGACTCTTAGGGTGAGGGTTAGACTCAGGCTCTTAGGGTGAGGGTTAGACTCAGGCTCTTAGGGTTAGGGTTAGACTCAGGCTCTTAGGGTGAGGGTTAGACTCAGGCTCTTCGGGTTAGGGTTAGACTCAGGCTCTTAGGGTTAGGGTTAGACTCAGGCTCTTAGGGTGAGGGTTAGACTCAGGCTCTTAGGGTTAGGGTTAGACTCAGGCTCGTAGGGTTAGGGTTAGACTCAGGCTCTTAGGGTGAGGGTTAGACTCAGGCTCTTAGGGTTAGGGTTAGACTCAGGCTCTTAGGGTTAGGGTTAGACTCAGGCTCTTAGGGTTAGGGTTAGACTCAGGCTCGTAGGGTTAGGGTTAGACTCAGGCTCTTAGGGTTAGGGTTAGACTCAGGCTCTTAGGGTTAGGGTTAGACTCAGGCTCTTAGGGTGAGGGTTAGACTCAGGCTCTTAGGGTTAGGGTTAGACTCAGGCTCTTAGGGTTAGGGTTAACTCAGGCTCTTAGGGTGAGGGTTAGACTCAGGCTCTTAGGGTTAGGGTTAGACTCAGGCTCTTAGGGTTAGGGTTAGACTCAGGCTCTTAGGGTGAGGGTTAGACTCAGGCTCTTAGGGTTAGGGTTAGACTCAGGCTCTTAGGGTGAGGGTTAGACTCAGGCTCTTAGGGTTAGGGTTAGACTCAGGCTCTTAGGGTTAGGGTTAGACTCAGGCTCTTAGGGTTAGGGTTAGACTCAGGCTCTTAGGGTTAGGGTTAGACTCAGGCTCTTAGGGTTAGGGTTAGACTCAGGCTCTTAGGGTGAGGGTTAGACTCAGGCTCTTAGGGTTAGGGTTAGACTCAGGCTCTTAGGGTTAGGGTTAGACTCAGGCTCTTAGGGTGAGGGTTAGACTCAGGCTCTTAGGGTTAGGGTTAGACTCAGGCTCTTAGGGTGAGGGTTAGACTCAGGCTCTTAGGGTTAGGGTTAGACTCAGGCTCTTAGGGTGAGGGTTCGATTCAGGCTCGTAGGGTGAGGGTTCGACTCAGGCTCTTAGGGTTAGGGTTCGACTCAGGCTCTTAGGGTTAGGGTTAGACTCATGCTCTTATGGTGAGGGTTAGACTCAGGCTCTTCGGGTTAGGGTTAGACTCAGGCTCTTAGGGTTAGGGTTAGACTCAGGCTCTTAGGGTTAGGGTTAGACTCAGGCTCTTAGGGTGAGGGTTAGACTTAGGCTCTTAGGGTTAGGGTTAGACTCAGGCTCTTAGGGTTAGGGTTAGACTCAGGCTTATAGGGTTAGGGTTAGACTCAGGCTCTTAGGGTGAGGGTTAGACTCAGGCTCTTCGGGTTAGGGTTAGACTCAGGCTCTTAGGGTTAGGGTTAGACTCAGGCTCTTAGGGTTAGGGTTAGACTCAGGCTTATAGGGTTAGGGTTAGACTCAGGCTCTTAGGGTTAGGGTTAGACTCAGGCTCTTAGGGTGAGGGTTAGACTCAGGCTCTTAGGGTGAGGGTTAGACTCAGGCTCTTAGGGTTAGGGTTAGACTCAGGCTCTTAGGGTGAGGGTTAGACTCAGGCTCTTAGGGTGAGGGTTAGACTCAGGCTCTTAGGGTGAGGGTTAGACTCAGGCTCTTAGGGTTAGGGTTAGACTCAGGCTCTTAGGGTTAGGGTTAGACTCAGGCTCTTAGGGTTAGGGTTCGACTCAGGCTCTTAGGGTTAGGGTTCGATTCAGGCTCTTAGGGTGAGGGTTAGACTCAGGCTCTTAGGGTGAGGGTTAGACTCAGGCTCTTCGGGTTAGGGTTAGACTCAGGCTCTTAGGGTTAGGGTTAGACTCAGGCTCTTAGGGTTAGGGTTCGACTCAGGCTCTTAGGGTTAGGGTTCGATTCAGACTCTTAGGGTGAGGGTTAGACTCAGGCTCTTAGGGTTAGGGTTAGACTCAGGCTCTTAGGGTTAGGGTTCGATTCAGGCTCTTAGGGTGAGGGTTAGACTCAGGCTCTTAGGGTGAGGGTTAGACTCAGGCTCTTAGGGTGAGGGTTAGACTCAGGCTCTTAGGGTGAGGGTTAGACTCAGGCTCTTAGGGTTAGGGTTAGACTCAGGCTCTTAGGGTTAGGGTTAGACTCAGGCTCTTAGGGTTAGGGTTAGACTCAGGCTCTTAGGGTGAGGGTTAGACTCAGGCTCTTAGGGTTAGGGTTAGACTCAGGCTCTTCGGGTTAGGGTTAGACTCAGGCTCTTAGGCTTAGGGTTAGACTCAGGCTCTTAGGGTGAGGGTTATACTCAGGCTCTTAGGGTTAGGGTTAGACTCAGGCTCTTAGGGTTAGGGTTAGACTCAGGCTCGTAGGGTTAGGGTTAGACTCAGGCTCTTAGAGTAAGGGTTAGACTCAGGCTCTTAGGGTTAGGGTTAGACTCAGGCTCTTAGGCTTAAAGTTAGACTCAGGCTCTTAGGCTTAAAGTTAGACTCAGGCTCTTAGGCTTAGGGTTAGACTCAGGCTCTTAGGGTTAGGGTTAGACTCAGGCTCTTAGGGTTAGGGTTAGACTCAGGCTCTTAGGGTTAGGGTTAGACTCAGGCTCTTAGGGTTAGGGTTAGACTCAGGCTCTTAGGGTTAGGGTTAGACTCAGGCTCTTAGGGTGAGGGTTAGACTCAGGCTCTTAGGGTGAGGGTTAGACTCAGGCTCTTAGGGTGAGGGTTAGACTCAGGCTCTTAGGGTTAGGGTTAGACTCAGGCTCTTAGGGTTAGGGTTAGACTCAGGCTCTTAGGGTGAGGGTTAGACTCAGGCTCTTAGGGTGAGGGTTCGATTCAGGCTCTTAGGGTGAGGGTTAGACTCAGGCTCTTAGGGTTAGGGTTAGACTCAGGCTCTTAGGGTGAGGGTTATACTCAGGCTCTTAGGGTGAGGGTTCGACTCAGGCTCTTAGGGTTAGGGTTCGATTCAGGCTCTTAGGGTGAGGGTTAGACTCAGGCTCTTAGGGTGAGGGTTAGACTCAGGCTCTTAGGGTTAGGGTTAGACTCAGGCTCTTAGGGTGAGGGTTAGACTCAGGCTCTTAGGGTTAGGGTTAGACTCAGGCTCTTAGGGTTAGGGTTAGACTCATGCTCTTAGGGTGAGGGTTAGACTCAGGCTCTTAGGGTGAGGGTTAGACTCAGGCTCTTAGGCTTAGGGTTAGACTCAGGCTCTTAGGCTTAGGGTTAGACTCAGGCTCTTAGGCTTAGGGTTAGACTCAGGCTCTTAGGGTTAGGGTTAGACTCAGGCTCTTAGGGTTAGGGTTAGACTCAGGCTCTTAGGCTTAGGGTTAGACTCAGGCTCTTAGGGTTAGGGTTAGACTCAGGCTCTTAGGGTTAGGGTTAGACTCAGGCTCTTAGGGTTAGGGTTAGACTCAGGCTCTTAGGGTGAGGGTTAGACTCAGGCTCTTCGGGTTAGGGTTAGACTCAGGCTCTTAGGGTGAGGGTTAGACTCAGGCTCTTAGGGTTAGGGTTAGACTCAGGCTCTTAGGGTTAGGGTTAGACTCAGGCTCTTAGGGTGAGGGTTAGACTCAGGCTCTTAGGGTTAGGGTTAGACTCAGGCTCTTAGGGTTAGGGTTAGACTCAGGCTCTTAGGGTTAGGGTTAGACTCAGGCTCTTAGGGTGAGGGTTAGACTCAGGCTCTTAGGGTTAGGGTTAGACTCAGGCTCTTAGGGTTAGGGTTAGACTCAGGCTCTTCGGGTTAGGGTTAGACTCAGGCTCTTAGGCTTAGGGTTAGACTCAGGCTCTTAGGGTGAGGGTTATACTCAGGCTCTTAGGGTTAGGGTTAGACTCAGGCTCTTAGGCTTAGGGTTAGACTTCAGGCTCTTAGGGTGAGGGTTAGACTCAGACTCTTAGGGTTAGGGTTAGACTCAGGCTCTTAGGGTTAGGGTTAGACTCAGGCTCTTAGGCCTAAAGTTAGACTCAGGCTCTTAGGCTTAAAGTTAGACTCAGGCTCTTAGGCTTAGGGTTAGACTCAGGCTCTTAGGGTTAGGGTTAGACTCAGGCTCTTAGGGTTAGGGTTAGACTCAGGCTCTTAGGGTTAGGGTTAGACTCAGGCTCTTCGGGTTAGGGTTAGACTCAGGCTCTTAGGGTTAGGGTTAGACTCAGGCTCTTAGGGTTAGGGTTAGACTCAGGCTCTTAGGGTTAGGGTTAGACTCAGGCTCTTAGGGTGAGGGTTAGACTCAGGCTCTTAGGGTGAGGGTTAGACTCAGGCTCTTAGGGTTAGGGTTCGACTCAGGCTCTTAGGGTTAGGGTTCGATTCAGACTCTTAGGGTTAAGGTTAGACTCAGGCTCTTAGGGTGAGGGTTAGACTCAGGCTCTTAGGGTTAGGGTTAGACTCAGGCTCTTAGGGTGAGGGTTAGACTCAGGCTCTTCGGGTTAGGGTTAGACTCAGGCTCTTAGGGTTAGGGTTAGACTCAGGCTCTTAGGGTGAGGGTTAGACTCAGGCTCTTAGGGTTAGGGTTAGACTCAGGCTCTTAGGCTTAAAGTTAGACTCAGGCTCTTAGGCTTAAAGTTAGACTCAGGCTCTTAGGCTTAGAGTTAGACTCAGGCTCTTAGGGTGAGGGTTAGACTCAGGCTCTTAGGGTGAGGGTTAGACTCAGGCTCTTAGGGTTAGGGTTAGACTCAGGCTCTTAGGGTTAGGGTTAGACTCAGGCTCTTAGGGTTAGGGTTAGACTCAGGCTCTTAGGGTGAGGGTTAGACTCAGGCTCTTAGGGTTAGGGTTAGACTCAGGCTCTTAGGGTGAGGGTTAGACTCAGGCTCTTAGGGTTAGGGTTAGACTCAGGCTCTTCGGGTTAGGGTTAGACTCAGGCTCTTAGGCTTAGGGTTAGACTCAGGCTCTTAGGGTTAGGGTTAGACTCAGGCTCTTAGGCTTAGGGTTAGACTCAGGCTCTTAGGGTGAGGGTTATACTCAGGCTCTTAGGGTTAGGGTTAGACTCAGGCTCTTAGGGTTAGGGTTAGACTCAGGCTCGTAGGGTTAGGGTTAGACTCAGGCTCTTAGAGTAAGGGTTAGACTCAGGCTCTTAGGGTTAGGGTTAGACTCAGGCTCTTAGGCTTAAAGTTAGACTCAGGCTCTTAGGCTTAAAGTTAGACTCAGGCTCTTAGGCTTAGGGTTAGACTCAGGCTCTTAGGGTTAGGGTTAGACTCAGGCTCTTAGGGTTAGGGTTAGACTCAGGCTCTTAGGGTTAGGGTTAGACTCAGGCTCTTAGGGTTAGGGTTAGACTCAGGCTCTTAGGGTTAGGGTTAGACTCAGGCTCTTAGGGTGAGGGTTAGACTCAGGCTCTTAGGGTGAGGGTTAGACTCAGGCTCTTAGGGTTAGGGTTAGACTCAGGCTCTTAGGGTTAGGGTTAGACTCAGGCTCTTAGGGTGAGGGTTAGACTCAGGCTCTTAGGGTGAGGGTTCGATTCAGGCTCTTAGGGTGAGGGTTAGACTCAGGCTCTTAGGGTTAGGGTTAGACTCAGGCTCTTAGGGTGAGGGTTATACTCAGGCTCTTAGGGTGAGGGTTCGACTCAGGCTCTTAGGGTTAGGGTTCGATTCAGGCTCTTAGGGTGAGGGTTAGACTCAGGCTCTTAGGGTGAGGGTTAGACTCAGGCTCTTAGGGTTAGGGTTAGACTCAGGCTCTTAGGGTGAGGGTTAGACTCAGGCTCTTAGGGTTAGGGTTAGACTCAGGCTCTTAGGGTTAGGGTTAGACTCATGCTCTTAGGGTGAGGGTTAGACTCAGGCTCTTAGGGTGAGGGTTAGACTCAGGCTCTTAGGCTTAGGGTTAGACTCAGGCTCTTAGGGTTAGGGTTAGACTCAGGCTCTTAGGCTTAGGGTTAGACTCAGGCTCTTAGGGTTAGGGTTAGACTCAGGCTCTTAGGGTTAGGGTTAGACTCAGGCTCTTAGGCTTAGGGTTAGACTCAGGCTCTTAGGGTTAGGGTTAGACTCAGGCTCTTAGGGTTAGGGTTAGACTCAGGCTCTTAGGGTTAGGGTTAGACTCAGGCTCTTAGGGTGAGGGTTAGACTCAGGCTCTTCGGGTTAGGGTTAGACTCAGGCTCTTAGGGTGAGGGTTAGACTCAGGCTCTTAGGGTTAGGGTTAGACTCAGGCTCTTAGGGTTAGGGTTAGACTCAGGCTCTTAGGGTGAGGGTTAGACTCAGGCTCTTAGGGTTAGGGTTAGACTCAGGCTCTTAGGGTTAGGGTTAGACTCAGGCTCTTAGGGTTAGGGTTAGACTCAGGCTCTTAGGGTGAGGGTTAGACTCAGGCTCTTAGGGTTAGGGTTAGACTCAGGCTCTTAGGGTTAGGGTTAGACTCAGGCTCTTCGGGTTAGGGTTAGACTCAGGCTCTTAGGCTTAGGGTTAGACTCAGGCTCTTAGGGTGAGGGTTATACTCAGGCTCTTAGGGTTAGGGTTAGACTCAGGCTCTTAGGCTTAGGGTTAGACTTCAGGCTCTTAGGGTGAGGGTTAGACTCAGACTCTTAGGGTTAGGGTTAGACTCAGGCTCTTAGGGTTAGGGTTAGACTCAGGCTCTTAGGCCTAAAGTTAGACTCAGGCTCTTAGGCTTAAAGTTAGACTCAGGCTCTTAGGCTTAGGGTTAGACTCAGGCTCTTAGGGTTAGGGTTAGACTCAGGCTCTTAGGGTTAGGGTTAGACTCAGGCTCTTAGGGTTAGGGTTAGACTCAGGCTCTTCGGGTTAGGGTTAGACTCAGGCTCTTAGGGTTAGGGTTAGACTCAGGCTCTTAGGGTTAGGGTTAGACTCAGGCTCTTAGGGTTAGGGTTAGACTCAGGCTCTTAGGGTGAGGGTTAGACTCAGGCTCTTAGGGTGAGGGTTAGACTCAGGCTCTTAGGGTTAGGGTT
Organism: Falco punctatus; assembly: GCF_963210335.1. Classification (NCBI taxonomy): domain Eukaryota; kingdom Metazoa; phylum Chordata; class Aves; order Falconiformes; family Falconidae; genus Falco; species Falco punctatus. The sequence goes on from NW_027660336.1 coordinate 274,807, forward strand.
AGACTCAGGCTCTTAGGCTTAAAGTTAGACTCAGGCTCTTAGGCTTAAAGTTAGACTCAGGCTCTTAGGCTTAGAGTTAGACTCAGGCTCTTAGGGTGAGGGTTAGACTCAGGCTCTTAGGGTGAGGGTTAGACTCAGGCTCTTAGGGTTAGGGTTAGACTCAGGCTCTTAGGGTTAGGGTTAGACTCAGGCTCTTAGGGTTAGGGTTAGACTCAGGCTCTTAGGGTGAGGGTTAGACTCAGGCTCTTAGGGTTAGGGTTAGACTCAGGCTCTTAGGGTGAGGGTTAGACTCAGGCTCTTAGGGTTAGGGTTAGACTCAGGCTCTTCGGGTTAGGGTTAGACTCAGGCTCTTAGGCTTAGGGTTAGACTCAGGCTCTTCGGGTTAGGGTTAGACTCAGGCTCTTAGGCTTAGGGTTAGACTCAGGCTCTTAGGGTGAGGGTTATACTCAGGCTCTTAGGGTTAGGGTTAGACTCAGGCTCTTAGGGTTAGGGTTAGACTCAGGCTCGTAGGGTTAGGGTTAGACTCAGGCTCTTAGAGTAAGGGTTAGACTCAGGCTCTTAGGGTTAGGGTTAGACTCAGGCTCTTAGGCTTAAAGTTAGACTCAGGCTCTTAGGCTTAAAGTTAGACTCAGGCTCTTAGGCTTAGGGTTAGACTCAGGCTCTTAGGGTTAGGGTTAGACTCAGGCTCTTAGGGTTAGGGTTAGACTCAGGCTCTTAGGGTTAGGGTTAGACTCAGGCTCTTAGGGTTAGGGTTAGACTCAGGCTCTTAGGGTTAGGGTTAGACTCAGGCTCTTAGGGTGAGGGTTAGACTCAGGCTCTTAGGGTGAGGGTTAGACTCAGGCTCTTAGGGTGAGGGTTAGACTCAGGCTCTTAGGGTTAGGGTTAGACTCAGGCTCTTAGGGTGAGGGTTAGACTCAGGCTCTTAGGGTGAGGGTTCGATTCAGGCTCTTAGGGTGAGGGTTAGACTCAGGCTCTTAGGGTTAGGGTTAGACTCAGGCTCTTAGGGTGAGGGTTATACTCAGGCTCTTAGGGTGAGGGTTCGACTCAGGCTCTTAGGGTTAGGGTTCGATTCAGGCTCTTAGGGTGAGGGTTAGACTCAGGCTCTTAGGGTGAGGGTTAGACTCAGGCTCTTAGGGTTAGGGTTAGACTCAGGCTCTTAGGGTGAGGGTTAGACTCAGGCTCTTAGGGTTAGGGTTAGACTCAGGCTCTTAGGGTTAGGGTTAGACTCATGCTCTTAGGGTGAGGGTTAGACTCAGGCTCTTAGGGTGAGGGTTAGACTCAGGCTCTTAGGCTTAGGGTTAGACTCAGGCTCTTAGGCTTAGGGTTAGACTCAGGCTCTTAGGCTTAGGGTTAGACTCAGGCTCTTAGGGTTAGGGTTAGACTCAGGCTCTTAGGGTTAGGGTTAGACTCAGGCTCTTAGGCTTAGGGTTAGACTCAGGCTCTTAGGGTTAGGGTTAGACTCAGGCTCTTAGGGTTAGGGTTAGACTCAGGCTCTTAGGGTTAGGGTTAGACTCAGGCTCTTAGGGTGAGGGTTAGACTCAGGCTCTTCGGGTTAGGGTTAGACTCAGGCTCTTCGGGTGAGGGTTAGACTCAGGCTCTTAGGGTTAGGGTTAGACTCAGGCTCTTAGGGTTAGGGTTAGACTCAGGCTCTTAGGGTGAGGGTTAGACTCAGGCTCTTAGGGTTAGGGTTAGACTCAGGCTCTTAGGGTTAGGGTTAGACTCAGGCTCTTAGGGTTAGGGTTAGACTCAGGCTCTTAGGGTGAGGGTTAGACTCAGGCTCTTAGGGTTAGGGTTAGACTCAGGCTCTTAGGGTTAGGGTTAGACTCAGGCTCTTCGGGTTAGGGTTAGACTCAGGCTCTTAGGCTTAGGGTTAGACTCAGGCTCTTAGGGTGAGGGTTATACTCAGGCTCTTAGGGTTAGGGTTAGACTCAGGCTCTTAGGCTTAGGGTTAGACTTCAGGCTCTTAGGGTGAGGGTTAGACTCAGACTCTTAGGGTTAGGGTTAGACTCAGGCTCTTAGGGTTAGGGTTAGACTCAGGCTCTTAGGGTTAGGGTTAGACTCAGGCTCTTAGGGTTAGGGTTAGACTCAGGCTCTTAGGGTTAGGGTTAGACTCAGGCTCTTAGGGTTAGGGTTAGACTCAGGCTCTTAGGGTTAGGGTTAGACTCAGGCTCTTAGGGTTAGGGTTAGACTCAGGCTCTTCGGGTTAGGGTTAGACTCAGGCTCTTAGGGTTAGGGTTAGACTCAGGCTCTTAGGGTTAGGGTTAGACTCAGGCTCTTAGGGTTAGGGTTAGACTCAGGCTCTTAGGGTGAGGGTTAGACTCAGGCTCTTAGGGTGAGGGTTAGACTCAGGCTCTTAGGGTTAGGGTTCGACTCAGGCTCTTAGGGTTAGGGTTCGATTCAGACTCTTAGGGTTAAGGTTAGACTCAGGCTCTTAGGGTGAGGGTTAGACTCAGGCTCTTAGGGTTAGGGTTAGACTCAGGCTCTTAGGGTGAGGGTTAGACTCAGGCTCTTCGGGTTAGGGTTAGACTCAGGCTCTTAGGGTTAGGGTTAGACTCAGGCTCTTAGGGTGAGGGTTAGACTCAGGCTCTTAGGGTTAGGGTTAGACTCAGGCTCTTAGGCTTAAAGTTAGACTCAGGCTCTTAGGCTTAAAGTTAGACTCAGGCTCTTAGGCTTAGAGTTAGACTCAGGCTCTTAGGGTGAGGGTTAGACTCAGGCTCTTAGGGTGAGGGTTAGACTCAGGCTCTTAGGGTTAGGGTTAGACTCAGGCTCTTAGGGTTAGGGTTAGACTCAGGCTCTTAGGGTTAGGGTTAGACTCAGGCTCTTAGGGTGAGGGTTAGACTCAGGCTCTTAGGGTTAGGGTTAGACTCAGGCTCTTAGGGTGAGGGTTAGACTCAGGCTCTTAGGGTTAGGGTTAGACTCAGGCTCTTCGGGTTAGGGTTAGACTCAGGCTCTTAGGCTTAGGGTTAGACTCAGGCTCTTAGGGTGAGGGTTATACTCAGGCTCTTAGGGTTAGGGTTAGACTCAGGCTCTTAGGGTTAGGGTTAGACTCAGGCTCTTAGGCTTAGGGTTAGACTCAGGCTCTTAGAGTAAGGGTTAGACTCAGGCTCTTAGGGTTAGGGTTAGACTCAGGCTCTTAGGGTTAGGGTTAGACTCAGGCTCTTAGGCTTAAAGTTAGACTCAGGCTCTTAGGCTTAAAGTTAGACTCAGGCTCTTAGGCTTAGGGTTAGACTCAGGCTCTTAGGGTTAGGGTTAGACTCAGGCTCTTAGGGTTAGGGTTAGACTCAGGCTCTTAGGGTTAGGGTTAGACTCAGGCTCTTAGGGTTAGGGTTAGACTCAGGCTCTTAGGGTTAGGGTTAGACTCAGGCTCTTAGGGTTAGGGTTAGACTCAGGCTCTTAGGGTGAGGGTTAGACTCAGGCTCTTAGGGTGAGGGTTAGACTCAGGCTCTTAGGGTTAGGGTTAGACTCAGGCTCTTAGGGTTAGGGTTAGACTCAGGCTCTTAGGGTGAGGGTTAGACTCAGGCTCTTAGGGTGAGGGTTAGACTCAGGCTCTTAGGGTTAGGGTTAGACTCAGGCTCTTAGGGTTAGGGTTAGACTCAGGCTCTTAGGGTTAGGGTTCGACTCAGGCTCTTAGGGTTAGGGTTCGATTCAGGCTCTTTAGGGTGAGGGTTAGACTCAGGCTCGTAGGGTTAGGGTTAGACTCAGGCTCTTAGGGTGAGGGTTAGACTCAGGCTCTTCGGGTTAGGGTTAGACTCAGGCTCTTAGGGTTAGGGTTAGACTCAGGCTCTTAGGGTGAGGGTTAGACTCAGGCTCTTAGGGTTAGGGTTAGACTCAGGCTCTTAGGGTTAGGGTTAGACTCAGGCTCTTAGGGTGAGGGTTAGACTCAGGCTCTTCGGGTTAGGGTTAGACTCAGGCTCGTAGGGTTAGGGTTAGACTCAGGCTCTTAGGGTTAGGGTTAGACTCAGGCTCTTAGGGTGAGGGTTAGACTCAGGCTCTTAGGGTTAGGGTTAGACTCAGGCTCTTAGGGTGAGGGTTAGACTCAGGCTCTTAGGGTGAGGGTTAGACTCAGGCTCTTAGGGTTAGGGTTAGACTCAGGCTCTTAGGGTTAGGGTTAGACTCAGGCTCTTAGGGTTAGGGTTAGACTCAGGCTCTTAGGGTTAGGGTTAGACTCAGGCTCTTAGGGTGAGGGTTAGACTCAGGCTCTTAGGGTTAGGGTTAGACTCAGGCTCTTAGGGTTAGGGTTAGACTCAGGCTCTTAGGGTTAGGGTTAGACTCAGGCTCTTAGGGTTAGGGTTAGACTCAGGCTCTTAGGGTTAGGGTTAGACTCAGGCTCTTAGGGTGAGGGTTAGACTCAGGCTCTTAGGGTTAGGGTTAGACTCAGGCTCTTAGGGTTAGGGTTAGACTCAGGCTCTTAGGGTTAGGGTTAGACTCAGGCTCTTAGGGTTAGGGTTAGACTCAGGCTCTTAGGGTGAGGGTTAGACTCAGGCTCTTAGGGTTAGGGTTCGACTCAGGCTCTTAGGGTGAGGGTTCGATTCAGGCTCGTAGGGTGAGGGTTCGACTCAGGCTCTTAGGGTTAGGGTTAGACTCATGCTCTTATGGTGAGGGTTAGACTCAGGCTCTTCGGGTTAGGGTTAGACTCAGGCTCTTAGGGTTAGGGTTAGACTCAGGCTCTTAGGGTTAGGGTTAGACTCAGGCTCTTAGGGTGAGGGTTAGACTTAGGCTCTTAGGGTTAGGGTTAGACTCAGGCTCTTAGGGTTAGGGTTAGACTCAGGCTTATAGGGTTAGGGTTAGACTCAGGCTCTTAGGGTTAGGGTTAGACTCAGGCTCTTAGGGTTAGGGTTAGACTCAGGCTCATAGGGTTAGGGTTAGACTCAGGCTCTTAGGGTGAGGGTTAGACTCAGGCTCTTAGGGTTAGGGTTAGACTCAGGCTCTTAGGGTGAGGGTTAGACTCAGGCTCTTAGGGTTAGGGTTAGACTCAGGCTCTTAGGGTTAGGGTTAGACTCAGGCTCTTAGGCTTAGGGTTAGACTCAGGCTCTTAGGGTGAGGGTTAGACTCAGGCTCTTAGGGTGAGGGTTAGACTCAGGCTCTTAGGGTTAGGGTTAGACTCAGGCTCTTAGGGTTAGTGTTCGACTCAGGCTCTTAGGGTTAGGGTTCGATTCAGGCTCTTAGGGTGAGGGTTAGACTCAGGCTCTTAGGGTTAGGGTTAGACTCAGGCTCTTAGGGTTAGGGTTAGACTCAGGCTCTTAGGGTGAGGGTTAGACTCAGGCTCTTAGGGTTAGGGTTAGACTCAGGCTCTTAGGGTGAAAGTTAGACTTAGGCTCTTAGGGTTAGGGTTAGACTCAGGCTCTTAGGGTTAGGGTTAGACTCAGGCTTATAGGGTTAGGGTTAGACTCAGGCTCTTAGGGTGAGGGTTAGACTCAGGCTCTTCGGGTTAGGGTTAGACTCAGGCTCTTAGGGTTAGGGTTAGACTCAGGCTCTTAGGGTGAGGGTTAGACTCAGGCTCTTAGGGTGAGGGTTAGAGTCAGGCTCTTAGGGTGAGGGTTAGACTCAGGCTCTTAGGGTGAGGGTTAGACTCAGGCTCTTAGGGTGAGGGTTAGACTCAGGCTCTTAGGGTTAGGCTTAGACTCAGGCTCTTAGGGTGAGGGTTAGACTCAGGCTCTTAGGGTTAGGGTTAGACTCAGGCTCTTAGGGTGAGGGTTCGACTCAGGCTCTTAGGGTTAGGGTTCGATTCAGGCTCTTAGGGTGAGGGTTAGACTCAGGCTCTTAGGGTGAGGGTTAGACTCAGGCTCTTAGGGTTAGGGTTAGACTCAGGCTCTTAGGGTGAGGGTTAGACTCAGGCTCTTAGGGTTAGGGTTAGACTCAGGCTCTTAGGGTTAGGGTTAGACTCAGGCTCTTAGGGTGAGGGTTAGACTCAGGCTCTTAGGGTTAGGGTTAGACTCAGGCTCTTAGGGTTAGGGTTAGACTCAGGCTCTTAGGGTGAGGGTTAGACTCAGGCTCTTAGGGTGAGGGTTAGACTCAGGCTCTTATGGTTAGGGTTAGACTCAGGCTCTTAGGGTTAGGGTTAGACTCAGGCTCTTAGGCTTAGGGTTAGACTCAGGCTCTTAGGGTTAGGGTTAGACTCAGGCTCTTAGGGTGAGGGTTAGACTCAGGCTCTTAGGGTTAGGGTTAGACTCAGGCTCTTAGGGTGAGGGTTAGACTCAGGCTCTTAGGGTTAGGGTTAGACTCAGGCTCTTAGGGTTAGGGTTAGACTCAGGCTCTTAGGGTGAGGGTTAGACTCAGGCTCTTAGGGTTAGGGTTAGACTCAGGCTCTTAGGGTTAGGGTTAGACTCAGGCTCTTAGGGTTAGGGTTAGACTCAGGCTCTTAGGGTTAGGGTTAGACTCAGGCTCTTAGGGTTAGGGTTAGACTCAGGCTCTTAGGGTGAGGGTTAGACTCAGGCTCTTAGGGTGAGGGTTCGACTCAGGCTCTTAGGGTGAGGGTTCGATTCAGGCTCTTAGGGTGAGGGTTCGACTCAGGCTCTTAGGGTTAGGGTTAGACTCATGCTCTTATGGTGAGGGTTAGACTCAGGCTCTTAGGGTGACGGTTAGACTCAGGCTCTTAGGGTGAGGGTTAGACTCAGGCTCTTAGGGTTAGGGTTAGACTCAGGCTCTTAGGGTGAGGGTTAGACTTAGGCTCTTAGGGTTAGGGTTAGACTCAGGCTCTTAGGGTTAGGGTTAGACTCAGGCTTATAGGGTTAGGGTTAGACTCAGGCTCTTAGGGTGAGGGTTAGACTCAGGCTCTTCGGGTTAGGGTTAGACTCAGGCTCTTCGGGTTAGGGTTAGACTCAGGCTCTTAGGGTGAGGGTTAGACTCAGGCTCTTAGGGTGAGGGTTAGACTCAGGCTCTTAGGGTTAGGGTTAGACTCAGGCTCTTAGGGTTAGGGTTAGACTCAGGCTCTTAGGGTTAGGGTTAGACTCAGGCTCTTAGGGTGAGGGTTAGACTCAGGCTCTTAGGGTGAGGGTTAGACTCAGGCTCTTAGGGTGAGGGTTAGACTCAGGCTCTTAGGGTTAGGGTTAGACTCAGGCTCTTAGGGTTAGGGTTCGACTCAGGCTCTTAGGGTTTGGGTTAGACTCAGGCTCTTAGGGTGAGGGTTAGACTCAGGCTCTTAGGGTTAGGGTTAGACTCAGGCTCTTAGGGTGAGGGTTAGACTCAGGCTCTTAGGGTTAGGGTTAGACTCAGGCTCTTAGGGTGAGGGTTAGACTTAGGCTCTTAGGGTTAGGGTTAGACTCAGGCTCTTAGGGTTAGGGTTAGACTCAGGCTTATAGGGTTAGGGTTAGACTCAGGCTCTTAGGGTGAGTGTTAGACTCAGGCTCTTCGGGTTAGGGTTAGACTCAGGCTCTTAGGGTTAGGGTTAGACTCAGGCTCTTAGGGTTAGGGTTAGACTCAGGCTCTTAGGGTGAGGGTTAGACTCAGGCTCTTAGGGTTAGGGTTAGACTCAGGCTCTTAGGGTGAGGGTTAGACTCAGGCTCTTAGGGTGAGGGTTAGACTCAGGCTCTTAGGGTTAGGGTTAGACTCAGGCTCTTAGGGTGAGGGTTAGACTCAGGCTCTTAGGGTGAGGGTTAGACTCAGGCTCTTAGGGTTAGGGTTCGACTCAGGCTCTTAGGGTTAGGGTTCGACTCAGGCTCTTAGGGTTAGGGTTCGATTCAGGCTCTTAGGGTGAGGGTTAGACTCAGGCTCTTAGGGTTAGGGTTAGACTCAGGCTCTTAGGGTGAGGGTTAGACTCAGGCTCTTAGGGTTAGGCTTAGACTCAGGCTCTTAGGGTTAGGGTTAGACTCAGGCTCTTAGGGTGAGGGTTAGACTCAGGCTCTTAGGGTTAGGGTTAGACTCAGGCTCTTAGGGTGAGGGTTCGACTCAGGCTCTTAGGGTTAGGGTTAGACTCAGGCTCTTAGGGTTAGGGTTAGACTCAGGCTCTTAGGGTGAGGGTTAGACTCAGGCTCTTAGGGTTAGGGTTAGACTCAGGCTCTTAGGGTGAGGGTTAGACTCAGGCTCTTAGGGTGAGGGTTAGACTCAGGCTCTTAGGGTGAGGGTTAGACTCAGGCTCTTAGGGTGAGGGTTAGACTCAGGCTCTTAGGGTTAGGGTTAGACTCAGGCTCTTAGGGTGAGGGTTAGACTCAGGCTCTTAGGGTGAGGGTTAGACTCAGGCTCTTAGGGTTAGGGTTAGACTCAGGCTCTTAGGGTTAGGGTTAGACTCAGGCTCTTAGGGTTAGGGTTCGACTCAGGCTCTTAGGGTTAGGGTTCGATTCAGGCTCTTAGGGTGAGGGTTAGACTCAGGCTCTTAGGGTGAGGGTTAGACTCAGGCTCTTAGGGTTAGGGTTAGACTCAGGCTCTTAGGGTGAGGGTTAGACTCAGGCTCTTAGGGTTAGGGTTAGACTCAGGCTCTTAGGGTTAGGGTTAGACTCAGGCTCTTAGGGTGAGGGTTAGACTCAGGCTTTTAGGGTGAGGGTTAGACTCAGGCTCTTAGGCTTAGGGTTAGACTCAGGCTCTTAGGCTTAGGGTTAGACTCAGGCTCTTAGGGTTAGGGTTAGACTCAGGCTCTTAGGGTGAGGGTTAGACTCAGGCTCTTAGGGTTAGGGTTAGACTCAGGCTCTTAGGGTTAGGGTTAGACTCAGGCTCTTAGGCTTAGGGTTAGACTCAGGCTCTTAGGGGGAGGGTTAGACTCAGGCTCTTAGGGTTAGGGTTAGACTCAGGCTCTTAGGGTGAGGGTTAGACTCAGGCTCTTCGGGTTAGGGTTAGACTCAGGCTCTTAGGGTGAGGGTTAGACTCAGGCTCTTAGGGTTAGGGTTAGACTCAGGCTCTTAGGGTTAGGGTTAGACTCAGGCTCTTAGGGTGAGGGTTAGACTCAGGCTCGTAGGGTTAGGGTTAGACTCAGGCTCTTAGGGTTAGGGTTAGACTCAGGCTCTTAGGGTTAGGGTTAGACTCAGGCTCTTCGGGTTAGGGTTAGACTCAGGCTCTTAGGCTTAGGGTTAGACTCAGGCTCTTAGGGTGAGGGTTATACTCAGGCTCTTAGGGTTAGGGTTAGACTCAGGCTCTTAGGGTTAGGGTTAGACTCAGGCTCTTAGGGTGAGGGTTAGACTTCAGGCTCTTAGGGTGAGGGTTAGACTAAGACTCTTAGGGTTAGGGTTAGACTCAGGCTCTTAGGGTTAGGGTTAGACTCAGGCTCTTAGGGTTAGGGTTAGACTCAGGCTCTTAGGCTTAAAGTTAGACTCAGGCTCTTAGGCTTAGGGTTAGACTCAGGCTCTTAGGGTTAGGGTTAGACTCAGGCTCTTAGGGTTAGGGTTAGACTCAGGCTCTTAGGCTTAGGGTTAGACTCAGGCTCTTAGGGTGAGGGTTAGACTCAGGCTCTTAGGGTTAGGGTTAGACTCAGGCTCTTAGGGTTAGGGTTAGACTCAGGCTCTTAGGGTGAGGGTTAGACTCAGGCTCTTAGGGTGAGGGTTAGACTCAGGCTCTTAGGGTGAGGGTTAGACTCAGGCTCTTAGGGTTAGGGTTAGACTCAGGCTCTTAGGGTTAGGGTTAGACTCAGGCTCTTAGGGTGAGGGTTAGACTCAGGCTCTTAGGGTTAGGGTTAGACTCAGGCTCTTAGGGTTAGGGTTAGACTCAGGCTCTTAGGGTTAGGGTTAGACTCAGGCTCTTAGGGTTAGGGTTCGACTCAGGCTCTTAGGGTTAGGGTTCGATTCAGGCTCTTAGGGTGAGGGTTAGACTCAGGCTCTTAGGGTGAGGGTTAGACTCAGGCTCTTAGGGTTAGGGTTAGACTCAGGCTCTTAGGGTGAGGGTTAGACTCAGGCTCTTAGGGTTAGGGTTAGACTCAGGCTCTTAGGGTTAGGGTTAGACTCATGCTCTTAGGGTGAGGGTTAGACTCAGGCTCTTAGGGTGAGGGTTAGACTCAGGCTCTTAGGCTTAGGGTTAGACTCAGGCTCTTAGGGTTAGGGTTAGACTCAGGCTCTTAGGCTTAGGGTTAGACTCAGGCTCTTAGGGTTAGGGTTAGACTCAGGCTCTTAGGGTGAGGGTTAGACTCAGGCTCTTAGGGTTAGGGTTCGACTCAGGCTCTTAGGGTTAGGGTTCGATTCAGGCTCTTAGGGTGAGGGTTAGACTCAGGCTCTTAGGGTGAGGGTTAGACTCAGGCTCTTAGGGTTAGGGTTAGACTCAGGCTCTTAGGGTGAGGGTTAGACTCAGGCTCTTAGGCTTAGGGTTAGACTCAGGCTCTTAGGGTTAGGGTTAGACTCAGGCTCTTAGGGTGAGGGTTAGACTCAGGCTCTTAGGGTTAGGGTTAGACTCAGGCTCTTAGGGTGAGGGTTAGACTCAGGCTCTTAGGGTTAGGGTTCGACTCAGGCTCTTAGGGTTAGGGTTCGATTCAGGCTCTTAGGGTGAGGGTTAGACTCAGGCTCTTAGGGTGAGGGTTAGACTCAGGCTCTTAGGGTTAGGGTTAGACTCAGGCTCTTAGGGTTAGGGTTAGACTCAGGCTCTTAGGGTGAGGGTTAGACTCAGGCTCTTAGGGTTAGGGTTAGACTCAGGCTCTTAGGGTTAGGGTTAGACTCAGGCTCTTAGGGTTAGGGTTAGACTCAGGCTCTTAGGGTGAGGGTTAGACTCAGGCTCTTAGGGTTAGGGTTAGACTCAGGCTCTTCGGGTTAGGGTTAGACTCAGGCTCTTAGGGTGAGGGTTAGACTCAGGCTCTTAGGGTGAGGGTTATACTCAGGCTCTTAGGGTTAGGGTTAGACTCAGGCTCTTAGGGTTAGGGTTAGACTCAGGCTCTTAGGCTTAGGGTTAGACTTCAGGCTCTTAGGGTTAGGGTTAGACTCAGACTCTTAGGGTTAGGGTTAGACTCAGGCTCTTAGGGTTAGGGTTAGACTCAGGCTCTTAGGGTGAGGGTTAGACTCAGGCTCTTAGGGTTAGGGTTAGACTCAGGCTCTTAGGGTTAGGGTTAGACTCAGGCTCTTAGGGTTAGGGTTAGACTCAGGCTCTTAGGGTGAGGGTTAGACTCAGGCTCTTAGGGTTAGGGTTAGACTCAGGCTCTTAGGGTTAGGGTTAGACTCAGGCTCTTAGGGTTAGGGTTAGACTCAGGCTCTTCGGGTTAGGGTTAGACTCAGGCTCTTAGGCTTAGGGTTAGACTCAGGCTCTTAGGGTGAGGGTTATACTCAGGCTCTTAGGGTTAGGGTTAGACTCAGGCTCTTAGGGTTAGGGTTAGACTCAGGCTCTTAGGCTTAGGGTTAGACTTCAGGCTCTTAGGGTTAGGGTTAGACTCAGACTCTTAGGGTTAGGGTTAGACTCAGGCTCTTAGGGTTAGGGTTAGACTCAGGCTCTTAGGGTGAGGGTTAGACTCAGGCTCTTAGGGTTAGGGTTAGACTCAGGCTCTTAGGGTTAGGGTTAGACTCAGGCTCTTAGGGTTAGGGTTAGACTCAGGCTCTTAGGGTGAGGGTTAGACTCAGGCTCTTAGGGTTAGGGTTAGACTCAGGCTCTTAGGCTTAGGGTTAGACTCAGGCTCTTAGGGTTAGGGTTAGACTCAGGCTCTTCGGGTTAGGGTTAGACTCAGGCTCTTAGGCTTAGGGTTAGACTCAGGCTCTTAGGGTGAGGGTTAGACTCAGGCTCTTAGGGTTAGGGTTAGACTCAGGCTCTTAGGGTTAGGGTTAGACTCAGGCTCTTAGGCTTAGGGTTAGACTCAGGCTCTTAGGGTGAGGGTTAGACTCAGACTCTTAGGGTTAGGGTTAGACTCAGGCTCTTAGGGTTAGGGTTAGACTCAGGCTCTTAGGGTGAGGGTTAGACTCAGGCTCTTAGGGTGAGGGTTAGACTCAGGCTCTTAGGGTTAGGGTTAGACTCAGGCTCTTAGGGTTAGGGTTAGACTCAGGCTCTTAGGGTTAGGGTTCGACTCAGGCTCTTAGGGTTAGGGTTCGATTCAGGCTCTTAGGGTGAGGGTTAGACTCAGGCTCTTAGGGTGAGGGTTAGACTCAGGCTCTTAGGGTTAGGGTTAGACTCAGGCTCTTAGGGTGAGGGTTAGACTCAGGCTCTTAGGGTTAGGGTTAGACTCAGGCTCTTAGGGTTAGGGTTAGACTCATGCTCTTAGGGTGAGGGTTAGACTCAGGCTCTTAGGGTGAGGGTTAGACTCAGGCTCTTAGGGTTAGGGTTAGACTCAGGCTCTTAGGGTTAGGGTTAGACTCAGGCTCTTAGGCTTAGGGTTAGACTCAGGCTCTTAGGGTTAGGGTTAGACTCAGGCTCTTAGGGTGAGGGTTAGACTCAGGCTCTTAGGGTTAGGGTTCGACTCAGGCTCTTAGGGTTAGGGTTCGATTCAGGCTCTTAGGGTGAGGGTTAGACTCAGGCTCTTAGGGTGAGGGTTAGACTCAGGCTCTTAGGGTTAGGGTTAGACTCAGGCTCTTAGGGTTAGGGTTAGACTCAGGCTCTTAGGGTGAGGGTTAGACTCAGGCTCTTAGGGTTAGGGTTAGACTCAGGCTCTTAGGGTTAGGGTTAGACTCAGGCTCTTAGGGTTAGGGTTAGACTCAGGCTCTTAGGGTGAGGGTTAGACTCAGGCTCTTAGGGTTAGGGTTAGACTCAGGCTCTTAGGGTTAGGGTTAGACTCAGGCTCTTCGGGTTAGGGTTAGACTCAGGCTCTTAGGCTTAGGGTTAGACTCAGGCTCTTAGGGTGAGGGTTATACTCAGGCTCTTAGGGTTAGGGTTAGACTCAGGCTCTTAGGGTTAGGGTTAGACTCAGGCTCTTAGGCTTAGGGTTAGACTTCAGGCTCTTAGGGTGAGGGTTAGACTCAGACTCTTAGGGTTAGGGTTAGACTCAGGCTCTTAGGGTTAGGGTTAGACTCAGGCTCTTAGGGTTAGGGTTAGACTCAGGCTCTTAGGGTGAGGGTTAGACTCAGGCTCTTAGGGTTAGGGTTAGACTCAGGCTCTTAGGGTTAGGGTTAGACTCAGGCTCTTAGGGTTAGGGTTAGACTCAGGCTCTTCGGGTTAGGGTTAGACTCAGGCTCTTAGGGTGAGGGTTAGACTCAGGCTCTTAGGGTGAGGGTTATACTCAGGCTCTTAGGGTTAGGGTTAGACTCAGGCTCTTAGGGTTAGGGTTAGACTCAGGCTCTTAGGGTGAGGGTTAGACTCAGGCTCTTAGGGTTAGGGTTAGACTCAGACTCTTAGGGTTAGGGTTAGACTCAGGCTCTTAGGGTTAGGGTTAGACTCAGGCTCTTAGGGTGAGGGTTAGACTCAGGCTCTTAGGGTTAGGGTTAGACTCAGGCTCTTAGGGTTAGGGTTAGACTCAGGCTCTTAGGGTTAGGGTTAGACTCAGGCTCTTAGGGTGAGGGTTAGACTCAGGCTCTTAGGGTTAGGGTTAGACTCAGGCTCTTAGGGTGAGGGTTAGACTCAGGCTCTTAGGGTTAGGGTTAGACTCAGGCTCTTCGGGTTAGGGTTAGACTCAGGCTCTTAGGCTTAGGGTTAGACTCAGGCTCTTAGGGTGAGGGTTATACTCAGGCTCTTAGGGTTAGGGTTAGACTCAGGCTCTTAGGGTTAGGGTTAGACTCAGGCTCTTAGGCTTAGGGTTAGACTCAGGCTCTTAGGGTGAGGGTTAGACTCAGACTCTTAGGGTTAGGGTTAGACTCAGGCTCTTAGGGTTAGGGTTAGACTCAGGCTCTTAGGCTTAAAGTTAGACTCAGGCTCTTAGGCTTAAAGTTAGACTCAGGCTCTTAGGGTGAGGGTTAGACTCAGGCTCTTAGGGTTAGGGTTAGACTCAGGCTCTTAGGGTTAGGGTTAGACTCAGGCTCTTAGGGTTAGGGTTAGACTCAGGCTCTTAGGGTGAGGGTTAGACTCAGGCTCTTAGGGTTAGGGTTAGACTCAGGCTCTTAGGGTTAGGGTTAGACTCAGGCTCTTAGGGTGAGGGTTAGACTCAGGCTCTTAGGGTGAGGGTTAGACTCAGGCTCTTAGGGTGAGGGTTAGACTCAGGCTCTTAGGGTTAGGGTTAGACTCAGGCTCTTAGGGTTAGGGTTAGACTCAGGCTCTTAGGGTGAGGGTTAGACTCAGGCTCTTAGGGTGAGGGTTAGACTCAGGCTCTTAGGGTTAGGGTTAGACTCAGGCTCTTAGGGTTAGGGTTCGACTCAGGCTCTTAGGGTTAGGGTTCGATTCAGGCTCTTAGGGTGAGGGTTAGACTCAGGCTCTTAGGGTGAGGGTTAGACTCAGGCTCTTAGGGTTAGGGTTAGACTCAGGCTCTTAGGGTGAGGGTTAGACTCAGGCTCTTAGGGTTAGGGTTAGACTCAGGCTCTTAGGGTTAGGGTTAGACTCATGCTCTTAGGGTGAGGGTTAGACTCAGGCTCTTAGGGTGAGGGTTAGACTCAGGCTCTTAGGCTTAGGGTTAGACTCAGGCTCTTAGGGTTAGGGTTAGACTCAGGCTCTTAGGCTTAGGGTTAGACTCAGGCTCTTAGGGTTAGGGTTAGACTCAGGCTCTTAGGGTGAGGGTTAGACTCAGGCTCTTAGGGTTAGGGTTCGACTCAGGCTCTTAGGGTTAGGGTTCGATTCAGGCTCGTAGGGTGAGGGTTCGACTCAGGCTCTTAGGGTGAGGGTTAGACTCAGGCTCTTAGGGTTAGGGTTAGACTCAGGCTCTTAGGGTTAGGGTTAGACTCAGGCTCTTAGGGTGAGGGTTAGACTCAGGCTCTTAGGGTTAGGGTTAGACTCAGGCTCTTAGGGTTAGGGTTAGACTCAGGCTCTTAGGGTTAGGGTTAGACTCAGGCTCTTAGGGTGAGGGTTAGACTCAGGCTCTTAGGGTTAGGGTTAGACTCAGGCTCTTAGGGTTAGGGTTAGACTCAGGCTCTTCGGGTTAGGGTTAGACTCAGGCTCTTAGGCTTAGGGTTAGACTCAGGCTCTTAGGGTGAGGGTTATACTCAGGCTCTTAGGGTTAGGGTTAGACTCAGGCTCTTAGGGTTAGGGTTAGACTCAGGCTCTTAGGCTTAGGGTTAGACTTCAGGCTCTTAGGGTGAGGGTTAGACTCAGACTCTTAGGGTTAGGGTTAGACTCAGGCTCTTAGGGTGAGGGTTAGACTCAGGCTCTTAGGGTTAGGGTTAGACTCAGGCTCTTAGGGTTAGGGTTAGACTCAGGCTCTTAGGGTGAGGGTTAGACTCAGGCTCTTAGGGTGAGGGTTCGATTCAGGCTCTTAGGGTGAGGGTTAGACTCAGGCTCTTAGGGTTAGGGTTAGACTCAGGCTCTTAGGGTGAGGGTTATACTCAGGCTCTTAGGGTTAGGGTTCGACTCAGGCTCTTAGGGTTAGGGTTCGATTCAGGCTCTTAGGGTGAGGGTTAGACTCAGGCTCTTAGGGTGAGGGTTAGACTCAGGCTCTTAGGGTTAGGGTTAGACTCAGGCTCTTAGGGTGAGGGTTAGACTCAGGCTCTTAGGGTTAGGGTTAGACTCAGGCTCTTAGGGTTAGGGTTAGACTCATGCTCTTAGGGTGAGGGTTAGACTCAGGCTCTTAGGGTGAGGGTTAGACTCAGGCTCTTAGGCTTAGGGTTAGACTCAGGCTCTTAGGCTTAGGGTTAGACTCAGGCTCTTAGGCTTAGGGTTAGACTCAGGCTCTTAGGGTTAGGGTTAGACTCAGGCTCTTAGGGTTAGGGTTAGACTCAGGCTCTTAGGGTTAGGGTTAGACTCAGGCTCTTAGGCTTAGGGTTAGACTCAGGCTCTTAGGGTTAGGGTTAGACTCAGGCTCTTAGGGTTAGGGTTAGACTCAGGCTCTTAGGGTGAGGGTTAGACTCAGGCTCTTCGGGTTAGGGTTAGACTCAGGCTCTTAGGGTGAGGGTTAGACTCAGGCTCTTAGGGTTAGGGTTAGACTCAGGCTCTTAGGGTTAGGGTTAGACTCAGGCTCTTAGGGTGAGGGTTAGACTCAGGCTCTTAGGGTTAGGGTTAGACTCAGGCTCTTAGGGTTAGGGTTAGACTCAGGCTCTTAGGGTTAGGGTTAGACTCAGGCTCTTAGGGTGAGGGTTAGACTCAGGCTCTTAGGGTTAGGGTTAGACTCAGGCTCTTAGGGTTAGGGTTAGACTCAGGCTCTTCGGGTTAGGGTTAGACTCAGGCTCTTAGGCTTAGGGTTAGACTCAGGCTCTTAGGGTGAGGGTTATACTCAGGCTCTTAGGGTTAGGGTTAGACTCAGGCTCTTAGGCTTAGGGTTAGACTCAGGCTCTTAGGGTGAGGGTTAGACTCAGACTCTTAGGGTTAGGGTTAGACTCAGGCTCTTAGGGTTAGGGTTAGACTCAGGCTCTTAGGCCTAAAGTTAGACTCAGGCTCTTAGGCTTAAAGTTAGACTCAGGCTCTTAGGCTTAGGGTTAGACTCAGGCTCTTAGGGTTAGGGTTAGACTCAGGCTCTTAGGGTTAGGGTTAGACTCAGGCTCTTAGGGTTAGGGTTAGACTCAGGCTCTTCGGGTTAGGGTTAGACTCAGGCTCTTAGGGTTAGGGTTAGACTCAGGCTCTTAGGGTTAGGGTTAGACTCAGGCTCTTAGGGTGAGGGTTAGACTCAGGCTCTTAGGGTGAGGGTTAGACTCAGGCTCTTAGGGTGAGGGTTAGACTCAGGCTCTTAGGGTTAGGGTTCGACTCAGGCTCTTAGGGTTAGGGTTCGATTCAGACTCTTAGGGTTAAGGTTAGACTCAGGCTCTTAGGGTGAGGGTTAGACTCAGGCTCTTAGGGTTAGGGTTAGACTCAGGCTCTTAGGGTGAGGGTTAGACTCAGGCTCTTCGGGTTAGGGTTAGACTCAGGCTCTTAGGGTTAGGGTTAGACTCAGGCTCTTAGGGTGAGGGTTAGACTCAGGCTCTTAGGGTTAGGGTTAGACTCAGGCTCTTAGGCTTAAAGTTAGACTCAGGCTCTTAGGCTTAAAGTTAGACTCAGGCTCTTAGGCTTAGAGTTAGACTCAGGCTCTTAGGGTGAGGGTTAGACTCAGGCTCTTAGGGTGAGGGTTAGACTCAGGCTCTTAGGGTTAGGGTTAGACTCAGGCTCTTAGGGTTAGGGTTAGACTCAGGCTCTTAGGGTGAGGGTTAGACTCAGGCTCTTAGGGTTAGGGTTAGACTCAGGCTCTTAGGGTGAGGGTTAGACTCAGGCTCTTAGGGTTAGGGTTAGACTCAGGCTCTTCGGGTTAGGGTTAGACTCAGGCTCTTAGGCTTAGGGTTAGACTCAGGCTCTTAGGGTGCGGGTTATACTCAGGCTCTTAGGGTTAGGGTTAGACTCAGGCTCTTAGGGTTAGGGTTAGACTCAGGCTCTTAGGGTTAGGGTTAGACTCAGGCTCTTAGAGTAAGGGTTAGACTCAGGCTCTTAGGGTTAGGGTTAGACTCAGGCTCTTAGGGTTAGGGTTAGACTCAGGCTCTTAGGCTTAAAGTTAGACTCAGGCTCTTAGGCTTAGGGTTAGACTCAGGCTCTTAGGCTTAGGGTTAGACTCAGGCTCTTAGGGTTAGGGTTAGACTCAGGCTCTTAGGGTTAGGGTTAGACTCAGGCTCTTAGGGTTAGGGTTAGACTCAGGCTCTTAGGGTTAGGGTTAGACTCAGGCTCTTAGGGTTAGGGTTAGACTCAGGCTCTTAGGGTGAGGGTTAGACTCAGGCTCTTAGGGTGAGGGTTAGACTCAGGCTCTTAGGGTTAGGGTTAGACTCAGGCTCTTAGGGTTAGGGTTAGACTCAGGCTCTTAGGGTGAGGGTTAGACTCAGGCTCTTAGGGTGAGGGTTAGACTCAGGCTCTTAGGGTTAGGGTTAGACTCAGGCTCTTAGGGTTAGGGTTAGACTCAGGCTCTTAGGGTTAGGGTTCGACTCAGGCTCTTAGGGTTAGGGTTCGATTCAGGCTCTTAGGGTGAGGGTTAGACTCAGGCTCGTAGGGTTAGGGTTAGACTCAGGCTCTTAGGGTGAGGGTTAGACTCAGGCTCTTCGGGTTAGGGTTAGACTCAGGCTCTTAGGGTTAGGGTTAGACTCAGGCTCTTAGGGTGAGGGTTAGACTCAGGCTCTTAGGGTTAGGGTTAGACTCAGGCTCTTAGGGTTAGGGTTAGACTCAGGCTCTTAGGGTTAGGGTTAGACTCAGGCTCTTCGGGTTAGGGTTAGACTCAGGCTCGTAGGGTTAGGGTTAGACTCAGGCTCTTAGGGTTAGGGTTAGACTCAGGCTCTTAGGGTTAGGGTTAGACTCAGGCTCTTAGGGTTAGGGTTAGACTCAGGCTCTTAGGGTTAGGGTTAGACTCAGGCTCTTAGGGTGAGGGTTAGACTCAGGCTCTTAGGGTGAGGGTTAGACTCAGGCTCTTAGGGTTAGGGTTAGACTCAGGCTCTTAGGGTGAGGGTTAGACTCAGGCTCTTAGGGTGAGGGTTAGACTCAGGCTCTTAGGGTGAGGGTTAGACTCAGGCTCTTAGGGTTAGGGTTCGACTCAGGCTCTTAGGGTTAGGGTTCGATTCAGGCTCTTAGGGTGAGGGTTAGACTCAGGCTCTTAGGGTTAGGGTTAGACTCAGGCTCTTAGGGTTAGGGTTAGACTCAGGCTCTTAGGGTGAGGGTTAGACTCAGGCTCTTAGGGTTAGGGTTAGACTCAGGCTCTTAGGGTGAGGGTTAGACTTAGGCTCTTAGGGTTAGGGTTAGACTCAGGCTCTTAGGGTTAGGGTTAGACTCAGGCTCTTAGGGTTAGGGTTAGACTCAGGCTCTTAGGGTGAGGGTTAGACTCAGGCTCTTCGGGTTAGGGTTAGACTCAGGCTCTTAGGGTTAGGGTTAGACTCAGGCTCTTAGGGTGAGGGTTAGACTCAGGCTCTTAGGGTGAGGGTTAGAGTCAGGCTCTTAGGGTTAGGGTTAGACTCAGGCTCTTAGGGTGAGGGTTAGACTCAGGCTCTTAGGGTTAGGCTTAGACTCAGGCTCTTAGGGTGAGGGTTAGACTCAGGCTCTTAGGGTGAGGGTTAGACTCAGGCTCTTAGGGTGAGGGTTAGACTCAGGCTCTTAGGGTTAGGGTTAGACTCAGGCTCTTAGGGTTAGGGTTAGACTCAGGCTCTTAGGGTGAGGGTTAGACTCAGGCTCTTAGGGTGAGGGTTAGACTCAGGCTCTTAGGGTTAGGGTTAGACTCAGGCTCTTAGGGTTAGGGTTAGACTCAGGCTCTTCGGGTTAGGGTTAGACTCAGGCTCTTAGGCTTAGGGTTAGACTCAGGCTCTTAGGGTGAGGGTTATACTCAGGCTCTTAGGGTTAGGGTTAGACTCAGGCTCTTAGGGTTAGGGTTAGACTCAGGCTCTTAGGCTTAGGGTTAGACTTCAGGCTCTTAGGGTGAGGGTTAGACTCAGACTCTTAGGGTTAGGGTTAGACTCAGGCTCTTAGGGTTAGGGTTAGACTCAGGCTCTTAGGCTTAAAGTTAGACTCAGGCTCTTAGGCTTAAAGTTAGACTCAGGCTCTTAGGCTTAGGGTTAGACTCAGGCTCTTAGGGTTAGGGTTAGACTCAGGCTCTTAGGGTTAGGGTTAGACTCAGGCTCTTAGGGTTAGGGTTCGACTCCGGCTTTTAGGGTTAGGGTTCGATTCAGGCTCTTAGGGTGAGGGTTAGACTCAGGCTCTTAGGGTGAGGGTTAGACTCAGGCTCTTAGGGTTAGGGTTAGACTCAGGCTCTTCGGGTTAGGGTTAGACTCAGGCTCTTAGGGTGAGGGTTAGACTCAGGCTCTTAGGGTTAGGGTTAGACTCAGGCTCTTAGGGTTAGGGTTAGACTCAGGCTCTTAGGGTGAGGGTTAGACTCAGGCTCTTAGGGTTAGGGTTAGACTCAGGCTCTTAGGGTTAGGGTTAGACTCAGGCTCTTAGGGTTAGGGTTAGACTCAGGCTCTTCGGGTTAGGGTTAGACTCAGGCTCTTAGGCTTAGGGTTAGACTCAGGCTCTTAGGGTGAGGGTTATACTCAGGCTCTTAGGGTTAGGGTTAGACTCAGGCTCTTAGGGTTAGGGTTAGACTCAGGCTCTTAGGCTTAGGGTTAGACTTCAGGCTCTTAGGGTGAGGGTTAGACTCAGACTCTTAGGGTTAGGGTTAGACTCAGGCTCTTAGGGTTAGGGTTAGACTCAGGCTCTTAGGCTTAAAGTTAGACTCAGGCTCTTAGGCTTAAAGTTAGACTCAGGCTCTTAGGCTTAGGGTTAGACTCAGGCTCTTAGGGTTAGGGTTAGACTCAGGCTCTTAGGGTTAGGGTTAGACTCAGGCTCTTAGGGTTAGGGTTAGACTCAGGCTCTTAGGGTTAGGGTTAGACTCAGGCTCTTAGGGTTAGGGTTAGACTCAGGCTCTTAGGGTGAGGGTTAGACTCAGGCTCTTAGGGTGAGGGTTAGACTCAGGCTCTTAGGGTGAGGGTTAGACTCAGGCTCTTAGGGTTAGGGTTAGACTCAGGCTCTTAGGGTTAGGGTTAGACTCAGGCTCTTAGGGTGAGGGTTAGACTCAGGCTCTTAGGGTTAGGGTTAGACTCAGGCTCTTAGGGTTAGGGTTAGACTCAGGCTCTTAGGGTTAGGGTTCGACTCAGGCTCTTAGGGTTAGGGTTCGATTCAGGCTCTTAGGGTGAGGGTTAGACTCAGGCTCTTAGGGTGAGGGTTAGACTCAGGCTCTTCGGGTTAGGGTTAGACTCAGGCTCTTAGGGTTAGGGTTAGACTCAGGCTCTTAGGGTGAGGGTTAGACTCAGGCTCTTAGGGTGAGGGTTAGAGTCAGGCTCTTAGGGTTAGGGTTAGACTCAGGCTCTTAGGGTGAGGGTTAGACTCAGGCTCTTAGGGTTAGGCTTAGACTCAGGCTCTTAGGGTGAGGGTTAGACTCAGGCTCTTAGGGTGAGGGTTAGACTCAGGCTCTTAGGGTGAGGGTTAGACTCAGGCTCTTAGGGTTAGGGTTAGACTCAGGCTCTTAGGGTTAGGGTTAGACTCAGGCTCTTAGGGTGAGGGTTAGACTCAGGCTCTTAGGGTTAGGGTTAGACTCAGGCTCTTAGGGTTAGGGTTAGACTCAGGCTCTTCGGGTTAGGGTTAGACTCAGGCTCTTAGGCTTAGGGTTAGACTCAGGCTCTTAGGGTGAGGGTTATACTCAGGCTCTTAGGGTTAGGGTTAGACTCAGGCTCTTAGGGTTAGGGTTAGACTCAGGCTCTTAGGCTTAGGGTTAGACTTCAGGCTCTTAGGGTGAGGGTTAGACTCAGACTCTTAGGGTTAGGGTTAGACTCAGGCTCTTAGGGTTAGGGTTAGACTCAGGCTCTTAGGCTTAAAGTTAGACTCAGGCTCTTAGGCTTAAAGTTAGACTCAGGCTCTTAGGCTTAGGGTTAGACTCAGGCTCTTAGGGTTAGGGTTAGACTCAGGCTCTTAGGGTTAGGGTTAGACTCAGGCTCTTAGGGTTAGGGTTCGACTCAGGCTTTTAGGGTTAGGGTTCGATTCAGGCTCTTAGGGTGAGGGTTAGACTCAGGCTCTTAGGGTGAGGGTTAGACTCAGGCTCTTAGGGTTAGGGTTAGACTCAGGCTCTTCGGGTTAGGGTTAGACTCAGGCTCTTAGGGTGAGGGTTAGACTCAGGCTCTTAGGGTTAGGGTTAGACTCAGGCTCTTAGGGTTAGGGTTAGACTCAGGCTCTTAGGGTGAGGGTTAGACTCAGGCTCTTAGGGTTAGGGTTAGACTCAGGCTCTTAGGGTTAGGGTTAGACTCAGGCTCTTAGGGTTAGGGTTAGACTCAGGCTCTTCGGGTTAGGGTTAGACTCAGGCTCTTAGGCTTAGGGTTAGACTCAGGCTCTTAGGGTGAGGGTTATACTCAGGCTCTTAGGGTGAGGGTTAGACTCAGGCTCTTAGGGTTAGGGTTAGACTCAGGCTCTTAGGCTTAGGGTTAGACTTCAGGCTCTTAGGGTGAGGGTTAGACTCAGACTCTTAGGGTTAGGGTTAGACTCAGGCTCTTAGGGTTAGGGTTAGACTCAGGCTCTTAGGCTTAAAGTTAGACTCAGGCTCTTAGGCTTAAAGTTAGACTCAGGCTCTTAGGCTTAGGGTTAGACTCAGGCTCTTAGGGTTAGGGTTAGACTCAGGCTCTTAGGGTTAGGGTTAGACTCAGGCTCTTAGGGTTAGGGTTAGACTCAGGCTCTTAGGGTTAGGGTTAGACTCAGGCTCTTAGGGTTAGGGTTAGACTCAGGCTCTTAGGGTGAGGGTTAGACTCAGGCTCTTAGGGTGAGGGTTAGACTCAGGCTCTTAGGGTGAGGGTTAGACTCAGGCTCTTAGGGTGAGGGTTAGACTCAGGCTCTTAGGGTGAGGGTTAGACTCAGGCTCTTAGGGTTAGGGTTAGACTCAGGCTCTTAGGGTGAGGGTTAGACTCAGGCTCTTAGGGTTAGGGTTAGACTCAGGCTCTTAGGGTTAGGGTTAGACTCAGGCTCTTAGGGTTAGGGTTAGACTCAGGCTCTTAGGGTTAGGGTTAGACTCAGGCTCTTAGGGTTAGGGTTAGACTCAGGCTCTTAGGGTGAGGGTTAGACTCAGGCTCTTAGGGTTAGGGTTAGACTCAGGCTCTTAGGGTTAGGGTTAGACTCAGGCTCTTAGGGTTAGGGTTAGACTCAGGCTCTTAGGGTGAGGGTTAGACTCAGGCTCTTAGGGTTAGGGTTAGACTCAGGCTCTTAGGGTTAGGGTTAGACTCAGGCTCTTCGGGTTAGGGTTAGACTCAGGCTCTTAGGCTTAGGGTTAGACTCAGGCTCTTAGGGTGAGGGTTATACTCAGGCTCTTAGGGTTAGGGTTAGACTCAGGCTCTTAGGGTTAGGGTTAGACTCAGGCTCTTAGGCTTAGGGTTAGACTTCAGGCTCTTAGGGTGAGGGTTAGACTCAGACTCTTAGGGTTAGGGTTAGACTCAGGCTCTTAGGGTGAGGGTTAGACTCAGGCTCTTAGGGTTAGGGTTAGACTCAGGCTCTTAGGGTTAGGGTTAGACTCAGGCTCTTAGGGTGAGGGTTAGACTCAGGCTCTTAGGGTGAGGGTTCGATTCAGGCTCTTAGGGTGAGGGTTAGACTCAGGCTCTTAGGGTTAGGGTTAGACTCAGGCTCTTAGGGTGAGGGTTATACTCAGGCTCTTAGGGTTAGGGTTCGACTCAGGCTCTTAGGGTTAGGGTTCGATTCAGGCTCTTAGGGTGAGGGTTAGACTCAGGCTCTTAGGGTGAGGGTTAGACTCAGGCTCTTAGGGTTAGGGTTAGACTCAGGCTCTTAGGGTGAGGGTTAGACTCAGGCTCTTAGGGTTAGGGTTAGACTCAGGCTCTTAGGGTTAGGGTTAGACTCATGCTCTTAGGGTGAGGGTTAGACTCAGGCTCTTAGGGTGAGGGTTAGACTCAGGCTCTTAGGCTTAGGGTTAGACTCAGGCTCTTAGGCTTAGGGTTAGACTCAGGCTCTTAGGCTTAGGGTTAGACTCAGGCTCTTAGGGTTAGGGTTAGACTCAGGCTCTTAGGGTTAGGGTTAGACTCAGGCTCTTAGGGTTAGGGTTAGACTCAGGCTCTTAGGCTTAGGGTTAGACTCAGGCTCTTAGGGTTAGGGTTAGACTCAGGCTCTTAGGGTTAGGGTTAGACTCAGGCTCTTAGGGTGAGGGTTAGACTCAGGCTCTTCGGGTTAGGGTTAGACTCAGGCTCTTAGGGTGAGGGTTAGACTCAGGCTCTTAGGGTTAGGGTTAGACTCAGGCTCTTAGGGTTAGGGTTAGACTCAGGCTCTTAGGGTGAGGGTTAGACTCAGGCTCTTAGGGTTAGGGTTAGACTCAGGCTCTTAGGGTTAGGGTTAGACTCAGGCTCTTAGGGTTAGGGTTAGACTCAGGCTCTTAGGGTGAGGGTTAGACTCAGGCTCTTAGGGTTAGGGTTAGACTCAGGCTCTTAGGGTTAGGGTTAGACTCAGGCTCTTCGGGTTAGGGTTAGACTCAGGCTCTTAGGCTTAGGGTTAGACTCAGGCTCTTAGGGTGAGGGTTATACTCAGGCTCTTAGGGTTAGGGTTAGACTCAGGCTCTTAGGCTTAGGGTTAGACTTCAGGCTCTTAGGGTGAGGGTTAGACTCAGACTCTTAGGGTTAGGGTTAGACTCAGGCTCTTAGGGTTAGGGTTAGACTCAGGCTCTTAGGCCTAAAGTTAGACTCAGGCTCTTAGGCTTAAAGTTAGACTCAGGCTCTTAGGCTTAGGGTTAGACTCAGGCTCTTAGGGTTAGGGTTAGACTCAGGCTCTTAGGGTTAGGGTTAGACTCAGGCTCTTAGGGTTAGGGTTAGACTCAGGCTCTTCGGGTTAGGGTTAGACTCAGGCTCTTAGGGTTAGGGTTAGACTCAGGCTCTTAGGGTTAGGGTTAGACTCAGGCTCTTAGGGTTAGGGTTAGACTCAGGCTCTTAGGGTGAGGGTTAGACTCAGGCTCTTAGGGTGAGGGTTAGACTCAGGCTCTTAGGGTTAGGGTTCGACTCAGGCTCTTAGGGTTAGGGTTAGACTCAGGCTCTTAGGGTTAGGGTTAGACTCAGGCTCTTAGGGTGAGGGTTAGACTCAGGCTCTTAGGGTTAGGGTTAGACTCAGGCTCTTAGGGTGAGGGTTAGACTCAGGCTCTTCGGGTTAGGGTTAGACTCAGGCTCTTAGGGTTAGGGTTAGACTCAGGCTCTTAGGGTGAGGGTTAGACTCAGGCTCTTAGGGTTAGGGTTAGACTCAGGCTCTTAGGCTTAAAGTTAGACTCAGGCTCTTAGGCTTAAAGTTAGACTCAGGCTCTTAGGCTTAGAGTTAGACTCAGGCTCTTAGGGTGAGGGTTAGACTCAGGCTCTTAGGGTGAGGGTTAGACTCAGGCTCTTAGGGTTAGGGTTAGACTCAGGCTCTTAGGGTTAGGGTTAGACTCAGGCTCTTAGGGTGAGGGTTAGACTCAGGCTCTTAGGGTTAGGGTTAGACTCAGGCTCTTAGGGTGAGGGTTAGACTCAGGCTCTTAGGGTTAGGGTTAGACTCAGGCTCTTCGGGTTAGGGTTAGACTCAGGCTCTTAGGCTTAGGGTTAGACTCAGGCTCTTAGGGTGAGGGTTATACTCAGGCTCTTAGGGTTAGGGTTAGACTCAGGCTCTTAGGGTTAGGGTTAGACTCAGGCTCTTAGGGTTAGGGTTAGACTCAGGCTCTTAGAGTAAGGGTTAGACTCAGGCTCTTAGGGTTAGGGTTAGACTCAGGCTCTTAGGGTTAGGGTTAGACTCAGGCTCTTAGGCTTAAAGTTAGACTCAGGCTCTTAGGCTTAGGGTTAGACTCAGGCTCTTAGGCTTAGGGTTAGACTCAGGCTCTTAGGGTTAGGGTTAGACTCAGGCTCTTAGGGTTAGGGTTAGACTCAGGCTCTTAGGGTTAGGGTTAGACTCAGGCTCTTAGGGTTAGGGTTAGACTCAGGCTCTTAGGGTTAGGGTTAGACTCAGGCTCTTAGGGTGAGGGTTAGACTCAGGCTCTTAGGGTGAGGGTTAGACTCAGGCTCTTAGGGTTAGGGTTAGACTCAGGCTCTTAGGGTTAGGGTTAGACTCAGGCTCTTAGGGTGAGGGTTAGACTCAGGCTCTTAGGGTGAGGGTTAGACTCAGGCTCTTAGGGTTAGGGTTAGACTCAGGCTCTTAGGGTTAGGGTTAGACTCAGGCTCTTAGGGTGAGGGTTAGACTTAGGCTCTTAGGGTTAGGGTTAGACTCAGGCTCTTAGGCTTAAAGTTAGACTCAGGCTCTTAGGCTTAAAGTTAGACTCAGGCTCTTAGGCTTAGGGTTAGACTCAGGCTCTTAGGGTTAGGGTTAGACTCAGGCTCTTAGGGTTAGGGTTAGACTCAGGCTCTTAGGGTTAGGGTTAGACTCAGGCTCTTAGGGTTAGGGTTAGACTCAGGCTCTTAGGGTTAGGGTTAGACTCAGGCTCTTAGGGTGAGGGTTAGACTCAGGCTCTTAGGGTGAGGGTTAGACTCAGGCTCTTAGGGTGAGGGTTAGACTCAGGCTCTTAGGGTGAGGGTTAGACTCAGGCTCTTAGGGTGAGGGTTAGACTCAGGCTCTTAGGGTTAGGGTTAGACTCAGGCTCTTAGGGTGAGGGTTAGACTCAGGCTCTTAGGGTTAGGGTTAGACTCAGGCTCTTAGGGTTAGGGTTAGACTCAGGCTCTTAGGGTTAGGGTTAGACTCAGGCTCTTAGGGTTAGGGTTAGACTCAGGCTCTTAGGGTTAGGGTTAGACTCAGGCTCTTAGGGTGAGGGTTAGACTCAGGCTCTTAGGGTTAGGGTTAGACTCAGGCTCTTAGGGTTAGGGTTAGACTCAGGCTCTTAGGGTTAGGGTTAGACTCAGGCTCTTAGGGTGAGGGTTAGACTCAGGCTCTTAGGGTTAGGGTTAGACTCAGGCTCTTAGGGTTAGGGTTAGACTCAGGCTCTTCGGGTTAGGGTTAGACTCAGGCTCTTAGGCTTAGGGTTAGACTCAGGCTCTTAGGGTGAGGGTTATACTCAGGCTCTTAGGGTTAGGGTTAGACTCAGGCTCTTAGGGTTAGGGTTAGACTCAGGCTCTTAGGCTTAGGGTTAGACTTCAGGCTCTTAGGGTGAGGGTTAGACTCAGACTCTTAGGGTTAGGGTTAGACTCAGGCTCTTAGGGTGAGGGTTAGACTCAGGCTCTTAGGGTTAGGGTTAGACTCAGGCTCTTAGGGTTAGGGTTAGACTCAGGCTCTTAGGGTGAGGGTTAGACTCAGGCTCTTAGGGTGAGGGTTCGATTCAGGCTCTTAGGGTGAGGGTTAGACTCAGGCTCTTAGGGTTAGGGTTAGACTCAGGCTCTTAGGGTGAGGGTTATACTCAGGCTCTTAGGGTTAGGGTTCGACTCAGGCTCTTAGGGTTAGGGTTCGATTCAGGCTCTTAGGGTGAGGGTTAGACTCAGGCTCTTAGGGTGAGGGTTAGACTCAGGCTCTTAGGGTTAGGGTTAGACTCAGGCTCTTAGGGTGAGGGTTAGACTCAGGCTCTTAGGGTTAGGGTTAGACTCAGGCTCTTAGGGTTAGGGTTAGACTCATGCTCTTAGGGTGAGGGTTAGACTCAGGCTCTTAGGGTGAGGGTTAGACTCAGGCTCTTAGGCTTAGGGTTAGACTCAGGCTCTTAGGCTTAGGGTTAGACTCAGGCTCTTAGGCTTAGGGTTAGACTCAGGCTCTTAGGGTTAGGGTTAGACTCAGGCTCTTAGGGTTAGGGTTAGACTCAGGCTCTTAGGGTTAGGGTTAGACTCAGGCTCTTAGGCTTAGGGTTAGACTCAGGCTCTTAGGGTTAGGGTTAGACTCAGGCTCTTAGGGTTAGGGTTAGACTCAGGCTCTTAGGGTGAGGGTTAGACTCAGGCTCTTCGGGTTAGGGTTAGACTCAGGCTCTTAGGGTGAGGGTTAGACTCAGGCTCTTAGGGTTAGGGTTAGACTCAGGCTCTTAGGGTTAGGGTTAGACTCAGGCTCTTAGGGTGAGGGTTAGACTCAGGCTCTTAGGGTTAGGGTTAGACTCAGGCTCTTAGGGTTAGGGTTAGACTCAGGCTCTTAGGGTTAGGGTTAGACTCAGGCTCTTAGGGTGAGGGTTAGACTCAGG
Organism: Falco punctatus; assembly: GCF_963210335.1. Taxonomy (NCBI): domain Eukaryota; kingdom Metazoa; phylum Chordata; class Aves; order Falconiformes; family Falconidae; genus Falco; species Falco punctatus. Next base: position 302,234 of record NW_027660336.1, read on the forward strand.
CTCTTAGGGTTAGGGTTAGACTCAGGCTCTTAGGGTTAGGGTTAGACTCAGGCTCTTCGGGTTAGGGTTAGACTCAGGCTCTTAGGCTTAGGGTTAGACTCAGGCTCTTAGGGTGAGGGTTATACTCAGGCTCTTAGGGTTAGGGTTAGACTCAGGCTCTTAGGCTTAGGGTTAGACTTCAGGCTCTTAGGGTGAGGGTTAGACTCAGACTCTTAGGGTTAGGGTTAGACTCAGGCTCTTAGGGTTAGGGTTAGACTCAGGCTCTTAGGCCTAAAGTTAGACTCAGGCTCTTAGGCTTAAAGTTAGACTCAGGCTCTTAGGCTTAGGGTTAGACTCAGGCTCTTAGGGTTAGGGTTAGACTCAGGCTCTTAGGGTTAGGGTTAGACTCAGGCTCTTAGGGTTAGGGTTAGACTCAGGCTCTTCGGGTTAGGGTTAGACTCAGGCTCTTAGGGTTAGGGTTAGACTCAGGCTCTTAGGGTTAGGGTTAGACTCAGGCTCTTAGGGTTAGGGTTAGACTCAGGCTCTTAGGGTGAGGGTTAGACTCAGGCTCTTAGGGTGAGGGTTAGACTCAGGCTCTTAGGGTTAGGGTTCGACTCAGGCTCTTAGGGTTAGGGTTAGACTCAGGCTCTTAGGGTTAGGGTTAGACTCAGGCTCTTAGGGTGAGGGTTAGACTCAGGCTCTTAGGGTTAGGGTTAGACTCAGGCTCTTAGGGTGAGGGTTAGACTCAGGCTCTTCGGGTTAGGGTTAGACTCAGGCTCTTAGGGTTAGGGTTAGACTCAGGCTCTTAGGGTGAGGGTTAGACTCAGGCTCTTAGGGTTAGGGTTAGACTCAGGCTCTTAGGCTTAAAGTTAGACTCAGGCTCTTAGGCTTAAAGTTAGACTCAGGCTCTTAGGCTTAGAGTTAGACTCAGGCTCTTAGGGTGAGGGTTAGACTCAGGCTCTTAGGGTGAGGGTTAGACTCAGGCTCTTAGGGTTAGGGTTAGACTCAGGCTCTTAGGGTTAGGGTTAGACTCAGGCTCTTAGGGTGAGGGTTAGACTCAGGCTCTTAGGGTTAGGGTTAGACTCAGGCTCTTAGGGTGAGGGTTAGACTCAGGCTCTTAGGGTTAGGGTTAGACTCAGGCTCTTCGGGTTAGGGTTAGACTCAGGCTCTTAGGCTTAGGGTTAGACTCAGGCTCTTAGGGTGAGGGTTATACTCAGGCTCTTAGGGTTAGGGTTAGACTCAGGCTCTTAGGGTTAGGGTTAGACTCAGGCTCTTAGGGTTAGGGTTAGACTCAGGCTCTTAGAGTAAGGGTTAGACTCAGGCTCTTAGGGTTAGGGTTAGACTCAGGCTCTTAGGGTTAGGGTTAGACTCAGGCTCTTAGGCTTAAAGTTAGACTCAGGCTCTTAGGCTTAGGGTTAGACTCAGGCTCTTAGGCTTAGGGTTAGACTCAGGCTCTTAGGGTTAGGGTTAGACTCAGGCTCTTAGGGTTAGGGTTAGACTCAGGCTCTTAGGGTTAGGGTTAGACTCAGGCTCTTAGGGTTAGGGTTAGACTCAGGCTCTTAGGGTTAGGGTTAGACTCAGGCTCTTAGGGTGAGGGTTAGACTCAGGCTCTTAGGGTGAGGGTTAGACTCAGGCTCTTAGGGTTAGGGTTAGACTCAGGCTCTTAGGGTTAGGGTTAGACTCAGGCTCTTAGGGTGAGGGTTAGACTCAGGCTCTTAGGGTGAGGGTTAGACTCAGGCTCTTAGGGTTAGGGTTAGACTCAGGCTCTTAGGGTTAGGGTTAGACTCAGGCTCTTAGGGTTAGGGTTCGACTCAGGCTCTTAGGGTTAGGGTTCGATTCAGGCTCTTTAGGGTGAGGGTTAGACTCAGGCTCGTAGGGTTAGGGTTAGACTCAGGCTCTTAGGGTGAGGGTTAGACTCAGGCTCTTCGGGTTAGGGTTAGACTCAGGCTCTTAGGGTTAGGGTTAGACTCAGGCTCTTAGGGTGAGGGTTAGACTCAGGCTCTTAGGGTTAGGGTTAGACTCAGGCTCTTAGGGTTAGGGTTAGACTCAGGCTCTTAGGGTTAGGGTTAGACTCAGGCTCTTCGGGTTAGGGTTAGACTCAGGCTCGTAGGGTTAGGGTTAGACTCAGGCTCTTAGGGTTAGGGTTAGACTCAGGCTCTTAGGGTTAGGGTTAGACTCAGGCTCTTAGGGTGAGGGTTAGACTCAGGCTCTTAGGGTTAGGGTTAGACTCAGGCTCTTAGGGTGAGGGTTAGACTCAGGCTCTTAGGGTGAGGGTTAGACTCAGGCTCTTAGGGTTAGGGTTAGACTCAGGCTCTTAGGGTGAGGGTTAGACTCAGGCTCTTAGGGTGAGGGTTAGACTCAGGCTCTTAGGGTTAGGGTTCGACTCAGGCTCTTAGGGTTAGGGTTCGATTCAGGCTCTTAGGGTGAGGGTTAGACTCAGGCTCTTAGGGTTAGGGTTAGACTCAGGCTCTTAGGGTTAGGGTTAGACTCAGGCTCTTAGGGTGAGGGTTAGACTCAGGCTCTTAGGGTTAGGGTTAGACTCAGGCTCTTAGGGTGAGGGTTAGACTTAGGCTCTTAGGGTTAGGGTTAGACTCAGGCTCTTAGGGTTAGGGTTAGACTCAGGCTCTTAGGGTTAGGGTTAGACTCAGGCTCTTAGGGTGAGGGTTAGACTCAGGCTCTTCGGGTTAGGGTTAGACTCAGGCTCTTAGGGTTAGGGTTAGACTCAGGCTCTTAGGGTGAGGGTTAGACTCAGGCTCTTAGGGTGAGGGTTAGAGTCAGGCTCTTAGGGTTAGGGTTAGACTCAGGCTCTTAGGGTGAGGGTTAGACTCAGGCTCTTAGGGTTAGGCTTAGACTCAGGCTCTTAGGGTGAGGGTTAGACTCAGGCTCTTAGGGTGAGGGTTAGACTCAGGCTCTTAGGGTGAGGGTTAGACTCAGGCTCTTAGGGTTAGGGTTAGACTCAGGCTCTTAGGGTTAGGGTTAGACTCAGGCTCTTAGGGTTAGGGTTAGACTCAGGCTCTTAGGGTGAGGGTTAGACTCAGGCTCTTAGGGTTAGGGTTAGACTCAGGCTCTTAGGGTTAGGGTTAGACTCAGGCTCTTAGGGTGAGGGTTAGACTCAGGCTCTTAGGCTTAGGGTTAGACTCAGGCTCTTAGGGTGAGGGTTATACTCAGGCTCTTAGGGTTAGGGTTAGACTCAGGCTCTTAGGGTTAGGGTTAGACTCAGGCTCTTAGGCTTAGGGTTAGACTTCAGGCTCTTAGGGTGAGGGTTAGACTCAGACTCTTAGGGTTAGGGTTAGACTCAGGCTCTTAGGGTTAGGGTTAGACTCAGGCTCTTAGGCTTAAAGTTAGACTCAGGCTCTTAGGCTTAAAGTTAGACTCAGGCTCTTAGGCTTAGGGTTAGACTCAGGCTCTTAGGGTTAGGGTTAGACTCAGGCTCTTAGGGTTAGGGTTAGACTCAGGCTCTTAGGGTTAGGGTTCGACTCAGGCTTTTAGGGTTAGGGTTCGATTCAGGCTCTTAGGGTTAGGGTTAGACTCAGGCTCTTAGGGTGAGGGTTAGACTCAGGCTCTTAGGGTTAGGGTTAGACTCAGGCTCTTCGGGTTAGGGTTAGACTCAGGCTCTTAGGGTGAGGGTTAGACTCAGGCTCTTAGGGTTAGGGTTAGACTCAGGCTCTTAGGGTTAGGGTTAGACTCAGGCTCTTAGGGTGAGGGTTAGACTCAGGCTCTTAGGGTTAGGGTTAGACTCAGGCTCTTAGGGTTAGGGTTAGACTCAGGCTCTTAGGGTTAGGGTTAGACTCAGGCTCTTCGGGTTAGGGTTAGACTCAGGCTCTTAGGCTTAGGGTTAGACTCAGGCTCTTAGGGTGAGGGTTATACTCAGGCTCTTAGGGTTAGGGTTAGACTCAGGCTCTTAGGGTTAGGGTTAGACTCAGGCTCTTAGGCTTAGGGTTAGACTTCAGGCTCTTAGGGTGAGGGTTAGACTCAGACTCTTAGGGTTAGGGTTAGACTCAGGCTCTTAGGGTTAGGGTTAGACTCAGGCTCTTAGGCTTAAAGTTAGACTCAGGCTCTTAGGCTTAAAGTTAGACTCAGGCTCTTAGGCTTAGGGTTAGACTCAGGCTCTTAGGGTTAGGGTTAGACTCAGGCTCTTAGGGTTAGGGTTAGACTCAGGCTCTTAGGGTTAGGGTTAGACTCAGGCTCTTAGGGTTAGGGTTAGACTCAGGCTCTTAGGGTTAGGGTTAGACTCAGGCTCTTAGGGTTAGGGTTAGACTCAGGCTCTTAGGGTTAGGGTTAGACTCAGGCTCTTAGGGTGAGGGTTAGACTCAGGCTCTTAGGGTGAGGGTTAGACTCAGGCTCTTAGGGTTAGGGTTCGACTCAGGCTCTTAGGGTTAGGGTTAGACTCAGGCTCTTAGGGTTAGGGTTAGACTCAGGCTCTTAGGGTGAGGGTTAGACTCAGGCTCTTAGGGTTAGGGTTAGACTCAGGCTCTTAGGGTGAGGGTTAGACTCAGGCTCTTCGGGTTAGGGTTAGACTCAGGCTCTTAGGGTTAGGGTTAGACTCAGGCTCTTAGGGTGAGGGTTAGACTCAGGCTCTTAGGGTTAGGGTTAGACTCAGGCTCTTAGGCTTAAAGTTAGACTCAGGCTCTTAGGCTTAAAGTTAGACTCAGGCTCTTAGGCTTAGAGTTAGACTCAGGCTCTTAGGGTGAGGGTTAGACTCAGGCTCTTAGGGTGAGGGTTAGACTCAGGCTCTTAGGGTTAGGGTTAGACTCAGGCTCTTAGGGTTAGGGTTAGACTCAGGCTCTTAGGGTGAGGGTTAGACTCAGGCTCTTAGGGTTAGGGTTAGACTCAGGCTCTTAGGGTGAGGGTTAGACTCAGGCTCTTAGGGTTAGGGTTAGACTCAGGCTCTTCGGGTTAGGGTTAGACTCAGGCTCTTAGGCTTAGGGTTAGACTCAGGCTCTTAGGGTGAGGGTTATACTCAGGCTCTTAGGGTTAGGGTTAGACTCAGGCTCTTAGGGTTAGGGTTAGACTCAGGCTCTTAGGGTTAGGGTTAGACTCAGGCTCTTAGAGTAAGGGTTAGACTCAGGCTCTTAGGGTTAGGGTTAGACTCAGGCTCTTAGGGTTAGGGTTAGACTCAGGCTCTTAGGCTTAAAGTTAGACTCAGGCTCTTAGGCTTAGGGTTAGACTCAGGCTCTTAGGCTTAGGGTTAGACTCAGGCTCTTAGGGTTAGGGTTAGACTCAGGCTCTTAGGGTTAGGGTTAGACTCAGGCTCTTAGGGTTAGGGTTAGACTCAGGCTCTTAGGGTTAGGGTTAGACTCAGGCTCTTAGGGTTAGGGTTAGACTCAGGCTCTTAGGGTGAGGGTTAGACTCAGGCTCTTAGGGTGAGGGTTAGACTCAGGCTCTTAGGGTTAGGGTTAGACTCAGGCTCTTAGGGTTAGGGTTAGACTCAGGCTCTTAGGGTGAGGGTTAGACTCAGGCTCTTAGGGTGAGGGTTAGACTCAGGCTCTTAGGGTTAGGGTTAGACTCAGGCTCTTAGGGTTAGGGTTAGACTCAGGCTCTTAGGGTTAGGGTTCGACTCAGGCTCTTAGGGTTAGGGTTCGATTCAGGCTCTTTAGGGTGAGGGTTAGACTCAGGCTCGTAGGGTTAGGGTTAGACTCAGGCTCTTAGGGTGAGGGTTAGACTCAGGCTCTTCGGGTTAGGGTTAGACTCAGGCTCTTAGGGTTAGGGTTAGACTCAGGCTCTTAGGGTGAGGGTTAGACTCAGGCTCTTAGGGTTAGGGTTAGACTCAGGCTCTTAGGGTTAGGGTTAGACTCAGGCTCTTAGGGTTAGGGTTAGACTCAGGCTCTTCGGGTTAGGGTTAGACTCAGGCTCGTAGGGTTAGGGTTAGACTCAGGCTCTTAGGGTTAGGGTTAGACTCAGGCTCTTAGGGTTAGGGTTAGACTCAGGCTCTTAGGGTGAGGGTTAGACTCAGGCTCTTAGGGTTAGGGTTAGACTCAGGCTCTTAGGGTGAGGGTTAGACTCAGGCTCTTAGGGTGAGGGTTAGACTCAGGCTCTTAGGGTTAGGGTTAGACTCAGGCTCTTAGGGTGAGGGTTAGACTCAGGCTCTTAGGGTGAGGGTTAGACTCAGGCTCTTAGGGTTAGGGTTCGACTCAGGCTCTTAGGGTTAGGGTTCGATTCAGGCTCTTAGGGTGAGGGTTAGACTCAGGCTCTTAGGGTTAGGGTTAGACTCAGGCTCTTAGGGTTAGGGTTAGACTCAGGCTCTTAGGGTGAGGGTTAGACTCAGGCTCTTAGGGTTAGGGTTAGACTCAGGCTCTTAGGGTGAGGGTTAGACTTAGGCTCTTAGGGTTAGGGTTAGACTCAGGCTCTTAGGGTTAGGGTTAGACTCAGGCTCTTAGGGTTAGGGTTAGACTCAGGCTCTTAGGGTGAGGGTTAGACTCAGGCTCTTCGGGTTAGGGTTAGACTCAGGCTCTTAGGGTTAGGGTTAGACTCAGGCTCTTAGGGTGAGGGTTAGACTCAGGCTCTTAGGGTGAGGGTTAGAGTCAGGCTCTTAGGGTTAGGGTTAGACTCAGGCTCTTAGGGTGAGGGTTAGACTCAGGCTCTTAGGGTTAGGCTTAGACTCAGGCTCTTAGGGTGAGGGTTAGACTCAGGCTCTTAGGGTGAGGGTTAGACTCAGGCTCTTAGGGTGAGGGTTAGACTCAGGCTCTTAGGGTTAGGGTTAGACTCAGGCTCTTAGGGTTAGGGTTAGACTCAGGCTCTTAGGGTTAGGGTTAGACTCAGGCTCTTAGGGTGAGGGTTAGACTCAGGCTCTTAGGGTTAGGGTTAGACTCAGGCTCTTAGGGTTAGGGTTAGACTCAGGCTCTTCGGGTTAGGGTTAGACTCAGGCTCTTAGGCTTAGGGTTAGACTCAGGCTCTTAGGGTGAGGGTTATACTCAGGCTCTTAGGGTTAGGGTTAGACTCAGGCTCTTAGGGTTAGGGTTAGACTCAGGCTCTTAGGCTTAGGGTTAGACTTCAGGCTCTTAGGGTGAGGGTTAGACTCAGACTCTTAGGGTTAGGGTTAGACTCAGGCTCTTAGGGTTAGGGTTAGACTCAGGCTCTTAGGCTTAAAGTTAGACTCAGGCTCTTAGGCTTAAAGTTAGACTCAGGCTCTTAGGCTTAGGGTTAGACTCAGGCTCTTAGGGTTAGGGTTAGACTCAGGCTCTTAGGGTTAGGGTTAGACTCAGGCTCTTAGGGTTAGGGTTCGACTCAGGCTTTTAGGGTTAGGGTTCGATTCAGGCTCTTAGGGTTAGGGTTAGACTCAGGCTCTTAGGGTGAGGGTTAGACTCAGGCTCTTAGGGTTAGGGTTAGACTCAGGCTCTTCGGGTTAGGGTTAGACTCAGGCTCTTAGGGTGAGGGTTAGACTCAGGCTCTTAGGGTTAGGGTTAGACTCAGGCTCTTAGGGTTAGGGTTAGACTCAGGCTCTTAGGGTGAGGGTTAGACTCAGGCTCTTAGGGTTAGGGTTAGACTCAGGCTCTTAGGGTTAGGGTTAGACTCAGGCTCTTCGGGTTAGGGTTAGACTCAGGCTCTTAGGCTTAGGGTTAGACTCAGGCTCTTAGGGTGAGGGTTATACTCAGGCTCTTAGGGTTAGGGTTAGACTCAGGCTCTTAGGGTTAGGGTTAGACTCAGGCTCTTAGGCTTAGGGTTAGACTTCAGGCTCTTAGGGTGAGGGTTAGACTCAGACTCTTAGGGTTAGGGTTAGACTCAGGCTCTTAGGGTGAGGGTTAGACTCAGGCTCTTAGGCTTAAAGTTAGACTCAGGCTCTTAGGCTTAAAGTTAGACTCAGGCTCTTAGGCTTAGGGTTAGACTCAGGCTCTTAGGGTTAGGGTTAGACTCAGGCTCTTAGGGTTAGGGTTAGACTCAGGCTCTTAGGGTTAGGGTTAGACTCAGGCTCTTAGGGTTAGGGTTAGACTCAGGCTCTTAGGGTTAGGGTTAGACTCAGGCTCTTAGGGTGAGGGTTAGACTCAGGCTCTTAGGGTGAGGGTTAGACTCAGGCTCTTAGGGTGAGGGTTAGACTCAGGCTCTTAGGGTGAGGGTTAGACTCAGGCTCTTAGGGTTAGGGTTAGACTCAGGCTCTTAGGGTTAGGGTTAGACTCAGGCTCTTAGGGTGAGGGTTAGACTCAGGCTCTTAGGGTTAGGGTTAGACTCAGGCTCTTAGGGTTAGGGTTAGACTCAGGCTCTTAGGGTTAGGGTTCGACTCAGGCTCTTAGGGTTAGGGTTCGATTCAGGCTCTTAGGGTGAGGGTTAGACTCAGGCTCTTAGGGTGAGGGTTAGACTCAGGCTCTTAGGGTTAGGGTTAGACTCAGGCTCTTAGGGTGAGGGTTAGACTCAGGCTCTTAGGGTTAGGGTTAGACTCAGGCTCTTAGGGTGAGGGTTAGACTCATGCTCTTAGGGTGAGGGTTAGACTCAGGCTCTTAGGGTGAGGGTTAGACTCAGGCTCTTAGGCTTAGGGTTAGACTCAGGCTCTTAGGGTTAGGGTTAGACTCAGGCTCTTAGGCTTAGGGTTAGACTCAGGCTCTTAGGGTTAGGGTTAGACTCAGGCTCTTAGGGTGAGGGTTAGACTCAGGCTCTTAGGGTTAGGGTTAGACTCAGGCTCTTAGGCTTAGGGTTAGACTCAGGCTCTTAGGGTTAGGGTTAGACTCAGGCTCGTAGGGTTAGGGTTAGACTCAGGCTCTTAGGGTGAGGGTTAGACTCAGGCTCTTCGGGTTAGGGTTAGACTCAGGCTCTTAGGGTGAGGGTTAGACTCAGGCTCTTAGGGTTAGGGTTAGACTCAGGCTCTTAGGGTTAGGGTTAGACTCAGGCTCTTAGGGTGAGGGTTAGACTCAGGCTCTTAGGGTTAGGGTTAGACTCAGGCTCTTTAGGGTTAGGGTTAGACTCAGGCTCTTAGGGTGAGGGTTAGACTCAGGCTCTTAGGGTTAGGGTTAGACTCAGGCTCTTAGGGTGAGGGTTAGACTCAGGCTCTTAGGGTGAGGGTTAGACTCAGGCTCTTAGGGTTAGGGTTAGACTCAGGCTCTTAGGGTTAGGGTTAGACTCAGGCTCTTAGGGTGAGGGTTAGACTCAGGCTCTTAGGGTTAGGGTTAGACTCAGGCTCTTAGGGTTATGGTTAGACTCAGGCTCTTAGGGTTAGGGTTAGACTCAGGCTCTTAGGGTTAGGGTTCGACTCAGGCTCTTAGGGTTAGGGTTCGATTCAGGCTCGTAGGGTTAGGATTCGACTCAGGCTCTTAGGGTTAGGGTTAGACTCAGGCTCGTAGGGTTAGGATTCGACTCAGGCTCGTAGGGTTAGGGTTAGACTCAGGCTCTTAGGGTGAGGGTTAGACTCAGGCTCTTAGGGTTAGGGTTCGATTCAGACTCTTAGGGTGAGGGTTAGACTCAGGCTCTTAGGGTGAGGGTTAGACTCAGGCTCTTAGGGTTAGGGTTAGACTCAGGCTCTTAGGGTGAGGGTTAGACTCAGGCTCTTCGGGTTAGGGTTAGACTCAGGCTCTTAGGGTTAGGGTTAGACTCAGGCTCTTAGGGTTAGGGTTAGACTCAGGCTCTTAGGGTTAGGGTTAGACTCAGGCTCTTAGGGTTAGGGTTAGACTCAGGCTCGTAGGGTTAGGGTTAGACTCAGGCTCTTAGGGTTAGGGTTAGACTCAGGCTCTTAGGGTGAGGGTTAGACTCAGGCTCTTAGGGTTAGGGTTAGACTCAGGCTCTTAGGGTGAGGGTTAGACTCAGGCTCTTAGGGTGAGGGTTAGACTCAGGCTCTTAGGGTTAGGGTTAGACTCAGGCTCTTAGGGTTAGGGTTAGACTCAGGCTCTTAGGGTTAGGGTTAGACTCAGGCTCTTAGGGTGAGGGTTAGACTCAGGCTCTTAGGGTTAGGGTTAGACTCAGGCTCTTAGGGTTAGGGTTAGACTCAGGCTCTTAGGGTTAGGGTTAGACTCAGGCTCTTAGGGTTAGGGTTAGACTCAGGCTCTTAGGGTGAGGGTTAGACTCAGGCTCTTAGGGTGAGGGTTAGACTCAGGCTCTTAGGGTTAGGGTTAGACTCAGGCTCTTAGGGTTAGGGTTAGACTCAGGCTCTTAGGGTTAGGGTTAGACTCAGGCTCTTAGGGTTAGGGTTAGACTCAGGCTCTTAGGGTGAGGGTTAGACTCAGGCTCTTAGGGTTAGGGTTCGACTCAGGCTCTTAGGGTGAGGGTTCGATTCAGGCTCGTAGGGTGAGGGTTCGACTCAGGCTCTTAGGGTTAGGGTTAGACTCATGCTCTTATGGTGAGGGTTAGACTCAGGCTCTTCGGGTTAGGGTTAGACTCAGGCTCTTAGGGTTAGGGTTAGACTCAGGCTCTTAGGGTTAGGGTTAGACTCAGGCTCTTAGGGTGAGGGTTAGACTCAGGCTCTTAGGGTTAGGGTTAGACTCAGGCTCTTAGGGTTAGGGTTAGACTCAGGCTTATAGGGTTAGGGTTAGACTCAGGCTCTTAGGGTTAGGGTTAGACTCAGGCTCTTCGGGTTAGGGTTAGACTCAGGCTCTTAGGGTTAGGGTTAGACTCAGGCTCTTAGGGTGAGGGTTAGACTCAGGCTCTTAGGGTTAGGGTTAGACTCAGGCTCTTAGGGTGAGGGTTAGACTCAGGCTCTTAGGGTTAGGGTTAGACTCAGGCTCTTAGGGTTAGGGTTAGACTCAGGCTCTTAGGGTGAGGGTTAGACTCAGGCTCTTAGGGTTAGGGTTAGACTCAGACTCTTAGGGTTAGGGTTAGACTCAGGCTCTTAGGGTTAGGGTTCGACTCAGGCTCTTAGGGTTAGGGTTCGATTCAGGCTCTTAGGGTGAGGGTTAGACTCAGGCTCTTAGGGTTAGGGTTAGACTCAGGCTCTTAGGGTTAGGGTTAGACTCAGGCTCTTAGGGTGAGGGTTAGACTCAGGCTCTTAGGGTTAGGGTTAGACTCAGGCTCTTAGGGTGAGGGTTAGACTTAGGCTCTTAGGGTTAGGGTTAGACTCAGGCTCTTAGGGTTAGGGTTAGACTCAGGCTTATAGGGTTAGGGTTAGACTCAGGCTCTTAGGGTGAGGGTTAGACTCAGGCTCTTCGGGTTAGGGTTAGACTCAGGCTCTTAGGGTTAGGGTTAGACTCAGGCTCTTAGGGTGAGGGTTAGACTCAGGCTCTTAGGGTGAGGGTTAGAGTCAGGCTCTTAGGGTTAGGGTTAGACTCAGGCTCTTAGGGTGAGGGTTAGACTCAGGCTCTTAGGGTGAGGGTTAGACTCAGGCTCTTAGGGTTAGGCTTAGACTCAGGCTCTTAGGGTGAGGGTTAGACTCAGGCTCGTAGGGTGAGGGTTAGACTCAGGCTCTTAGGGTGAGGGTTAGACTCAGGCTCTTAGGGTTAGGGTTAGACTCAGGCTCTTAGGGTTAGGGTTCGATTCAGGCTCTTAGGGTGAGGGTTAGACTCAGGCTCTTAGGGTGAGGGTTAGACTCAGGCTCTTAGGGTTAGGGTTAGACTCAGGCTCTTAGGGTGAGGGTTAGACTCAGGCTCTTAGGGTTAGGGTTAGACTCAGGCTCTTAGGGTTAGGGTTAGACTCAGGCTCTTAGGGTGAGGGTTAGACTCAGGCTCTTAGGGTTAGGGTTAGACTCAGGCTCTTAGGGTTAGGGTTAGACTCAGGCTCTTAGGGTGAGGGTTAGACTCAGGCTCTTAGGGTGAGGGTTAGAGTCAGGCTCTTAGGGTGAGGGTTAGACTCAGGCTCTTAGGGTTAGGGTTAGACTCAGGCTCTTAGGGTGAGGGTTAGACTCAGGCTCTTAGGGTTAGGGTTAGACTCAGGCTCTTAGGGTGAGGGTTAGACTCAGGCTCTTAGGGTTAGGGTTAGACTCAGGCTCTTAGGGTTAGGGTTAGACTCAGGCTCTTAGGCTTAGGGTTAGACTCAGGCTCTTAGGCTTAGGGTTAGACTCAGGCTCTTAGGGTTAGGCTTAGACTCAGGCTCTTAGGGTGAGGGTTAGACTCAGGCTCTTAGGGTTAGACTCAGGCTCTTAGGGTTAGGGTTAGACTCAGGCTCTTAGGGTTAGGGTTAGACTCAGGCTCTTAGGGTTAGGGTTAGACTCAGGCTCTTAGGGTTAGGGTTAGACTCAGGCTCTTAGGGTGAGGGTTAGACTCAGGCTCTTAGGGTTAGGGTTCGACTCAGGCTCTTAGGGTGAGGGTTCGATTCAGGCTCTTAGGGTGAGGGTTCGACTCAGGCTCTTAGGGTTAGGGTTAGACTCATGCTCTTATGGTGAGGGTTAGACTCAGGCTCTTAGGGTGACGGTTAGACTCAGGCTCTTAGGGTGAGGGTTAGACTCAGGCTCTTAGGGTTAGGGTTAGACTCAGGCTCTTAGGGTGAGGGTTAGACTTAGGCTCTTAGGGTTAGGGTTAGACTCAGGCTCTTAGGGTTAGGGTTAGACTCAGGCTCTTAGGGTGAGGGTTAGACTCAGGCTCTTAGGGTTAGGGTTAGACTCAGGCTCTTAGGGTTAGGGTTAGACTCAGGCTCTTAGGCTTAGGGTTAGACTCAGGCTCTTAGGCTTAGGGTTAGACTCAGGCTCTTAGGGTTAGGCTTAGACTCAGGCTCTTAGGGTGAGGGTTAGACTCAGGCTCTTAGGGTTAGACTCAGGCTCTTAGGGTTAGGGTTAGACTCAGGCTCTTAGGGTTAGGGTTAGACTCAGGCTCTTAGGGTTAGGGTTAGACTCAGGCTCTTAGGGTTAGGGTTAGACTCAGGCTCTTAGGGTGAGGGTTAGACTCAGGCTCTTAGGGTTAGGGTTCGACTCAGGCTCTTAGGGTGAGGGTTCGATTCAGGCTCTTAGGGTGAGGGTTCGACTCAGGCTCTTAGGGTTAGGGTTAGACTCATGCTCTTATGGTGAGGGTTAGACTCAGGCTCTTAGGGTGACGGTTAGACTCAGGCTCTTAGGGTGAGGGTTAGACTCAGGCTCTTAGGGTTAGGGTTAGACTCAGGCTCTTAGGGTGAGGGTTAGACTTAGGCTCTTAGGGTTAGGGTTAGACTCAGGCTCTTAGGGTTAGGGTTAGACTCAGGCTTATAGGGTTAGGGTTAGACTCAGGCTCTTAGGGTGAGGGTTAGACTCAGGCTCTTCGGGTTAGGGTTAGACTCAGGCTCTTCGGGTTAGGGTTAGACTCAGGCTCTTAGGGTGAGGGTTAGACTCAGGCTCTTAGGGTGAGGGTTAGACTCAGGCTCTTAGGGTTAGGGTTAGACTCAGGCTCTTAGGGTTAGGGTCAGACTCAGGCTCTTAGGGTGAGGGTTAGACTCAGGCTCTTAGGGTGAGGGTTAGACTCAGGCTCTTAGGGTGAGGGTTAGACTCAGGCTCTTAGGGTTAGGGTTAGACTCAGGCTCTTAGGGTTAGGGTTAGACTCAGGCTCTTAGGGTTAGGGTTCGATTCAGGCTCTTAGGGTGAGGGTTAGACTCAGGCTCTTAGGGTTAGGGTTAGACTCAGGCTCTTAGGGTGAGGGTTAGACTCAGGCTCTTAGGGTTAGGGTTAGACTCAGGCTCTTAGGGTGAGGGTTAGACTTAGGCTCTTAGGGTTAGGGTTCGACTCAGGCTCTTAGGGTTAGGGTTCGATTCAGGCTCTTAGGGTTAGGGTTAGACTCAGGCTCTTAGGGTGAGGGTTAGACTCAGGCTCTTAGGGTTAGGGTTAGACTCAGGCTCTTAGGGTGAGGGTTAGACTCAGGCTCTTAGGGTTAGGGTTAGACTCAGGCTCTTAGGGTTAGGGTTAGACTCAGGCTCTTAGGGTGAGGGTTAGACTCAGGCTCTTAGGGTTAGGGTTAGACTCAGGCTCTTAGGGTGAGGGTTAGACTCAGGCTCTTAGGGTTAGGGTTAGACTCAGGCTCTTAGGCTTAGGGTTAGACTCAGGCTCTTAGGCTTAGGGTTAGACTCAGGCTCTTAGGGTGAGGGTTAGACTCAGGCTCTTAGGGTTAGGGTTAGACTCAGGCTCTTAGGGTTAGGGTTAGACTTCAGGCTCTTAGGGTGAGGGTTAGACTCAGACTCTTAGGGTTAGGGTTAGACTCAGGCTCTTAGGGTTAGGGTTAGACTCAGGCTCTTAGGCTTAAAGTTAGACTCAGGCTCTTAGGCTTAAAGTTAGACTCAGGCTCTTAGGCTTAGGGTTAGACTCAGGCTCTTAGGGTTAGGGTTAGACTCAGGCTCTTAGGGTTAGGGTTAGACTCAGGCTCTTAGGGTTAGGGTTAGACTCAGGCTCTTAGGGTTAGGGTTAGACTCAGGCTCTTAGGGTTAGGGTTAGACTCAGGCTCTTAGGGTGAGGGTTAGACTCAGGCTCTTAGGGTTAGGGTTAGACTCAGGCTCTTAGGGTGAGGGTTAGACTCAGGCTCTTAGGGTTAGGGTTAGACTCAGGCTCTTAGGGTTAGGGTTAGACTCAGGCTCTTAGGGTGAGGGTTAGACTCAGGCTCTTAGGGTGAGGGTTAGACTCAGGCTCTTAGGGTGAGGGTTAGACTCAGGCTCTTAGGGTGAGGGTTAGACTCAGGCTCTTAGGGTTAGGGTTAGACTCAGGCTCTTAGGGTTAGGGTTCGACTCAGGCTCTTAGGGTTAGGGTTCGATTCAGGCTCTTAGGGTGAGGGTTAGACTCAGGCTCTTAGGGTGAGGGTTAGACTCAGGCTCTTAGGGTTAGGGTTAGACTCAGGCTCTTAGGGTTAGGGTTCGATTCAGGCTCGTAGGGTTAGGGTTAGACTCAGGCTCTTAGGGTTAGGGTTAGACTCATGCTCTTAGGGTGAGGGTTAGACTCAGGCTCTTAGGCTTAGGGTTAGACTCAGGCTCTTAGGGTTAGGGTTAGACTCAGGCTCTTAGGGTTAGGGTTAGACTCAGGCTCTTAGGCTTAGGGTTAGAGTCAGGCTCTTAGGGTGAGGGTTAGACTCAGGCTCTTAGGGTGAGGGTTAGACTCAGGCTCTTAGGGTTAGGGTTAGACTCAGGCTCTTAGGGTTAGGGTTAGACTCAGGCTCTTCGGGTGAGGGTTAGACTCAGGCTCTTAGGGTTAGGGTTAGACTTCAGGCTCTTAGGGTTAGGGTTAGACTCAGGCTCTTAGGGTGAGGGTTAGACTCAGGCTCTTAGGGTTAGGGTTAGACTCAGGCTCTTAGGGTTAGGGTTAGACTCAGGCTCTTAGGCTTAGGGTTAGACTCAGGCTCTTAGGGTTAGGGTTAGACTCAGGCTCTTTAGGGTTAGGGTTAGACTCAGGCTCTTAGGGTGAGGGTTAGACTCAGGCTCTTAGGGTTAGGGTTAGACTCAGGCTCTTAGGGTTAGGGTTAGACTCAGGCTCTTAGGGTGAGGGTTAGACTCAGGCTCTTAGGGTGAGGGTTAGACTCAGGCTCTTAGGGTTAGGGTTAGACTCAGGCTCTTTAGGGTTAGGGTTAGACTCAGGCTCTTAGGGTTAGGGTTAGACTCAGGCTCTTCGGGTTAGGGTTAGACTCAGGCTCTTAGGGTGAGGGTTAGACTCAGGCTCTTAGGGTTAGGGTTAGACTCAGGCTCTTAGGGTTAGGGTTAGACTCAGGCTCTTAGGGTGAGGGTTAGACTCAGGCTCTTAGGGTGAGGGTTAGACTCAGGCTCTTAGGGTTAGGGTTAGACTCAGGCTCTTCGGGTTAGGGTTAGACTCAGGCTCTTAGGGTTAGGGTTAGACTCAGGCTCTTAGGGTGAGGGTTAGACTCAGGCTCTTAGGGTTAGGGTTAGACTCAGGCTCTTAGGGTGAGGGTTAGACTCAGGCTCTTAGGGTTAGGGTTAGACTCAGGCTCTTAGGGTTAGGGTTAGACTCAGGCCCTTAGGGTTAGGGTTAGACTCAGGCTCTTAGGGTTAGGGTTAGACTCAGGCTCTTAGGGGGAGGGTTAGACTCAGGCTCTTAGAGTTAGGGTTAGACTCAGGCTCTTCGGGTTAGGGTTAGACTCAGGCTCTTCGGGTTAGGGTTAGACTCAGGCTCTTAGGGTGAGGGTTAGACTCAGGCTCTTAGGCTTAGGGTTAGACTCAGGCTCTTAGGGTGAGGGTTAGACTCAGGCTCTTAGGGTTAGGGTTAGACTCAGGCTCTTAGGGTTAGGGTTAGACTCAGGCTCTTAGGGTGAGGGTTAGACTCAGGCTCTTAGGGTTAGGGTTCGACTCAGGCTCTTAGGGTTAGGGTTCGATTCAGGCTCGTAGGGTTAGGATTCGACTCAGGCTCTTAGGGTTAGGGTTAGACTCAGGCTCGTAGGGTTAGGGTTAGACTCAGGCTCTTAGGGTGAGGGTTAGACTCAGGCTCTTAGGGTGAGGGTTAGACTCAGGCTCTTCGGGTTAGGGTTAGACTCAGGCTCTTAGGGTTAGGGTTAGACTCAGGCTCTTAGGGTTAGGGTTAGACTCAGGCTCGTAGGGTTAGGGTTAGACTCAGGCTCTTAGGGTGAGGGTTAGACTCAGGCTCTTAGGGTTAGGGTTAGACTCAGGCTCTTAGGGTTAGGGTTAGACTCAGGCTCTTAGGGTTAGGGTTAGACTCAGGCTCTTCGGGTTAGGGTTAGACTCAGGCTCGTAGGGTTAGGGTTAGACTCAGGCTCTTAGGGTTAGGGTTAGACTCAGGCTCTTAGGGTGAGGGTTAGACTCAGGCTCTTAGGGTTAGGGTTAGACTCAGGCTCTTAGGGTTAGGGTTAGACTCAGGCTCTTAGGGTGAGGGTTAGACTCAGGCTCTTAGGGTTAGGGTTAGACTCAGGCTCTTAGGGTTAGGGTTAGACTCAGGCTCTTAGGGTGAGGGTTAGACTCAGGCTCTTAGGGTTAGGGTTAGACTCAGGCTCTTAGGGTGAGGGTTAGACTCAGGCTCTTAGGGTTAGGGTTAGACTCAGGCTCTTAGGGTTAGGGTTAGACTCAGGCTCTTAGGGTTAGGGTTAGACTCAGGCTCTTAGGGTTAGGGTTAGACTCAGGCTCTTAGGGTTAGGGTTAGACTCAGGCTCTTAGGGTGAGGGTTAGACTCAGGCTCTTAGGGTTAGGGTTAGACTCAGGCTCTTAGGGTTAGGGTTAGACTCAGGCTCTTAGGGTGAGGGTTAGACTCAGGCTCTTAGGGTTAGGGTTAGACTCAGGCTCTTAGGGTGAGGGTTAGACTCAGGCTCTTAGGGTGAGGGTTCGACTCAGGCTCTTAGGGTGAGGGTTCGATTCAGGCTCGTAGGGTGAGGGTTCGACTCAGGCTCTTAGGGTTAGGGTTAGACTCATGCTCTTATGGTGAGGGTTAGACTCAGGCTCTTCGGGTTAGGGTTAGACTCAGGCTCTTAGGGTTAGGGTTAGACTCATGCTCTTAGGGTGAGGGTTAGACTCAGGCTCTTAGGGTGAGGGTTAGACTCAGGCTCTTAGGGTGAGGGTTAGACTCAGGCTCTTAGGGTTAGGGTTAGACTCAGGCTTATAGGGTTAGGGTTAGACTCAGGCTCTTAGGGTGAGGGTTAGACTCAGGCTCTTAGGGTTAGACTCAGGCTCTTAGGGTTAGGGTTCGATTCAGGCTCGTAGGGTTAGGGTTCGACTCAGGCTCTTAGGGTGAGGGTTAGACTCAGGCTCTTAGGGTTAGGGTTAGACTCAGGCTCTTAGGGTTAGGGTTAGACTTAGGCTCTTAGGGTTAGGGTTAGACTCAGGCTCTTAGGGTGAGGGTTAGACTCAGGCTCTTAGGGTTAGGGTTAGACTCAGGCTCTTAGGGTTAGGGTTAGACTCAGGCTCGTAGGGTGAGGGTTAGACTCAGGCTCTTAGGGTTAGGGTTAGACTCAGGCTCTTAGGGTTAGGGTTAGACTCAGGCTCTTAGGGTGAGGGTTAGACTCAGGCTCGTAGGGTTAGGATTCGACTCAGGCTCGTAGGGTTAGGGTTAGACTCAGGCTCTTAGGGTGAGGGTTAGACTCAGGCTCTTCGGGTTAGGGTTAGACTCAGGCTCTTAGGGTTAGGGTTAGACTCAGGCTCTTAGGGTTAGGGTTAGACTCAGGCTCGTAGGGTTAGGGTTAGACTCAGGCTCTTAGGGTGAGGGTTAGACTCAGGCTCTTAGGGTTAGGGTTAGACTCAGGCTCTTAGGGTTAGGGTTAGACTCAGGCTCTTAGGGTTAGGGTTAGACTCAGGCTCTTCGGGTTAGGGTTAGACTCAGGCTCGTAGGGTTAGGGTTAGACTCAGGCTCTTAGGGTTAGGGTTAGACTCAGGCTCTTAGGGTGAGGGTTAGACTCAGGCTCTTAGGGTTAGGGTTAGACTCAGGCTCTTAGGGTTAGGGTTAGACTCAGGCTCTTAGGGTGAGGGTTAGACTCAGGCTCTTAGGGTTAGGGTTAGACTCAGGCTCTTAGGGTTAGGGTTAGACTCAGGCTCTTAGGGTGAGGGTTAGACTCAGGCTCTTAGGGTTAGGGTTAGACTCAGGCTCTTAGGGTGAGGGTTAGACTCAGGCTCTTAGGGTTAGGGTTAGACTCAGGCTCTTAGGGTTAGGGTTAGACTCAGGCTCTTAGGGTGAGGGTTAGACTCAGGCTCTTAGGGTTAGGGTTAGACTCAGGCTCTTAGGGTGAGGGTTAGACTCAGGCTCTTAGGGTTAGGGTTAGACTCAGGCTCTTAGGGTT
The DNA here is from genome assembly GCF_963210335.1 of Falco punctatus. Lineage (NCBI taxonomy): Eukaryota > Metazoa > Chordata > Aves > Falconiformes > Falconidae > Falco > Falco punctatus. The sequence continues at coordinate 320,725 of NW_027660336.1, forward strand.
AGGGTTAGACTCAGGCTCTTAGGGTGAGGGTTAGACTCAGGCTCTTAGGGTTAGGGTTAGACTCAGGCTCTTAGGGTGAGGGTTAGACTCAGGCTCTTAGGGTGAGGGTTCGACTCAGGCTCTTAGGGTGAGGGTTCGATTCAGGCTCGTAGGGTGAGGGTTCGACTCAGGCTCTTAGGGTTAGGGTTAGACTCATGCTCTTATGGTGAGGGTTAGACTCAGGCTCTTCGGGTTAGGGTTAGACTCAGGCTCTTAGGGTTAGGGTTAGACTCATGCTCTTAGGGTGAGGGTTAGACTCAGGCTCTTAGGGTGAGGGTTAGACTCAGGCTCTTAGGGTGAGGGTTAGACTCAGGCTCTTAGGGTTAGGGTTAGACTCAGGCTTATAGGGTTAGGGTTAGACTCAGGCTCTTAGGGTTAGGGTTAGACTCAGGCTCTTAGGGTTAGACTCAGGCTCTTAGGGTTAGGGTTCGATTCAGGCTTTTAGGGTGAGGGTTAGACTCAGGCTCTTAGGGTGAGGGTTAGACTCAGGCTCTTAGGGTTAGGGTTAGACTCAGGCTCTTAGGGTTAGGGTTAGACTTAGGCTCTTAGGGTTAGGGTTAGACTCAGGCTCTTAGGGTGAGGGTTAGACTCAGGCTCTTAGGGTTAGGGTTCGACTCAGGCTCTTAGGGTTAGGGTTAGACTCAGGCTCGTAGGGTTAGGGTTAGACTCAGGCTCTTAGGGTTAGGGTTAGACTCAGGCTCTTAGGGTTAGGGTTAGACTCAGGCTCTTAGGGTGAGGGTTAGACTCAGGCTCGTAGGGTTAGGATTCGACTCAGGCTCGTAGGGTTAGGGTTAGACTCAGGCTCTTAGGGTGAGGGTTAGACTCAGGCTCTTCGGGTTAGGGTTAGACTCAGGCTCTTAGGGTTAGGGTTAGACTCAGGCTCTTAGGGTTAGGGTTAGACTCAGGCTCGTAGGGTTAGGGTTAGACTCAGGCTCTTAGGGTGAGGGTTAGACTCAGGCTCTTAGGGTTAGGGTTAGACTCAGGCTCTTAGGGTTAGGGTTAGACTCAGGCTCTTCGGGTTAGGGTTAGACTCAGGCTCGTAGGGTTAGGGTTAGACTCAGGCTCTTAGGGTTAGGGTTAGACTCAGGCTCTTAGGGTGAGGGTTAGACTCAGGCTCTTAGGGTTAGGGTTAGACTCAGGCTCTTAGGGTTAGGGTTAGACTCAGGCTCTTAGGGTGAGGGTTAGACTCAGGCTCTTAGGGTTAGGGTTAGACTCAGGCTCTTAGGGTTAGGGTTAGACTCAGGCTCTTAGGGTGAGGGTTAGACTCAGGCTCTTAGGGTTAGGGTTAGACTCAGGCTCTTAGGGTGAGGGTTAGACTCAGGCTCTTAGGGTTAGGGTTAGACTCAGGCTCTTAGGGTTAGGGTTAGACTCAGGCTCTTCGGGTTAGGGTTAGACTCAGGCTCTTAGGGTTAGGGTTAGACTCAGGCTCTTAGGGTTAGGGTTAGACTCAGGCTCTTAGGGTGAGGGTTAGACTCAGGCTCTTAGGGTTAGGGTTAGACTCAGGCTCTTAGGGTTAGGGTTAGACTCAGGCTCTTAGGGTTAGGGTTAGACTCAGGCTCTTAGGGTGAGGGTTAGACTCAGGCTCTTAGGGTTAGGGTTAGACTCAGGCTCTTAGGGTGAGGGTTAGACTCAGGCTCTTAGGGTGAGGGTTCGACTCAGGCTCTTAGGGTGAGGGTTCGATTCAGGCTCGTAGGGTGAGGGTTCGACTCAGGCTCTTAGGGTTAGGGTTAGACTCATGCTCTTATGGTGAGGGTTAGACTCAGGCTCTTCGGGTTAGGGTTAGACTCAGGCTCTTAGGGTTAGGGTTAGACTCAGGCTCTTAGGGTTAGGGTTAGACTCAGGCTCTTAGGGTGAGGGTTAGACTTAGGCTCTTAGAGTTAGGGTTAGACTCAGGCTCTTAGGGTTAGGGTTAGACTCAGGCTCTTAGGGTTAGGGTTAGACTCAGGCTCTTAGGGTTAGGGTTAGACTCAGGCTCTTAGGGTTAGGGTTAGACTCAGGCTCTTAGGGTGAGGGTTAGACTCAGGCTCTTAGGGTTAGGGTTAGACTCAGGCTCTTAGGGTTAGGGTTAGACTCAGGCTCTTAGGGTTAGGGTTAGACTCAGGCTCTTAGGGTTAGGGTTCGATTCAGGCTCTTAGGGTGAGGGTTAGACTCAGGCTCTTAGGGTGAGGGTTAGACTCAGGCTCTTAGGGTGAGGGTTAGACTCAGGCTCTTAGGGTTAGGGTTAGACTCAGGCTCTTAGGGTTAGGGTTAGACTCAGGCTCTTAGGGTGAGGGTTAGACTCAGGCTCTTAGGGTTAGGGTTAGACTCAGGCTCTTAGGGTTAGGGTTAGACTCAGGCTCTTAGGGTTAGGGTTAGACTTAGGCTCTTAGGGTTAGGGTTAGACTCAGGCTCTTAGGGTTAGGGTTAGACTCAGGCTCTTAGGGTGAGGGTTAGACTCAGGCTCTTAGGGTTAGGGTTAGACTCAGGCTCTTAGGGTTAGGGTTAGACTCAGGCTCTTAGGCTTAGGGTTAGACTCAGGCTCTTCGGGTTAGGGTTAGACTCAGGCTCTTCGGGTTAGGGTTAGACTCAGGCTCTTAGGGTGAGGGTTAGACTCAGGCTCTTAGGGTTAGGGTTAGACTCAGGCTCTTAGGGTTAGGGTTAGACTCAGGCTCTTAGGGTTAGGGTTAGACTCAGGCTCTTAGGGTGAGGGTTAGACTCAGGCTCTTAGGGTTAGGGTTAGACTCAGGCTCGTAGGGTTAGGGTTAGACTCAGGCTCTTAGGCTTAGGGTTAGACTCAGGCTCTTAGGGTGAGGGTTAGACTCAGGCTCTTAGGGTTAGGGTTAGACTCAGGCTCTTAGGGTGAGGGTTAGACTCAGGCTCTTAGGGTTAGGGTTAGACTCAGGCTCTTAGGGTTAGGGTTAGACTCAGGCTCTTAGGGTGAGGGTTAGACTCAGGCTCTTAGGGTGAGGGTTAGACTCAGGCTCTTAGGGTGAGGGTTAGACTCAGGCTCTTAGGGTTAGGGTTAGACTCAGGCTCTTAGGGTGAGGGTTAGACTCAGGCTCTTAGGGTGAGGGTTAGACTCAGGCTCTTAGGGTTAGGGTTCGATTCAGGCTCTTAGGGTGAGGGTTAGACTCAGGCTCTTAGGGTGAGGGTTAGACTCAGGCTCTTAGGGTGAGGGTTAGACTCAGGCTCTTAGGGTTAGGGTTAGACTCAGGCTCTTAGGGTTAGGGTTAGACTCAGGCTCTTAGGGTGAGGGTTAGACTCAGGCTCTTAGGGTTAGGGTTAGACTCAGGCTCTTAGGGTGAGGGTTAGACTCAGGCTCTTAGGGTTAGGGTTAGACTCAGGCTCTTAGGGTTAGGGTTAGACTCAGGCTCTTAGGGTGAGGGTTAGACTCAGGCTCTTAGGGTGAGGGTTAGACTCAGGCTCTTAGGGTGAGGGTTAGACTCAGGCTCTTAGGGTTAGGGTTAGACTCAGGCTCTTAGGGTTAGGGTTAGACTCAGGCTCTTAGGGTTAGGGTTCGACTCAGGCTCTTAGGGTTAGGGTTCGATTCAGGCTCTTAGGGTGAGGGTTAGACTCAGGCTCTTAGGGTGAGGGTTAGACTCAGGCTCTTAGGGTGAGGGTTAGACTCAGGCTCTTAGGGTTAGGGTTAGACTCAGGCTCTTAGGGTTAGGGTTAGACTCAGGCTCTTAGGGTGAGGGTTAGACTCAGGCTCTTAGGGTTAGGGTTAGACTCAGGCTCTTAGGGTTAGGGTTAGACTCAGGCTCTTTAGGGTTAGGGTTAGACTCAGGCTCTTAGGGTTAGGGTTAGACTCAGGCTCTTAGGGTTAGGGTTAGACTCAGGCTCTTAGGGTGAGGGTTAGACTCAGGCTCTTAGGGTTAGGGTTAGACTCAGGCTCTTAGGGTTAGGGTTAGACTCAGGCTCTTAGGGTTAGGGTTAGACTCAGGCTCTTAGGGTTAGGGTTCGACTCAGGCTCTTAGGGTTAGGGTTCGATTCAGGCTCTTAGGGTGAGGGTTAGACTCAGGCTCTTAGGGTGAGGGTTAGACTCAGGCTCTTAGGGTTAGGGTTAGACTCAGGCTCTTAGGGTGAGGGTTAGACTCAGGCTCTTAGGGTTAGGGTTCGACTCAGGCTCTTAGGGTTAGGGTTCGATTCAGGCTCTTAGGGTGAGGGTTAGACTCAGGCTCTTAGGGTGAGGGTTAGACTCAGGCTCTTAGGGTGAGGGTTAGACTCAGGCTCTTAGGGTTAGGGTTAGACTCAGGCTCTTAGGGTTAGGGTTAGACTCAGGCTCTTAGGGTTAGGGTTAGACTCAGGCTCTTAGGGTTAGGGTTAGACTCAGGCTCTTTAGGGTTAGGGTTAGACTCAGGCTCTTAGGGTTAGGGTTAGACTCAGGCTCTTCGGGTTAGGGTTAGACTCAGGCTCTTCGGGTTAAGGTTAGACTCAGGCTCTTAGGGTGAGGGTTAGACTCAGGCTCTTAGGGTGAGGGTTAGACTCAAGCTCTTAGGGTTAGGGTTAGACTCAGGCTCTTAGGGTTAGGGTTAGACTCAGGCTCTTAGGGTTAGGGTTAGACTCAGGCTCTTAGGGTTAGGGTTCGACTCAGGCTCTTAGGGTTAGGGTTCGATTCAGGCTCTTAGGGTGAGGGTTAGACTCAGGCTCTTAGGGTGAGGGTTAGACTCAGGCTCTTAGGGTTAGGGTTAGACTCAGGCTCTTAGGGTGAGGGTTAGACTCAGGCTCTTAGGGTTAGGGTTAGACTCAGGCTCTTAGGGTTAGGGTTAGACTCAGGCTCTTAGGGTTAGGGTTAGACTCAGGCTCTTAGGCTTAAAGTTAGACTCAGGCTCTTAGTCTTAAAGTTAGACTCAGGCTCTTAGGCTTAGAGTTAGACTCAGGCTCTTAGGGTGAGGGTTAGACTCAGGCTCTTAGGGTTAGGGTTAGACTCAGGCTCTTAGGGTTAGGGTTAGACTCAGGCTCTTAGGGTTAGGGTTAGACTCAGGCTCTTAGGGTGAGGGTTAGACTCAGGCTCTTAGGGTTAGGGTTAGACTCAGGCTCTTAGGGTTAGGGTTAGACTCAGGCTCTTAGGGTTAGGGTTAGACTCAGGCTCTTAGGGTGAGGGTTAGACTCAGGCTCTTAGGGTTAGGGTTAGACTCAGGCTCTTAGGGTTAGGGTTAGACTCAGGCTCTTAGAGTAAGGGTTAGACTCAGGCTCTTAGGGTTAGGGTTAGACTCAGGCTCTTAGGGTTAGGGTTAGACTTCAGGCTCTTAGGGTGAGGGTTAGACTCAGACTCTTAGGGTTAGGGTTAGACTCAGGCTCTTAGGGTTAGGGTTAGACTCAGGCTCTTAGGCTTAAAGTTAGACTCAGGCTCTTAGGCTTAAAGTTAGACTCAGGCTCTTAGGCTTAGGGTTAGACTCAGGCTCTTAGGGTTAGGGTTAGACTCAGGCTCTTAGGGTTAGGGTTAGACTCAGGCTCTTAGGGTTAGGGTTAGACTCAGGCTCTTAGGGTGAGGGTTAGACTCAGGCTCTTAGGGTTAGGGTTAGACTCAGGCTCTTAGGGTGAGGGTTAGACTCAGGCTCTTAGGGTGAGGGTTCGACTCAGGCTCTTAGGGTGAGGGTTCGATTCAGGCTCGTAGGGTGAGGGTTCGACTCAGGCTCTTAGGGTTAGGGTTAGACTCATGCTCTTATGGTGAGGGTTAGACTCAGGCTCTTAGGGTGAGGGTTAGACTCAGGCTCTTAGGGTTAGGGTTAGACTCAGGCTCTTAGGGTTAGGGTTAGACTCAGGCTCTTAGGGTGAGGGTTAGACTTAGGCTCTTAGGGTTAGGGTTAGACTCAGGCTCTTAGGGTTAGGGTTAGACTCAGGCTCTTAGGGTGAGGGTTAGACTCAGGCTCTTAGGGTGAGGGTTAGACTCAGGCTCTTAGGGTTAGGGTTAGACTCAGGCTCTTAGGGTTAGGGTTAGACTCAGGCTCTTAGGGTGAGGGTTAGACTCAGGCTCTTAGGGTGAGGGTTAGACTCAGGCTCTTAGGGTTAGGGTTAGACTCAGGCTCTTAGGGTGAGGGTTAGACTCAGGCTCTTAGGGTTAGGGTTAGACTCAGGCTCTTAGGGTGAGGGTTAGACTCAGGCTCTTAGGGTTAGGGTTAGACTCAGGCTCTTAGGGTGAGGGTTAGACTCAGGCTCTTAGGGTGAGGGTTCGACTCAGGCTCTTAGGGTGAGGGTTCGATTCAGGCTCGTAGGGTGAGGGTTCGACTCAGGCTCTTAGGGTTAGGGTTAGACTCATGCTCTTATGGTGAGGGTTAGACTCAGGCTCTTCGGGTTAGGGTTAGACTCAGGCTCTTAGGGTTAGGGTTAGACTCATGCTCTTAGGGTGAGGGTTAGACTCAGGCTCTTAGGGTGAGGGTTAGACTCAGGCTCTTAGGGTGAGGGTTAGACTCAGGCTCTTAGGGTTAGGGTTAGACTCAGGCTCTTAGGGTTAGGGTTAGACTCAGGCTCTTAGGGTTAGGGTTAGACTCAGGCTCTTAGGGTGAGGGTTAGACTCAGGCTCTTAGGGTTAGGGTTAGACTCAGGCTCTTAGGGTTAGGGTTAGACTCAGGCTCTTAGGGTTAGGGTTAGACTCAGGCTCTTAGGGTGAGGGTTAGACTCAGGCTCTTAGGGTTAGGGTTAGACTCAGGCTCTTAGGGTTAGGGTTAGACTCAGGCTCTTAGAGTAAGGGTTAGACTCAGGCTCTTAGGGTTAGGGTTAGACTCAGGCTCTTAGGGTTAGGGTTAGACTCAGGCTCTTAGGGTTAGGGTTAGACTTCAGGCTCTTAGGGTGAGGGTTAGACTCAGACTCTTAGGGTTAGGGTTAGACTCAGGCTCTTAGGGTTAGGGTTAGACTCAGGCTCTTAGGCTTAAAGTTAGACTCAGGCTCTTAGGCTTAAAGTTAGACTCAGGCTCTTAGGCTTAGGGTTAGACTCAGGCTCTTAGGGTTAGGGTTAGACTCAGGCTCTTAGGGTTAGGGTTAGACTCAGGCTCTTAGGGTTAGGGTTAGACTCAGGCTCTTAGGGTGAGGGTTAGACTCAGGCTCTTAGGGTTAGGGTTAGACTCAGGCTCTTAGGGTGAGGGTTAGACTCAGGCTCTTAGGGTGAGGGTTCGACTCAGGCTCTTAGGGTGAGGGTTCGATTCAGGCTCGTAGGGTGAGGGTTCGACTCAGGCTCTTAGGGTTAGGGTTAGACTCATGCTCTTATGGTGAGGGTTAGACTCAGGCTCTTAGGGTGAGGGTTAGACTCAGGCTCTTAGGGTTAGGGTTAGACTCAGGCTCTTAGGGTTAGGGTTAGACTCAGGCTCTTAGGGTGAGGGTTAGACTTAGGCTCTTAGGGTTAGGGTTAGACTCAGGCTCTTAGGGTTAGGGTTAGACTCAGGCTCTTAGGGTGAGGGTTAGACTCAGGCTCTTAGGGTGAGGGTTAGACTCAGGCTCTTAGGGTTAGGGTTAGACTCAGGCTCTTAGGGTTAGGGTTAGACTCAGGCTCTTAGGGTGAGGGTTAGACTCAGGCTCTTAGGGTGAGGGTTAGACTCAGGCTCTTAGGGTTAGGGTTAGACTCAGGCTCTTAGGGTGAGGGTTAGACTCAGGCTCTTAGGGTTAGGGTTAGACTCAGGCTCTTAGGGTGAGGGTTAGACTCAGGCTCTTAGGGTGAGGGTTAGACTCAGGCTCTTAGGGTTAGGGTTAGACTCAGGCTCTTAGGGTTAGGGTTAGACTCAGGCTCTTAGGGTTAGGGTTCGACTCAGGCTCTTAGGGTTAGGGTTCGATTCAGGCTCTTAGGGTGAGGGTTAGACTCAGGCTCTTAGGGTGAGGGTTAGACTCAGGCTCTTAGGGTTAGGGTTAGACTCAGGCTCTTAGGGTTAGGGTTAGACTCAGGCTCTTAGGCTTAGGGTTAGACTCAGGCTCTTAGGGTGAGGGTTAGACTCAGGCTCTTAGGGTTAGGGTTAGACTCAGGCTCTTAGGGTTAGGGTTAGACTCAGGCTCTTTAGGGTTAGGGTTAGACTCAGGCTCTTAGGGTTAGGGTTAGACTCAGGCTCTTCGGGTTAGGGTTAGACTCAGGCTCTTAGGGTGAGGGTTAGACTCAGGCTCTTAGGGTGAGGGTTAGACTCAGGCTCTTAGGGTTAGGGTTAGACTCAGGCTCTTAGGGTTAGGGTTAGACTCAGGCTCTTAGGGTTAGGGTTAGACTCAGGCTCTTAGGGTTAGGGTTCGACTCAGGCTCTTAGGGTTAGGGTTCGATTCAGGCTCTTAGGGTGAGGGTTAGACTCAGGCTCTTAGGGTGAGGGTTAGACTCAGGCTCTTAGGGTTAGGGTTAGACTCAGGCTCTTAGGGTGAGGGTTAGACTCAGGCTCTTAGGGTTAGGGTTAGACTCAGGCTCTTAGGGTTAGGGTTAGACTCAGGCTCTTAGGGTGAGGGTTAGACTCAGGCTCTTTAGGGTTAGGGTTAGACTCAGGCTCTTAGGGTTAGGGTTAGACTCAGGCTCTTAGGGTTAGGGTTAGACTTCAGGCTCTTAGGGTGAGGGTTAGACTCAGACTCTTAGGGTTAGGGTTAGACTCAGGCTCTTAGGCTTAGGGTTAGACTCAGGCTCTTAGGCTTAAAGTTAGACTCAGGCTCTTAGGCTTAAAGTTAGACTCAGGCTCTTAGGCTTAGGGTTAGACTCAGGCTCTTAGGGTTAGGGTTAGACTCAGGCTCTTAGTGTTAGGGTTAGACTCAGGCTCTTAGGGTTAGGGTTAGACTCAGGCTCTTAGGGTTAGGGTTAGACTCAGGCTCTTAGGGTTAGGGTTAGACTCAGGCTCTTAGGGTTAGGGTTAGACTCAGGCTCTTAGGGTGAGGGTTAGACTCAGGCTCTTAGGGTGAGGGTTAGACTCAGGCTCTTAGGGTGAGGGTTAGACTCAGGCTCTTAGGGTGAGGGTTAGACTCAGGCTCTTAGGGTGAGGGTTAGACTCAGGCTCTTAGGGTTAGGGTTAGACTCAGGCTCTTAGGGTTAGGGTTAGACTCAGGCTCTTAGGGTTAGGGTTCGACTCAGGCTCTTAGGGTTAGGGTTCGATTCAGGCTCTTAGGGTGAGGGTTAGACTCAGGCTCTTAGGGTGAGGGTTAGACTCAGGCTCTTAGGGTGAGGGTTAGACTCAGGCTCTTAGGGTTAGGGTTAGACTCAGGCTCTTAGGGTTAGGGTTAGACTCAGGCTCTTAGGGTGAGGGTTAGACTCAGGCTCTTAGGGTTAGGGTTAGACTCAGGCTCTTTAGGGTTAGGGTTAGACTCAGGCTCTTAGGGTTAGGGTTAGACTCAGGCTCTTAGGGTTAGGGTTAGACTCAGGCTCTTAGGGTGAGGGTTAGACTCAAGCTCTTAGGGTTAGGGTTAGACTCAGGCTCTTAGGGTTAGGGTTAGACTCAGGCTCTTAGGCTTAGGGTTAGACTCAGGCTCTTAGGGTTAGACTCAGGCTCTTAGGCTTAAAGTTAGACTCAGGCTCTTAGGGTTAGGGTTAGACTCAGGCTCTTAGGGTGAGGGTTAGACTCAGGCTCTTAGGGTTAGGGTTAGACTCAGGCTCTTAGGGTGAGGGTTAGACTCAGGCTCTTAGGGTTAGGGTTAGACTCAGGCTCTTAGGGTTAGGGTTAGACTCAGGCTCTTAGGGTGAGGGTTAGACTCAGGCTCTTAGGGTTAGGGTTAGACTCAGGCTCTTAGGGTTAGGGTTAGACTCAGGCTCTTAGGCTTAAAGTTAGACTCAGGCTCTTAGTCTTAAAGTTAGACTCAGGCTCTTAGGGTGAGGGTTAGACTCAGGCTCTTAGGGTTAGGGTTAGACTCAGGCTCTTAGGGTGAGGGTTAGACTTAGGCTCTTAGGGTTAGGGTTAGACTCAGGCTCTTAGGGTTAGGGTTAGACTCAGGCTCTTAGGGTGAGGGTTAGACTCAGGCTCTTAGGGTGAGGGTTAGACTCAGGCTCTTAGGGTTAGGGTTAGACTCAGGCTCTTAGGGTTAGGGTCAGACTCAGGCTCTTAGGGTGAGGGTTAGACTCAGGCTCTTAGGGTGAGGGTTAGACTCAGGCTCTTAGGGTTAGGGTTAGACTCAGGCTCTTAGGGTGAGGGTTAGACTCAGGCTCTTAGGGTTAGGGTTAGACTCAGGCTCTTAGGGTGAGGGTTAGACTCAGGCTCTTAGGGTGAGGGTTAGACTCAGGCTCTTAGGGTTAGGGTTACACTCAGGCTCTTAGGGTTAGGGTTAGACTCAGGCTCTTAGGGTTAGGGTTCGACTCAGGCTCTTAGGGTTAGGGTTCGATTCAGGCTCTTAGGGTGAGGGTTAGACTCAGGCTCTTAGGGTGAGGGTTAGACTCAGGCTCTTAGGGTTAGGGTTAGACTCAGGCTCTTAGGGTTAGGGTTAGACTCAGGCTCTTAGGCTTAGGGTTAGACTCAGGCTCTTAGGGTGAGGGTTAGACTCAGGCTCTTAGGGTGAGGGTTAGACTCAGGCTCTTAGGGTTAGGGTTAGACTCAGGCTCTTTAGGGTTAGGGTTAGACTCAGGCTCTTAGGCTTAAAGTTAGACTCAGGCTCTTAGGCTTAAAGTTAGACTCAGGCTCTTAGGGTGAGGGTTAGACTCAGGCTCTTAGGGTTAGGGTTAGACTCAGGCTCTTAGGGTTAGGGTTAGACTCAGGCTCTTAGGGTTAGGGTTAGACTCAGGCTCTTAGGGTTAGGGTTAGACTCAGGCTCTTAGGGTTAGGGTTCGAGTCAGGCTCTTAGGGTTAGGGTTCGATTCAGGCTCTTAGGGTGAGGGTTAGACTCAGGCTCTTAGGGTGAGGGTTAGACTCAGGCTCTTAGGGTTAGGGTTAGACTCAGGCTCTTAGGGTTAGGGTTAGACTCAGGCTCTTAGGGTTAGGGTTAGACTCAGGCTCTTAGGGTGAGGGTTAGACTCAGGCTCTTAGGGTTAGGGTTAGACTCAGGCTCTTAGGGTTAGGGTTAGACTCAGGCTCTTAGGGTTAGGGTTAGACTTCAGGCTCTTAGGGTGAGGGTTAGACTCAGACTCTTAGGGTTAGGGTTAGACTCAGGCTCTTAGGGTTAGGGTTAGACTCAGGCTCTTAGGCTTAAAGTTAGACTCAGGCTCTTAGGCTTAAAGTTAGACTCAGGCTCTTAGGCTTAGGGTTAGACTCAGGCTCTTAGGGTTAGGGTTAGACTCAGGCTCTTAGGGTTAGGGTTAGACTCAGGCTCTTAGGGTGAGGGTTAGACTCAGGCTCTTAGGGTGAGGGTTAGACTCAGGCTCTTAGGGTGAGGGTTAGACTCAGGCTCTTAGGGTTAGGGTTAGACTCAGGCTCTTAAGGTTAGGGTTAGACTCAGGCTCTTAGGCTTAGGGTTAGACTCAGGCTCTTAGGGTTAGGGTTAGACTCAGGCTCTTAGGCTTAGGGTTAGACTCAGGCTCTTAGGGTTAGGGTTAGACTCAGGCTCTTAGGCTTAGGGTTAGACTCAGGCTCTTAGGGTTAGGGTTAGACTCAGGCTCTTAGGGTGAGGGTTAGACTCAGGCTCTTAGGGTTAGGGTTAGACTCAGGCTCTTAGGGTGAGGGTTAGACTCAGGCTCTTAGGGTTAGGGTTAGACTCAGGCTCTTAGGGTTAGGGTTAACTCAGGCTCTTTAGGGTTAGGGTTAGACTCAGGCTCTTAGGGTTAGGGTTAGACTCAGGCTCTTAGGGTTAGGGTTAGACTCAGGCTCTTAGGGTGAGGGTTATACTCAGGCTCTTAGGGTTAGGGTTAGACTCAGGCTCTTAGGGTTAGGGTTAGACTCAGGCTCTTAGGGTTAGGGTTAGACTTCAGGCTCTTAGGGTGAGGGTTAGACTCAGACTCTTAGGGTTAGGGTTAGACTTCAGGCTCTTAGGGTGAGGGTTAGACTCAGGCTCTTAGGGTGAGGGTTAGACTCAGGCTCTTAGGGTTAGGGTTAGACTCAGGCTCTTAGGGTGAGGGTTAGACTCAGGCTCTTAGGGTTAGGGTTAGACTCAGGCTCTTAGGGTTAGGGTTAGACTCAGGCTCTTAGGGTGAGGGTTATACTCAGGCTCTTAGGGTTAGGGTTAGACTCAGGCTCTTAGGGTTAGGGTTAGACTCAGGCTCTTAGGGTTAGGGTTAGACTTCAGGCTCTTAGGGTGAGGGTTAGACTCAGACTCTTAGGGTTAGGGTTAGACTTCAGGCTCTTAGGGTGAGGGTTAGACTCAGGCTCTTAGGGTTAGGGTTAGACTCAGGCTCTTAGGGTTAGGGTTAGACTCAGGCTCTTAGGGTGAGGGTTAGACTCAGGCTCTTTAGGGTTAGGGTTAGACTCAGGCTCTTAGGCTTAGGGTTAGACTCAGGCTCTTAGGGTGAGGGTTATACTCAGGCTCTTAGGGTTAGGGTTAGACTCAGGCTCTTAGGGTTAGGGTTAGACTCAGGCTCTTAGGGTTAGGGTTAGACTTCAGGCTCTTAGGGTGAGGGTTAGACTCAGACTCTTAGGGTTAGGGTTAGACTTCAGGCTCTTAGGGTGAGGGTTAGACTCAGGCTCTTAGGGTGAGGGTTAGACTCAGGCTCTTAGGGTTAGGGTTAGACTCAGGCTCTTAGGGTGAGGGTTAGACTCAGGCTCTTAGGGTTAGGGTTAGACTCAGGCTCTTAGGGTGAGGGTTAGACTCAGGCTCTTAGGGTTAGGGTTAGACTCAGGCTCTTAGGGTTAGGGTTAGACTCAGGCTCTTAGGGTTAGGGTTAGACTCAGGCTCTTAGGGTTAGGGTTATACTCAGGCTCTTAGGGTGAGGGTTAGACTCAGGCTCTTAGGGTTAGGGTTAGACTCAGGCTCTTAGGGTTAGGGTTAGACTTCAGGCTCTTAGGGTGAGGGTTAGACTCAGACTCTTAGGGTTAGGGTTAGACTTCAGGCTCTTAGGGTGAGGGTTAGACTCAGGCTCTTAGGGTGAGGGTTAGACTCAGGCTCTTAGGGTTAGGGTTAGACTCAGGCTCTTAGGGTGAGGGTTAGACTCAGGCTCTTTAGGGTTAGGGTTAGACTCAGGCTCTTAGGGTTAGGGTTAGACTCAGGCTCTTAGGGTTAGGGTTAGACTCAGGCTCTTAGGGTTAGGGTTAGACTCAGGCTCTTAGGGTTAGGGTTAGACTCAGGCTCTTAGGGTTAGGGTTAGACTTCAGGCTCTTAGGGTTAGGGTTAGACTCAGGCTCTTAGGGTTAGGGTTAGACTTCAGGCTCTTAGGGTGAGGGTTAGACTCAGGCTCTTAGGGTGAGGGTTAGACTCAGGCTCTTAGGGTTAGGGTTAGACTCAGGCTCTTAGGGTGAGGGTTAGACTCAGGCTCTTAGGGTTAGGGTTAGACTCAGGCTCTTAGGGTTAGGGTTAGACTCAGGCTCTTAGGGTGAGGGTTAACCCTAAAAAACAGACCAAAGCCTGTCTGTCTATTCAGAAAGATCATAAAATATTTAACAAAAGAACAGTAATGTTTGGTTAGACTCAGGCTCTTAGGCTTAGGGTTAGACTCAGGCTCTTAGGGTGAGGGTTATACTCAGGCTCTTAGGGTTAGGGTTAGACTCAGGCTCTTAGGGTTAGGGTTAGACTCAGGCTCTTAGGGTTAGGGTTAGACTTCAGGCTCTTAGGGTGAGGGTTAGACTCAGACTCTTAGGGTTAGGGTTAGACTTCAGGCTCTTAGGGTGAGGGTTAGACTCAGGCTCTTAGGGTGAGGGTTAGACTCAGGCTCTTAGGGTTAGGGTTAGACTCAGGCTCTTAGGGTGAGGGTTAGACTCAGTCTCTTTAGGGTTAGGGTTAGACTCAGGCTCTTAGGGTTAGGGTTAGACTCAGGCTCTTAGGGTTAGGGTTAGACTCAGGCTCTTAGGCTTAGGGTTAGACTCAGGCTCTTAGGGTGAGGGTTAGACTCAGGCTCTTAGGGTTAGGGTTAGACTCAGGCTCTTAGGATGAGGGTTAGACTCAGGCTCTTAGGGTTAGGGTTAGACTCAGGCTCTTAGGGTGAGGGTTAGACTCAGGCTCTTAGGGTTAGGGTTAGACTCAGGCTCTTAGGGTTAGGGTTAACTCAGGCTCTTTAGGGTTAGGGTTAGACTCAGGCTCTTAGGGTTAGGGTTAGACTCAGGCTCTTAGGGTTAGGGTTAGACTAAGGCTCTTAGGGTTAGGTTTAGACTCAGGCTCTTAGGGTTAGGGTTAGACTCAGGCTCTTAGGCTTAGGGTTAGACTCAGGCTCTTAGGGTGAGGGTTATACTCAGGCTTTTAGGGTTAGGGTTAGACTCAGGCTCTTAGGGTGAGGGTTAGACTCAGGCTCTTAGGGTTAGGGTTAGACTCAGGCTCTTAGGGTTAGGGTTAACTCAGGCTCTTTAGGGTTAGGGTTAGACTCAGGCTCTTAGGGTTAGGGTTAGACTCAGGCTCTTAGGGTTAGGGTTAGACTCAGGCTCTTAGGGTTAGGGTTAGACTCAGGCTCTTAGGCTTAGGGTTAGACTCAGGCTCTTAGGGTGAGGGTTATACTCAGGCTCTTAGGGTTAGGGTTAGACTCAGGCTCTTAGGGTTAGGGTTAGACTCAGGCTCTTAGGGTTAGGGTTAGACTTCAGGCTCTTAGGGTGAGGGTTAGACTCAGACTCTTAGGGTTAGGGTTAGACTTCAGGCTCTTAGGGTGAGGGTTAGACTCAGGCTCTTAGGGTGAGGGTTAGACTCAGGCTCTTAGGGTTAGGGTTAGACTCAGGCTCTTAGGGTGAGGGTTAGACTCAGGCTCTTAGGGTTAGGGTTAGACTCAGGCTCTTAGGCTTAGGGTTAGACTCAGGCTCTTAGGGTGAGGGTTATACTCAGGCTCTTAGGGTTAGGGTTAGACTCAGGCTCTTAGGGTTAGGGTTAGACTCAGGCTCTTAGGGTTAGGGTTAGACTTCAGGCTCTTAGGGTGAGGGTTAGACTCAGACTCTTAGGGTTAGGGTTAGACTTCAGGCTCTTACGGTGAGGGTTAGACTCAGGCTCTTAGGGTGAGGGTTAGACTCAGGCTCTTAGGGTTAGGGTTAGACTCAGGCTCTTAGGGTGAGGGTTAGACTCAGGCTCTTTAGGGTTAGGGTTAGACTCAGGCTCTTAGGCTTAGGGTTAGACTCAGGCTCTTAGGGTGAGGGTTATACTCAGGCTCTTAGGGTTAGGGTTAGACTCAGGCTCTTAGGGTTAGGGTTAGACTTCATGCTCTTAGGGTGAGGGTTAGACTCAAACTCTTAGGGTTAGGGTTAGACTTCAGGCTCTTAGGGTGAGGGTTAGACTCAGGCTCTTAGGGTGAGGGTTAGACTCAGGCTCTTAGGGTTAGGGTTAGACTCAGGCTCTTAGGGTGAGGGTTAGACTCAGGCTCTTAGGGTTAGGGTTAGACTCAGGCTCTTAGGGTTAGGGTTAGACTCAGGCTCTTAGGGTTAGGGTTAACCCTAAAAAACAGACCAAAGCCTGTCTGTCTATTCAGAAAGATCATAAAATATTTAACAAAAGAACAGTAATGTTTGGTTAGACTCAGGCTCTTAGGCTTAGGGTTAGACTCAGGCTCTTAGGGTGAGGGTTATACTCAGGCTCTTAGGGTTAGGGTTAGACTCAGGCTCTTAGGGTTAGGGTTAGACTCAGGCTCTTAGGGTTAGGGTTAGACTTCAGGCTCTTAGGGTGAGGGTTAGACTCAGACTCTTAGGGTTAGGGTTAGACTTCAGGCTCTTAGGGTGAGGGTTAGACTCAGGCTCTTAGGGTGAGGGTTAGACTCAGGCTCTTAGGGTTAGGGTTAGACTCAGGCTCTTAGGGTGAGGGTTAGACTCAGGCTCTTTAGGGTTAGGGTTAGACTCAG
This sequence comes from Falco punctatus, assembly GCF_963210335.1. NCBI lineage: Eukaryota > Metazoa > Chordata > Aves > Falconiformes > Falconidae > Falco > Falco punctatus. The sequence continues at coordinate 336,500 of NW_027660336.1, forward strand.
GCTCTTAGGGTTAGGGTTAGACTCAGGCTCTTAGGGTTAGGGTTAGACTCAGGCTCTTAGGGTTAGGGTTAGACTCAGGCTCTTAGGCTTAGGGTTAGACTCAGGCTCTTAGGGTGAGGGTTAGACTCAGGCTCTTAGGGTTAGGGTTAGACTCAGGCTCTTAGGATGAGGGTTAGACTCAGGCTCTTAGGGTTAGGGTTAGACTCAGGCTCTTAGGGTGAGGGTTAGACTCAGGCTCTTAGGGTTAGGGTTAGACTCAGGCTCTTAGGGTTAGGGTTAACTCAGGCTCTTTAGGGTTAGGGTTAGACTCAGGCTCTTAGGGTTAGGGTTAGACTCAGGCTCTTAGGGTTAGGGTTAGACTCAGGCTCTTAGGGTTAGGGTTAGACTCAGGCTCTTAGGGTTAGGGTTAGACTCAGGCTCTTAGGCTTAGGGTTAGACTCAGGCTCTTAGGGTGAGGGTTATACTCAGGCTCTTAGGGTTAGGGTTAGACTCAGGCTCTTAGGGTTAGGGTTAGACTCAGGCTCTTAGGGTGAGGGTTAGACTCAGGCTCTTAGGGTGAGGGTTAGACTCAGGCTCTTAGGGTTAGGGTTAGACTCAGGCTCTTAGGGTTAGGGTTAGACTCAGGCTGTTAGGGTTAGGGTTAGAGTCAGGCTCTTAGGGTGAGGGTTAGACTCAGGCTCTTAGGGTTAGGGTTAGAGTCAGGCTCTTAGGGTTAGGGTTAGACTCAGGCTCTTAAGGTTAGGGTTAGACTCAGGCTCTTAGGGTTAGGGTTAGACTCAGGCTCTTAGGGTTAGGGTTAGACTCAGGCTCTTAGGGTTAGGGTTAGACTCAGGCTCTTAGGGTGAGGGTTAGACTCAGGCTCTTAGGGTTAGGGTTAGACTCAGGCTCTTAGGGTGAGGGTTAGACTCAGGCTCTTAGGGTTAGGGTTAGACTCAGGCTCTTAGGGTGAGGGTTAGACTCAGGCTCTTAGGGTTAGGGTTAGACTCAGGCTCTTAGGGTTAGGGTTAACTCAGGCTCTTTAGGGTTAGGGTTAGACTCAGGCTCTTAGGGTTAGGGTTAGACTCAGGCTCTTAGGGTTAGGGTTAGACTCAGGCTCTTAGGGTTAGGGTTAGACTCAGGCTCTTAGGCTTAGGGTTAGACTCAGGCTCTTAGGGTGAGGGTTATACTCAGGCTCTTAGGGTTAGGGTTAGACTCAGGCTCTTAGGGTTAGGGTTAGACTCAGGCTCTTAGGGTTAGGGTTAGACTCAGGCTCTTAGGGTGAGGGTTATACTCAGGCTCTTAGGGTTAGGGTTAGACTCAGGCTCTTAGGGTTAGGGTTAGACTCAGGCTCTTAGGGTTAGGGTTAGACTTCAGGCTCTTAGGGTGAGGGTTAGACTCAGACTCTTAGGGTTAGGGTTAGACTTCAGGCTCTTAGGGTGAGGGTTAGACTCAGGCTCTTAGGGTGAGGGTTAGACTCAGGCTCTTAGGGTTAGGGTTAGACTCAGGCTCTTAGGGTGAGGGTTAGACTCAGTCTCTTTAGGGTTAGGGTTAGACTCAGGCTCTTAGGGTTAGGGTTAGACTCAGGCTCTTAGGGTTAGGGTTAGACTCAGGCTCTTAGGCTTAGGGTTAGACTCAGGCTCTTAGGGTGAGGGTTAGACTCAGGCTCTTAGGGTTAGGGTTAGACTCAGGCTCTTAGGATGAGGGTTAGACTCAGGCTCTTAGGGTTAGGGTTAGACTCAGGCTCTTAGGGTGAGGGTTAGACTCAGGCTCTTAGGGTTAGGGTTAGACTCAGGCTCTTAGGGTTAGGGTTAACTCAGGCTCTTTAGGGTTAGGGTTAGACTCAGGCTCTTAGGGTTAGGGTTAGACTCAGGCTCTTAGGGTGAGGGTTAGACTTAGGCTCTTAGGGTTAGGGTTAGACTCAGGCTCTTAGGGTTAGGGTTAGACTCAGGCTCTTAGGGTGAGGGTTAGACTCAGGCTCTTAGGGTGAGGGTTAGACTCAGGCTCTTAGGGTTAGGGTTAGACTCAGGCTCTTAGGGTTAGGGTCAGACTCAGGCTCTTAGGGTGAGGGTTAGACTCAGGCTCTTAGGGTGAGGGTTAGACTCAGGCTCTTAGGGTTAGGGTTAGACTCAGGCTCTTAGGGTGAGGGTTAGACTCAGGCTCTTAGGGTTAGGGTTAGACTCAGGCTCTTAGGGTGAGGGTTAGACTCAGGCTCTTAGGGTGAGGGTTAGACTCAGGCTCTTAGGGTTAGGGTTACACTCAGGCTCTTAGGGTTAGGGTTAGACTCAGGCTCTTAGGGTTAGGGTTCGACTCAGGCTCTTAGGGTTAGGGTTCGATTCAGGCTCTTAGGGTGAGGGTTAGACTCAGGCTCTTAGGGTGAGGGTTAGACTCAGGCTCTTAGGGTTAGGGTTAGACTCAGGCTCTTAGGGTTAGGGTTAGACTCAGGCTCTTAGGCTTAGGGTTAGACTCAGGCTCTTAGGGTGAGGGTTAGACTCAGGCTCTTAGGGTGAGGGTTAGACTCAGGCTCTTAGGGTTAGGGTTAGACTCAGGCTCTTTAGGGTTAGGGTTAGACTCAGGCTCTTAGGCTTAAAGTTAGACTCAGGCTCTTAGGCTTAAAGTTAGACTCAGGCTCTTAGGGTGAGGGTTAGACTCAGGCTCTTAGGGTTAGGGTTAGACTCAGGCTCTTAGGGTTAGGGTTAGACTCAGGCTCTTAGGGTTAGGGTTAGACTCAGGCTCTTAGGGTTAGGGTTCGAGTCAGGCTCTTAGGGTTAGGGTTCGATTCAGGCTCTTAGGGTGAGGGTTAGACTCAGGCTCTTAGGGTGAGGGTTAGACTCAGGCTCTTAGGGTTAGGGTTAGACTCAGGCTCTTAGGGTTAGGGTTAGACTCAGGCTCTTAGGGTTAGGGTTAGACTCAGGCTCTTAGGGTGAGGGTTAGACTCAGGCTCTTAGGGTTAGGGTTAGACTCAGGCTCTTAGGGTTAGGGTTAGACTCAGGCTCTTAGGGTGAGGGTTAGACTCAGGCTCTTAGGGTTAGGGTTAGACTTCAGGCTCTTAGGGTGAGGGTTAGACTCAGGCTCTTAGGGTGAGGGTTAGACTCAGGCTCTTAGGGTTAGGGTTAGACTCAGGCTCTTAGGGTGAGGGTTAGACTCAGGCTCTTTAGGGTTAGGGTTAGACTCAGGCTCTTAGGGTTAGGGTTAGACTCAGGCTCTTAGGGTTAGGGTTAGACTCAGGCTCTTAGGGTTAGGGTTAGACTCAGGCTCTTAGGGTTAGGGTTAGACTCAGGCTCTTAGGGTTAGGGTTAGACTTCAGGCTCTTAGGGTTAGGGTTAGACTCAGGCTCTTAGGGTTAGGGTTAGACTTCAGGCTCTTAGGGTGAGGGTTAGACTCAGGCTCTTAGGGTGAGGGTTAGACTCAGGCTCTTAGGGTTAGGGTTAGACTCAGGCTCTTAGGGTGAGGGTTAGACTCAGGCTCTTAGGGTTAGGGTTAGACTCAGGCTCTTAGGGTTAGGGTTAGACTCAGGCTCTTAGGGTGAGGGTTAACCCTAAAAAACAGACCAAAGCCTGTCTGTCTATTCAGAAAGATCATAAAATATTTAACAAAAGAACAGTAATGTTTGGTTAGACTCAGGCTCTTAGGCTTAGGGTTAGACTCAGGCTCTTAGGGTGAGGGTTATACTCAGGCTCTTAGGGTTAGGGTTAGACTCAGGCTCTTAGGGTTAGGGTTAGACTCAGGCTCTTAGGGTTAGGGTTAGACTTCAGGCTCTTAGGGTGAGGGTTAGACTCAGACTCTTAGGGTTAGGGTTAGACTTCAGGCTCTTAGGGTGAGGGTTAGACTCAGGCTCTTAGGGTGAGGGTTAGACTCAGGCTCTTAGGGTTAGGGTTAGACTCAGGCTCTTAGGGTGAGGGTTAGACTCAGTCTCTTTAGGGTTAGGGTTAGACTCAGGCTCTTAGGGTTAGGGTTAGACTCAGGCTCTTAGGGTTAGGGTTAGACTCAGGCTCTTAGGCTTAGGGTTAGACTCAGGCTCTTAGGGTGAGGGTTAGACTCAGGCTCTTAGGGTTAGGGTTAGACTCAGGCTCTTAGGATGAGGGTTAGACTCAGGCTCTTAGGGTTAGGGTTAGACTCAGGCTCTTAGGGTGAGGGTTAGACTCAGGCTCTTAGGGTTAGGGTTAGACTCAGGCTCTTAGGGTTAGGGTTAACTCAGGCTCTTTAGGGTTAGGGTTAGACTCAGGCTCTTAGGGTTAGGGTTAGACTCAGGCTCTTAGGGTTAGGGTTAGACTAAGGCTCTTAGGGTTAGGGTTAGACTCAGGCTCTTAGGGTTAGGGTTAGACTCAGGCTCTTAGGCTTAGGGTTAGACTCAGGCTCTTAGGGTGAGGGTTATACTCAGGCTTTTAGGGTTAGGGTTAGACTCAGGCTCTTAGGGTGAGGGTTAGACTCAGGCTCTTTAGGGTTAGGGTTAGACTCAGGCTCTTAGGGTTAGGGTTAACTCAGGCTCTTTAGGGTTAGGGTTAGACTCAGGCTCTTAGGGTTAGGGTTAGACTCAGGCTCTTAGGGTTAGGGTTAGACTCAGGCTCTTAGGGTTAGGGTTAGACTCAGGCTCTTAGGCTTAGGGTTAGACTCAGGCTCTTAGGGTGAGGGTTATACTCAGGCTCTTAGGGTTAGGGTTAGACTCAGGCTCTTAGGGTTAGGGTTAGACTCAGGCTCTTAGGGTTAGGGTTAGACTTCAGGCTCTTAGGGTGAGGGTTAGACTCAGACTCTTAGGGTTAGGGTTAGACTTCAGGCTCTTAGGGTGAGGGTTAGACTCAGGCTCTTAGGGTGAGGGTTAGACTCAGGCTCTTAGGGTGAGGGTTAGACTCAGGCTCTTAGGGTTAGGGTTAGACTCAGGCTCTTAGGCTTAGGGTTAGACTCAGGCTCTTAGGGTGAGGGTTATACTCAGGCTCTTAGGGTTAGGGTTAGACTCAGGCTCTTAGGGTTAGGGTTAGACTCAGGCTCTTAGGGTTAGGGTTAGACTTCAGGCTCTTAGGGTGAGGGTTAGACTCAGACTCTTAGGGTTAGGGTTAGACTTCAGGCTCTTACGGTGAGGGTTAGACTCAGGCTCTTAGGGTGAGGGTTAGACTCAGGCTCTTAGGGTTAGGGTTAGACTCAGGCTCTTAGGGTGAGGGTTAGACTCAGGCTCTTTAGGGTTAGGGTTAGACTCAGGCTCTTAGGCTTAGGGTTAGACTCAGGCTCTTAGGGTGAGGGTTATACTCAGGCTCTTAGGGTTAGGGTTAGACTCAGGCTCTTAGGGTTAGGGTTAGACTCAGGCTCTTAGGGTTAGGGTTAGACTTCATGCTCTTAGGGTGAGGGTTAGACTCAGACTCTTAGGGTTAGGGTTAGACTTCAGGCTCTTAGGGTGAGGGTTAGACTCAGGCTCTTAGGGTGAGGGTTAGACTCAGGCTCTTAGGGTTAGGGTTAGACTCAGGCTCTTAGGGTGAGGGTTAGACTCAGGCTCTTAGGGTTAGGGTTAGACTCAGGCTCTTAGGGTTAGGGTTAGACTCAGGCTCTTAGGCTTAGGGTTAGACTCAGGCTCTTAGGGTGAGGGTTATACTCAGGCTCTTAGGGTTAGGGTTAGACTCAGGCTCTTAGGGTTAGGGTTAGACTCAGGCTCTTAGGGTTAGGGTTAGACTTCAGGCTCTTAGGGTGAGGGTTAGACTCAGACTCTTAGGGTTAGGGTTAGACTTCAGGCTCTTAGGGTGAGGGTTAGACTCAGGCTCTTAGGGTGAGGGTTAGACTCAGGCTCTTAGGGTTAGGGTTAGACTCAGGCTCTTAGGGTGAGGGTTAGACTCAGGCTCTTAGGGTTAGGGTTAGACTCAGGCTCTTCGGGTGAGGGTTAGACTCAGGCTCTTAGGGTGAGGGTTAGACTCAGGCTCTTAGGCTTAGGGTTAGACTCAGGCTCTTAGGGTGAGGGTTATACTCAGGCTCTTAGGGTTAGGGTTAGACTCAGGCTCTTAGGGTTAGGGTTAGACTCAGGCTCTTAGGGTTAGGGTTAGACTTCAGGCTCCTAGGGTGAGGGTTAGACTCAGACTCTTAGGGTTAGGGTTAGACTCAGGCTCTTAGGGTTAGGGTTACACTCAGGCTCTTAGGGTTAGGGTTAGACTCAGGCTCTTAGGGTGAGGGTTAGACTCAGGCTCTTCGGGTGAGGGTTAGACTCAGGCTCTTCGGGTTAGGGTTAGACTCAGGCTCTTAGGGTTAGGGTTAGACTCAGGCTCTTAGGGTGAGGGTTAGACTCAAGCTCTTGGGGTGAGGGTTAGACTCAGGCTCTTAGGGTTAGGGTTACACTCAGGCTCTTAGGGTTAGGGTTAGACTCAGGCTCTTAGGGTTAGGGTTAGACTCAGGCTCTTAGGGTGAGGGTTAGACTCAGGCTCTTCGGGTTAGGGTTAAACTCAGGCTCTTAGGGTTAGGGTTAGACTCAGGCTCTTAGGGTTAGGGTTAGACTCAGGCTCTTAGGGTTCGGGTTAGACTCAGGCTCTTAGGGTTAGGGTTAGACTCAGGCTCTTCGGGTTAGGGTTAGACTCAGGCTCTTAGGGTTAGGGTTAGACTCAGGCTCTTCGGGTTAGGGTTAGACTCAGGCTCTTAGGGTTAGGGTTAGACTCAGGCTCTTCGGGTTAGGGTTAGACTCAGGCTCTTAGGGTGAGGGTTAGACTCAGGCTCTTAGGGTTAGACTCAGGCTCTGATGGTGAGGGTTAGACTCAGGCTCTTAGGGTGAGGGTTAGACTCAGGCTCTTAGGGTTAGGGTTAGACTCAGGCTCTTAGGGTGAGGGTTAGACTCAGGCTCTTAGGGTGAGGGTTAGACTCAGGCTCTTAGGGTTAGGGTTAGACTCAGGCTCTTAGGGTGAGGGTTAGACTCAAGCTCTTGGGGTGAGGGTTAGACTCAGGCTCTTAGGGTTAGGGTTACACTCAGGCTCTTAGGGTTAGGGTTAGACTCAGGCTCTTAGGGTTAGGGTTAGACTCAGGCTCTTAGGGTGAGGGTTAGACTCAGGCTCTTAGGGTTAGGGTTAGACTCAGGCTCTTAGGGTTAGGGTTAGACTCAGGCTCTTAGGGTTAGGGTTACACTCAGGCTCTTAGGGTTAGGGTTAGACTCAGGCTCTTAGGGTGAGGGTTAGACTCAGGCTCTTAGGGTGAGGGTTAGACTCAGGCTCTTAGGGTTAGGGTTAGACTCAGGCTCTTAGGGTTAGGGTTAGACTCAGGCTCTTAGGGTGAGGGTTAGACTCAGGCTCTTAGGGTTAGGGTTAGACTCAGGCTCTTCGGGTTAGGGTTAGACTCAGGCTCTTCGGGTTAGGGTTAGACTCAGGCTCTTCGGGTTAGGGTTAGACTCAGGCTCTTAGGGTTAGGGTTAGACTCAGGCTCTTAGGGTGAGGGTTAGACTCAGGCTCTTAGGGTTAGGGTTAGACTCAGGCTCTTAGGGTTAGGGTTAAACTCAGGCTCTTAGGGTTAGGGTTAGACTCAGGCTCTTAGGGTGAGGGTTAGACTCAGGCTCTTAGGGTGAGGGTTAGACTCAGGCTCTTAGGGTTAGGGTTAGACTCAGGCTCTTAGGGTTAGGGTTAGACTCAGGCTCTTAGGGTGAGGGTTAGACTCAAGCTCTTGGGGTGAGGGTTAGACTCAGGCTCTTAGGGTTAGGGTTACACTCAGGCTCTTAGGGTTAGGGTTAGACTCAGGCTCTTAGGGTTAGGGTTAGACTCAGGCTCTTAGGGTTAGGGTTAGACTCAGGCTCTTAGGGTTAGGGTTAGACTCAGGCTCTTAGGGTGAGGGTTAGACTCAGGCTCTTAGGGTTAGGGTTAGACTCAGGCTCTTCGGGTTAGGGTTAGACTCAGGCTCTTAGGGTGAGGGTTACACTCAGGCTCTTAGGGTTAGGGTTAGACTCAGGCTCTTAGGGTGAGGGTTAGACTCAGGCTCTTAGGGTTAGGGTTAGACTCAGGCTCTTAGGGTGAGGGTTAGACTCAGGCTCTTAGGGTTAGGGTTAGACTCAGGCTCTTAGGGTTAGGGTTAGACTCAGGCTCTTAGGGTGAGGGTTAGACTCAGGCTTTTAGGGTTAGGGTTAGACTCAGGCTCTTAGGGTGAGGGTTAGACTCAGGCTCTTCGGGTTAGGGTTAGACTCAGGCTATTAGGGTTAGGGTTAGACTCAGGCTCTTAGGGTTAGGGTTAGACTCAGGCTCTTAGGGTTAGGGTTAAACTCAGGCTCTTAGGGTTAGGGTTAGACTCAGGCTCTTAGGGTTAGGGTTAGACTCAGGCTCTTAGGGTTCGGGTTAGACTCAGGCTCTTAGGGTTAGGGTTAGACTCAGGCTCTTCGGGTTAGGGTTAGACTCAGGCTATTAGGGTTAGGGTTAGACTCAGGCTCTTAGGGTTAGGGTTAGACTCAGGCTCTTAGGGTGAGGGTTAGACTCAGGCTCTTCGGGTTAGGGTTAGACTCAGGCTCTTAGGGTTAGGGTTAGACTCAGGCTCTTCGGGTTAGGGTTAGACTCAGGCTCTTAGGGTGAGGGTTAGACTCAGGCTCTTAGGGTTAGACTCAGGCTCTGATGGTGAGGGTTAGACTCAGGCTCTTAGGGTGAGGGTTAGACTCAGGCTCTTAGGGTTAGGGTTAGACTCAGGCTCTTAGGGTGAGGGTTAGACTCAGGCTCTTCGGGTTAGGGTTAGACTCAGGCTCTTAGGGTTAGGGTTAGACTCAGGCTCTTCGGGTTAGGGTTAGACTCAGGCTCTTCGGGTTAGGGTTAGACTCAGGCTCTTAGGGTGAGGGTTAGACTCAGGCTCTTAGGGTTAGACTCAGGCTCTGATGGTGAGGGTTAGACTCAGGCTCTTAGGGTGAGGGTTAGACTCAGGCTCTTAGGGTTAGGGTTAGACTCAGGCTCTTAGGGTGAGGGTTAGACTCAGGCTCTTAGGGTGAGGGTTAGACTCAGGCTCTTAGGGTTAGGGTTAGACTCAGGCTCTTAGGGTGAGGGTTAGACTCAAGCTCTTGGGGTGAGGGTTAGACTCAGGCTCTTAGGGTTAGGGTTACACTCAGGCTCTTAGGGTTAGGGTTAGACTCAGGCTCTTAGGGTTAGGGTTAGACTCAGGCTCTTAGGGTGAGGGTTAGACTCAGGCTCTTAGGGTTAGGGTTAGACTCAGGCTCTTAGGGTTAGGGTTAGACTCAGGCTCTTAGGGTTAGGGTTAGACTCAGGCTCTTAGGGTTAGGGTTACACTCAGGCTCTTAGGGTTAGGGTTAGACTCAGGCTCTTAGGGTGAGGGTTAGACTCAGGCTCTTAGGGTGAGGGTTAGACTCAGGCTCTTAGGGTTAGGGTTAGACTCAGGCTCTTAGGGTTAGGGTTAGACTCAGGCTCTTAGGGTGAGGGTTAGACTCAGGCTCTTAGGGTTAGGGTTAGACTCAGGCTCTTCGGGTTAGGGTTAGACTCAGGCTCTTCGGGTTAGGGTTAGACTCAGGCTCTTCGGGTTAGGGTTAGACTCAGGCTCTTAGGGTTAGGGTTAGACTCAGGCTCTTAGGGTGAGGGTTAGACTCAGGCTCTTCGGGTTAGGGTTAGACTCAGGCTCTTCGGGTTAGGGTTAGACTCAGGCTCTTAGGGTGAGGGTTAGACTCAGGCTCTTAGGGTTAGGGTTAGACTCAGGCTCTTAGGGTTAGGGTTAGACTCAGGCTCTTAGGGTGAGGGTTAGACTCAGGCTTTTAGGGTTAGGGTTAGACTCAGGCTCTTAGGGTGAGGGTTAGACTCAGGCTCTTCGGGTTAGGGTTAGACTCAGGCTATTAGGGTTAGGGTTAGACTCAGGCTCTTAGGGTTAGGGTTAGACTCAGGCTCTTAGGGTTAGGGTTAAACTCAGGCTCTTAGGGTTAGGGTTAGACTCAGGCTCTTAGGGTTAGGGTTAGACTCAGGCTCTTAGGGTTCGGGTTAGACTCAGGCTCTTAGGGTTAGGGTTAGACTCAGGCTCTTCGGGTTAGGGTTAGACTCAGGCTATTAGGGTTAGGGTTAGACTCAGGCTCTTAGGGTTAGGGTTAGACTCAGGCTCTTAGGGTGAGGGTTAGACTCAGGCTCTTCGGGTTAGGGTTAGACTCAGGCTCTTAGGGTTAGGGTTAGACTCAGGCTCTTCGGGTTAGGGTTAGACTCAGGCTCTTAGGGTGAGGGTTAGACTCAGGCTCTTAGGGTTAGACTCAGGCTCTGATGGTGAGGGTTAGACTCAGGCTCTTAGGGTGAGGGTTAGACTCAGGCTCTTAGGGTTAGGGTTAGACTCAGGCTCTTAGGGTGAGGGTTAGACTCAGGCTCTTCGGGTTAGGGTTAGACTCAGGCTCTTAGGGTTAGGGTTAGACTCAGGCTCTTCGGGTTAGGGTTAGACTCAGGCTCTTCGGGTTAGGGTTAGACTCAGGCTCTTAGGGTGAGGGTTAGACTCAGGCTCTTAGGGTTAGACTCAGGCTCTGATGGTGAGGGTTAGACTCAGGCTCTTAGGGTGAGGGTTAGACTCAGGCTCTTAGGGTTAGGGTTAGACTCAGGCTCTTAGGGTGAGGGTTAGACTCAGGCTCTTAGGGTGAGGGTTAGACTCAGGCTCTTAGGGTTAGGGTTAGACTCAGGCTCTTAGGGTGAGGGTTAGACTCAAGCTCTTGGGGTGAGGGTTAGACTCAGGCTCTTAGGGTTAGGGTTACACTCAGGCTCTTAGGGTTAGGGTTAGACTCAGGCTCTTAGGGTTAGGGTTAGACTCAGGCTCTTAGGGTGAGGGTTAGACTCAGGCTCTTAGGGTTAGGGTTAGACTCAGGCTCTTAGGGTTAGGGTTAGACTCAGGCTCTTAGGGTTAGGGTTAGACTCAGGCTCTTAGGGTTAGGGTTACACTCAGGCTCTTAGGGTTAGGGTTAGACTCAGGCTCTTAGGGTGAGGGTTAGACTCAGGCTCTTAGGGTGAGGGTTAGACTCAGGCTCTTAGGGTTAGGGTTAGACTCAGGCTCTTAGGGTTAGGGTTAGACTCAGGCTCTTAGGGTGAGGGTTAGACTCAGGCTCTTAGGGTTAGGGTTAGACTCAGGCTCTTCGGGTTAGGGTTAGACTCAGGCTCTTCGGGTTAGGGTTAGACTCAGGCTCTTCGGGTTAGGGTTAGACTCAGGCTCTTAGGGTTAGGGTTAGACTCAGGCTCTTAGGGTGAGGGTTAGACTCAGGCTCTTAGGGTTAGGGTTAGACTCAGGCTCTTAGGGTTAGGGTTAAACTCAGGCTCTTAGGGTTAGGGTTAGACTCAGGCTCTTAGGGTGAGGGTTAGACTCAGGCTCTTAGGGTGAGGGTTAGACTCAGGCTCTTAGGGTTAGGGTTAGACTCAGGCTCTTAGGGTTAGGGTTAGACTCAGGCTCTTAGGGTGAGGGTTAGACTCAAGCTCTTGGGGTGAGGGTTAGACTCAGGCTCTTAGGGTTAGGGTTACACTCAGGCTCTTAGGGTTAGGGTTAGACTCAGGCTCTTAGGGTTAGGGTTAGACTCAGGCTCTTAGGGTGAGGGTTAGACTCAGGCTCTTAGGGTTAGGGTTAGACTCAGGCTCTTAGGGTGAGGGTTAGACTCAGGCTCTTAGGGTTAGGGTTAGACTCAGGCTCTTCGGGTTAGGGTTAGACTCAGGCTCTTAGGGTGAGGGTTACACTCAGGCTCTTAGGGTTAGGGTTAGACTCAGGCTCTTAGGGTGAGGGTTAGACTCAGGCTCTTAGGGTTAGGGTTAGACTCAGGCTCTTAGGGTGAGGGTTAGACTCAGGCTCTTAGGGTTAGGGTTAGACTCAGGCTCTTAGGCTTAGGGTTAGACTCAGGCTCTTAGGGTGAGGGTTATACTCAGGCTCTTAGGGTTAGGGTTAGACTCAGGCTCTTAGGGTTAGGGTTAGACTCAGGCTCTTAGGGTTAGGGTTAGACTTCAGGCTCTTAGGGTGAGGGTTAGACTCAGACTCTTAGGGTTAGGGTTAGACTTCAGGCTCTTAGGGTGAGGGTTAGACTCAGGCTCTTAGGGTGAGGGTTAGACTCAGGCTCTTAGGGTTAGGGTTAGACTCAGGCTCTTAGGGTGAGGGTTAGACTCAGGCTCTTAGGGTTAGGGTTAGACTCAGGCTCTTAGGGTTAGGGTTAGACTCAGGCTCTTAGGCTTAGGGTTAGACTCAGGCTCTTAGGGTGAGGGTTATACTCAGGCTCTTAGGGTTAGGGTTAGACTCAGGCTCTTAGGGTTAGGGTTAGACTCAGGCTCTTAGGGTTAGGGTTAGACTTCAGGCTCTTAGGGTGAGGGTTAGACTCAGACTCTTAGGGTTAGGGTTAGACTTCAGGCTCTTACGGTGAGGGTTAGACTCAGGCTCTTAGGGTGAGGGTTAGACTCAGGCTCTTAGGGTTAGGGTTAGACTCAGGCTCTTAGGGTGAGGGTTAGACTCAGGCTCTTTAGGGTTAGGGTTAGACTCAGGCTCTTAGGCTTAGGGTTAGACTCAGGCTCTTAGGGTGAGGGTTATACTCAGGCTCTTAGGGTTAGGGTTAGACTCAGGCTCTTAGGGTTAGGGTTAGACTCAGGCTCTTAGGGTTAGGGTTAGACTTCAGGCTCTTAGGGTGAGGGTTAGACTCAGACTCTTAGGGTTAGGGTTAGACTTCAGGCTCTTAGGGTGAGGGTTAGACTCAGGCTCTTAGGGTTAGGGTTAGACTCAGGCTCTTAGGGTTAGGGTTAGACTCAGGCTCTTAGGGTGAGGGTTAGACTCAGGCTCTTAGGGTTAGGGTTAGACTCAGGCTCTTAGGGTTAGGGTTAACCCTAAAAAACAGACCAAAGCCTGTCTGTCTATTCAGAAAGATCATAAAATATTTAACAAAAGAACAGTAATGTTTGGTTAGACTCAGGCTCTTAGGCTTAGGGTTAGACTCAGGCTCTTAGGGTGAGGGTTATACTCAGGCTCTTAGGGTTAGGGTTAGACTCAGGCTCTTAGGGTTAGGGTTAGACTCAGGCTCTTAGGGTTAGGGTTAGACTTCAGGCTCTTAGGGTGAGGGTTAGACTCAGACTCTTAGGGTTAGGGTTAGACTTCAGGCTCTTAGGGTGAGGGTTAGACTCAGGCTCTTAGGGTGAGGGTTAGACTCAGGCTCTTAGGGTTAGGGTTAGACTCAGGCTCTTAGGGTGAGGGTTAGACTCAGGCTCTTTAGGGTTAGGGTTAGACTCAGGCTCTTAGGGTTAGGGTTAGACTCAGGCTCTTAGGGTTAGGGTTAGACTCAGGCTCTTAGGGTTAGGGTTAGACTCAGGCTCTTAGGCTTAGGGTTAGACTCAGGCTCTTAGGGTGAGGGTTAGACTCAGGCTCTTAGGGTTAGGGTTAGACTCAGGCTCTTAGGATGAGGGTTAGACTCAGGCTCTTAGGGTTAGGGTTAGACTCAGGCTCTTAGGGTGAGGGTTAGACTCAGGCTCTTAGGGTTAGGGTTAGACTCAGGCTCTTAGGGTTAGGGTTAATCCAGGCTCTTTAGGGTTAGGGTTAGACTCAGGCTCTTAGGGTTAGGGTTAGACTCAGGCTCTTAGGGTTAGGGTTAGACTCAGGCTCTTAGGGTTAGGGTTAGACTCAGGCTCTTAGGGTTAGGGTTAGACTCAGGCTCTTAGGGTGAGGGTTAGACTCAGGCTCTTAGGGTTAGGGTTAGACTCAGGCTCTTAGGGTGAGGGTTAGACTCAGGCTCTTAGGCTTAGGGTTAGACTCAGGCTCTTAGGGTTAGGGTTAGACTTCAGGCTCTTAGGGTGAGGGTTAGACTCAGGCTCTTAGGGTGAGGGTTAGACTCAGGCTCTTAGGGTTAGGGTTAGACTCAGGCTCTTAGGGTTAGGGTTAGACTCAGGCTGTTAGGGTTAGGGTTAGAGTCAGGCTCTTAGGGTGAGGGTTAGACTCAGGCTCTTAGGGTTAGGGTTAGAGTCAGGCTCCTAGGGTTAGGGTTAGACTCAGGCTCTTAAGGTTAGGGTTAGACTCAGGCTCTTAGGGTTAGGGTTAGACTCAGGCTCTTAGGGTGAGGGTTATACTCAGGCTTTTAGGGTTAGGGTTAGACTCAGGCTCTTAGGGTGAGGGTTAGACTCAGGCTCTTAGGGTTAGGGTTAGACTCAGGCTCTTAGGGTGAGGGTTAGACTCAGGCTCTTTAGGGTTAGGGTTAGACTCAGGCTCTTAGGGTTAGGGTTAGACTCAGGCTCTTAGGGTTAGGGTTAGACTCAGGCTCTTAGGGTTAGGGTTAGACTCAGGCTCTTAGGCTTAGGGTTAGACTCAGGCTCTTAGGGTGAGGGTTATACTCAGGCTCTTAGGGTTAGGGTTAGACTCAGGCTCTTAGGGTTAGGGTTAGACTCAGGCTCTTAGGGTTAGGGTTAGACTTCAGGCTCCTAGGGTGAGGGTTAGACTCAGACTCTTAGGGTTAGGGTTAGACTCAGGCTCTTAGGGTTAGGGTTACACTCAGGCTCTTAGGGTTAGGGTTAGACTCAGGCTCTTAGGGTGAGGGTTAGACTCAGGCTCTTCGGGTGAGGGTTAGACTCAGGCTCTTCGGGTTAGGGTTAGACTCAGGCTCTTAGGGTTAGGGTTAGACTCAGGCTCTTAGGGTGAGGGTTAGACTCAAGCTCTTGGGGTGAGGGTTAGACTCAGGCTCTTAGGGTTAGGGTTACACTCAGGCTCTTAGGGTTAGGGTTAGACTCAGGCTCTTAGGGTTAGGGTTAGACTCAGGCTCTTAGGGTGAGGGTTAGACTCAGGCTCTTCGGGTTAGGGTTAAACTCAGGCTCTTAGGGTTAGGGTTAGACTCAGGCTCTTAGGGTTAGGGTTAGACTCAGGCTCTTAGGGTTCGGGTTAGACTCAGGCTCTTAGGGTTAGGGTTAGACTCAGGCTCTTCGGGTTAGGGTTAGACTCAGGCTCTTAGGGTTAGGGTTAGACTCAGGCTCTTCGGGTTAGGGTTAGACTCAGGCTCTTAGGGTTAGGGTTAGACTCAGGCTCTTCGGGTTAGGGTTAGACTCAGGCTCTTAGGGTGAGGGTTAGACTCAGGCTCTTAGGGTTAGACTCAGGCTCTGATGGTGAGGGTTAGACTCAGGCTCTTAGGGTGAGGGTTAGACTCAGGCTCTTAGGGTTAGGGTTAGACTCAGGCTCTTAGGGTGAGGGTTAGACTCAGGCTCTTAGGGTGAGGGTTAGACTCAGGCTCTTAGGGTTAGGGTTAGACTCAGGCTCTTAGGGTGAGGGTTAGACTCAAGCTCTTGGGGTGAGGGTTAGACTCAGGCTCTTAGGGTTAGGGTTACACTCAGGCTCTTAGGGTTAGGGTTAGACTCAGGCTCTTAGGGTTAGGGTTAGACTCAGGCTCTTAGGGTGAGGGTTAGACTCAGGCTCTTAGGGTTAGGGTTAGACTCAGGCTCTTAGGGTTAGGGTTAGACTCAGGCTCTTAGGGTTAGGGTTAGACTCAGGCTCTTAGGGTTAGGGTTACACTCAGGCTCTTAGGGTTAGGGTTAGACTCAGGCTCTTAGGGTGAGGGTTAGACTCAGGCTCTTAGGGTGAGGGTTAGACTCAGGCTCTTAGGGTTAGGGTTAGACTCAGGCTCTTAGGGTTAGGGTTAGACTCAGGCTCTTAGGGTGAGGGTTAGACTCAGGCTCTTAGGGTTAGGGTTAGACTCAGGCTCTTCGGGTTAGGGTTAGACTCAGGCTCTTCGGGTTAGGGTTAGACTCAGGCTCTTCGGGTTAGGGTTAGACTCAGGCTCTTAGGGTTAGGGTTAGACTCAGGCTCTTAGGGTGAGGGTTAGACTCAGGCTCTTAGGGTTAGGGTTAGACTCAGGCTCTTAGGGTTAGGGTTAAACTCAGGCTCTTAGGGTTAGGGTTAGACTCAGGCTCTTAGGGTGAGGGTTAGACTCAGGCTCTTAGGGTGAGGGTTAGACTCAGGCTCTTAGGGTTAGGGTTAGACTCAGGCTCTTAGGGTTAGGGTTAGACTCAGGCTCTTAGGGTGAGGGTTAGACTCAAGCTCTTGGGGTGAGGGTTAGACTCAGGCTCTTAGGGTTAGGGTTACACTCAGGCTCTTAGGGTTAGGGTTAGACTCAGGCTCTTAGGGTTAGGGTTAGACTCAGGCTCTTAGGGTGAGGGTTAGACTCAGGCTCTTAGGGTTAGGGTTAGACTCAGGCTCTTAGGGTGAGGGTTAGACTCAGGCTCTTAGGGTTAGGGTTAGACTCAGGCTCTTCGGGTTAGGGTTAGACTCAGGCTCTTAGGGTGAGGGTTACACTCAGGCTCTTAGGGTTAGGGTTAGACTCAGGCTCTTAGGGTGAGGGTTAGACTCAGGCTCTTAGGGTTAGGGTTAGACTCAGGCTCTTAGGGTGAGGGTTAGACTCAGGCTCTTAGGGTTAGGGTTAGACTCAGGCTCTTAGGGTTAGGGTTAGACTCAGGCTCTTAGGGTGAGGGTTAGACTCAGGCTTTTAGGGTTAGGGTTAGACTCAGGCTCTTAGGGTGAGGGTTAGACTCAGGCTCTTCGGGTTAGGGTTAGACTCAGGCTATTAGGGTTAGGGTTAGACTCAGGCTCTTAGGGTTAGGGTTAGACTCAGGCTCTTAGGGTTAGGGTTAAACTCAGGCTCTTAGGGTTAGGGTTAGACTCAGGCTCTTAGGGTTAGGGTTAGACTCAGGCTCTTAGGGTTCGGGTTAGACTCAGGCTCTTAGGGTTAGGGTTAGACTCAGGCTCTTCGGGTTAGGGTTAGACTCAGGCTATTAGGGTTAGGGTTAGACTCAGGCTCTTAGGGTTAGGGTTAGACTCAGGCTCTTAGGGTGAGGGTTAGACTCAGGCTCTTCGGGTTAGGGTTAGACTCAGGCTCTTAGGGTTAGGGTTAGACTCAGGCTCTTCGGGTTAGGGTTAGACTCAGGCTCTTAGGGTGAGGGTTAGACTCAGGCTCTTAGGGTTAGACTCAGGCTCTGATGGTGAGGGTTAGACTCAGGCTCTTAGGGTGAGGGTTAGACTCAGGCTCTTAGGGTTAGGGTTAGACTCAGGCTCTTAGGGTGAGGGTTAGACTCAGGCTCTTCGGGTTAGGGTTAGACTCAGGCTCTTAGGGTTAGGGTTAGACTCAGGCTCTTCGGGTTAGGGTTAGACTCAGGCTCTTCGGGTTAGGGTTAGACTCAGGCTCTTAGGGTGAGGGTTAGACTCAGGCTCTTAGGGTTAGACTCAGGCTCTGATGGTGAGGGTTAGACTCAGGCTCTTAGGGTGAGGGTTAGACTCAGGCTCTTAGGGTTAGGGTTAGACTCAGGCTCTTAGGGTGAGGGTTAGACTCAGGCTCTTAGGGTGAGGGTTAGACTCAGGCTCTTAGGGTTAGGGTTAGACTCAGGCTCTTAGGGTGAGGGTTAGACTCAAGCTCTTGGGGTGAGGGTTAGACTCAGGCTCTTAGGGTTAGGGTTACACTCAGGCTCTTAGGGTTAGGGTTAGACTCAGGCTCTTAGGGTTAGGGTTAGACTCAGGCTCTTCGGGTTAGGGTTAGACTCAGGCTCTTAGGGTTAGGGTTAGACTCAGGCTCTTCGGGTTAGGGTTAGACTCAGGCTCTTAGGGTGAGGGTTAGACTCAGGCTCTTAGGGTTAGACTCAGGCTCTGATGGTGAGGGTTAGACTCAGGCTCTTAGGGTTAGGGTTAGACTCAGGCTCTTAGGGTTAGGGTTAACTCAGGCTCTTTAGGGTTAGGGTTAGACTCAGGCTCTTAGGGTTAGGGTTAGACTCAGGCTCTTAGGGTTAGGGTTAGACTAAGGCTCTTAGGGTTAGGGTTAGACTCAGGCTCTTAGGGTTAGGGTTAGACTCAGGCTCTTAGGCTTAGGGTTAGACTCAGGCTCTTAGGGTGAGGGTTATACTCAGGCTTTTAGGGTTAGGGTTAGACTCAGGCTCTTAGGGTGAGGGTTAGACTCAGGCTCTTTAGGGTTAGGGTTAGACTCAGGCTCTTAGGGTTAGGGTTAACTCAGGCTCTTTAGGGTTAGGGTTAGACTCAGGCTCTTAGGGTTAGGGTTAGACTCAGGCTCTTAGGGTTAGGGTTAGACTCAGGCTCTTAGGGTTAGGGTTAGACTCAGGCTCTTAGGCTTAGGGTTAGACTCAGGCTCTTAGGGTGAGGGTTATACTCAGGCTCTTAGGGTTAGGGTTAGACTCAGGCTCTTAGGGTTAGGGTTAGACTCAGGCTCTTAGGGTTAGGGTTAGACTTCAGGCTCTTAGGGTGAGGGTTAGACTCAGACTCTTAGGGTTAGGGTTAGACTTCAGGCTCTTAGGGTGAGGGTTAGACTCAGGCTCTTAGGGTGAGGGTTAGACTCAGGCTCTTAGGGTTAGGGTTAGACTCAGGCTCTTAGGGTGAGGGTTAGACTCAGGCTCTTAGGGTTAGGGTTAGACTCAGGCTCTTAGGCTTAGGGTTAGACTCAGGCTCTTAGGGTGAGGGTTATACTCAGGCTCTTAGGGTTAGGGTTAGACTCAGGCTCTTAGGGTTAGGGTTAGACTCAGGCTCTTAGGGTTAGGGTTAGACTTCAGGCTCTTAGGGTGAGGGTTAGACTCAGACTCTTAGGGTTAGGGTTAGACTTCAGGCTCTTACGGTGAGGGTTAGACTCAGGCTCTTAGGGTGAGGGTTAGACTCAGGCTCTTAGGGTTAGGGTTAGACTCAGGCTCTTAGGGTGAGGGTTAGACTCAGGCTCTTTAGGGTTAGGGTTAGACTCAGGCTCTTAGGCTTAGGGTTAGACTCAGGCTCTTAGGGTGAGGGTTAGACTTCATGCTCTTAGGGTGAGGGTTAGACTCAGACTCTTAGGGTTAGGGTTAGACTTCAGGCTCTTAGGGTGAGGGTTAGACTCAGGCTCTTAGGGTGAGGGTTAGACTCAGGCTCTTAGGGTTAGGGTTAGACTCAGGCTCTTAGGGTGAGGGTTAGACTCAGGCTCTTAGGGTTAGGGTTAGACTCAGGCTCTTAGGGTTAGGGTTAGACTCAGGCTCTTAGGCTTAGGGTTAGACTCAGGCTCTTAGGGTGAGGGTTATACTCAGGCTCTTAGGGTTAGGGTTAGACTCAGGCTCTTAGGGTTAGGGTTAGACTCAGGCTCTTAGGGTTAGGGTTAGACTTCAGGCTCTTAGGGTGAGGGTTAGACTCAGACTCTTAGGGTTAGGGTTAGACTTCAGGCTCTTAGGGTGAGGGTTAGACTCAGGCTCTTAGGGTGAGGGTTAGACTCAGGCTCTTAGGGTGAGGGTTAGACTCAGGCTCTTAGGGTTAGGGTTAGACTCAGGCTCTTAGGGTGAGGGTTAGACTCAGGCTCTTCGGGTTAGGGTTAGACTCAGGCTCTTAGGGTTAGGGTTAGACTCAGGCTCTTCGGGTTAGGGTTAGACTCAGGCTCTTCGGGTTAGGGTTAGACTCAGGCTCTTAGGGTGAGGGTTAGACTCAGGCTCTTAGGGTTAGACTCAGGCTCTGATGGTGAGGGTTAGACTCAGGCTCTTAGGGTGAGGGTTAGACTCAGGCTCTTAGGGTTAGGGTTAGACTCAGGCTCTTAGGGTGAGGGTTAGACTCAGGCTCTTAGGGTGAGGGTTAGACTCAGGCTCTTAGGGTTAGGGTTAGACTCAGGCTCTTAGGGTGAGGGTTAGACTCAAGCTCTTGGGGTGAGGGTTAGACTCAGGCTCTTAGGGTTAGGGTTACACTCAGGCTCTTAGGGTTAGGGTTAGACTCAGGCTCTTAGGGTTAGGGTTAGACTCAGGCTCTTCGGGTTAGGGTTAGACTCAGGCTCTTAGGGTTAGGGTTAGACTCAGGCTCTTCGGGTTAGGGTTAGACTCAGGCTCTTAGGGTGAGGGTTAGACTCAGGCTCTTAGGGTTAGACTCAGGCTCTGATGGTGAGGGTTAGACTCAGGCTCTTAGGGTTAGGGTTAGACTCAGGCTCTTAGGGTTAGGGTTAACTCAGGCTCTTTAGGGTTAGGGTTAGACTCAGGCTCTTAGGGTTAGGGTTAGACTCAGGCTCTTAGGGTTAGGGTTAGACTAAGGCTCTTAGGGTTAGGGTTAGACTCAGGCTCTTAGGGTTAGGGTTAGACTCAGGCTCTTAGGCTTAGGGTTAGACTCAGGCTCTTAGGGTGAGGGTTATACTCAGGCTTTTAGGGTTAGGGTTAGACTCAGGCTCTTAGGGTGAGGGTTAGACTCAGGCTCTTTAGGGTTAGGGTTAGACTCAGGCTCTTAGGGTTAGGGTTAACTCAGGCTCTTTAGGGTTAGGGTTAGACTCAGGCTCTTAGGGTTAGGGTTAGACTCAGGCTCTTAGGGTTAGGGTTAGACTCAGGCTCTTAGGGTTAGGGTTAGACTCAGGCTCTTAGGCTTAGGGTTAGACTCAGGCTCTTAGGGTGAGGGTTATACTCAGGCTCTTAGGGTTAGGGTTAGACTCAGGCTCTTAGGGTTAGGGTTAGACTCAGGCTCTTAGGGTTAGGGTTAGACTTCAGGCTCTTAGGGTGAGGGTTAGACTCAGACTCTTAGGGTTAGGGTTAGACTTCAGGCTCTTAGGGTGAGGGTTAGACTCAGGCTCTTAGGGTGAGGGTTAGACTCAGGCTCTTAGGGTTAGGGTTAGACTCAGGCTCTTAGGGTGAGGGTTAGACTCAGGCTCTTAGGGTTAGGGTTAGACTCAGGCTCTTAGGCTTAGGGTTAGACTCAGGCTCTTAGGGTGAGGGTTATACTCAGGCTCTTAGGGTTAGGGTTAGACTCAGGCTCTTAGGGTTAGGGTTAGACTCAGGCTCTTAGGGTTAGGGTTAGACTTCAGGCTCTTAGGGTGAGGGTTAGACTCAGACTCTTAGGGTTAGGGTTAGACTTCAGGCTCTTACGGTGAGGGTTAGACTCAGGCTCTTAGGGTGAGGGTTAGACTCAGGCTCTTAGGGTTAGGGTTAGACTCAGGCTCTTAGGGTGAGGGTTAGACTCAGGCTCTTTAGGGTTAGGGTTAGACTCAGGCTCTTAGGCTTAGGGTTAGACTCAGGCTCTTAGGGTGAGGGTTAGACTTCATGCTCTTAGGGTGAGGGTTAGACTCAGACTCTTAGGGTTAGGGTTAGACTTCAGGCTCTTAGGGTGAGGGTTAGACTCAGGCTCTTAGGGTGAGGGTTAGACTCAGGCTCTTAGGGTTAGGGTTAGACTCAGGCTCTTAGGGTGAGGGTTAGACTCAGGCTCTTAGGGTTAGGGTTAGACTCAGGCTCTTAGGGTTAGGGTTAGACTCAGGCTCTTAGGCTTAGGGTTAGACTCAGGCTCTTAGGGTGAGGGTTATACTCAGGCTCTTAGGGTTAGGGTTAGACTCAGGCTCTTAGGGTTAGGGTTAGACTCAGGCTCTTAGGGTTAGGGTTAGACTTCAGGCTCTTAGGGTGAGGGTTAGACTCAGACTCTTAGGGTTAGGGTTAGACTTCAGGCTCTTAGGGTGAGGGTTAGACTCAGGCTCTTAGGGTGAGGGTTAGACTCAGGCTCTTAGGGTTAGGGTTAGACTCAGGCTCTTAGGGTGAGGGTTAGACTCAGGCTCTTAGGGTTAGGGTTAGACTCAGGCTCTTAGGGTTAGGGTTAGACTCAGGCTCTTAGGCTTAGGGTTAGACTCAGGCTCTTAGGGTTCGGGTTAGACTCAGGCTCTTAGGGTTAGGGTTAGACTCAGGCTCTTCGGGTTAGGGTTAGACTCAGGCTCTTAGGGTTAGGGTTAGACTCAGGCTCTTCGGGTTAGGGTTAGACTCAGGCTCTTAGGGTTAGGGTTAGACTCAGGCTCTTCGGGTTAGGGTTAGACTCAGGCTCTTAGGGTGAGGGTTAGACTCAGGCTCTTAGGGTTAGACTCAGGCTCTGATGGTGAGGGTTAGACTCAGGCTCTTAGGGTTAGGGTTAGACTCAGGCTCTTAGGGTTAGGGTTAACTCAGGCTCTTTAGGGTTAGGGTTAGACTCAGGCTCTTAGGGTTAGGGTTAGACTCAGGCTCTTAGGGTTAGGGTTAGACTAAGGCTCTTAGGGTTAGGGTTAGACTCAGGCTCTTAGGGTTAGGGTTAGACTCAGGCTCTTAGGCTTAGGGTTAGACTCAGGCTCTTAGGGTGAGGGTTATACTCAGGCTTTTAGGGTTAGGGTTAGACTCAGGCTCTTAGGGTGAGGGTTAGACTCAGGCTCTTTAGGGTTAGGGTTAGACTCAGGCTCTTAGGGTTAGGGTTAACTCAGGCTCTTTAGGGTTAGGGTTAGACTCAGGCTCTTAGGGTTAGGGTTAGACTCAGGCTCTTAGGGTGAGGGTTAGACTCAGGCTCTTAGGGTTAGGGTTAGACTCAGGCTCTTAGGCTTAGGGTTAGACTCAGGCTCTTAGGGTGAGGGTTATACTCAGGCTCTTAGGGTTAGGGTTAGACTCAGGCTCTTAGGGTTAGGGTTAGACTCAGGCTCTTAGGGTTAGGGTTAGACTTCAGGCTCTTAGGGTGAGGGTTAGACTCAGACTCTTAGGGTTAGGGTTAGACTTCAGGCTCTTAGGGTGAGGGTTAGACTCAGGCTCTTAGGGTGAGGGTTAGACTCAGGCTCTTAGGGTTAGGGTTAGACTCAGGCTCTTAGGGTGAGGGTTAGACTCAGGCTCTTAGGGTTAGGGTTAGACTCAGGCTCTTAGGCTTAGGGTTAGACTCAGGCTCTTAGGGTGAGGGTTATACTCAGGCTCTTAGGGTTAGGGTTAGACTCAGGCTCTTAGGGTTAGGGTTAGACTCAGGCTCTTAGGGTTAGGGTTAGACTTCAGGCTCTTAGGGTGAGGGTTAGACTCAGACTCTTAGGGTTAGGGTTAGACTTCAGGCTCTTACGGTGAGGGTTAGACTCAGGCTCTTAGGGTGAGGGTTAGACTCAGGCTCTTAGGGTTAGGGTTAGACTCAGGCTCTTAGGGTGAGGGTTAGACTCAGGCTCTTTAGGGTTAGGGTTAGACTCAGGCTCTTAGGCTTAGGGTTAGACTCAGGCTCTTAGGGTGAGGGTTATACTCAGGCTCTTAGGGTTAGGGTTAGACTCAGGCTCTTAGGGTTAGGGTTAGACTCAGGCTCTTAGGGTTAGGGTTAGACTTCATGCTCTTAGGGTGAGGGTTAGACTCAGACTCTTAGGGTTAGGGTTAGACTTCAGGCTCTTAGGGTGAGGGTTAGACTCAGGCTCTTAGGGTGAGGGTTAGACTCAGGCTCTTAGGGTTAGGGTTAGACTCAGGCTCTTAGGGTGAGGGTTAGACTCAGGCTCTTAGGGTTAGGGTTAGACTCAGGCTCTTAGGGTTAGGGTTAGACTCAGGCTCTTAGGCTTAGGGTTAGACTCAGGCTCTTAGGGTGAGGGTTATACTCAGGCTCTTAGGGTTAGGGTTAGACTCAGGCTCTTAGGGTTAGGGTTAGACTCAGGCTCTTAGGGTTAGGGTTAGACTTCAGGCTCTTAGGGTGAGGGTTAGACTCAGACTCTTAGGGTTAGGGTTAGACTTCAGGCTCTTAGGGTGAGGGTTAGACTCAGGCTCTTAGGGTGAGGGTTAGACTCAGGCTCTTAGGGTTAGGGTTAGACTCAGGCTCTTAGGGTGAGGGTTAGACTCAGGCTCTTAGGGTTAGGGTTAGACTCAGGCTCTTAGGGTTAGGGTTAGACTCAGGCTCTTAGGCTTAGGGTTAGACTCAGGCTCTTAGGGTGAGGGTTATACTCAGGCTCTTAGGGTTAGGGTTAGACTCAGGCTCTTAGGGTTAGGGTTAGACTCAGGCTCTTAGGGTTAGGGTTAGACTTCAGGCTCTTAGGGTGAGGGTTAGACTCAGACTCTTAGGGTTAGGGTTAGACTTCAGGCTCTTACGGTGAGGGTTAGACTCAGGCTCTTAGGGTGAGGGTTAGACTCAGGCTCTTAGGGTTAGGGTTAGACTCAGGCTCTTAGGGTGAGGGTTAGACTCAGGCTCTTTAGGGTTAGGGTTAGACTCAGGCTCTTAGGCTTAGGGTTAGACTCAGGCTCTTAGGGTGAGGGTTATACTCAGGCTCTTAGGGTTAGGGTTAGACTCAGGCTCTTAGGGTTAGGGTTAGACTCAGGCTCTTAGGGTTAGGGTTAGACTCAGGCTCTTAGGCTTAGGGTTAGACTCAGGCTCTTAGGGTGAGGGTTATACTCAGGCTCTTAGGGTTAGGGTTAGACTCAGGCTCTTAGGGTTAGGGTTAGACTCAGGCTCTTAGGGTTAGGGTTAGACTTCAGGCTCTTAGGGTGAGGGTTAGACTCAGACTCTTAGGGTTAGGGTTAGACTTCAGGCTCTTAGGGTGAGGGTTAGACTCAGGCTCTTAGGGTGAGGGTTAGACTCAGGCTCTTAGGGTTAGGGTTAGACTCAGGCTCTTAGGGTGAGGGTTAGACTCAGGCTCTTAGGGTTAGGGTTAGACTCAGGCTCTTAGGGTTAGGGTTAGACTCAGGCTCTTAGGCTTAGGGTTAGACTCAGGCTCTTAGGGTGAGGGTTATACTCAGGCTCTTAGGGTTAGGGTTAGACTCAGGCTCTTAGGGTTAGGGTTAGACTCAGGCTCTTAGGGTTAGGGTTAGACTTCAGGCTCTTAGGGTGAGGGTTAGACTCAGACTCTTAGGGTTAGGGTTAGACTTCAGGCTCTTACGGTGAGGGTTAGACTCAGGCTCTTAGGGTGAGGGTTAGACTCAGGCTCTTAGGGTTAGGGTTAGACTCAGGCTCTTAGGGTGAGGGTTAGACTCAGGCTCTTTAGGGTTAGGGTTAGACTCAGGCTCTTAGGCTTAGGGTTAGACTCAGGCTCTTAGGGTGAGGGTTATACTCAGGCTCTTAGGGTTAGGGTTAGACTCAGGCTCTTAGGGTTAGGGTTAGACTCAGGCTCTTAGGGTTAGGGTTAGACTTCAGGCTCTTAGGGTGAGGGTTAGACTCAGACTCTTAGGGTTAGGGTTAGACTTCAGGCTCTTAGGGTGAGGGTTAGACTCAGGCTCTTAGGGTGAGGGTTAGACTCAGGCTCTTAGGGTTAGGGTTAGACTCAGGCTCTTAGGGTGAGGGTTAGACTCAGGCTCTTAGGGTTAGGGTTAGACTCAGGCTCTTAGGGTTAGGGTTAACCCTAAAAAACAGACCAAAGCCTGTCTGTCTATTCAGAAAGATCATAAAATATTTAACAAAAGAACAGTAATGTTTGGTTAGACTCAGGCTCTTAGGCTTAGGGTTAGACTCAGGCTCTTAGGGTGAGGGTTATACTCAGGCTCTTAGGGTTAGGGTTAGACTCAGGCTCTTAGGGTTAGGGTTAGACTCAGGCTCTTAGGGTTAGGGTTAGACTTCAGGCTCTTAGGGTGAGGGTTAGACTCAGACTCTTAGGGTTAGGGTTAGACTTCAGGCTCTTAGGGTGAGGGTTAGACTCAGGCTCTTAGGGTGAGGGTTAGACTCAGGCTCTTAGGGTTAGGGTTAGACTCAGGCTCTTAGGGTGAGGGTTAGACTCAGGCTCTTTAGGGTTAGGGTTAGACTCAGGCTCTTAGGGTTAGGGTTAGACTCAGGCTCTTAGGGTTAGGGTTAGACTCAGGCTCTTAGGGTTAGGGTTAGACTCAGGCTCTTAGGCTTAGGGTTAGACTCAGGCTCTTAGGGTGAGGGTTAGACTCAGGCTCTTAGGGTTAGGGTTAGACTCAGGCTCTTAGGATGAGGGTTAGACTCAGGCTCTTAGGGTTAGGGTTAGACTCAGGCTCTTAGGGTGAGGGTTAGACTCAGGCTCTTAGGGTTAGGGTTAGACTCAGGCTCTTAGGGTTAGGGTTAATCCAGGCTCTTTAGGGTTAGGGTTAGACTCAGGCTCTTAGGGTTAGGGTTAGACTCAGGCTCTTAGGGTTAGGGTTAGACTCAGGCTCTTAGGGTTAGGGTTAGACTCAGGCTCTTAGGGTTAGGGTTAGACTCAGGCTCTTAGGGTGAGGGTTAGACTCAGGCTCTTAGGGTTAGGGTTAGACTCAGGCTCTTAGGGTGAGGGTTAGACTCAGGCTCTTAGGCTTAGGGTTAGACTCAGGCTCTTAGGGTTAGGGTTAGACTTCAGGCTCTTAGGGTGAGGGTTAGACTCAGGCTCTTAGGGTGAGGGTTAGACTCAGGCTCTTAGGGTTAGGGTTAGACTCAGGCTCTTAGGGTTAGGGTTAGACTCAGGCTGTTAGGGTTAGGGTTAGAGTCAGGCTCTTAGGGTGAGGGTTAGACTCAGGCTCTTAGGGTTAGGGTTAGAGTCAGGCTCCTAGGGTTAGGGTTAGACTCAGGCTCTTAAGGTTAGGGTTAGACTCAGGCTCTTAGGGTTAGGGTTAGACTCAGGCTCTTAGGGTGAGGGTTATACTCAGGCTTTTAGGGTTAGGGTTAGACTCAGGCTCTTAGGGTGAGGGTTAGACTCAGGCTCTTAGGGTTAGGGTTAGACTCAGGCTCTTAGGGTGAGGGTTAGACTCAGGCTCTTTAGGGTTAGGGTTAGACTCAGGCTCTTAGGGTTAGGGTTAGACTCAGGCTCTTAGGGTTAGGGTTAGACTCAGGCTCTTAGGGTTAGGGTTAGACTCAGGCTCTTAGGCTTAGGGTTAGACTCAGGCTCTTAGGGTGAGGGTTAGACTCAGGCTCTTAGGCTTAGGGTTAGACTCAGGCTCTTAGGGTTAGGGTTAGACTCAGGCTCTTAGGGTTAGGGTTAGACTTCAGGCTCCTAGGGTGAGGGTTAGACTCAGACTCTTAGGGTTAGGGTTAGACTTCAGGCTCTTAGGGTGAGGGTTAGACTCAGGCTCTTAGGGTTAGGGTTAGACTCAGGCTCTTAGGGTGAGGGTTAGACTCAGGCTCTTAGGGTTAGGGTTAGACTCAGGCTCTTAGGGTTAGGGTTAGACTCAGGCTCTTAGGGTGAGGGTTATACTCAGGCTCTTAGGGTTAGGGTTAGACTCAGGCTCTTAGGGTTAGGGTTAGACTCAGGCTCTTAGGGTTAGGGTTAGACTTCAGGCTCTTAGGGTGAGGGTTAGACTCAGACTCTTAGGGTTAGGGTTAGACTTCAGGCTCTTACGGTGAGGGTTAGACTCAGGCTCTTAGGGTGAGGGTTAGACTCAGGCTCTTAGGGTTAGGGTTAGACTCAGGCTCTTAGGGTGAGGGTTAGACTCAGGCTCTTTAGGGTTAGGGTTAGACTCAGGCTCTTAGGCTTAGGGTTAGACTCAGGCTCTTAGGGTGAGGGTTAGACTCAGGCTCTTAGGGTGAGGGTTAGACTCAGGCTCTTAGGGTTAGGGTTAGACTCAGGCTCTTAGGGTGAGGGTTAGACTCAGTCTCTTTAGGGTTAGGGTTAGACTCAGGCTCTTAGGGTTAGGGTTAGACTCAGGCTCTTAGGGTTAGGGTTAGACTCAGGCTCTTAGGGTTAGGGTTAGACTCAGGCTCTTAGGGTGAGGGTTAGACTCAGGCTCTTAGGGTGAGGGTTAGACTCAGGCTCTTAGGCTTAGGGTTAGACTCAGGCTCTTAGGGTTAGGGTTAGACTCAGGCTCTTAGGGTGAGGGTTAGACTCAGGCTCTTAGGGTTAGGGTTAGACTCAGGCTCTTAGGGTTAGGGTTAGACTCAGGCTCTTAGGGTTAGGGTTAGACTCAGGCTCTTCGGGTTAGGGTTCGACTCAGGCTCTTAGGGTGAGGGTTAGACTCAGGCTCTTAGGGTGAGGGTTAGACTCAGGCTCTTAGGGTTAGGGTTAGACTCAGGCTCTTAGGGTTAGGGTTAGACTCAGGCTCTTAGGGTGAGGGTTATACTCAGGCTTTTAGGGTTAGGGTTAGACTCAGGCTCTTAGGGTGAGGGTTAGACTCAGGCTCTTAGGGTTAGGGTTAGACTCAGGCTCTTAGGGTTAGGGTTAACTCAGGCTCTTTAGGGTTAGGGTTAGACTAAGGCTCTTAGGGTTAGGGTTAGACTCAGGCTCTTAGGGTTAGGGTTAGACTCAGGCTCTTAGGGTTAGGGTTAGACTCAGGCTCTTAGGGTGAGGGTTATACTCAGGCTCTTAGGGTTAGGGTTAGACTCAGGCTCTTAGGGTTAGGGTTAGACTCAGGCTCTTAGGGTTAGGGTTAGACTTCAGGCTCTTAGGGTGAGGGTTAGACTCAGGCTCTTAGGGTTAGGGTTAGACTTCAGGCTCTTAGGGTGAGGGTTAGACTCAGGCTCTTAGGGTGAGGGTTAGACTCAGGCTCTTAGGGTTAGGGTTAGACTCAGGCTCTTAGGGTGAGGGTTAGACTCAGGCTCTTAGGGTTAGGGTTAGACTCAGGCTCTTAGGGTTAGGGTTAGACTCAGGCTCTTAGGCTTAGGGTTAGACTCAGGCTCTTAGGGTGAGGGTTATACTCAGGCTCTTAGGGTTAGGGTTAGACTCAGGCTCTTAGGGTTAGGGTTAGACTCAGGCTCTTAGGGTTAGGGTTAGACTTCAGGCTCTTAGGGTGAGGGTTAGACTCAGACTCTTAGGGTTAGGGTTAGACTTCAGGCTCTTACGGTGAGGGTTAGACTCAGGCTCTTAGGGTGAGGGTTAGACTCAGGCTCTTAGGGTTAGGGTTAGACTCAGGCTCTTAGGGTGAGGGTTAGACTCAGGCTCTTTAGGGTTAGGGTTAGACTCAGGCTCTTAGGCTTAGGGTTAGACTCAGGCTCTTAGGGTGAGGGTTATACTCAGGCTCTTAGGGTTAGGGTTAGACTCAGGCTCTTAGGGTTAGGGTTAGACTCAGGCTCTTAGGGTTAGGGTTAGACTTCAGGCTCTTAGGGTGAGGGTTAGACTCAGACTCTTAGGGTTAGGGTTAGACTTCAGGCTCTTAGGGTGAGGGTTAGACTCAGGCTCTTAGGGTGAGGGTTAGACTCAGGCTCTTAGGGTTAGGGTTAGACTCAGGCTCTTAGGGTGAGGGTTAGTCTCAGGCTCTTAGGGTTAGGGTTAGACTCAGGCTCTTAGGGTTAGGGTTAACCCTAAAAAACAGACCAAAGCCTGTCTGTCTATTCAGAAAGATCATAAAATATTTAACAAAAGAACAGTAATGTTTGGTTAGACTCAGGCTCTTAGGCTTAGGGTTAGACTCAGGCTCTTAGGGTGAGGGTTATACTCAGGCTCTTAGGGTTAGGGTTAGACTCAGGCTCTTAGGGTTAGGGTTAGACTCAGGCTCTTAGGGTTAGGGTTAGACTTCAGGCTCTTAGGGTGAGGGTTAGACTCAGACTCTTAGGGTTAGGGTTAGACTTCAGGCTCTTAGGGTGAGGGTTAGACTCAGGCTCTTAGGGTGAGGGTTAGACTCAGGCTCTTAGGGTTAGGGTTAGACTCAGGCTCTTAGGGTGAGGGTTAGACTCAGGCTCTTTAGGGTTAGGGTTAGACTCAGGCTCTTAGGGTTAGGGTTAGACTCAGGCTCTTAGGGTTAGGGTTAGACTCAGGCTCTTAGGGTTAGGGTTAGACTCAGGCTCTTAGGGTTAGGGTTAGACTCAGGCTCTTAGGGTGAGGGTTAGACTCAGGCTCTTAGGGTTAGGGTTAGACTCAGGCTCTTAGGATGAGGGTTAGACTCAGGCTCTTAGGGTTAGGGTTAGACTCAGGCTCTTAGGGTGAGGGTTAGACTCAGGCTCTTAGGGTTAGGGTTAGACTCAGGCTCTTAGGGTTAGGGTTAATCCAGGCTCTTTAGGGTTAGGGTTAGACTCAGGCTCTTAGGGTTAGGGTTAGACTCAGGCTCTTAGGGTTAGGGTTAGACTCAGGCTCTTAGGGTTAGGGTTAGACTCAGGCTCTTAGGGTTAGGGTTAGACTCAGGCTCTTAGGGTGAGGGTTAGACTCAGTCTCTTAGGGTTAGGGTTAGACTCAGGCTCTTAGGGTTAGGGTTAGACTCAGGCTCTTAGGGTTAGGGTTAGACTCAGGCTCTTAGGGTTAGGGTTAGACTCAGGCTCTTAGGGTTAGGGTTAGACTTCAGGCTCTTAGGGTGAGGGTTAGACTCAGGCTCTTAGGGTTAGGGTTAGACTCAGGCTCTTAGGGTTAGGGTTAGACTCAGGCTGTTAGGGTTAGGGTTAGAGTCAGGCTCTTAGGGTGAGGGTTAGACTCAGGCTCTTAGGGTTAGGGTTAGAGTCAGGCTCTTAGGGTTAGGGTTAGACTCAGGCTCTTAAGGTTAGGGTTAGACTCAGGCTCTTAGGGTTAGGGTTAGACTCAGGCTCTTAGGGTTAGGGTTAGACTCAGGCTCTTAGGGTTAGGGTTAGACTCAGGCTCTTAGGGTTAGGGTTAGACTCAGGCTCTTAGGGTGAGGGTTAGACTCAGTCTCTTAGGGTTAGGGTTAGACTCAGGCTCTTAGGGTTAGGGTTAGACTCAGGCTCTTAGGGTTAGGGTTAGACTCAGGCTCTTAGGGTTAGGGTTAGACTTCAGGCTCTTAGGGTGAGGGTTAGACTCAGGCTCTTAGGGTTAGGGTTAGACTCAGGCTCTTAGGGTTAGGGTTAGACTCAGGCTGTTAGGGTTAGGGTTAGAGTCAGGCTCTTAGGGTGAGGGTTAGACTCAGGCTCTTAGGGTTAGGGTTAGAGTCAGGCTCTTAGGGTTAGGGTTAGACTCAGGCTCTTAAGGTTAGGGTTAGACTCAGGCTCTTAGGGTTAGGGTTAGACTCAGGCTCTTAGGGTGAGGGTTATACTCAGGCTTTTAGGGTTAGGGTTAGACTCAGGCTCTTAGGGTGAGGGTTAGACTCAGGCTCTTAGGGTTAGGGTTAGACTCAGGCTCTTAGGGTTAGGGTTAACTCAGGCTCTTTAGGGTTAGGGTTAGACTCAGGCTCTTAGGGTTAGGGTTAGACTCAGGCTCTTAGGGTTAGGGTTAGACTCAGGCTCTTAGGGTTAGGGTTAGACTCAGGCTCTTAGGCTTAGGGTTAGACTCAGGCTCTTAGGGTGAGGGTTATACTCAG
The DNA here is from genome assembly GCF_963210335.1 of Falco punctatus. Classification (NCBI taxonomy): domain Eukaryota; kingdom Metazoa; phylum Chordata; class Aves; order Falconiformes; family Falconidae; genus Falco; species Falco punctatus. Next base: position 367,144 of record NW_027660336.1, read on the forward strand.
GCTCTTAGGGTTAGGGTTAGACTCAGGCTCTTAGGGTTAGGGTTAGACTCAGGCTCTTAGGGTTAGGGTTAGACTTCAGGCTCCTAGGGTGAGGGTTAGACTCAGACTCTTAGGGTTAGGGTTAGACTTCAGGCTCTTAGGGTTAGGGTTAGACTCAGGCTCTTAGGGTTAGGGTTAGACTCAGGCTCTTAGGGTGAGGGTTAGACTCAGGCTCTTAGGGTTAGGGTTAGACTCAGGCTCTTAGGGTTAGGGTTAGACTCAGGCTCTTAGGGTGAGGGTTATACTCAGGCTCTTAGGGTTAGGGTTAGACTCAGGCTCTTAGGGTTAGGGTTAGACTCAGGCTCTTAGGGTTAGGGTTAGACTTCAGGCTCTTAGGGTGAGGGTTAGACTCAGACTCTTAGGGTTAGGGTTAGACTTCAGGCTCTTACGGTGAGGGTTAGACTCAGGCTCTTAGGGTGAGGGTTAGACTCAGGCTCTTAGGGTTAGGGTTAGACTCAGGCTCTTAGGGTGAGGGTTAGACTCAGGCTCTTTAGGGTTAGGGTTAGACTCAGGCTCTTAGGCTTAGGGTTAGACTCAGGCTCTTAGGGTGAGGGTTATACTCAGGCTCTTAGGGTTAGGGTTATACTCAGGCTCTTAGGGTTAGGGTTAGACTCAGGCTCTTAGGGTTAGGGTTAGACTTCAGGCTCTTAGGGTGAGGGTTAGACTCAGACTCTTAGGGTTAGGGTTAGACTTCAGGCTCTTAGGGTGAGGGTTAGACTCAGGCTCTTAGGGTGAGGGTTAGACTCAGGCTCTTAGGGTTGGGTTAGACTCAGGCTCTTAGGGTGAGGGTTAGACTCAGGCTCTTAGGGTTAGGGTTAGACTCAGGCTCTTAGGGTTAGGGTTAGACTCAGGCTCTTAGGGTTAGGGTTAACCCTAAAAAACAGACCAAAGCCTGTCTGTCTGTTCAGAAAGATCATAAAATATTTAACAAAAGAACAGTAATGTTTGGTTAGACTCAGGCTCTTAGGCTTAGGGTTAGACTCAGGCTCTTAGGGTGAGGGTTATACTCAGGCTCTTAGGGTTAGGGTTAGACTCAGGCTCTTAGGGTTAGGGTTAGACTCAGGCTCTTAGGGTTAGGGTTAGACTTCAGGCTCTTAGGGTGAGGGTTAGACTCAGACTCTTAGGGTTAGGGTTAGACTTCAGGCTCTTAGGGTGAGGGTTAGACTCAGGCTCTTAGGGTGAGGGTTAGACTCAGGCTCTTAGGGTTAGGGTTAGACTCAGGCTCTTAGGGTGAGGGTTAGACTCAGGCTCTTTAGGGTTAGGGTTAGACTCAGGCTCTTAGGGTTAGGGTTAGACTCAGGCTCTTAGGGTTAGGGTTAGACTCAGGCTCTTAGGGTTAGGGTTAGACTCAGGCTCTTAGGGTGAGGGTTAGACTCAGGCTCTTAGGGTGAGGGTTAGACTCAGGCTCTTAGGGTTAGGGTTAGACTCAGGCTCTTAGGGTTAGGGTTAGACTCAGGCTCTTAGGGTGAGGGTTAGACTCAGGCTCTTAGGGTGAGGGTTAGACTCAGGCTCTTAGGGTTAGGGTTAGACTCATGCTCTTAGGGTGAGGGTTAGACTCAGGCTCTTAGGGTGAGGGTTAGACTCAGGCTCTTAGGCTTAGGGTTAGACTCAGGCTCTTAGGGTGAGGGTTAGACTCAGGCTCTTCGGGTTAGGGTTAGACTCAGGCTCTTAGGGTGAGGGTTAGACTCAGGCTCTTAGGGTTAGGGTTAGACTCAGGCTCTTAGGGTTAGGGTTAGACTCAGGCTCTTAGGGTTAGGGTTAGACTCAGGCTCTTAGGCTTAGGGTTAGACTCAGGCTCTTAGGGTTAGGGTTAGACTTCAGGCTCTTAGGGTGAGGGTTAGACTCAGGCTCTTAGGGTGAGGGTTAGACTCAGGCTCTTAGGGTTAGGGTTAGACTCAGGCTCTTAGGGTTAGGGTTAGACTCAGGCTGTTAGGGTTAGGGTTAGAGTCAGGCTCTTAGGGTGAGGGTTAGACTCAGGCTCTTAGGGTTAGGGTTAGAGTCAGGCTCTTAGGGTTAGGGTTAGACTCAGGCTCTTAAGGTTAGGGTTAGACTCAGGCTCTTAGGGTTAGGGTTAGACTCAGGCTCTTAGGGTTAGGGTTAGACTCAGGCTCTTAGGGTTAGGGTTAGACTCAGGCTCTTAGGGTGAGGGTTAGACTCAGGCTCTTAGGGTTAGGGTTAGACTCAGGCTCTTAGGGTGAGGGTTAGACTCAGGCTCTTAGGCTTAGGGTTAGACTCAGGCTCTTAGGGTTAGGGTTAGACTCAGGCTCTTAGGGTTAGGGTTAACTCAGGCTCTTTAGGGTTAGGGTTAGACTCAGGCTCTTAGGGTTAGGGTTAGACTCAGGCTCTTAGGGTTAGGGTTAGACTCAGGCTCTTAGGCTTAGGGTTAGACTCAGGCTCTTAGGGTGAGGGTTATACTCAGGCTCTTAGGGTTAGGGTTAGACTCAGGCTCTTAGGGTTAGGGTTAGACTCAGGCTCTTAGGGTTAGGGTTAGACTTCAGGCTCTTAGGGTGAGGGTTAGACTCAGACTCTTAGGGTTAGGGTTAGACTTCAGGCTCTTAGGGTGAGGGTTAGACTCAGGCTCTTAGGGTGAGGGTTAGACTCAGGCTCTTAGGGTGAGGGTTAGACTCAGGCTCTTAGGGTTAGGGTTAGACTCAGGCTCTTAGGGTTAGGGTTAGACTCAGGCTCTTAGGGTTAGGGTTAACCCTAAAAAACAGACCAAAGCCTGTCTGTCTATTCAGAAAGATCATAAAATATTTAACAAAAGAACAGTAATGTTTGGTTAGACTCAGGCTCTTAGGGTTAGGGTTAGACTCAGGCTCTTAGGGTGAGGGTTATACTCAGGCTCTTAGGGTTAGGGTTAGACTCAGGCTCTTAGGGTTAGGGTTAGACTCAGGCTCTTAGGGTTAGGGTTAGACTTCAGGCTCTTAGGGTGAGGGTTAGACTCAGACTCTTAGGGTTAGGGTTAGACTTCAGGCTCTTAGGGTGAGGGTTAGACTCAGGCTCTTAGGGTGAGGGTTAGACTCAGGCTCTTAGGGTTAGGGTTAGACTCAGGCTCTTAGGGTGAGGGTTAGACTCAGGCTCTTTAGGGTGAGGGTTAGACTCAGGCTCTTAGGGTTAGGGTTAGACTCAGGCTCTTAGGGTTAGGGTTAGACTCAGGCTCTTAGGCTTAGGGTTAGACTCAGGCTCTTAGGGTTAGGGTTAGACTCAGGCTCTTAGGGTGAGGGTTAGACTCAGGCTCTTAGGGTTAGGGTTAGACTCAGGCTCTTAGGGTTAGGGTTAGACTCAGGCTCTTAGGGTTAGGGTTAGACTCAGGCTCTTAGGCTTAGGGTTAGACTCAGGCTCTTAGGGTGAGGGTTAGACTCAGGCTCTTAGGGTTAGGGTTAGACTCAGGCTCTTAGGGTTAGGGTTAGACTCAGGCTCTTAGGGTTAGGGTTCGATTCAGGCTCTTAGGGTGAGGGTTAGACTCAGGCTCTTAGGGTTAGGGTTAGACTCAGGCTCTTAGGGTTAGGGTTAGACTCAGGCTCTTAGGCTTAGGGTTAGACTCAGGCTCTTAGGGTGAGGGTTATACTCAGGCTCTTAGGGTTAGGGTTAGACTCAGGCTCTTAGGGTTAGGGTTAGACTCAGGCTCTTAGGGTTAGGGTTAGACTCAGGCTCTTAGGGTTAGGGTTAGACTCAGGCTCTTAGGGTTAGGGTTAGACTCAGGCTCTTAGGGTTAGGGTTAGACTCAGGCTCTTAGGGTTAGGGTTAGACTCAGGCTCTTAGGGTGAGGGTTAGACTCAGGCTCTTAGGGTTAGGGTTAGACTCAGGCTCTTAGGGTGAGGGTTAGACTCAGGCTCTTAGGGTTAGGGCTAGACTCAGGCTCTTAGGGTGAGGGTTAGACTCAGGCTCTTAGGGTTAGGGTTAGACTCAGGCTCTTAGGGTTAGGGTTAACTCAGGCTCTTTAGGGTTAGGGTTAGACTCAGGCTCTTAGGGTTAGGGTTAGACTCAGGCTCTTAGGGTTAGGGTTAGACTCAGGCTCTTAGGGTTAGGGTTAGACTCAGGCTCTTAGGCTTAGGGTTAGACTCAGGCTCTTAGGGTGAGGGTTATACTCAGGCTCTTTGGGTTAGGGTTAGACTCAGGCTCTTAGGGTTAGGGTTAGACTCAGGCTCTTAGGGTTAGGGTTAGACTTCAGGCTCTTAGGGTGAGGGTTAGACTCAGACTCTTAGGGTTAGGGTTAGACTTCAGGCTCTTAGGGTGAGGGTTAGACTCAGGCTCTTAGGGTGAGGGTTAGACTCAGGCTCTTAGGGTGAGGGTTAGACTCAGGCTCTTAGGGTTAGGGTTAGACTCAGGCTCTTAGGGTTAGGGTTAGACTCAGGCTCTTAGGGTTAGGGTTAGACTCAGGCTCTTAGGGTGAGGGTTAGACTCAGGCTCTTAGGGTTAGGGTTAGACTCAGGCTCTTAGGGTTAGGGTTAGACTCAGGCTCTTAGGGTTAGGGTTAGACTTCAGGCTCTTAGGGTGAGGGTTAGACTCAGACTCTTAGGGTTAGGGTTAGACTTCAGGCTCTTAGGGTTAGGGTTAGACTCAGGCTCTTAGGGTGAGGGTTAGACTCAGGCTCTTAGGGTTAGGGTTAGACTCAGGCTCTTAGGGTGAGGGTTAGACTCAGGCTCTTAGGGTTAGGGTTAGACTCAGGCTCTTAGGGTGAGGGTTAGACTCAGGCTCTTAGGGTGAGGGTTAGACTCAGGCTCTTAGGGTTAGGGTTAGACTCAGGCTCTTAGGGTTAGGGTTAGACTCAGGCTCTTAGGCTTAGGGTTAGACTCAGGCTCTTAGGGTGAGGGTTATACTCAGGCTCTTAGGGTTAGGGTTAGACTCAGGCTCTTAGGGTTAGGGTTAGACTCAGGCTCTTAGGGTTAGGGTTAGACTTCAGGCTCTTAGGGTGAGGGTTAGACTCAGACTCTTAGGGTTAGGGTTAGACTTCAGGCTCTTAGGGTGAGGGTTAGACTCAGGCTCTTAGGGTGAGGGTTAGACTCAGGCTCTTAGGGTTAGGGTTAGACTCAGGCTCTTTAGGGTTAGGGTTAGACTCAGGCTCTTAGGGTTAGGGTTAGACTCAGGCTCTTAGGGTGAGGGTTATACTCAGGCTCTTAGGGTTAGGGTTAGACTCAGGCTCTTAGGGTTAGGGTTAGACTCAGGCTCTTAGGGTGAGGGTTAGACTCAGGCTCTTAGGGTTAGGGTTAGACTCAGGCTCTTAGGGTTAGGGTTAGACTCAGGCTCTTAGGGTTAGGGTTAGACTCAGGCTCTTAGGCTTAGGGTTAGACTCAGGCTCTTAGGGTGAGGGTTAGACTCAGGCTCTTAGGGTTAGGGTTAGACTCAGGCTCTTAGGGTTAGGGTTAGACTCAGGCTCTTAGGGTTAGGGTTAGACTCAGGCTCTTAGGGTTAGGGTTAGACTTCAGGCTCTTAGGGTGAGGGTTAGACTCAGACTCTTAGGGTTAGGGTTAGACTTCAGGCTCTTAGGGTGAGGGTTAGACTCAGGCTCTTAGGGTGAGGGTTAGACTCAGGCTCTTAGGGTTGGGTTAGACTCAGGCTCTTAGGGTGAGGGTTAGACTCAGGCTCTTAGGGTTAGGGTTAGACTCAGGCTCTTAGGGTTAGGGTTAGACTCAGGCTCTTAGGGTTAGGGTTAACCCTAAAAAACAGACCAAAGCCTGTCTGTCTGTTCAGAAAGATCATAAAATATTTAACAAAAGAACAGTAATGTTTGGTTAGACTCAGGCTCTTAGGCTTAGGGTTAGACTCAGGCTCTTAGGGTGAGGGTTATACTCAGGCTCTTAGGGTTAGGGTTAGACTCAGGCTCTTAGGGTTAGGGTTAGACTCAGGCTCTTAGGGTTAGGGTTAGACTTCAGGCTCTTAGGGTGAGGGTTAGACTCAGACTCTTAGGGTTAGGGTTAGACTTCAGGCTCTTAGGGTGAGGGTTAGACTCAGGCTCTTAGGGTGAGGGTTAGACTCAGGCTCTTAGGGTTAGGGTTAGACTCAGGCTCTTAGGGTTAGGGTTAGACTCAGGCTCTTAGGGTTAGGGTTAGACTCAGGCTCTTAGGGTTAGGGTTAGACTCAGGCTCTTAGGGTGAGGGTTAGACTCAGGCTCTTAGGGTGAGGGTTAGACTCAGGCTCTTAGGGTTAGGGTTAGACTCAGGCTCTTAGGGTTAGGGTTAGACTCAGGCTCTTAGGGTGAGGGTTAGACTCAGGCTCTTAGGGTGAGGGTTAGACTCAGGCTCTTAGGGTTAGGGTTAGACTCATGCTCTTAGGGTGAGGGTTAGACTCAGGCTCTTAGGGTGAGGGTTAGACTCAGGCTCTTAGGCTTAGGGTTAGACTCAGGCTCTTAGGGTGAGGGTTAGACTCAGGCTCTTCGGGTTAGGGTTAGACTCAGGCTCTTAGGGTGAGGGTTAGACTCAGGCTCTTAGGGTTAGGGTTAGACTCAGGCTCTTAGGGTTAGGGTTAGACTCAGGCTCTTAGGGTTAGGGTTAGACTCAGGCTCTTAGGCTTAGGGTTAGACTCAGGCTCTTAGGGTTAGGGTTAGACTTCAGGCTCTTAGGGTGAGGGTTAGACTCAGGCTCTTAGGGTGAGGGTTAGACTCAGGCTCTTAGGGTTAGGGTTAGACTCAGGCTCTTAGGGTTAGGGTTAGACTCAGGCTGTTAGGGTTAGGGTTAGAGTCAGGCTCTTAGGGTGAGGGTTAGACTCAGGCTCTTAGGGTTAGGGTTAGAGTCAGGCTCTTAGGGTTAGGGTTAGACTCAGGCTCTTAAGGTTAGGGTTAGACTCAGGCTCTTAGGGTTAGGGTTAGACTCAGGCTCTTAGGGTTAGGGTTAGACTCAGGCTCTTAGGGTTAGGGTTAGACTCAGGCTCTTAGGGTGAGGGTTAGACTCAGGCTCTTAGGGTTAGGGTTAGACTCAGGCTCTTAGGGTGAGGGTTAGACTCAGGCTCTTAGGCTTAGGGTTAGACTCAGGCTCTTAGGGTTAGGGTTAGACTCAGGCTCTTAGGGTTAGGGTTAACTCAGGCTCTTTAGGGTTAGGGTTAGACTCAGGCTCTTAGGGTTAGGGTTAGACTCAGGCTCTTAGGGTTAGGGTTAGACTCAGGCTCTTAGGCTTAGGGTTAGACTCAGGCTCTTAGGGTGAGGGTTATACTCAGGCTCTTAGGGTTAGGGTTAGACTCAGGCTCTTAGGGTTAGGGTTAGACTCAGGCTCTTAGGGTTAGGGTTAGACTTCAGGCTCTTAGGGTGAGGGTTAGACTCAGACTCTTAGGGTTAGGGTTAGACTTCAGGCTCTTAGGGTGAGGGTTAGACTCAGGCTCTTAGGGTGAGGGTTAGACTCAGGCTCTTAGGGTGAGGGTTAGACTCAGGCTCTTAGGGTTAGGGTTAGACTCAGGCTCTTAGGGTTAGGGTTAGACTCAGGCTCTTAGGGTTAGGGTTAACCCTAAAAAACAGACCAAAGCCTGTCTGTCTATTCAGAAAGATCATAAAATATTTAACAAAAGAACAGTAATGTTTGGTTAGACTCAGGCTCTTAGGGTTAGGGTTAGACTCAGGCTCTTAGGGTGAGGGTTATACTCAGGCTCTTAGGGTTAGGGTTAGACTCAGGCTCTTAGGGTTAGGGTTAGACTCAGGCTCTTAGGGTTAGGGTTAGACTTCAGGCTCTTAGGGTGAGGGTTAGACTCAGACTCTTAGGGTTAGGGTTAGACTTCAGGCTCTTAGGGTGAGGGTTAGACTCAGGCTCTTAGGGTGAGGGTTAGACTCAGGCTCTTAGGGTTAGGGTTAGACTCAGGCTCTTAGGGTGAGGGTTAGACTCAGGCTCTTTAGGGTGAGGGTTAGACTCAGGCTCTTAGGGTTAGGGTTAGACTCAGGCTCTTAGGGTTAGGGTTAGACTCAGGCTCTTAGGCTTAGGGTTAGACTCAGGCTCTTAGGGTTAGGGTTAGACTCAGGCTCTTAGGGTGAGGGTTAGACTCAGGCTCTTAGGGTTAGGGTTAGACTCAGGCTCTTAGGGTTAGGGTTAGACTCAGGCTCTTAGGGTTAGGGTTAGACTCAGGCTCTTAGGCTTAGGGTTAGACTCAGGCTCTTAGGGTGAGGGTTAGACTCAGGCTCTTAGGGTTAGGGTTAGACTCAGGCTCTTAGGGTTAGGGTTAGACTCAGGCTCTTAGGGTTAGGGTTCGATTCAGGCTCTTAGGGTGAGGGTTAGACTCAGGCTCTTAGGGTTAGGGTTAGACTCAGGCTCTTAGGGTTAGGGTTAGACTCAGGCTCTTAGGCTTAGGGTTAGACTCAGGCTCTTAGGGTGAGGGTTATACTCAGGCTCTTAGGGTTAGGGTTAGACTCAGGCTCTTAGGGTTAGGGTTAGACTCAGGCTCTTAGGGTTAGGGTTAGACTCAGGCTCTTAGGGTTAGGGTTAGACTCAGGCTCTTAGGGTTAGGGTTAGACTCAGGCTCTTAGGGTTAGGGTTAGACTCAGGCTCTTAGGGTTAGGGTTAGACTCAGGCTCTTAGGGTGAGGGTTAGACTCAGGCTCTTAGGGTTAGGGTTAGACTCAGGCTCTTAGGGTGAGGGTTAGACTCAGGCTCTTAGGGTTAGGGCTAGACTCAGGCTCTTAGGGTGAGGGTTAGACTCAGGCTCTTAGGGTTAGGGTTAGACTCAGGCTCTTAGGGTTAGGGTTAACTCAGGCTCTTTAGGGTTAGGGTTAGACTCAGGCTCTTAGGGTTAGGGTTAGACTCAGGCTCTTAGGGTTAGGGTTAGACTCAGGCTCTTAGGGTTAGGGTTAGACTCAGGCTCTTAGGCTTAGGGTTAGACTCAGGCTCTTAGGGTGAGGGTTATACTCAGGCTCTTTGGGTTAGGGTTAGACTCAGGCTCTTAGGGTTAGGGTTAGACTCAGGCTCTTAGGGTTAGGGTTAGACTTCAGGCTCTTAGGGTGAGGGTTAGACTCAGACTCTTAGGGTTAGGGTTAGACTTCAGGCTCTTAGGGTGAGGGTTAGACTCAGGCTCTTAGGGTGAGGGTTAGACTCAGGCTCTTAGGGTGAGGGTTAGACTCAGGCTCTTAGGGTTAGGGTTAGACTCAGGCTCTTAGGGTTAGGGTTAGACTCAGGCTCTTAGGGTTAGGGTTAGACTCAGGCTCTTAGGGTGAGGGTTAGACTCAGGCTCTTAGGGTTAGGGTTAGACTCAGGCTCTTAGGGTTAGGGTTAGACTCAGGCTCTTAGGGTTAGGGTTAGACTTCAGGCTCTTAGGGTGAGGGTTAGACTCAGACTCTTAGGGTTAGGGTTAGACTTCAGGCTCTTAGGGTTAGGGTTAGACTCAGGCTCTTAGGGTGAGGGTTAGACTCAGGCTCTTAGGGTTAGGGTTAGACTCAGGCTCTTAGGGTGAGGGTTAGACTCAGGCTCTTAGGGTTAGGGTTAGACTCAGGCTCTTAGGGTGAGGGTTAGACTCAGGCTCTTAGGGTGAGGGTTAGACTCAGGCTCTTAGGGTTAGGGTTAGACTCAGGCTCTTAGGGTTAGGGTTAGACTCAGGCTCTTAGGCTTAGGGTTAGACTCAGGCTCTTAGGGTGAGGGTTATACTCAGGCTCTTAGGGTTAGGGTTAGACTCAGGCTCTTAGGGTTAGGGTTAGACTCAGGCTCTTAGGGTTAGGGTTAGACTTCAGGCTCTTAGGGTGAGGGTTAGACTCAGACTCTTAGGGTTAGGGTTAGACTTCAGGCTCTTAGGGTGAGGGTTAGACTCAGGCTCTTAGGGTGAGGGTTAGACTCAGGCTCTTAGGGTTAGGGTTAGACTCAGGCTCTTTAGGGTTAGGGTTAGACTCAGGCTCTTAGGGTTAGGGTTAGACTCAGGCTCTTAGGGTGAGGGTTATACTCAGGCTCTTAGGGTTAGGGTTAGACTCAGGCTCTTAGGGTTAGGGTTAGACTCAGGCTCTTAGGGTGAGGGTTAGACTCAGGCTCTTAGGGTTAGGGTTAGACTCAGGCTCTTAGGGTTAGGGTTAGACTCAGGCTCTTAGGGTTAGGGTTAGACTCAGGCTCTTAGGCTTAGGGTTAGACTCAGGCTCTTAGGGTGAGGGTTAGACTCAGGCTCTTAGGGTTAGGGTTAGACTCAGGCTCTTAGGGTTAGGGTTAGACTCAGGCTCTTAGGGTTAGGGTTCGATTCAGGCTCTTAGGGTGAGGGTTAGACTCAGGCTCTTAGGGTTAGGGTTAGACTCAGGCTCTTAGGGTTAGGGTTAGACTCAGGCTCTTAGGCTTAGGGTTAGACTCAGGCTCTTAGGGTGAGGGTTATACTCAGGCTCTTAGGGTTAGGGTTAGACTCAGGCTCTTAGGGTTAGGGTTAGACTCAGGCTCTTAGGGTTAGGGTTAGACTCAGGCTCTTAGGGTTAGGGTTAGACTCAGGCTCTTAGGGTTAGGGTTAGACTCAGGCTCTTAGGGTTAGGGTTAGACTCAGGCTCTTAGGGTTAGGGTTAGACTCAGGCTCTTAGGGTGAGGGTTAGACTCAGGCTCTTAGGGTTAGGGTTAGACTCAGGCTCTTAGGGTGAGGGTTAGACTCAGGCTCTTAGGGTTAGGGCTAGACTCAGGCTCTTAGGGTGAGGGTTAGACTCAGGCTCTTAGGGTTAGGGTTAGACTCAGGCTCTTAGGGTTAGGGTTAACTCAGGCTCTTTAGGGTTAGGGTTAGACTCAGGCTCTTAGGGTTAGGGTTAGACTCAGGCTCTTAGGGTTAGGGTTAGACTCAGGCTCTTAGGGTTAGGGTTAGACTCAGGCTCTTAGGCTTAGGGTTAGACTCAGGCTCTTAGGGTGAGGGTTATACTCAGGCTCTTTGGGTTAGGGTTAGACTCAGGCTCTTAGGGTTAGGGTTAGACTCAGGCTCTTAGGGTTAGGGTTAGACTTCAGGCTCTTAGGGTGAGGGTTAGACTCAGACTCTTAGGGTTAGGGTTAGACTTCAGGCTCTTAGGGTGAGGGTTAGACTCAGGCTCTTAGGGTGAGGGTTAGACTCAGGCTCTTAGGGTGAGGGTTAGACTCAGGCTCTTAGGGTTAGGGTTAGACTCAGGCTCTTAGGGTTAGGGTTAGACTCAGGCTCTTAGGGTTAGGGTTAGACTCAGGCTCTTAGGGTGAGGGTTAGACTCAGGCTCTTAGGGTTAGGGTTAGACTCAGGCTCTTAGGGTTAGGGTTAGACTCAGGCTCTTAGGGTTAGGGTTAGACTTCAGGCTCTTAGGGTGAGGGTTAGACTCAGACTCTTAGGGTTAGGGTTAGACTTCAGGCTCTTAGGGTTAGGGTTAGACTCAGGCTCTTAGGGTGAGGGTTAGACTCAGGCTCTTAGGGTTAGGGTTAGACTCAGGCTCTTAGGGTGAGGGTTAGACTCAGGCTCTTAGGGTTAGGGTTAGACTCAGGCTCTTAGGGTGAGGGTTAGACTCAGGCTCTTAGGGTGAGGGTTAGACTCAGGCTCTTAGGGTTAGGGTTAGACTCAGGCTCTTAGGGTTAGGGTTAGACTCAGGCTCTTAGGCTTAGGGTTAGACTCAGGCTCTTAGGGTGAGGGTTATACTCAGGCTCTTAGGGTTAGGGTTAGACTCAGGCTCTTAGGGTTAGGGTTAGACTCAGGCTCTTAGGGTTAGGGTTAGACTTCAGGCTCTTAGGGTGAGGGTTAGACTCAGACTCTTAGGGTTAGGGTTAGACTTCAGGCTCTTAGGGTGAGGGTTAGACTCAGGCTCTTAGGGTGAGGGTTAGACTCAGGCTCTTAGGGTTAGGGTTAGACTCAGGCTCTTTAGGGTTAGGGTTAGACTCAGGCTCTTAGGGTTAGGGTTAGACTCAGGCTCTTAGGGTGAGGGTTAGACTCAGGCTCTTAGGGTGAGGGTTATACTCAGGCTCTTTGGGTTAGGGTTAGACTCAGGCTCTTAGGGTTAGGGTTAGACTCAGGCTCTTAGGGTTAGGGTTAGACTTCAGGCTCTTAGGGTGAGGGTTAGACTCAGACTCTTAGGGTTAGGGTTAGACTTCAGGCTCTTAGGGTGAGGGTTAGACTCAGGCTCTTAGGGTGAGGGTTAGACTCAGGCTCTTAGGGTGAGGGTTAGACTCAGGCTCTTAGGGTTAGGGTTAGACTCAGGCTCTTAGGGTTAGGGTTAGACTCAGGCTCTTAGGGTTAGGGTTAACCCTAAAAAACAGACCAAAGCCTGTCTGTCTATTCAGAAAGATCATAAAATATTTAACAAAAGAACAGTAATGTTTGGTTAGACTCAGGCTCTTAGGGTTAGGGTTAGACTCAGGCTCTTAGGGTGAGGGTTATACTCAGGCTCTTAGGGTTAGGGTTAGACTCAGGCTCTTAGGGTTAGGGTTAGACTCAGGCTCTTAGGGTTAGGGTTAGACTTCAGGCTCTTAGGGTGAGGGTTAGACTCAGACTCTTAGGGTTAGGGTTAGACTTCAGGCTCTTAGGGTGAGGGTTAGACTCAGGCTCTTAGGGTGAGGGTTAGACTCAGGCTCTTAGGGTTAGGGTTAGACTCAGGCTCTTAGGGTGAGGGTTAGACTCAGGCTCTTTAGGGTGAGGGTTAGACTCAGGCTCTTAGGGTTAGGGTTAGACTCAGGCTCTTAGGGTTAGGGTTAGACTCAGGCTCTTAGGCTTAGGGTTAGACTCAGGCTCTTAGGGTTAGGGTTAGACTCAGGCTCTTAGGGTGAGGGTTAGACTCAGGCTCTTAGGGTTAGGGTTAGACTCAGGCTCTTAGGGTTAGGGTTAGACTCAGGCTCTTAGGGTTAGGGTTAGACTCAGGCTCTTAGGCTTAGGGTTAGACTCAGGCTCTTAGGGTGAGGGTTAGACTCAGGCTCTTAGGGTTAGGGTTAGACTCAGGCTCTTAGGGTTAGGGTTAGACTCAGGCTCTTAGGGTTAGGGTTCGATTCAGGCTCTTAGGGTGAGGGTTAGACTCAGGCTCTTAGGGTTAGGGTTAGACTCAGGCTCTTAGGGTTAGGGTTAGACTCAGGCTCTTAGGCTTAGGGTTAGACTCAGGCTCTTAGGGTGAGGGTTATACTCAGGCTCTTAGGGTTAGGGTTAGACTCAGGCTCTTAGGGTTAGGGTTAGACTCAGGCTCTTAGGGTTAGGGTTAGACTCAGGCTCTTAGGGTTAGGGTTAGACTCAGGCTCTTAGGGTTAGGGTTAGACTCAGGCTCTTAGGGTTAGGGTTAGACTCAGGCTCTTAGGGTTAGGGTTAGACTCAGGCTCTTAGGGTGAGGGTTAGACTCAGGCTCTTAGGGTTAGGGTTAGACTCAGGCTCTTAGGGTGAGGGTTAGACTCAGGCTCTTAGGGTTAGGGCTAGACTCAGGCTCTTAGGGTGAGGGTTAGACTCAGGCTCTTAGGGTTAGGGTTAGACTCAGGCTCTTAGGGTTAGGGTTAACTCAGGCTCTTTAGGGTTAGGGTTAGACTCAGGCTCTTAGGGTTAGGGTTAGACTCAGGCTCTTAGGGTTAGGGTTAGACTCAGGCTCTTAGGGTTAGGGTTAGACTCAGGCTCTTAGGCTTAGGGTTAGACTCAGGCTCTTAGGGTGAGGGTTATACTCAGGCTCTTTGGGTTAGGGTTAGACTCAGGCTCTTAGGGTTAGGGTTAGACTCAGGCTCTTAGGGTTAGGGTTAGACTTCAGGCTCTTAGGGTGAGGGTTAGACTCAGACTCTTAGGGTTAGGGTTAGACTTCAGGCTCTTAGGGTGAGGGTTAGACTCAGGCTCTTAGGGTGAGGGTTAGACTCAGGCTCTTAGGGTGAGGGTTAGACTCAGGCTCTTAGGGTTAGGGTTAGACTCAGGCTCTTAGGGTTAGGGTTAGACTCAGGCTCTTAGGGTTAGGGTTAGACTCAGGCTCTTAGGGTGAGGGTTAGACTCAGGCTCTTAGGGTTAGGGTTAGACTCAGGCTCTTAGGGTTAGGGTTAGACTCAGGCTCTTAGGGTTAGGGTTAGACTTCAGGCTCTTAGGGTGAGGGTTAGACTCAGACTCTTAGGGTTAGGGTTAGACTTCAGGCTCTTAGGGTTAGGGTTAGACTCAGGCTCTTAGGGTGAGGGTTAGACTCAGGCTCTTAGGGTTAGGGTTAGACTCAGGCTCTTAGGGTGAGGGTTAGACTCAGGCTCTTAGGGTTAGGGTTAGACTCAGGCTCTTAGGGTGAGGGTTAGACTCAGGCTCTTAGGGTGAGGGTTAGACTCAGGCTCTTAGGGTTAGGGTTAGACTCAGGCTCTTAGGGTTAGGGTTAGACTCAGGCTCTTAGGCTTAGGGTTAGACTCAGGCTCTTAGGGTGAGGGTTATACTCAGGCTCTTAGGGTTAGGGTTAGACTCAGGCTCTTAGGGTTAGGGTTAGACTCAGGCTCTTAGGGTTAGGGTTAGACTTCAGGCTCTTAGGGTGAGGGTTAGACTCAGACTCTTAGGGTTAGGGTTAGACTTCAGGCTCTTAGGGTGAGGGTTAGACTCAGGCTCTTAGGGTGAGGGTTAGACTCAGGCTCTTAGGGTTAGGGTTAGACTCAGGCTCTTTAGGGTTAGGGTTAGACTCAGGCTCTTAGGCTTAGGGTTAGACTCAGGCTCTTAGGGTGAGGGTTATACTCAGGCTCTTAGGGTTAGGGTTAGACTCAGGCTCTTAGGGTTAGGGTTAGACTTCAGGCTCTTAGGGTGAGGGTTAGACTCAGACTCTTAGGGTTAGGGTTAGACTTCAGGCTCTTAGGGTGAGGGTTAGACTCAGGCTCTTAGGGTGAGGGTTAGACTCAGGCTCTTAGGGTTAGGGTTAGACTCAGGCTCTTAGGGTGAGGGTTAGACTCAGGCTCTTAGGGTTAGGGTTAGACTCAGGCTCTTAGGGTTAGGGTTAGACTCAGGCTCTTAGGGTTAGGGTTAACCCTAAAAAACAGACCAAAGCCTGTCTGTCTATTCAGAAAGATCATAAAATATTTAACAAAAGAACAGTAATGTTTGGTTAGACTCAGGCTCTTAGGCTTAGGGTTAGACTCAGGCTCTTAGGGTGAGGGTTATACTCAGGCTCTTAGGGTTAGGGTTAGACTCAGGCTCTTAGGGTTAGGGTTAGTCTCAGGCTCTTAGGGTTAGGGTTAGACTTCAGGCTCTTAGGGTGAGGGTTAGACTCAGACTCTTAGGGTTAGGGTTAGACTTCAGGCTCTTAGGGTGAGGGTTAGACTCAGGCTCTTAGGGTGAGGGTTAGACTCAGGCTCTTAGGGTTAGGGTTAGACTCAGGCTCTTAGGGTGAGGGTTAGACTCAGGCTCTTTAGGGTTAGGGTTAGACTCAGGCTCTTAGGGTTAGGGTTAGACTCAGGCTCTTAGGGTTAGGGTTAGACTCAGGCTCTTAGGCTTAGGGTTAGACTCAGGCTCTTAGGGTGAGGGTTAGACTCAGGCTCTTAGGGTTAGGGTTAGACTCAGGCTCTTAGGATGAGGGTTAGACTCAGGCTCTTAGGGTTAGGGTTAGACTCAGGCTCTTAGGGTGAGGGTTAGACTCAGGCTCTTAGGGTTAGGGTTAGACTCAGGCTCTTAGGGTTAGGGTTAACTCAGGCTCTTTAGGGTTAGGGTTAGACTCAGGCTCTTAGGGTTAGGGTTAGACTCAGGCTCTTAGGGTTAGGGTTAGACTCAGGCTCTTAGGGTTAGGGTTAGACTCAGGCTCTTAGGGTTAGGGTTAGACTCAGGCTCTTAGGCTTAGGGTTAGACTCAGGCTCTTAGGGTGAGGGTTATACTCAGGCTCTTAGGGTGAGGGTTAGACTCAGGCTCTTAGGGTTAGGGTTAGACTCAGGCTCTTAGGGTTAGGGTTCGATTCAGGCTCTTAGGGTGAGGGTTAGACTCAGGCTCTTAGGGTGAGGGTTAGACTCAGGCTCTTAGGGTTAGGGTTAGACTCAGGCTCTTAGGCTTAGGGTTAGACTCAGGCTCTTAGGGTGAGGGTTATACTCAGGCTCTTAGGGTTAGGGTTAGACTCAGGCTCTTAGGGTTAGGGTTAGACTCAGGCTCTTAGGGTTAGGGTTAGACTCAGGCTCTTAAGGTTAGGGTTAGACTCAGGCTCTTAGGGTTAGGGTTAGACTCAGGCTCTTAGGGTTAGGGTTAGACTCAGGCTCTTAGGGTTAGGGTTAGACTCAGGCTCTTAGGGTGAGGGTTAGACTCAGGCTCTTAGGGTTAGGGTTAGACTCAGGCTCTTAGGGTGAGGGTTAGACTCAGGCTCTTAGGGTTAGGGTTCGACTCAGGCTCTTAGGGTGAGGGTTCGATTCAGGCTCGTAGGGTGAGGGTTCGACTCAGGCTCTTAGGGTGAGGGTTAACTCAGGCTCTTTAGGGTTAGGGTTAGACTCAGGCTCTTAGGGTTAGGGTTAGACTCAGGCTCTTAGGGTTAGGGTTAGACTCAGGCTCTTAGGGTTAGGGTTCGACTCAGGCTCTTAGGGTTAGGGTTAGACTCAGGCTCTTAGGGTGAGGGTTAGACTCAGGCTCTTAGGGTTAGGGTTAGACTCAGGCTCTTAGGGTTAGGGTTAGACTCAGGCTCTTAGGGTTAGGGTTAGACTTCAGGCTCTTAGGGTGAGGGTTAGACTCAGGCTCTTAGGGTTAGGGTTAGACTTCAGGCTCTTAGGGTGAGGGTTAGACTCAGGCTCTTAGGGTGAGGGTTAGACTCAGGCTCTTAGGGTGAGGGTTAGACTCAGGCTCTTAGGGTTAGGGTTAGACTCAGGCTCTTAGGGTTAGGGTTAGACTCAGGCTCTTAGGGTTAGGGTTAGACTCAGGCTCTTAGGCTTAGGGTTAGACTCAGGCTCTTAGGGTGAGGGTTATACTCAGGCTCTTAGGGTTAGGGTTAGACTCAGGCTCTTAGGGTTAGGGTTAGACTCAGGCTCTTAGGGTTAGGGTTAGACTTCAGGCTCTTAGGGTGAGGGTTAGACTCAGACTCTTAGGGTTAGGGTTAGACTTCAGGCTCTTAGGGTGAGGGTTAGACTCAGGCTCTTAGGGTGAGGGTTAGACTCAGGCTCTTAGGGTTAGGGTTAGACTCAGGCTCTTAGGGTGAGGGTTAGACTCAGGCTCTTAGGGTTAGGGTTAGACTCAGGCTCTTAGGGTTAGGGTTAGACTCAGGCTCTTAGGCTTAGGGTTAGACTCAGGCTCTTAGGGTGAGGGTTATACTCAGGCTCTTAGGGTTAGGGTTAGACTCAGGCTCTTAGGGTTAGGGTTAGACTCAGGCTCTTAGGGTTAGGGTTAGACTTCAGGCTCTTAGGGTGAGGGTTAGACTCAGACTCTTAGGGTTAGGGTTAGACTTCAGGCTCTTACGGTGAGGGTTAGACTCAGGCTCTTAGGGTGAGGGTTAGACTCAGGCTCTTAGGGTTAGGGTTAGACTCAGGCTCTTAGGGTGAGGGTTAGACTCAGGCTCTTTAGGGTTAGGGTTAGACTCAGGCTCTTAGGCTTAGGGTTAGACTCAGGCTCTTAGGGTGAGGGTTATACTCAGGCTCTTAGGGTTAGGGTTAGACTCAGGCTCTTAGGGTTAGGGTTAGACTCAGGCTCTTAGGGTTAGGGTTAGACTCAGGCTCTTAGGCTTAGGGTTAGACTCAGGCTCTTAGGGTGAGGGTTATACTCAGGCTCTTAGGGTTAGGGTTAGACTCAGGCTCTTAGGGTTAGGGTTAGACTCAGGCTCTTAGGGTTAGGGTTAGACTTCAGGCTCTTAGGGTGAGGGTTAGACTCAGACTCTTAGGGTTAGGGTTAGACTTCAGGCTCTTAGGGTGAGGGTTAGACTCAGGCTCTTAGGGTGAGGGTTAGACTCAGGCTCTTAGGGTTAGGGTTAGACTCAGGCTCTTAGGGTGAGGGTTAGACTCAGGCTCTTAGGGTTAGGGTTAGACTCAGGCTCTTAGGGTTAGGGTTAGACTCAGGCTCTTAGGCTTAGGGTTAGACTCAGGCTCTTAGGGTGAGGGTTATACTCAGGCTCTTAGGGTTAGGGTTAGACTCAGGCTCTTAGGGTTAGGGTTAGACTCAGGCTCTTAGGGTTAGGGTTAGACTTCAGGCTCTTAGGGTGAGGGTTAGACTCAGACTCTTAGGGTTAGGGTTAGACTTCAGGCTCTTACGGTGAGGGTTAGACTCAGGCTCTTAGGGTGAGGGTTAGACTCAGGCTCTTAGGGTTAGGGTTAGACTCAGGCTCTTAGGGTGAGGGTTAGACTCAGGCTCTTTAGGGTTAGGGTTAGACTCAGGCTCTTAGGCTTAGGGTTAGACTCAGGCTCTTAGGGTGAGGGTTATACTCAGGCTCTTAGGGTTAGGGTTAGACTCAGGCTCTTAGGGTTAGGGTTAGACTCAGGCTCTTAGGGTTAGGGTTAGACTTCAGGCTCTTAGGGTGAGGGTTAGACTCAGACTCTTAGGGTTAGGGTTAGACTTCAGGCTCTTAGGGTGAGGGTTAGACTCAGGCTCTTAGGGTGAGGGTTAGACTCAGGCTCTTAGGGTTAGGGTTAGACTCAGGCTCTTAGGGTGAGGGTTAGACTCAGGCTCTTAGGGTTAGGGTTAGACTCAGGCTCTTAGGGTTAGGGTTAACCCTAAAAAACAGACCAAAGCCTGTCTGTCTATTCAGAAAGATCATAAAATATTTAACAAAAGAACAGTAATGTTTGGTTAGACTCAGGCTCTTAGGCTTAGGGTTAGACTCAGGCTCTTAGGGTGAGGGTTATACTCAGGCTCTTAGGGTTAGGGTTAGACTCAGGCTCTTAGGGTTAGGGTTAGACTCAGGCTCTTAGGGTTAGGGTTAGACTTCAGGCTCTTAGGGTGAGGGTTAGACTCAGACTCTTAGGGTTAGGGTTAGACTTCAGGCTCTTAGGGTGAGGGTTAGACTCAGGCTCTTAGGGTGAGGGTTAGACTCAGGCTCTTAGGGTTAGGGTTAGACTCAGGCTCTTAGGGTGAGGGTTAGACTCAGGCTCTTTAGGGTTAGGGTTAGACTCAGGCTCTTAGGGTTAGGGTTAGACTCAGGCTCTTAGGGTTAGGGTTAGACTCAGGCTCTTAGGGTTAGGGTTAGACTCAGGCTCTTAGGCTTAGGGTTAGACTCAGGCTCTTAGGGTGAGGGTTAGACTCAGGCTCTTAGGGTTAGGGTTAGACTCAGGCTCTTAGGATGAGGGTTAGACTCAGGCTCTTAGGGTTAGGGTTAGACTCAGGCTCTTAGGGTGAGGGTTAGACTCAGGCTCTTAGGGTTAGGGTTAGACTCAGGCTCTTAGGGTTAGGGTTAATCCAGGCTCTTTAGGGTTAGGGTTAGACTCAGGCTCTTAGGGTTAGGGTTAGACTCAGGCTCTTAGGGTTAGGGTTAGACTCAGGCTCTTAGGGTTAGGGTTAGACTCAGGCTCTTAGGGTTAGGGTTAGACTCAGGCTCTTAGGGTGAGGGTTAGACTCAGGCTCTTAGGGTTAGGGTTAGACTCAGGCTCTTAGGGTGAGGGTTAGACTCAGGCTCTTAGGCTTAGGGTTAGACTCAGGCTCTTAGGGTTAGGGTTAGACTTCAGGCTCTTAGGGTGAGGGTTAGACTCAGGCTCTTAGGGTGAGGGTTAGACTCAGGCTCTTAGGGTTAGGGTTAGACTCAGGCTCTTAGGGTTAGGGTTAGACTCAGGCTGTTAGGGTTAGGGTTAGAGTCAGGCTCTTAGGGTGAGGGTTAGACTCAGGCTCTTAGGGTTAGGGTTAGAGTCAGGCTCCTAGGGTTAGGGTTAGACTCAGGCTCTTAAGGTTAGGGTTAGACTCAGGCTCTTAGGGTTAGGGTTAGACTCAGGCTCTTAGGGTGAGGGTTATACTCAGGCTTTTAGGGTTAGGGTTAGACTCAGGCTCTTAGGGTGAGGGTTAGACTCAGGCTCTTAGGGTTAGGGTTAGACTCAGGCTCTTAGGGTGAGGGTTAGACTCAGGCTCTTTAGGGTTAGGGTTAGACTCAGGCTCTTAGGGTTAGGGTTAGACTCAGGCTCTTAGGGTTAGGGTTAGACTCAGGCTCTTAGGGTTAGGGTTAGACTCAGGCTCTTAGGCTTAGGGTTAGACTCAGGCTCTTAGGGTGAGGGTTATACTCAGGCTCTTAGGGTTAGGGTTAGACTCAGGCTCTTAGGGTTAGGGTTAGACTCAGGCTCTTAGGGTTAGGGTTAGACTTCAGGCTCCTAGGGTGAGGGTTAGACTCAGACTCTTAGGGTTAGGGTTAGACTCAGGCTCTTAGGGTTAGGGTTACACTCAGGCTCTTAGGGTTAGGGTTAGACTCAGGCTCTTAGGGTGAGGGTTAGACTCAGGCTCTTCGGGTGAGGGTTAGACTCAGGCTCTTCGGGTTAGGGTTAGACTCAGGCTCTTAGGGTTAGGGTTAGACTCAGGCTCTTAGGGTGAGGGTTAGACTCAAGCTCTTGGGGTGAGGGTTAGACTCAGGCTCTTAGGGTTAGGGTTACACTCAGGCTCTTAGGGTTAGGGTTAGACTCAGGCTCTTAGGGTTAGGGTTAGACTCAGGCTCTTAGGGTGAGGGTTAGACTCAGGCTCTTCGGGTTAGGGTTAAACTCAGGCTCTTAGGGTTAGGGTTAGACTCAGGCTCTTAGGGTTAGGGTTAGACTCAGGCTCTTAGGGTTCGGGTTAGACTCAGGCTCTTAGGGTTAGGGTTAGACTCAGGCTCTTCGGGTTAGGGTTAGACTCAGGCTCTTAGGGTTAGGGTTAGACTCAGGCTCTTCGGGTTAGGGTTAGACTCAGGCTCTTAGGGTTAGGGTTAGACTCAGGCTCTTCGGGTTAGGGTTAGACTCAGGCTCTTAGGGTGAGGGTTAGACTCAGGCTCTTAGGGTTAGACTCAGGCTCTGATGGTGAGGGTTAGACTCAGGCTCTTAGGGTGAGGGTTAGACTCAGGCTCTTAGGGTTAGGGTTAGACTCAGGCTCTTAGGGTGAGGGTTAGACTCAGGCTCTTAGGGTGAGGGTTAGACTCAGGCTCTTAGGGTTAGGGTTAGACTCAGGCTCTTAGGGTGAGGGTTAGACTCAAGCTCTTGGGGTGAGGGTTAGACTCAGGCTCTTAGGGTTAGGGTTACACTCAGGCTCTTAGGGTTAGGGTTAGACTCAGGCTCTTAGGGTTAGGGTTAGACTCAGGCTCTTAGGGTGAGGGTTAGACTCAGGCTCTTAGGGTTAGGGTTAGACTCAGGCTCTTAGGGTTAGGGTTAGACTCAGGCTCTTAGGGTTAGGGTTACACTCAGGCTCTTAGGGTTAGGGTTAGACTCAGGCTCTTAGGGTGAGGGTTAGACTCAGGCTCTTAGGGTGAGGGTTAGACTCAGGCTCTTAGGGTTAGGGTTAGACTCAGGCTCTTAGGGTTAGGGTTAGACTCAGGCTCTTAGGGTGAGGGTTAGACTCAGGCTCTTAGGGTTAGGGTTAGACTCAGGCTCTTCGGGTTAGGGTTAGACTCAGGCTCTTCGGGTTAGGGTTAGACTCAGGCTCTTCGGGTTAGGGTTAGACTCAGGCTCTTAGGGTTAGGGTTAGACTCAGGCTCTTAGGGTGAGGGTTAGACTCAGGCTCTTAGGGTTAGGGTTAGACTCAGGCTCTTAGGGTTAGGGTTAAACTCAGGCTCTTAGGGTTAGGGTTAGACTCAGGCTCTTAGGGTGAGGGTTAGACTCAGGCTCTTAGGGTGAGGGTTAGACTCAGGCTCTTAGGGTTAGGGTTAGACTCAGGCTCTTAGGGTTAGGGTTAGACTCAGGCTCTTAGGGTGAGGGTTAGACTCAAGCTCTTGGGGTGAGGGTTAGACTCAGGCTCTTAGGGTTAGGGTTACACTCAGGCTCTTAGGGTTAGGGTTAGACTCAGGCTCTTAGGGTTAGGGTTAGACTCAGGCTCTTAGGGTGAGGGTTAGACTCAGGCTCTTAGGGTTAGGGTTAGACTCAGGCTCTTAGGGTGAGGGTTAGACTCAGGCTCTTAGGGTTAGGGTTAGACTCAGGCTCTTCGGGTTAGGGTTAGACTCAGGCTCTTAGGGTGAGGGTTACACTCAGGCTCTTAGGGTTAGGGTTAGACTCAGGCTCTTAGGGTGAGGGTTAGACTCAGGCTCTTAGGGTTAGGGTTAGACTCAGGCTCTTAGGGTGAGGGTTAGACTCAGGCTCTTAGGGTTAGGGTTAGACTCAGGCTCTTAGGGTTAGGGTTAGACTCAGGCTCTTAGGGTGAGGGTTAGACTCAGGCTTTTAGGGTTAGGGTTAGACTCAGGCTCTTAGGGTGAGGGTTAGACTCAGGCTCTTCGGGTTAGGGTTAGACTCAGGCTATTAGGGTTAGGGTTAGACTCAGGCTCTTAGGGTTAGGGTTAGACTCAGGCTCTTAGGGTTAGGGTTAAACTCAGGCTCTTAGGGTTAGGGTTAGACTCAGGCTCTTAGGGTTAGGGTTAGACTCAGGCTCTTAGGGTTCGGGTTAGACTCAGGCTCTTAGGGTTAGGGTTAGACTCAGGCTCTTCGGGTTAGGGTTAGACTCAGGCTATTAGGGTTAGGGTTAGACTCAGGCTCTTAGGGTTAGGGTTAGACTCAGGCTCTTAGGGTGAGGGTTAGACTCAGGCTCTTCGGGTTAGGGTTAGACTCAGGCTCTTAGGGTTAGGGTTAGACTCAGGCTCTTCGGGTTAGGGTTAGACTCAGGCTCTTAGGGTGAGGGTTAGACTCAGGCTCTTAGGGTTAGACTCAGGCTCTGATGGTGAGGGTTAGACTCAGGCTCTTAGGGTGAGGGTTAGACTCAGGCTCTTAGGGTTAGGGTTAGACTCAGGCTCTTAGGGTGAGGGTTAGACTCAGGCTCTTCGGGTTAGGGTTAGACTCAGGCTCTTAGGGTTAGGGTTAGACTCAGGCTCTTCGGGTTAGGGTTAGACTCAGGCTCTTCGGGTTAGGGTTAGACTCAGGCTCTTAGGGTGAGGGTTAGACTCAGGCTCTTAGGGTTAGACTCAGGCTCTGATGGTGAGGGTTAGACTCAGGCTCTTAGGGTGAGGGTTAGACTCAGGCTCTTAGGGTTAGGGTTAGACTCAGGCTCTTAGGGTGAGGGTTAGACTCAGGCTCTTAGGGTGAGGGTTAGACTCAGGCTCTTAGGGTTAGGGTTAGACTCAGGCTCTTAGGGTGAGGGTTAGACTCAAGCTCTTGGGGTGAGGGTTAGACTCAGGCTCTTAGGGTTAGGGTTACACTCAGGCTCTTAGGGTTAGGGTTAGACTCAGGCTCTTAGGGTTAGGGTTAGACTCAGGCTCTTAGGGTGAGGGTTAGACTCAGGCTCTTAGGGTTAGGGTTAGACTCAGGCTCTTAGGGTTAGGGTTAGACTCAGGCTCTTAGGGTTAGGGTTAGACTCAGGCTCTTAGGGTTAGGGTTACACTCAGGCTCTTAGGGTTAGGGTTAGACTCAGGCTCTTAGGGTGAGGGTTAGACTCAGGCTCTTAGGGTGAGGGTTAGACTCAGGCTCTTAGGGTTAGGGTTAGACTCAGGCTCTTAGGGTTAGGGTTAGACTCAGGCTCTTAGGGTGAGGGTTAGACTCAGGCTCTTAGGGTTAGGGTTAGACTCAGGCTCTTCGGGTTAGGGTTAGACTCAGGCTCTTCGGGTTAGGGTTAGACTCAGGCTCTTCGGGTTAGGGTTAGACTCAGGCTCTTAGGGTTAGGGTTAGACTCAGGCTCTTAGGGTGAGGGTTAGACTCAGGCTCTTAGGGTTAGGGTTAGACTCAGGCTCTTAGGGTTAGGGTTAAACTCAGGCTCTTAGGGTTAGGGTTAGACTCAGGCTCTTAGGGTGAGGGTTAGACTCAGGCTCTTAGGGTGAGGGTTAGACTCAGGCTCTTAGGGTTAGGGTTAGACTCAGGCTCTTAGGGTTAGGGTTAGACTCAGGCTCTTAGGGTGAGGGTTAGACTCAAGCTCTTGGGGTGAGGGTTAGACTCAGGCTCTTAGGGTTAGGGTTACACTCAGGCTCTTAGGGTTAGGGTTAGACTCAGGCTCTTAGGGTTAGGGTTAGACTCAGGCTCTTAGGGTGAGGGTTAGACTCAGGCTCTTAGGGTTAGGGTTAGACTCAGGCTCTTAGGGTGAGGGTTAGACTCAGGCTCTTAGGGTTAGGGTTAGACTCAGGCTCTTCGGGTTAGGGTTAGACTCAGGCTCTTAGGGTGAGGGTTACACTCAGGCTCTTAGGGTTAGGGTTAGACTCAGGCTCTTAGGGTGAGGGTTAGACTCAGGCTCTTAGGGTTAGGGTTAGACTCAGGCTCTTAGGGTGAGGGTTAGACTCAGGCTCTTAGGGTTAGGGTTAGACTCAGGCTCTTAGGCTTAGGGTTAGACTCAGGCTCTTAGGGTGAGGGTTATACTCAGGCTCTTAGGGTTAGGGTTAGACTCAGGCTCTTAGGGTTAGGGTTAGACTCAGGCTCTTAGGGTTAGGGTTAGACTTCAGGCTCTTAGGGTGAGGGTTAGACTCAGACTCTTAGGGTTAGGGTTAGACTTCAGGCTCTTAGGGTGAGGGTTATACTCAGGCTCTTAGGGTGAGGGTTAGACTCAGGCTCTTAGGGTTAGGGTTAGACTCAGGCTCTTAGGGTGAGGGTTAGACTCAGGCTCTTAGGGTTAGGGTTAGACTCAGGCTCTTAGGGTTAGGGTTAGACTCAGGCTCTTAGGCTTAGGGTTAGACTCAGGCTCTTAGGGTGAGGGTTATACTCAGGCTCTTAGGGTTAGGGTTAGACTCAGGCTCTTAGGGTTAGGGTTAGACTCAGGCTCTTAGGGTTAGGGTTAGACTTCAGGCTCTTAGGGTGAGGGTTAGACTCAGACTCTTAGGGTTAGGGTTAGACTTCAGGCTCTTACGGTGAGGGTTAGACTCAGGCTCTTAGGGTGAGGGTTAGACTCAGGCTCTTAGGGTTAGGGTTAGACTCAGGCTCTTAGGGTGAGGGTTAGACTCAGGCTCTTTAGGGTTAGGGTTAGACTCAGGCTCTTAGGCTTAGGGTTAGACTCAGGCTCTTAGGGTGAGGGTTATACTCAGGCTCTTAGGGTTAGGGTTAGACTCAGGCTCTTAGGGTTAGGGTTAGACTCAGGCTCTTAGGGTTAGGGTTAGACTTCAGGCTCTTAGGGTGAGGGTTAGACTCAGACTCTTAGGGTTAGGGTTAGACTTCAGGCTCTTAGGGTGAGGGTTAGACTCAGGCTCTTAGGGTGAGGGTTAGACTCAGGCTCTTAGGGTTAGGGTTAGACTCAGGCTCTTAGGGTGAGGGTTAGACTCAGGCTCTTAGGGTTAGGGTTAGACTCAGGCTCTTAGGGTTAGGGTTAACCCTAAAAAACAGACCAAAGCCTGTCTGTCTATTCAGAAAGATCATAAAATATTTAACAAAAGAACAGTAATGTTTGGTTAGACTCAGGCTCTTAGGCTTAGGGTTAGACTCAGGCTCTTAGGGTGAGGGTTATACTCAGGCTCTTAGGGTTAGGGTTAGACTCAGGCTCTTAGGGTTAGGGTTAGACTCAGGCTCTTAGGGTTAGGGTTAGACTTCAGGCTCTTAGGGTGAGGGTTAGACTCAGACTCTTAGGGTTAGGGTTAGACTTCAGGCTCTTAGGGTGAGGGTTAGACTCAGGCTCTTAGGGTGAGGGTTAGACTCAGGCTCTTAGGGTTAGGGTTAGACTCAGGCTCTTAGGGTGAGGGTTAGACTCAGGCTCTTTAGGGTTAGGGTTAGACTCAGGCTCTTAGGGTTAGGGTTAGACTCAGGCTCTTAGGGTTAGGGTTAGACTCAGGCTCTTAGGGTTAGGGTTAGACTCAGGCTCTTAGGCTTAGGGTTAGACTCAGGCTCTTAGGGTGAGGGTTAGACTCAGGCTCTTAGGGTTAGGGTTAGACTCAGGCTCTTAGGATGAGGGTTAGACTCAGGCTCTTAGGGTTAGGGTTAGACTCAGGCTCTTAGGGTGAGGGTTAGACTCAGGCTCTTAGGGTTAGGGTTAGACTCAGGCTCTTAGGGTTAGGGTTAATCCAGGCTCTTTAGGGTTAGGGTTAGACTCAGGCTCTTAGGGTTAGGGTTAGACTCAGGCTCTTAGGGTTAGGGTTAGACTCAGGCTCTTAGGGTTAGGGTTAGACTCAGGCTCTTAGGGTTAGGGTTAGACTCAGGCTCTTAGGGTGAGGGTTAGACTCAGGCTCTTAGGGTTAGGGTTAGACTCAGGCTCTTAGGGTGAGGGTTAGACTCAGGCTCTTAGGCTTAGGGTTAGACTCAGGCTCTTAGGGTTAGGGTTAGACTTCAGGCTCTTAGGGTGAGGGTTAGACTCAGGCTCTTAGGGTGAGGGTTAGACTCAGGCTCTTAGGGTTAGGGTTAGACTCAGGCTCTTAGGGTTAGGGTTAGACTCAGGCTGTTAGGGTTAGGGTTAGAGTCAGGCTCTTAGGGTGAGGGTTAGACTCAGGCTCTTAGGGTTAGGGTTAGAGTCAGGCTCCTAGGGTTAGGGTTAGACTCAGGCTCTTAAGGTTAGGGTTAGACTCAGGCTCTTAGGGTTAGGGTTAGACTCAGGCTCTTAGGGTGAGGGTTATACTCAGGCTTTTAGGGTTAGGGTTAGACTCAGGCTCTTAGGGTGAGGGTTAGACTCAGGCTCTTAGGGTTAGGGTTAGACTCAGGCTCTTAGGGTGAGGGTTAGACTCAGGCTCTTTAGGGTTAGGGTTAGACTCAGGCTCTTAGGGTTAGGGTTAGACTCAGGCTCTTAGGGTTAGGGTTAGACTCAGGCTCTTAGGGTTAGGGTTAGACTCAGGCTCTTAGGCTTAGGGTTAGACTCAGGCTCTTAGGGTGAGGGTTATACTCAGGCTCTTAGGGTTAGGGTTAGACTCAGGCTCTTAGGGTTAGGGTTAGACTCAGGCTCTTAGGGTTAGGGTTAGACTTCAGGCTCCTAGGGTGAGGGTTAGACTCAGACTCTTAGGGTTAGGGTTAGACTCAGGCTCTTAGGGTTAGGGTTACACTCAGGCTCTTAGGGTTAGGGTTAGACTCAGGCTCTTAGGGTGAGGGTTAGACTCAGGCTCTTCGGGTGAGGGTTAGACTCAGGCTCTTCGGGTTAGGGTTAGACTCAGGCTCTTAGGGTTAGGGTTAGACTCAGGCTCTTAGGGTGAGGGTTAGACTCAAGCTCTTGGGGTGAGGGTTAGACTCAGGCTCTTAGGGTTAGGGTTACACTCAGGCTCTTAGGGTTAGGGTTAGACTCAGGCTCTTAGGGTTAGGGTTAGACTCAGGCTCTTAGGGTGAGGGTTAGACTCAGGCTCTTCGGGTTAGGGTTAAACTCAGGCTCTTAGGGTTAGGGTTAGACTCAGGCTCTTAGGGTTAGGGTTAGACTCAGGCTCTTAGGGTTCGGGTTAGACTCAGGCTCTTAGGGTTAGGGTTAGACTCAGGCTCTTCGGGTTAGGGTTAGACTCAGGCTCTTAGGGTTAGGGTTAGACTCAGGCTCTTCGGGTTAGGGTTAGACTCAGGCTCTTAGGGTTAGGGTTAGACTCAGGCTCTTCGGGTTAGGGTTAGACTCAGGCTCTTAGGGTGAGGGTTAGACTCAGGCTCTTAGGGTTAGACTCAGGCTCTGATGGTGAGGGTTAGACTCAGGCTCTTAGGGTGAGGGTTAGACTCAGGCTCTTAGGGTTAGGGTTAGACTCAGGCTCTTAGGGTGAGGGTTAGACTCAGGCTCTTAGGGTGAGGGTTAGACTCAGGCTCTTAGGGTTAGGGTTAGACTCAGGCTCTTAGGGTGAGGGTTAGACTCAAGCTCTTGGGGTGAGGGTTAGACTCAGGCTCTTAGGGTTAGGGTTACACTCAGGCTCTTAGGGTTAGGGTTAGACTCAGGCTCTTAGGGTTAGGGTTAGACTCAGGCTCTTAGGGTGAGGGTTAGACTCAGGCTCTTAGGGTTAGGGTTAGACTCAGGCTCTTAGGGTTAGGGTTAGACTCAGGCTCTTAGGGTTAGGGTTAGACTCAGGCTCTTAGGGTTAGGGTTACACTCAGGCTCTTAGGGTTAGGGTTAGACTCAGGCTCTTAGGGTGAGGGTTAGACTCAGGCTCTTAGGGTGAGGGTTAGACTCAGGCTCTTAGGGTTAGGGTTAGACTCAGGCTCTTAGGGTTAGGGTTAGACTCAGGCTCTTAGGGTGAGGGTTAGACTCAGGCTCTTAGGGTTAGGGTTAGACTCAGGCTCTTCGGGTTAGGGTTAGACTCAGGCTCTTCGGGTTAGGGTTAGACTCAGGCTCTTCGGGTTAGGGTTAGACTCAGGCTCTTAGGGTTAGGGTTAGACTCAGGCTCTTAGGGTGAGGGTTAGACTCAGGCTCTTAGGGTTAGGGTTAGACTCAGGCTCTTAGGGTTAGGGTTAAACTCAGGCTCTTAGGGTTAGGGTTAGACTCAGGCTCTTAGGGTGAGGGTTAGACTCAGGCTCTTAGGGTGAGGGTTAGACTCAGGCTCTTAGGGTTAGGGTTAGACTCAGGCTCTTAGGGTTAGGGTTAGACTCAGGCTCTTAGGGTGAGGGTTAGACTCAAGCTCTTGGGGTGAGGGTTAGACTCAGGCTCTTAGGGTTAGGGTTACACTCAGGCTCTTAGGGTTAGGGTTAGACTCAGGCTCTTAGGGTTAGGGTTAGACTCAGGCTCTTAGGGTGAGGGTTAGACTCAGGCTCTTAGGGTTAGGGTTAGACTCAGGCTCTTAGGGTGAGGGTTAGACTCAGGCTCTTAGGGTTAGGGTTAGACTCAGGCTCTTCGGGTTAGGGTTAGACTCAGGCTCTTAGGGTGAGGGTTACACTCAGGCTCTTAGGGTTAGGGTTAGACTCAGGCTCTTAGGGTGAGGGTTAGACTCAGGCTCTTAGGGTTAGGGTTAGACTCAGGCTCTTAGGGTGAGGGTTAGACTCAGGCTCTTAGGGTTAGGGTTAGACTCAGGCTCTTAGGGTTAGGGTTAGACTCAGGCTCTTAGGGTGAGGGTTAGACTCAGGCTTTTAGGGTTAGGGTTAGACTCAGGCTCTTAGGGTGAGGGTTAGACTCAGGCTCTTCGGGTTAGGGTTAGACTCAGGCTATTAGGGTTAGGGTTAGACTCAGGCTCTTAGGGTTAGGGTTAGACTCAGGCTCTTAGGGTTAGGGTTAAACTCAGGCTCTTAGGGTTAGGGTTAGACTCAGGCTCTTAGGGTTAGGGTTAGACTCAGGCTCTTAGGGTTCGGGTTAGACTCAGGCTCTTAGGGTTAGGGTTAGACTCAGGCTCTTCGGGTTAGGGTTAGACTCAGGCTATTAGGGTTAGGGTTAGACTCAGGCTCTTAGGGTTAGGGTTAGACTCAGGCTCTTAGGGTGAGGGTTAGACTCAGGCTCTTCGGGTTAGGGTTAGACTCAGGCTCTTAGGGTTAGGGTTAGACTCAGGCTCTTCGGGTTAGGGTTAGACTCAGGCTCTTAGGGTGAGGGTTAGACTCAGGCTCTTAGGGTTAGACTCAGGCTCTGATGGTGAGGGTTAGACTCAGGCTCTTAGGGTGAGGGTTAGACTCAGGCTCTTAGGGTTAGGGTTAGACTCAGGCTCTTAGGGTGAGGGTTAGACTCAGGCTCTTCGGGTTAGGGTTAGACTCAGGCTCTTAGGGTTAGGGTTAGACTCAGGCTCTTCGGGTTAGGGTTAGACTCAGGCTCTTCGGGTTAGGGTTAGACTCAGGCTCTTAGGGTGAGGGTTAGACTCAGGCTCTTAGGGTTAGACTCAGGCTCTGATGGTGAGGGTTAGACTCAGGCTCTTAGGGTGAGGGTTAGACTCAGGCTCTTAGGGTTAGGGTTAGACTCAGGCTCTTAGGGTGAGGGTTAGACTCAGGCTCTTAGGGTGAGGGTTAGACTCAGGCTCTTAGGGTTAGGGTTAGACTCAGGCTCTTAGGGTGAGGGTTAGACTCAAGCTCTTGGGGTGAGGGTTAGACTCAGGCTCTTAGGGTTAGGGTTACACTCAGGCTCTTAGGGTTAGGGTTAGACTCAGGCTCTTAGGGTTAGGGTTAGACTCAGGCTCTTCGGGTTAGGGTTAGACTCAGGCTCTTAGGGTTAGGGTTAGACTCAGGCTCTTCGGGTTAGGGTTAGACTCAGGCTCTTAGGGTGAGGGTTAGACTCAGGCTCTTAGGGTTAGACTCAGGCTCTGATGGTGAGGGTTAGACTCAGGCTCTTAGGGTTAGGGTTAGACTCAGGCTCTTAGGGTTAGGGTTAACTCAGGCTCTTTAGGGTTAGGGTTAGACTCAGGCTCTTAGGGTTAGGGTTAGACTCAGGCTCTTAGGGTTAGGGTTAGACTAAGGCTCTTAGGGTTAGGGTTAGACTCAGGCTCTTAGGGTTAGGGTTAGACTCAGGCTCTTAGGCTTAGGGTTAGACTCAGGCTCTTAGGGTGAGGGTTATACTCAGGCTTTTAGGGTTAGGGTTAGACTCAGGCTCTTAGGGTGAGGGTTAGACTCAGGCTCTTTAGGGTTAGGGTTAGACTCAGGCTCTTAGGGTTAGGGTTAACTCAGGCTCTTTAGGGTTAGGGTTAGACTCAGGCTCTTAGGGTTAGGGTTAGACTCAGGCTCTTAGGGTTAGGGTTAGACTCAGGCTCTTAGGGTTAGGGTTAGACTCAGGCTCTTAGGCTTAGGGTTAGACTCAGGCTCTTAGGGTGAGGGTTATACTCAGGCTCTTAGGGTTAGGGTTAGACTCAGGCTCTTAGGGTTAGGGTTAGACTCAGGCTCTTAGGGTTAGGGTTAGACTTCAGGCTCTTAGGGTGAGGGTTAGACTCAGACTCTTAGGGTTAGGGTTAGACTTCAGGCTCTTAGGGTAAGGGTTAGACTCAGGCTCTTAGGGTGAGGGTTAGACTCAGGCTCTTAGGGTTAGGGTTAGACTCAGGCTCTTAGGGTGAGGGTTAGACTCAGGCTCTTAGGGTTAGGGTTAGACTCAGGCTCTTAGGCTTAGGGTTAGACTCAGGCTCTTAGGGTGAGGGTTATACTCAGGCTCTTAGGGTTAGGGTTAGACTCAGGCTCTTAGGGTTAGGGTTAGACTCAGGCTCTTAGGGTTAGGGTTAGACTTCAGGCTCTTAGGGTGAGGGTTAGACTCAGACTCTTAGGGTTAGGGTTAGACTTCAGGCTCTTACGGTGAGGGTTAGACTCAGGCTCTTAGGGTGAGGGTTAGACTCAGGCTCTTAGGGTTAGGGTTAGACTCAGGCTCTTAGGGTGAGGGTTAGACTCAGGCTCTTTAGGGTTAGGGTTAGACTCAGGCTCTTAGGCTTAGGGTTAGACTCAGGCTCTTAGGGTGAGGGTTATACTCAGGCTCTTAGGGTTAGGGTTAGACTCAGGCTCTTAGGGTTAGGGTTAGACTCAGGCTCTTAGGGTTAGGGTTAGACTTCATGCTCTTAGGGTGAGGGTTAGACTCAGACTCTTAGGGTTAGGGTTAGACTTCAGGCTCTTAGGGTGAGGGTTAGACTCAGGCTCTTAGGGTGAGGGTTAGACTCAGGCTCTTAGGGTTAGGGTTAGACTCAGGCTCTTAGGGTGAGGGTTAGACTCAGGCTCTTAGGGTTAGGGTTAGACTCAGGCTCTTAGGGTTAGGGTTAGACTCAGGCTCTTAGGCTTAGGGTTAGACTCAGGCTCTTAGGGTGAGGGTTATACTCAGGCTCTTAGGGTTAGGGTTAGACTCAGGCTCTTAGGGTTAGGGTTAGACTCAGGCTCTTAGGGTTAGGGTTAGACTTCAGGCTCTTAGGGTGAGGGTTAGACTCAGACTCTTAGGGTTAGGGTTAGACTTCAGGCTCTTAGGGTGAGGGTTAGACTCAGGCTCTTAGGGTGAGGGTTAGACTCAGGCTCTTAGGGTTAGGGTTAGACTCAGGCTCTTAGGGTGAGGGTTAGACTCAGGCTCTTAGGGTTAGGGTTAGACTCAGGCTCTTAGGGTTAGGGTTAGACTCAGGCTCTTAGGCTTAGGGTTAGACTCAGGCTCTTAGGGTTCGGGTTAGACTCAGGCTCTTAGGGTTAGGGTTAGACTCAGGCTCTTCGGGTTAGGGTTAGACTCAGGCTCTTAGGGTTAGGGTTAGACTCAGGCTCTTCGGGTTAGGGTTAGACTCAGGCTCTTAGGGTTAGGGTTAGACTCAGGCTCTTCGGGTTAGGGTTAGACTCAGGCTCTTAGGGTGAGGGTTAGACTCAGGCTCTTAGGGTTAGACTCAGGCTCTGATGGTGAGGGTTAGACTCAGGCTCTTAGGGTTAGGGTTAGACTCAGGCTCTTAGGGTTAGGGTTAACTCAGGCTCTTTAGGGTTAGGGTTAGACTCAGGCTCTTAGGGTTAGACTCAGACTCAGGCTCTTAGGGTTAGGGTTAGACTAAGGCTCTTAGGGTTAGGGTTAGACTCAGGCTCTTAGGGTTAGGGTTAGACTCAGGCTCTTAGGCTTAGGGTTAGACTCAGGCTCTTAGGGTGAGGGTTATACTCAGGCTTTTAGGGTTAGGGTTAGACTCAGGCTCTTAGGGTGAGGGTTAGACTCAGGCTCTTTAGGGTTAGGGTTAGACTCAGGCTCTTAGGGTTAGGGTTAACTCAGGCTCTTTAGGGTTAGGGTTAGACTCAGGCTCTTAGGGTTAGGGTTAGACTCAGGCTCTTAGGGTTAGGGTTAGACTCAGGCTCTTAGGGTTAGGGTTAGACTCAGGCTCTTAGGCTTAGGGTTAGACTCAGGCTCTTAGGGTGAGGGTTATACTCAGGCTCTTAGGGTTAGGGTTAGACTCAGGCTCTTAGGGTTAGGGTTAGACTCAGGCTCTTAGGGTTAGGGTTAGACTTCAGGCTCTTAGGGTGAGGGTTAGACTCAGACTCTTAGGGTTAGGGTTAGACTTCAGGCTCTTAGGGTGAGGGTTAGACTCAGGCTCTTAGGGTGAGGGTTAGACTCAGGCTCTTAGGGTTAGGGTTAGACTCAGGCTCTTAGGGTGAGGGTTAGACTCAGGCTCTTAGGGTTAGGGTTAGACTCAGGCTCTTAGGCTTAGGGTTAGACTCAGGCTCTTAGGGTGAGGGTTATACTCAGGCTCTTAGGGTTAGGGTTAGACTCAGGCTCTTAGGGTTAGGGTTAGACTCAGGCTCTTAGGGTTAGGGTTAGACTTCAGGCTCTTAGGGTGAGGGTTAGACTCAGACTCTTAGGGTTAGGGTTAGACTTCAGGCTCTTACGGTGAGGGTTAGACTCAGGCTCTTAGGGTGAGGGTTAGACTCAGGCTCTTAGGGTTAGGGTTAGACTCAGGCTCTTAGGGTGAGGGTTAGACTCAGGCTCTTTAGGGTTAGGGTTAGACTCAGGCTCTTAGGCTTAGGGTTAGACTCAGGCTCTTAGGGTGAGGGTTATACTCAGGCTCTTAGGGTTAGGGTTAGACTCAGGCTCTTAGGGTTAGGGTTAGACTCAGGCTCTTAGGGTTAGGGTTAGACTTCATGCTCTTAGGGTGAGGGTTAGACTCAGACTCTTAGGGTTAGGGTTAGACTTCAGGCTCTTAGGGTGAGGGTTAGACTCAGGCTCTTAGGGTGAGGGTTAGACTCAGGCTCTTAGGGTTAGGGTTAGACTCAGGCTCTTAGGGTGAGGGTTAGACTCAGGCTCTTAGGGTTAGGGTTAGACTCAGGCTCTTAGGGTTAGGGTTAGACTCAGGCTCTTAGGCTTAGGGTTAGACTCAGGCTCTTAGGGTGAGGGTTATACTCAGGCTCTTAGGGTTAGGGTTAGACTCAGGCTCTTAGGGTTAGGGTTAGACTCAGGCTCTTAGGGTTAGGGTTAGACTTCAGGCTCTTAGGGTGAGGGTTAGACTCAGACTCTTAGGGTTAGGGTTAGACTTCAGGCTCTTAGGGTGAGGGTTAGACTCAGGCTCTTAGGGTGAGGGTTAGACTCAGGCTCTTAGGGTTAGGGTTAGACTCAGGCTCTTAGGGTGAGGGTTAGACTCAGGCTCTTAGGGTTAGGGTTAGACTCAGGCTCTTAGGGTTAGGGTTAGACTCAGGCTCTTAGGCTTAGGGTTAGACTCAGGCTCTTAGGGTGAGGGTTATACTCAGGCTCTTAGGGTTAGGGTTAGACTCAGGCTCTTAGGGTTAGGGTTAGACTCAGGCTCTTAGGGTTAGGGTTAGACTTCAGGCTCTTAGGGTGAGGGTTAGACTCAGACTCTTAGGGTTAGGGTTAGACTTCAGGCTCTTACGGTGAGGGTTAGACTCAGGCTCTTAGGGTGAGGGTTAGACTCAGGCTCTTAGGGTTAGGGTTAGACTCAGGCTCTTAGGGTGAGGGTTAGACTCAGGCTCTTTAGGGTTAGGGTTAGACTCAGGCTCTTAGGCTTAGGGTTAGACTCAGGCTCTTAGGGTGAGGGTTATACTCAGGCTCTTAGGGTTAGGGTTAGACTCAGGCTCTTAGGGTTAGGGTTAGACTCAGGCTCTTAGGGTTAGGGTTAGACTCAGGCTCTTAGGCTTAGGGTTAGACTCAGGCTCTTAGGGTGAGGGTTATACTCAGGCTCTTAGGGTTAGGGTTAGACTCAGGCTCTTAGGGTTAGGGTTAGACTCAGGCTCTTAGGGTTAGGGTTAGACTTCAGGCTCTTAGGGTGAGGGTTAGACTCAGACTCTTAGGGTTAGGGTTAGACTTCAGGCTCTTAGGGTGAGGGTTAGACTCAGGCTCTTAGGGTGAGGGTTAGACTCAGGCTCTTAGGGTTAGGGTTAGACTCAGGCTCTTAGGGTGAGGGTTAGACTCAGGCTCTTAGGGTTAGGGTTAGACTCAGGCTCTTAGGGTTAGGGTTAGACTCAGGCTCTTAGGCTTAGGGTTAGACTCAGGCTCTTAGGGTGAGGGTTATACTCAGGCTCTTAGGGTTAGGGTTAGACTCAGGCTCTTAGGGTTAGGGTTAGACTCAGGCTCTTAGGGTTAGGGTTAGACTTCAGGCTCTTAGGGTGAGGGTTAGACTCAGACTCTTAGGGTTAGGGTTAGACTTCAGGCTCTTACGGTGAGGGTTAGACTCAGGCTCTTAGGGTGAGGGTTAGACTCAGGCTCTTAGGGTTAGGGTTAGACTCAGGCTCTTAGGGTGAGGGTTAGACTCAGGCTCTTTAGGGTTAGGGTTAGACTCAGGCTCTTAGGCTTAGGGTTAGACTCAGGCTCTTAGGGTGAGGGTTATACTCAGGCTCTTAGGGTTAGGGTTAGACTCAGGCTCTTAGGGTTAGGGTTAGACTCAGGCTCTTAGGGTTAGGGTTAGACTTCAGGCTCTTAGGGTGAGGGTTAGACTCAGACTCTTAGGGTTAGGGTTAGACTTCAGGCTCTTAGGGTGAGGGTTAGACTCAGGCTCTTAGGGTGAGGGTTAGACTCAGGCTCTTAGGGTTAGGGTTAGACTCAGGCTCTTAGGGTGAGGGTTAGACTCAGGCTCTTAGGGTTAGGGTTAGACTCAGGCTCTTAGGGTTAGGGTTAACCCTAAAAAACAGACCAAAGCCTGTCTGTCTATTCAGAAAGATCATAAAATATTTAACAAAAGAACAGTAATGTTTGGTTAGACTCAGGCTCTTAGGCTTAGGGTTAGACTCAGGCTCTTAGGGTGAGGGTTATACTCAGGCTCTTAGGGTTAGGGTTAGACTCAGGCTCTTAGGGTTAGGGTTAGACTCAGGCTCTTAGGGTTAGGGTTAGACTTCAGGCTCTTAGGGTGAGGGTTAGACTCAGACTCTTAGGGTTAGGGTTAGACTTCAGGCTCTTAGGGTGAGGGTTAGACTCAGGCTCTTAGGGTGAGGGTTAGACTCAGGCTCTTAGGGTTAGGGTTAGACTCAGGCTCTTAGGGTGAGGGTTAGACTCAGGCTCTTTAGGGTTAGGGTTAGACTCAGGCTCTTAGGGTTAGGGTTAGACTCAGGCTCTTAGGGTTAGGGTTAGACTCAGGCTCTTAGGGTTAGGGTTAGACTCAGGCTCTTAGGCTTAGGGTTAGACTCAGGCTCTTAGGGTGAGGGTTAGACTCAGGCTCTTAGGGTTAGGGTTAGACTCAGGCTCTTAGGATGAGGGTTAGACTCAGGCTCTTAGGGTTAGGGTTAGACTCAGGCTCTTAGGGTGAGGGTTAGACTCAGGCTCTTAGGGTTAGGGTTAGACTCAGGCTCTTAGGGTTAGGGTTAATCCAGGCTCTTTAGGGTTAGGGTTAGACTCAGGCTCTTAGGGTTAGGGTTAGACTCAGGCTCTTAGGGTTAGGGTTAGACTCAGGCTCTTAGGGTTAGGGTTAGACTCAGGCTCTTAGGGTTAGGGTTAGACTCAGGCTCTTAGGGTGAGGGTTAGACTCAGGCTCTTAGGGTTAGGGTTAGACTCAGGCTCTTAGGGTGAGGGTTAGACTCAGGCTCTTAGGCTTAGGGTTAGACTCAGGCTCTTAGGGTTAGGGTTAGACTTCAGGCTCTTAGGGTGAGGGTTAGACTCAGGCTCTTAGGGTGAGGGTTAGACTCAGGCTCTTAGGGTTAGGGTTAGACTCAGGCTCTTAGGGTTAGGGTTAGACTCAGGCTGTTAGGGTTAGGGTTAGAGTCAGGCTCTTAGGGTGAGGGTTAGACTCAGGCTCTTAGGGTTAGGGTTAGAGTCAGGCTCCTAGGGTTAGGGTTAGACTCAGGCTCTTAAGGTTAGGGTTAGACTCAGGCTCTTAGGGTTAGGGTTAGACTCAGGCTCTTAGGGTGAGGGTTATACTCAGGCTTTTAGGGTTAGGGTTAGACTCAGGCTCTTAGGGTGAGGGTTAGACTCAGGCTCTTAGGGTTAGGGTTAGACTCAGGCTCTTAGGGTGAGGGTTAGACTCAGGCTCTTTAGGGTTAGGGTTAGACTCAGGCTCTTAGGGTTAGGGTTAGACTCAGGCTCTTAGGGTTAGGGTTAGACTCAGGCTCTTAGGGTTAGGGTTAGACTCAGGCTCTTAGGCTTAGGGTTAGACTCAGGCTCTTAGGGTGAGGGTTAGACTCAGGCTCTTAGGCTTAGGGTTAGACTCAGGCTCTTAGGGTTAGGGTTAGACTCAGGCTCTTAGGGTTAGGGTTAGACTTCAGGCTCCTAGGGTGAGGGTTAGACTCAGACTCTTAGGGTTAGGGTTAGACTTCAGGCTCTTAGGGTGAGGGTTAGACTCAGGCTCTTAGGGTTAGGGTTAGACTCAGGCTCTTAGGGTGAGGGTTAGACTCAGGCTCTTAGGGTTAGGGTTAGACTCAGGCTCTTAGGGTTAGGGTTAGACTCAGGCTCTTAGGGTGAGGGTTATACTCAGGCTCTTAGGGTTAGGGTTAGACTCAGGCTCTTAGGGTTAGGGTTAGACTCAGGCTCTTAGGGTTAGGGTTAGACTTCAGGCTCTTAGGGTGAGGGTTAGACTCAGACTCTTAGGGTTAGGGTTAGACTTCAGGCTCTTACGGTGAGGGTTAGACTCAGGCTCTTAGGGTGAGGGTTAGACTCAGGCTCTTAGGGTTAGGGTTAGACTCAGGCTCTTAGGGTGAGGGTTAGACTCAGGCTCTTTAGGGTTAGGGTTAGACTCAGGCTCTTAGGCTTAGGGTTAGACTCAGGCTCTTAGGGTGAGGGTTAGACTCAGGCTCTTAGGGTGAGGGTTAGACTCAGGCTCTTAGGGTTAGGGTTAGACTCAGGCTCTTAGGGTGAGGGTTAGACTCAGTCTCTTTAGGGTTAGGGTTAGACTCAGGCTCTTAGGGTTAGGGTTAGACTCAGGCTCTTAGGGTTAGGGTTAGACTCAGGCTCTTAGGGTTAGGGTTAGACTCAGGCTCTTAGGGTGAGGGTTAGACTCAGGCTCTTAGGGTGAGGGTTAGACTCAGGCTCTTAGGCTTAGGGTTAGACTCAGGCTCTTAGGGTTAGGGTTAGACTCAGGCTCTTAGGGTGAGGGTTAGACTCAGGCTCTTAGGGTTAGGGTTAGACTCAGGCTCTTAGGGTTAGGGTTAACTCAGGCTCTTTAGGGTTAGGGTTAGACTCAGGCTCTTAGGGTTAGGGTTAGACTCAGGCTCTTAGGGTTAGGGTTAGACTCAGGCTCTTAGGGTTAGGGTTAGACTCAGGCTCTTAGGGTTAGGGTTAGACTCAGGCTCTTAGGGTTAGGGTTAGACTCAGGCTCTTAGGGTGAGGGTTATACTCAGGCTTTTAGGGTTAGGGTTAGACTCAGGCTCTTAGGGTGAGGGTTAGACTCAGGCTCTTAGGGTTAGGGTTAGACTCAGGCTCTTAGGGTTAGGGTTAACTCAGGCTCTTTAGGGTTAGGGTTAGACTAAGGCTCTTAGGGTTAGGGTTAGACTCAGGCTCTTAGGGTTAGGGTTAGACTCAGGCTCTTAGGGTTAGGGTTAGACTCAGGCTCTTAGGGTGAGGGTTATACTCAGGCTCTTAGGGTTAGGGTTAGACTCAGGCTCTTAGGGTTAGGGTTAGACTCAGGCTCTTAGGGTTAGGGTTAGACTTCAGGCTCTTAGGGTGAGGGTTAGACTCAGGCTCTTAGGGTTAGGGTTAGACTTCAGGCTCTTAGGGTGAGGGTTAGACTCAGGCTCTTAGGGTGAGGGTTAGACTCAGGCTCTTAGGGTTAGGGTTAGACTCAGGCTCTTAGGGTGAGGGTTAGACTCAGGCTCTTAGGGTTAGGGTTAGACTCAGGCTCTTAGGGTTAGGGTTAGACTCAGGCTCTTAGGCTTAGGGTTAGACTCAGGCTCTTAGGGTGAGGGTTATACTCAGGCTCTTAGGGTTAGGGTTAGACTCAGGCTCTTAGGGTTAGGGTTAGACTCAGGCTCTTAGGGTTAGGGTTAGACTTCAGGCTCTTAGGGTGAGGGTTAGACTCAGACTCTTAGGGTTAGGGTTAGACTTCAGGCTCTTACGGTGAGGGTTAGACTCAGGCTCTTAGGGTGAGGGTTAGACTCAGGCTCTTAGGGTTAGGGTTAGACTCAGGCTCTTAGGGTGAGGGTTAGACTCAGGCTCTTTAGGGTTAGGGTTAGACTCAGGCTCTTAGGCTTAGGGTTAGACTCAGGCTCTTAGGGTGAGGGTTATACTCAGGCTCTTAGGGTTAGGGTTAGACTCAGGCTCTTAGGGTTAGGGTTAGACTCAGGCTCTTAGGGTTAGGGTTAGACTTCAGGCTCTTAGGGTGAGGGTTAGACTCAGACTCTTAGGGTTAGGGTTAGACTTCAGGCTCTTAGGGTGAGGGTTAGACTCAGGCTCTTAGGGTGAGGGTTAGACTCAGGCTCTTAGGGTTAGGGTTAGACTCAGGCTCTTAGGGTGAGGGTTAGACTCAGGCTCTTAGGGTTAGGGTTAGACTCAGGCTCTTAGGGTTAGGGTTAACCCTAAAAAACAGACCAAAGCCTGTCTGTCTATTCAGAAAGATCATAAAATATTTAACAAAAGAACAGTAATGTTTGGTTAGACTCAGGCTCTTAGGCTTAGGGTTAGACTCAGGCTCTTAGGGTGAGGGTTATACTCAGGCTCTTAGGGTTAGGGTTAGACTCAGGCTCTTAGGGTTAGGGTTAGACTCAGGCTCTTAGGGTGAGGGTTAGACTCAGACTCTTAGGGTTAGGGTTAGACTTCAGGCTCTTAGGGTGAGGGTTAGACTCAGGCTCTTAGGGTGAGGGTTAGACTCAGGCTCTTAGGGTTAGGGTTAGACTCAGGCTCTTAGGGTGAGGGTTAGACTCAGGCTCTTTAGGGTTAGGGTTAGACTCAGGCTCTTAGGGTTAGGGTTAGACTCAGGCTCTTAGGGTTAGGGTTAGACTCAGGCTCTTAGGGTTAGGGTTAGACTCAGGCTCTTAGGCTTAGGGTTAGACTCAGGCTCTTAGGGTGAGGGTTAGACTCAGGCTCTTAGGGTTAGGGTTAGACTCAGGCTCTTAGGATGAGGGTTAGACTCAGGCTCTTAGGGTTAGGGTTAGACTCAGGCTCTTAGGGTGAGGGTTAGACTCAGGCTCTTAGGGTTAGGGTTAGACTCAGGCTCTTAGGGTTAGGGTTAATCCAGGCTCTTTAGGGTTAGGGTTAGACTCAGGCTCTTAGGGTTAGGGTTAGACTCAGGCTCTTAGGGTTAGGGTTAGACTCAGGCTCTTAGGGTTAGGGTTAGACTCAGGCTCTTAGGGTTAGGGTTAGACTCAGGCTCTTAGGGTGAGGGTTAGACTCAGTCTCTTAGGGTTAGGGTTAGACTCAGGCTCTTAGGGTTAGGGTTAGACTCAGGCTCTTAGGGTTAGGGTTAGACTCAGGCTCTTAGGGTTAGGGTTAGACTCAGGCTCTTAGGGTTAGGGTTAGACTTCAGGCTCTTAGGGTGAGGGTTAGACTCAGGCTCTTAGGGTGAGGGTTAGACTCAGGCTCTTAGGGTTAGGGTTAGACTCAGGCTCTTAGGGTTAGGGTTAGACTCAGGCTGTTAGGGTTAGGGTTAGAGTCAGGCTCTTAGGGTGAGGGTTAGACTCAGGCTCTTAGGGTTAGGGTTAGAGTCAGGCTCTTAGGGTTAGGGTTAGACTCAGGCTCTTAAGGTTAGGGTTAGACTCAGGCTCTTAGGGTTAGGGTTAGACTCAGGCTCTTAGGGTGAGGGTTATACTCAGGCTTTTAGGGTTAGGGTTAGACTCAGGCTCTTAGGGTGAGGGTTAGACTCAGGCTCTTAGGGTTAGGGTTAGACTCAGGCTCTTAGGGTTAGGGTTAACTCAGGCTCTTTAGGGTTAGGGTTAGACTCAGGCTCTTAGGGTTAGGGTTAGACTCAGGCTCTTAGGGTTAGGGTTAGACTCAGGCTCTTAGGGTTAGGGTTAGACTCAGGCTCTTAGGCTTAGGGTTAGACTCAGGCTCTTAGGGTGAGGGTTATACTCAGGCTCTTAGGGTTAGGGTTAGACTCAGGCTCTTAGGGTTAGGGTTAGACTCAGGCTCTTAGGGTTAGGGTTAGACTTCAGGCTCCTAGGGTGAGGGTTAGACTCAGACTCTTAGGGTTAGGGTTAGACTTCAGGCTCTTAGGGTTAGGGTTAGACTCAGGCTCTTAGGGTTAGGGTTAGACTCAGGCTCTTAGGGTGAGGGTTAGACTCAGGCTCTTAGGGTTAGGGTTAGACTCAGGCTCGTAGGGTTAGGGTTAGACTCAGGCTCTTAGGGTGAGGGTTATACTCAGGCTCTTAGGGTTAGGGTTAGACTCAGGCTCTTAGGGTTAGGGTTAGACTCAGGCTCTTAGGGTTAGGGTTAGACTTCAGGCTCTTAGGGTGAGGGTTAGACTCAGACTCTTAGGGTTAGGGTTAGACTTCAGGCTCTTACGGTGAGGGCTAGACTCAGGCTCTTAGGGTGAGGGTTAGAC
The DNA here is from genome assembly GCF_963210335.1 of Falco punctatus. Classification (NCBI taxonomy): domain Eukaryota; kingdom Metazoa; phylum Chordata; class Aves; order Falconiformes; family Falconidae; genus Falco; species Falco punctatus. Next base: position 408,076 of record NW_027660336.1, read on the forward strand.
TCAGGCTCTTAGGGTTAGGGTTAGACTCAGGCTCTTAGGGTGAGGGTTAGACTCAGGCTCTTTAGGGTTAGGGTTAGACTCAGGCTCTTAGGCTTAGGGTTAGACTCAGGCTCTTAGGGTGAGGGTTATACTCAGGCTCTTAGGGTTAGGGTTATACTCAGGCTCTTAGGGTTAGGGTTAGACTCAGGCTCTTAGGGTTAGGGTTAGACTTCAGGCTCTTAGGGTGAGGGTTAGACTCAGACTCTTAGGGTTAGGGTTAGACTTCAGGCTCTTAGGGTGAGGGTTAGACTCAGGCTCTTAGGGTGAGGGTTAGACTCAGGCTCTTAGGGTTGGGTTAGACTCAGGCTCTTAGGGTGAGGGTTAGACTCAGGCTCTTAGGGTTAGGGTTAGACTCAGGCTCTTAGGGTTAGGGTTAGACTCAGGCTCTTAGGGTTAGGGTTAACCCTAAAAAACAGACCAAAGCCTGTCTGTCTGTTCAGAAAGATCATAAAATATTTAACAAAAGAACAGTAATGTTTGGTTAGACTCAGGCTCTTAGGCTTAGGGTTAGACTCAGGCTCTTAGGGTGAGGGTTATACTCAGGCTCTTAGGGTTAGGGTTAGACTCAGGCTCTTAGGGTTAGGGTTAGACTCAGGCTCTTAGGGTTAGGGTTAGACTTCAGGCTCTTAGGGTGAGGGTTAGACTCAGACTCTTAGGGTTAGGGTTAGACTTCAGGCTCTTAGGGTGAGGGTTAGACTCAGGCTCTTAGGGTGAGGGTTAGACTCAGGCTCTTAGGGTTAGGGTTAGACTCAGGCTCTTAGGGTGAGGGTTAGACTCAGGCTCTTTAGGGTTAGGGTTAGACTCAGGCTCTTAGGGTTAGGGTTAGACTCAGGCTCTTAGGGTTAGGGTTAGACTCAGGCTCTTAGGGTTAGGGTTAGACTCAGGCTCTTAGGCTTAGGGTTAGACTCAGGCTCTTAGGGTGAGGGTTAGACTCAGGCTCTTAGGGTGAGGGTTAGACTCAGGCTCTTAGGGTTAGGGTTAGACTCAGGCTCTTAGGGTTAGGGTTAGACTCAGGCTCTTAGGGTGAGGGTTAGACTCAGGCTCTTAGGGTGAGGGTTAGACTCAGGCTCTTAGGGTTAGGGTTAGACTCATGCTCTTAGGGTGAGGGTTAGACTCAGGCTCTTAGGGTGAGGGTTAGACTCAGGCTCTTAGGCTTAGGGTTAGACTCAGGCTCTTAGGGTGAGGGTTAGACTCAGGCTCTTCGGGTTAGGGTTAGACTCAGGCTCTTAGGGTGAGGGTTAGACTCAGGCTCTTAGGGTTAGGGTTAGACTCAGGCTCTTAGGGTTAGGGTTAGACTCAGGCTCTTAGGGTTAGGGTTAGACTCAGGCTCTTAGGCTTAGGGTTAGACTCAGGCTCTTAGGGTTAGGGTTAGACTTCAGGCTCTTAGGGTGAGGGTTAGACTCAGGCTCTTAGGGTGAGGGTTAGACTCAGGCTCTTAGGGTTAGGGTTAGACTCAGGCTCTTAGGGTTAGGGTTAGACTCAGGCTGTTAGGGTTAGGGTTAGAGTCAGGCTCTTAGGGTGAGGGTTAGACTCAGGCTCTTAGGGTTAGGGTTAGAGTCAGGCTCTTAGGGTTAGGGTTAGACTCAGGCTCTTAAGGTTAGGGTTAGACTCAGGCTCTTAGGGTTAGGGTTAGACTCAGGCTCTTAGGGTTAGGGTTAGACTCAGGCTCTTAGGGTTAGGGTTAGACTCAGGCTCTTAGGGTGAGGGTTAGACTCAGGCTCTTAGGGTTAGGGTTAGACTCAGGCTCTTAGGGTGAGGGTTAGACTCAGGCTCTTAGGCTTAGGGTTAGACTCAGGCTCTTAGGGTTAGGGTTAGACTCAGGCTCTTAGGGTTAGGGTTAACTCAGGCTCTTTAGGGTTAGGGTTAGACTCAGGCTCTTAGGGTTAGGGTTAGACTCAGGCTCTTAGGGTTAGGGTTAGACTCAGGCTCTTAGGCTTAGGGTTAGACTCAGGCTCTTAGGGTGAGGGTTATACTCAGGCTCTTAGGGTTAGGGTTAGACTCAGGCTCTTAGGGTTAGGGTTAGACTCAGGCTCTTAGGGTTAGGGTTAGACTTCAGGCTCTTAGGGTGAGGGTTAGACTCAGACTCTTAGGGTTAGGGTTAGACTTCAGGCTCTTAGGGTGAGGGTTAGACTCAGGCTCTTAGGGTGAGGGTTAGACTCAGGCTCTTAGGGTGAGGGTTAGACTCAGGCTCTTAGGGTTAGGGTTAGACTCAGGCTCTTAGGGTTAGGGTTAGACTCAGGCTCTTAGGGTTAGGGTTAACCCTAAAAAACAGACCAAAGCCTGTCTGTCTATTCAGAAAGATCATAAAATATTTAACAAAAGAACAGTAATGTTTGGTTAGACTCAGGCTCTTAGGGTTAGGGTTAGACTCAGGCTCTTAGGGTGAGGGTTATACTCAGGCTCTTAGGGTTAGGGTTAGACTCAGGCTCTTAGGGTTAGGGTTAGACTCAGGCTCTTAGGGTTAGGGTTAGACTTCAGGCTCTTAGGGTGAGGGTTAGACTCAGACTCTTAGGGTTAGGGTTAGACTTCAGGCTCTTAGGGTGAGGGTTAGACTCAGGCTCTTAGGGTGAGGGTTAGACTCAGGCTCTTAGGGTTAGGGTTAGACTCAGGCTCTTAGGGTGAGGGTTAGACTCAGGCTCTTTAGGGTGAGGGTTAGACTCAGGCTCTTAGGGTTAGGGTTAGACTCAGGCTCTTAGGGTTAGGGTTAGACTCAGGCTCTTAGGCTTAGGGTTAGACTCAGGCTCTTAGGGTTAGGGTTAGACTCAGGCTCTTAGGGTGAGGGTTAGACTCAGGCTCTTAGGGTTAGGGTTAGACTCAGGCTCTTAGGGTTAGGGTTAGACTCAGGCTCTTAGGGTTAGGGTTAGACTCAGGCTCTTAGGCTTAGGGTTAGACTCAGGCTCTTAGGGTGAGGGTTAGACTCAGGCTCTTAGGGTTAGGGTTAGACTCAGGCTCTTAGGGTTAGGGTTAGACTCAGGCTCTTAGGGTTAGGGTTCGATTCAGGCTCTTAGGGTGAGGGTTAGACTCAGGCTCTTAGGGTTAGGGTTAGACTCAGGCTCTTAGGGTTAGGGTTAGACTCAGGCTCTTAGGCTTAGGGTTAGACTCAGGCTCTTAGGGTGAGGGTTATACTCAGGCTCTTAGGGTTAGGGTTAGACTCAGGCTCTTAGGGTTAGGGTTAGACTCAGGCTCTTAGGGTTAGGGTTAGACTCAGGCTCTTAGGGTTAGGGTTAGACTCAGGCTCTTAGGGTTAGGGTTAGACTCAGGCTCTTAGGGTTAGGGTTAGACTCAGGCTCTTAGGGTTAGGGTTAGACTCAGGCTCTTAGGGTGAGGGTTAGACTCAGGCTCTTAGGGTTAGTGTTAGACTCAGGCTCTTAGGGTGAGGGTTAGACTCAGGCTCTTAGGGTTAGGGCTAGACTCAGGCTCTTAGGGTGAGGGTTAGACTCAGGCTCTTAGGGTTAGGGTTAGACTCAGGCTCTTAGGGTTAGGGTTAACTCAGGCTCTTTAGGGTTAGGGTTAGACTCAGGCTCTTAGGGTTAGGGTTAGACTCAGGCTCTTAGGGTTAGGGTTAGACTCAGGCTCTTAGGGTTAGGGTTAGACTCAGGCTCTTAGGCTTAGGGTTAGACTCAGGCTCTTAGGGTGAGGGTTATACTCAGGCTCTTTGGGTTAGGGTTAGACTCAGGCTCTTAGGGTTAGGGTTAGACTCAGGCTCTTAGGGTTAGGGTTAGACTTCAGGCTCTTAGGGTGAGGGTTAGACTCAGACTCTTAGGGTTAGGGTTAGACTTCAGGCTCTTAGGGTGAGGGTTAGACTCAGGCTCTTAGGGTGAGGGTTAGACTCAGGCTCTTAGGGTGAGGGTTAGACTCAGGCTCTTAGGGTTAGGGTTAGACTCAGGCTCTTAGGGTTAGGGTTAGACTCAGGCTCTTAGGGTTAGGGTTAGACTCAGGCTCTTAGGGTGAGGGTTAGACTCAGGCTCTTAGGGTTAGGGTTAGACTCAGGCTCTTAGGGTTAGGGTTAGACTCAGGCTCTTAGGGTTAGGGTTAGACTTCAGGCTCTTAGGGTGAGGGTTAGACTCAGACTCTTAGGGTTAGGGTTAGACTTCAGGCTCTTAGGGTTAGGGTTATACTCAGGCTCTTAGGGTGAGGGTTAGACTCAGGCTCTTAGGGTTAGGGTTAGACTCAGGCTCTTAGGGTGAGGGTTAGACTCAGGCTCTTAGGGTTAGGGTTAGACTCAGGCTCTTAGGGTGAGGGTTAGACTCAGGCTCTTAGGGTGAGGGTTAGACTCAGGCTCTTAGGGTTAGGGTTAGACTCAGGCTCTTAGGGTTAGGGTTAGACTCAGGCTCTTAGGCTTAGGGTTAGACTCAGGCTCTTAGGGTGAGGGTTATACTCAGGCTCTTAGGGTTAGGGTTAGACTCAGGCTCTTAGGGTTAGGGTTAGACTCAGGCTCTTAGGGTTAGGGTTAGACTTCAGGCTCTTAGGGTGAGGGTTAGACTCAGACTCTTAGGGTTAGGGTTAGACTTCAGGCTCTTAGGGTGAGGGTTAGACTCAGGCTCTTAGGGTGAGGGTTAGACTCAGGCTCTTAGGGTTAGGGTTAGACTCAGGCTCTTTAGGGTTAGGGTTAGACTCAGGCTCTTAGGCTTAGGGTTAGACTCAGGCTCTTAGGGTGAGGGTTATACTCAGGCTCTTAGGGTTAGGGTTAGACTCAGGCTCTTAGGGTTAGGGTTAGACTTCAGGCTCTTAGGGTGAGGGTTAGACTCAGACTCTTAGGGTTAGGGTTAGACTTCAGGCTCTTAGGGTGAGGGTTAGACTCAGGCTCTTAGGGTGAGGGTTAGACTCAGGCTCTTAGGGTTAGGGTTAGACTCAGGCTCTTAGGGTGAGGGTTAGACTCAGGCTCTTAGGGTTAGGGTTAGACTCAGGCTCTTAGGGTTAGGGTTAGACTCAGGCTCTTAGGGTTAGGGTTAACCCTAAAAAACAGACCAAAGCCTGTCTGTCTATTCAGAAAGATCATAAAATATTTAACAAAAGAACAGTAATGTTTGGTTAGACTCAGGCTCTTAGGCTTAGGGTTAGACTCAGGCTCTTAGGGTGAGGGTTATACTCAGGCTCTTAGGGTTAGGGTTAGACTCAGGCTCTTAGGGTTAGGGTTAGTCTCAGGCTCTTAGGGTTAGGGTTAGACTTCAGGCTCTTAGGGTGAGGGTTAGACTCAGACTCTTAGGGTTAGGGTTAGACTTCAGGCTCTTAGGGTGAGGGTTAGACTCAGGCTCTTAGGGTGAGGGTTAGACTCAGGCTCTTAGGGTTAGGGTTAGACTCAGGCTCTTAGGGTGAGGGTTAGACTCAGGCTCTTTAGGGTTAGGGTTAGACTCAGGCTCTTAGGGTTAGGGTTAGACTCAGGCTCTTAGGGTTAGGGTTAGACTCAGGCTCTTAGGCTTAGGGTTAGACTCAGGCTCTTAGGGTGAGGGTTAGACTCAGGCTCTTAGGGTTAGGGTTAGACTCAGGCTCTTAGGATGAGGGTTAGACTCAGGCTCTTAGGGTTAGGGTTAGACTCAGGCTCTTAGGGTGAGGGTTAGACTCAGGCTCTTAGGGTTAGGGTTAGACTCAGGCTCTTAGGGTTAGGGTTAACTCAGGCTCTTTAGGGTTAGGGTTAGACTCAGGCTCTTAGGGTTAGGGTTAGACTCAGGCTCTTAGGGTTAGGGTTAGACTCAGGCTCTTAGGGTTAGGGTTAGACTCAGGCTCTTAGGGTTAGGGTTAGACTCAGGCTCTTAGGCTTAGGGTTAGACTCAGGCTCTTAGGGTGAGGGTTATACTCAGGCTCTTAGGGTGAGGGTTAGACTCAGGCTCTTAGGGTTAGGGTTAGACTCAGGCTCTTAGGGTTAGGGTTCGATTCAGGCTCTTAGGGTGAGGGTTAGACTCAGGCTCTTAGGGTGAGGGTTAGACTCAGGCTCTTAGGGTTAGGGTTAGACTCAGGCTCTTAGGCTTAGGGTTAGACTCAGGCTCTTAGGGTGAGGGTTATACTCAGGCTCTTAGGGTTAGGGTTAGACTCAGGCTCTTAGGGTTAGGGTTAGACTCAGGCTCTTAGGGTTAGGGTTAGACTCAGGCTCTTAAGGTTAGGGTTAGACTCAGGCTCTTAGGGTTAGGGTTAGACTCAGGCTCTTAGGGTTAGGGTTAGACTCAGGCTCTTAGGGTTAGGGTTAGACTCAGGCTCTTAGGGTGAGGGTTAGACTCAGGCTCTTAGGGTTAGGGTTAGACTCAGGCTCTTAGGGTGAGGGTTAGACTCAGGCTCTTAGGGTTAGGGTTCGACTCAGGCTCTTAGGGTGAGGGTTCGATTCAGGCTCGTAGGGTGAGGGTTCGACTCAGGCTCTTAGGGTGAGGGTTAACTCAGGCTCTTTAGGGTTAGGGTTAGACTCAGGCTCTTAGGGTTAGGGTTAGACTCAGGCTCTTAGGGTTAGGGTTAGACTCAGGCTCTTAGGGTTAGGGTTCGACTCAGGCTCTTAGGGTTAGGGTTAGACTCAGGCTCTTAGGGTGAGGGTTAGACTCAGGCTCTTAGGGTTAGGGTTAGACTCAGGCTCTTAGGGTTAGGGTTAGACTCAGGCTCTTAGGGTTAGGGTTAGACTTCAGGCTCTTAGGGTGAGGGTTAGACTCAGGCTCTTAGGGTTAGGGTTAGACTTCAGGCTCTTAGGGTGAGGGTTAGACTCAGGCTCTTAGGGTGAGGGTTAGACTCAGGCTCTTAGGGTGAGGGTTAGACTCAGGCTCTTAGGGTTAGGGTTAGACTCAGGCTCTTAGGGTTAGGGTTAGACTCAGGCTCTTAGGGTTAGGGTTAGACTCAGGCTCTTAGGCTTAGGGTTAGACTCAGGCTCTTAGGGTGAGGGTTATACTCAGGCTCTTAGGGTTAGGGTTAGACTCAGGCTCTTAGGGTTAGGGTTAGACTTCAGGCTCTTAGGGTGAGGGTTAGACTCAGACTCTTAGGGTTAGGGTTAGACTTCAGGCTCTTAGGGTGAGGGTTAGACTCAGGCTCTTCGGGTTAGGGTTAGACTCAGGCTCTTAGGGTTAGGGTTAGACTCAGGCTCTTAGGGTGAGGGTTAGACTCAGGCTCTTTAGGGTTAGGGTTAGACTCAGGCTCTTAGGCTTAGGGTTAGACTCAGGCTCTTAGGGTTAGGGTTAGACTCAGGCTCTTAAGGTTAGGGTTAGACTCAGGCTCTTAGGGTTAGGGTTAGACTCAGGCTCTTAGGGTTAGGGTTAGACTCAGGCTCTTAGGGTTAGGGTTAGACTCAGGCTCTTAGGGTGAGGGTTAGACTCAGGCTCTTAGGGTTAGGGTTAGACTCAGGCTCTTAGGGTGAGGGTTAGACTCAGGCTCTTAGGGTTAGGGCTAGACTCAGGCTCTTAGGGTGAGGGTTAGACTCAGGCTCTTAGGGTTAGGGTTAGACTCAGGCTCTTAGGGTTAGGGTTAACTCAGGCTCTTTAGGGTTAGGGTTAGACTCAGGCTCTTAGGGTTAGGGTTAGACTCAGGCTCTTAGGGTTAGGGTTAGACTCAGGCTCTTAGGGTTAGGGTTAGACTCAGGCTCTTAGGCTTAGGGTTAGACTCAGGCTCTTAGGGTGAGGGTTATACTCAGGCTCTTTGGGTTAGGGTTAGACTCAGGCTCTTAGGGTTAGGGTTAGACTCAGGCTCTTAGGGTTAGGGTTAGACTTCAGGCTCTTAGGGTGAGGGTTAGACTCAGACTCTTAGGGTTAGGGTTAGACTTCAGGCTCTTAGGGTGAGGGTTAGACTCAGGCTCTTAGGGTGAGGGTTAGACTCAGGCTCTTAGGGTGAGGGTTAGACTCAGGCTCTTAGGGTTAGGGTTAGACTCAGGCTCTTAGGGTTAGGGTTAGACTCAGGCTCTTAGGGTTAGGGTTAGACTCAGGCTCTTAGGGTGAGGGTTAGACTCAGGCTCTTAGGGTTAGGGTTAGACTCAGGCTCTTAGGGTTAGGGTTAGACTCAGGCTCTTAGGGTTAGGGTTAGACTTCAGGCTCTTAGGGTGAGGGTTAGACTCAGACTCTTAGGGTTAGGGTTAGACTTCAGGCTCTTAGGGTTAGGGTTAGACTCAGGCTCTTAGGGTGAGGGTTAGACTCAGGCTCTTAGGGTTAGGGTTAGACTCAGGCTCTTAGGGTGAGGGTTAGACTCAGGCTCTTAGGGTTAGGGTTAGACTCAGGCTCTTAGGGTGAGGGTTAGACTCAGGCTCTTAGGGTGAGGGTTAGACTCAGGCTCTTAGGGTTAGGGTTAGACTCAGGCTCTTAGGCTTAGGGTTAGACTCAGGCTCTTAGGGTGAGGGTTATACTCAGGCTCTTAGGGTTAGGGTTAGACTCAGGCTCTTAGGGTTAGGGTTAGACTCAGGCTCTTAGGGTTAGGGTTAGACTTCAGGCTCTTAGGGTGAGGGTTAGACTCAGACTCTTAGGGTTAGGGTTAGACTTCAGGCTCTTAGGGTGAGGGTTAGACTCAGGCTCTTAGGGTGAGGGTTAGACTCAGGCTCTTAGGGTTAGGGTTAGACTCAGGCTCTTTAGGGTTAGGGTTAGACTCAGGCTCTTAGGCTTAGGGTTAGACTCAGGCTCTTAGGGTGAGGGTTATACTCAGGCTCTTAGGGTTAGGGTTAGACTCAGGCTCTTAGGGTTAGGGTTAGACTTCAGGCTCTTAGGGTGAGGGTTAGACTCAGACTCTTAGGGTTAGGGTTAGACTTCAGGCTCTTAGGGTGAGGGTTAGACTCAGGCTCTTAGGGTGAGGGTTAGACTCAGGCTCTTAGGGTTAGGGTTAGACTCAGGCTCTTAGGGTGAGGGTTAGACTCAGGCTCTTAGGGTTAGGGTTAGACTCAGGCTCTTAGGGTTAGGGTTAGACTCAGGCTCTTAGGGTTAGGGTTAACCCTAAAAAACAGACCAAAGCCTGTCTGTCTATTCAGAAAGATCATAAAATATTTAACAAAAGAACAGTAATGTTTGGTTAGACTCAGGCTCTTAGGCTTAGGGTTAGACTCAGGCTCTTAGGGTGAGGGTTATACTCAGGCTCTTAGGGTTAGGGTTAGACTCAGGCTCTTAGGGTTAGGGTTAGTCTCAGGCTCTTAGGGTTAGGGTTAGACTTCAGGCTCTTAGGGTGAGGGTTAGACTCAGACTCTTAGGGTTAGGGTTAGACTTCAGGCTCTTAGGGTGAGGGTTAGACTCAGGCTCTTAGGGTGAGGGTTAGACTCAGGCTCTTAGGGTTAGGGTTAGACTCAGGCTCTTAGGGTGAGGGTTAGACTCAGGCTCTTTAGGGTTAGGGTTAGACTCAGGCTCTTAGGGTTAGGGTTAGACTCAGGCTCTTAGGGTTAGGGTTAGACTCAGGCTCTTAGGCTTAGGGTTAGACTCAGGCTCTTAGGGTGAGGGTTAGACTCAGGCTCTTAGGGTTAGGGTTAGACTCAGGCTCTTAGGATGAGGGTTAGACTCAGGCTCTTAGGGTTAGGGTTAGACTCAGGCTCTTAGGGTGAGGGTTAGACTCAGGCTCTTAGGGTTAGGGTTAGACTCAGGCTCTTAGGGTTAGGGTTAACTCAGGCTCTTTAGGGTTAGGGTTAGACTCAGGCTCTTAGGGTTAGGGTTAGACTCAGGCTCTTAGGGTTAGGGTTAGACTCAGGCTCTTAGGGTTAGGGTTAGACTCAGGCTCTTAGGGTTAGGGTTAGACTCAGGCTCTTAGGCTTAGGGTTAGACTCAGGCTCTTAGGGTGAGGGTTATACTCAGGCTCTTAGGGTGAGGGTTAGACTCAGGCTCTTAGGGTTAGGGTTAGACTCAGGCTCTTAGGGTTAGGGTTCGATTCAGGCTCTTAGGGTGAGGGTTAGACTCAGGCTCTTAGGGTGAGGGTTAGACTCAGGCTCTTAGGGTTAGGGTTAGACTCAGGCTCTTAGGCTTAGGGTTAGACTCAGGCTCTTAGGGTGAGGGTTATACTCAGGCTCTTAGGGTTAGGGTTAGACTCAGGCTCTTAGGGTTAGGGTTAGACTCAGGCTCTTAAGGTTAGGGTTAGACTCAGGCTCTTAGGGTTAGGGTTAGACTCAGGCTCTTAGGGTTAGGGTTAGACTCAGGCTCTTAGGGTTAGGGTTAGACTCAGGCTCTTAGGGTGAGGGTTAGACTCAGGCTCTTAGGGTTAGGGTTAGACTCAGGCTCTTAGGGTGAGGGTTAGACTCAGGCTCTTAGGGTTAGGGTTCGACTCAGGCTCTTAGGGTGAGGGTTCGATTCAGGCTCGTAGGGTGAGGGTTCGACTCAGGCTCTTAGGGTGAGGGTTAACTCAGGCTCTTTAGGGTTAGGGTTAGACTCAGGCTCTTAGGGTTAGGGTTAGACTCAGGCTCTTAGGGTTAGGGTTAGACTCAGGCTCTTAGGGTTAGGGTTCGACTCAGGCTCTTAGGGTTAGGGTTAGACTCAGGCTCTTAGGGTGAGGGTTAGACTCAGGCTCTTAGGGTTAGGGTTAGACTCAGGCTCTTAGGGTTAGGGTTAGACTCAGGCTCTTAGGGTTAGGGTTAGACTTCAGGCTCTTAGGGTGAGGGTTAGACTCAGGCTCTTAGGGTTAGGGTTAGACTTCAGGCTCTTAGGGTGAGGGTTAGACTCAGGCTCTTAGGGTGAGGGTTAGACTCAGGCTCTTAGGGTGAGGGTTAGACTCAGGCTCTTAGGGTTAGGGTTAGACTCAGGCTCTTAGGGTTAGGGTTAGACTCAGGCTCTTAGGGTTAGGGTTAGACTCAGGCTCTTAGGCTTAGGGTTAGACTCAGGCTCTTAGGGTGAGGGTTATACTCAGGCTCTTAGGGTTAGGGTTAGACTCAGGCTCTTAGGGTTAGGGTTAGACTTCAGGCTCTTAGGGTGAGGGTTAGACTCAGACTCTTAGGGTTAGGGTTAGACTTCAGGCTCTTAGGGTGAGGGTTAGACTCAGGCTCTTCGGGTTAGGGTTAGACTCAGGCTCTTAGGGTTAGGGTTAGACTCAGGCTCTTAGGGTGAGGGTTAGACTCAGGCTCTTTAGGGTTAGGGTTAGACTCAGGCTCTTAGGCTTAGGGTTAGACTCAGGCTCTTAGGGTGAGGGTTATACTCAGGCTCTTAGGGTTAGGGTTAGACTCAGGCTCTTAGGGTTAGGGTTAGACTCAGGCTCTTAGGGTTAGGGTTAGACTTCAGGCTCTTAGGGTGAGGGTTAGACTCAGACTCTTAGGGTTAGGGTTAGACTCAGGCTCTTAGGGTTAGGGTTAGACTCAGGCTCTTAGGGTTAGGGTTAGACTCAGGCTCTTAGGGTTAGGGTTAGACTCAGGCTCTTAGGCTTAGGGTTAGACTCAGGCTCTTAGGGTGAGGGTTAGACTCAGGCTCTTAGGGTTAGGGTTAGACTCAGGCTCTTAGGATGAGGGTTAGACTCAGGCTCTTAGGGTTAGGGTTAGACTCAGGCTCTTAGGGTGAGGGTTAGACTCAGGCTCTTAGGGTTAGGGTTAGACTCAGGCTCTTAGGGTTAGGGTTAACTCAGGCTCTTTAGGGTTAGGGTTAGACTCAGGCTCTTAGGGTTAGGGTTAGACTCAGGCTCTTAGGGTTAGGGTTAGACTCAGGCTCTTAGGGTTAGGGTTAGACTCAGGCTCTTAGGCTTAGGGTTAGACTCAGGCTCTTAGGGTGAGGGTTATACTCAGGCTCTTAGGGTGAGGGTTAGACTCAGGCTCTTAGGGTTAGGGTTAGACTCAGGCTCTTAGGGTTAGGGTTCGATTCAGGCTCTTAGGGTGAGGGTTAGACTCAGGCTCTTAGGGTGAGGGTTAGACTCAGGCTCTTAGGGTTAGGGTTAGACTCAGGCTCTTAGGCTTAGGGTTAGACTCAGGCTCTTAGGGTGAGGGTTATACTCAGGCTCTTAGGGTTAGGGTTAGACTCAGGCTCTTAGGGTTAGGGTTAGACTCAGGCTCTTAAGGTTAGGGTTAGACTCAGGCTCTTAGGGTTAGGGTTAGACTCAGGCTCTTAGGGTTAGGGTTAGACTCAGGCTCTTAGGGTTAGGGTTAGACTCAGGCTCTTAGGGTGAGGGTTAGACTCAGGCTCTTAGGGTTAGGGTTAGACTCAGGCTCTTAGGGTGAGGGTTAGACTCAGGCTCTTAGGGTTAGGGTTCGACTCAGGCTCTTAGGGTGAGGGTTCGATTCAGGCTCGTAGGGTGAGGGTTCGACTCAGGCTCTTAGGGTGAGGGTTAACTCAGGCTCTTTAGGGTTAGGGTTAGACTCAGGCTCTTAGGGTTAGGGTTAGACTCAGGCTCTTAGGGTTAGGGTTAGACTCAGGCTCTTAGGGTTAGGGTTCGACTCAGGCTCTTAGGGTTAGGGTTAGACTCAGGCTCTTAGGGTGAGGGTTAGACTCAGGCTCTTAGGGTTAGGGTTAGACTCAGGCTCTTAGGGTTAGGGTTAGACTCAGGCTCTTAGGGTTAGGGTTAGACTTCAGGCTCTTAGGGTGAGGGTTAGACTCAGGCTCTTAGGGTTAGGGTTAGACTTCAGGCTCTTAGGGTGAGGGTTAGACTCAGGCTCTTAGGGTGAGGGTTAGACTCAGGCTCTTAGGGTGAGGGTTAGACTCAGGCTCTTAGGGTTAGGGTTAGACTCAGGCTCTTAGGGTTAGGGTTAGACTCAGGCTCTTAGGGTTAGGGTTAGACTCAGGCTCTTAGGCTTAGGGTTAGACTCAGGCTCTTAGGGTGAGGGTTATACTCAGGCTCTTAGGGTTAGGGTTAGACTCAGGCTCTTAGGGTTAGGGTTAGACTTCAGGCTCTTAGGGTGAGGGTTAGACTCAGACTCTTAGGGTTAGGGTTAGACTTCAGGCTCTTAGGGTGAGGGTTAGACTCAGGCTCTTCGGGTTAGGGTTAGACTCAGGCTCTTAGGGTTAGGGTTAGACTCAGGCTCTTAGGGTGAGGGTTAGACTCAGGCTCTTTAGGGTTAGGGTTAGACTCAGGCTCTTAGGCTTAGGGTTAGACTCAGGCTCTTAGGGTGAGGGTTATACTCAGGCTCTTAGGGTTAGGGTTAGACTCAGGCTCTTAGGGTTAGGGTTAGACTCAGGCTCTTAGGGTTAGGGTTAGACTTCAGGCTCTTAGGGTGAGGGTTAGACTCAGACTCTTAGGGTTAGGGTTAGACTTCAGGCTCTTAGGGTGAGGGTTAGACTCAGGCTCTTAGGGTGAGGGTTAGACTCAGGCTCTTAGGGTTAGGGTTAGACTCAGGCTCTTAGGGTGAGGGTTAGACTCAGGCTCTTAGGGTTAGGGTTAGACTCAGGCTCTTAGGGTTAGGGTTAGACTCAGGCTCTTAGGGTTAGGGTTAACCCTAAAAAACAGACCAAAGCCTGTCTGTCTATTCAGAAAGATCATAAAATATTTAACAAAAGAACAGTAATGTTTGGTTAGACTCAGGCTCTTAGGCTTAGGGTTAGACTCAGGCTCTTAGGGTTAGGGTTAGACTCAGGCTCTTAGGGTTAGGGTTAGACTCAGGCTCTTAGGGTTAGGGTTAGACTCAGGCTCTTAGGGTTAGGGTTAGACTTCAGGCTCTTAGGGTGAGGGTTAGACTCAGACTCTTAGGGTTAGGGTTAGACTTCAGGCTCTTAGGGTGAGGGTTAGACTCAGGCTCTTAGGGTGAGGGTTAGACTCAGGCTCTTAGGGTTAGGGTTAGACTCAGGCTCTTAGGGTGAGGGTTAGACTCAGGCTCTTTAGGGTTAGGGTTAGACTCAGGCTCTTAGGGTTAGGGTTAGACTCAGGCTCTTAGGGTTAGGGTTAGACTCAGGCTCTTAGGCTTAGGGTTAGACTCAGGCTCTTAGGCTTAGGGTTAGACTCAGGCTCTTAGGGTGAGGGTTAGACTCAGGCTCTTAGGGTTAGGGTTAGACTCAGGCTCTTAGGATGAGGGTTAGACTCAGGCTCTTAGGGTTAGGGTTAGACTCAGGCTCTTAGGGTTAGGGTTAGACTCAGGCTCTTAGGGTTAGGGTTAGACTCAGGCTCTTAGGGTTAGGGTTAACTCAGGCTCTTTAGGGTTAGGGTTAGACTCAGGCTCTTAGGGTTAGGGTTAGACTCAGGCTCTTAGGGTTAGGGTTAGACTCAGGCTCTTAGGGTTAGGGTTAGACTCAGGCTCTTAGGGTGAGGGTTAGACTCAGGCTCTTAGGGTTAGGGTTAGACTCAGGCTCTTAGGGTTAGGGTTAGACTCAGGCTCTTAGGGTTAGGGTTAGACTTCAGGCTCTTAGGGTGAGGGTTAGACTCAGACTCTTAGGGTTAGGGTTAGACTTCAGGCTCTTAGGGTGAGGGTTAGACTCAGGCTCTTAGGGTGAGGGTTAGACTCAGGCTCTTAGGGTTAGGGTTAGACTCAGGCTCTTAGGGTTAGGGTTAGACTCAGGCTCTTAGGGTTAGGGTTAGACTCAGGCTCTTAGGGTTATGGTTAGACTTCAGGCTCTTAGGGTGAGGGTTAGACTCAGGCTCTTAGGGTGAGGGTTAGACTCAGGCTCTTAGGCTTAGGGTTAGACTCAGGCTCTTAGGGTTAGGGTTAGACTCAGGCTCTTAGGGTTAGGGTTAGACTCAGGCTCTTAGGGTTAGGGTTCGATTCAGGCTCGTAGGGTTAGGGTTCAACTCAGGCTCTTAGGGTTAGGGTTAGACTCAGGCTCTTAGGGTGAGGGTTAGACTCAGGCTCTTAGGGTGAGGGTTAGACTCAGGCTCTTAGGCTTAGGGTTAGACTCAGGCTCTTAGGGTTAGGGTTAGACTCAGGCTCTTAGGGTTAGGGTTAGACACAGGCTCTTAGGGTGAGGGTTAAACTCAGGCTCTTAGGGTTAGGGTTAGACTCAGGCTCTTAGGGTTAGACTCAGGCTCTTAGGGTTAGGGTTAGACTCAGGCTCTTAGGGTGAGGGTTAGACTCAGGCTCTTAGGGTGAGGGTTAGACTCAGGCTCTTAGGGTTAGGGTTAGACTCAGGCTCTTAGGGTGAGGGTTAGACTCAGGCTCTTAGGGTTAGGGTTAGACTCAGGCTCTTAGGGTGAGGGTTAGACTCAGGCTCTTAGGGTTAGGGTTAGACTCAGGCTCTTAGGGTTAGGGTTAGACTCAGGCTCTTAGGGTGAGGGTTAGACTCAGGCTCTTAGGGTTAGGGTTAGACTCAGGCTCTTAGGGTGAGGGTTAGACTCAGGCTCTTAGGGTTAGGGTTCGACTCAGGCTCTTAGGGTTAGGGTTCGATTCAGGCTCGTAGGGTGAGGGTTCGACTCAGGCTCTTAGGGTTAGGGTTAGACTCATGCTCTTATGGTGAGGGTTAGACTCAGGCTCTTCGGGTTAGGGTTAGACTCAGGCTCTTAGGGTTAGGGTTAGACTCAGGCTTATAGGGTTAGGGTTAGACTCAGGCTCTTAGGGTGAGGGTTAGACTCAGGCTCTTCGGGTTAGGGTTAGACTCAGGCTCTTCGGGTTAGGGTTAGACTCAGGCTCTTCGGGTTAGGGTTAGACTCAGGCTCTTAGGGTGAGGGTTAGACTCAGGCTCTTAGGGTGAGGGTTAGACTCAGGCTCTTAGGGTTAGACTCAGGCTCTTAGGGTGAGGGTTAGACTCAGGCTCTTAGGGTTAGGGTTAGACTCAGGCTCTTTAGGGTTAGGGTTAGACTCAGGCTCTTAGGGTTAGGGTTAGACTCAGGCTCTTAGGGTTAGGGTTAGACTCAGGCTCTTAGGGTGAGGGTTAGACTCAAGCTCTTAGGGTTAGGGTTAGACTCAGGCTCTTAGGGTTAGGGTTAGACTCAGGCTCTTAGGCTTAGGGTTAGACTCAGGCTCTTAGGGTTAGACTCAGGCTCTTAGGCTTAAAGTTAGACTCAGGCTCTTAGGGTTAGGGTTAGACTCAAGGCTCTTAGGGTGAGGGTTAGACTCAGGCTCTTAGGGTTAGGGTTAGACTCAGGCTCTTAGGGTGAGGGTTAGACTCAGGCTCTTAGGGTTAGGGTTAGACTCAGGCTCTTAGGGTTAGGGTTAGACTCAGGCTCTTAGGGTGAGGGTTAGACTCAGGCTCTTAGGGTTAGGGTTAGACTCAGGCTCTTAGGGTTAGGGTTAGACTCAGGCTCTTAGGGTGAGGGTTAGACTCAGGCTCTTAGTCTTAAAGTTAGACTCAGGCTCTTAGGCTTAGAGTTAGACTCAGGCTCTTAGGGTGAGGGTTAGACTCAGGCTCTTAGGGTTAGGGTTAGACTCAGGCTCTTAGGGTTAGGGTTAGACTCAGGCTCTTAGGGTTAGGGTTAGACTCAGGCTCTTAGGGTTAGGGTTAGACTCAGGCTCTTAGGGTGAGGGTTAGACTCAGGCTCTTAGGGTTAGGGTTAGACTCAGGCTCTTAGGGTTAGGGTTAGACTCAGGCTCTTAGGGTTAGGGTTAGACTCAGGCTCTTAGGGTTAGGGTTAGACTCAGGCTCTTAGGCTTAGGGTTAGACTCAGGCTCTTAGGGTGAGGGTTATACTCAGGCTCTTAGGGTTAGGGTTAGACTCAGGCTCTTAGGCTTAGGGTTAGACTCAGGCTCTTAGGGTGAGGGTTATACTCAGGCTCTTAGGGTTAGGGTTAGACTCAGGCTCTTAGGGTTAGGGTTAGACTTCAGGCTCTTAGGGTTAGACTCAGACTCTTAGGGTTAGGGTTAGACTTCAGGCTCTTAGGGTGAGGGTTAGACTCAGGCTCTTCGGGTTAGGGTTAGACTCAGGCTCTTAGGGTTAGGGTTAGACTCAGGCTCTTAGGGTGAGGGTTAGACTCAGGCTCTTTAGGGTTAGGGTTAGACTCAGGCTCTTAGGCTTAGGGTTAGACTCAGGCTCTTAGGGTGAGGGTTATACTCAGGCTCTTAGGGTTAGGGTTAGACTCAGGCTCTTAGGGTTAGGGTTAGACTCAGGCTCTTAGGGTTAGGGTTAGACTTCAGGCTCTTAGGGTGAGGGTTAGACTCAGACTCTTAGGGTTAGGGTTAGACTTCAGGCTCTTAGGGTGAGGGTTAGACTCAGGCTCTTAGGGTGAGGGTTAGACTCAGGCTCTTAGGGTTAGGGTTAGACTCAGGCTCTTAGGGTGAGGGTTAGACTCAGGCTCTTAGGGTTAGGGTTAGACTCAGGCTCTTAGGGTTAGGGTTAGACTCAGGCTCTTAGGGTTAGGGTTAACCCTAAAAAACAGACCAAAGCCTGTCTGTCTATTCAGAAAGATCATAAAATATTTAACAAAAGAACAGTAATGTTTGGTTAGACTCAGGCTCTTAGGCTTAGGGTTAGACTCAGGCTCTTAGGGTTAGGGTTAGACTCAGGCTCTTAGGGTTAGGGTTAGACTCAGGCTCTTAGGGTTAGGGTTAGACTCAGGCTCTTAGGGTTAGGGTTAGACTTCAGGCTCTTAGGGTGAGGGTTAGACTCAGACTCTTAGGGTTAGGGTTAGACTTCAGGCTCTTAGGGTGAGGGTTAGACTCAGGCTCTTAGGGTGAGGGTTAGACTCAGGCTCTTAGGGTTAGGGTTAGACTCAGGCTCTTAGGGTGAGGGTTAGACTCAGGCTCTTTAGGGTTAGGGTTAGACTCAGGCTCTTAGGGTTAGGGTTAGACTCAGGCTCTTAGGCTTAGGGTTAGACTCAGGCTCTTAGGCTTAGGGTTAGACTCAGGCTCTTAGGGTGAGGGTTAGACTCAGGCTCTTAGGGTTAGGGTTAGACTCAGGCTCTTAGGATGAGGGTTAGACTCAGGCTCTTAGGGTTAGGGTTAGACTCAGGCTCTTAGGGTGAGGGTTAGACTCAGGCTCTTAGGGTGAGGGTTAGACTCAGGCTCTTAGGGTTAGGGTTAGACTCAGGCTCTTAGGGTTAGGGTTAGACTCAGGCTCTTAGGGTTAGGGTTAGACTCAGGCTCTTAGGGTTAGGGTTAGACTCAGGCTCTTAGGCTTAGGGTTAGACTCAGGCTCTTAGGGTGAGGGTTATACTCAGGCTCTTAGGGTTAGGGTTAGACTCAGGCTCTTAGGCTTAGGGTTAGACTCAGGCTCTTAGGGTGAGGGTTATACTCAGGCTCTTAGGGTTAGGGTTAGACTCAGGCTCTTAGGGTTAGGGTTAGACTTCAGGCTCTTAGGGTTAGACTCAGACTCTTAGGGTTAGGGTTAGACTTCAGGCTCTTAGGGTGAGGGTTAGACTCAGGCTCTTCGGGTTAGGGTTAGACTCAGGCTCTTAGGGTTAGGGTTAGACTCAGGCTCTTAGGGTGAGGGTTAGACTCAGGCTCTTTAGGGTTAGGGTTAGACTCAGGCTCTTAGGCTTAGGGTTAGACTCAGGCTCTTAGGGTGAGGGTTATACTCAGGCTCTTAGGGTTAGGGTTAGACTCAGGCTCTTAGGGTTAGGGTTAGACTCAGGCTCTTAGGGTTAGGGTTAGACTTCAGGCTCTTAGGGTGAGGGTTAGACTCAGACTCTTAGGGTTAGGGTTAGACTTCAGGCTCTTAGGGTGAGGGTTAGACTCAGGCTCTTAGGGTGAGGGTTAGACTCAGGCTCTTAGGGTTAGGGTTAGACTCAGGCTCTTAGGGTGAGGGTTAGACTCAGGCTCTTAGGGTTAGGGTTAGACTCAGGCTCTTAGGGTTAGGGTTAGACTCAGGCTCTTAGGGTTAGGGTTAACCCTAAAAAACAGACCAAAGCCTGTCTGTCTATTCAGAAAGATCATAAAATATTTAACAAAAGAACAGTAATGTTTGGTTAGACTCAGGCTCTTAGGCTTAGGGTTAGACTCAGGCTCTTAGGGTTAGGGTTAGACTCAGGCTCTTAGGGTTAGGGTTAGACTCAGGCTCTTAGGGTTAGGGTTAGACTCAGGCTCTTAGGGTTAGGGTTAGACTTCAGGCTCTTAGGGTGAGGGTTAGACTCAGACTCTTAGGGTTAGGGTTAGACTTCAGGCTCTTAGGGTGAGGGTTAGACTCAGGCTCTTAGGGTGAGGGTTAGACTCAGGCTCTTAGGGTTAGGGTTAGACTCAGGCTCTTAGGGTGAGGGTTAGACTCAGGCTCTTAGGGTTAGGGTTAGACTCAGGCTCTTAGGCTTAGGGTTAGACTCAGGCTCTTAGGGTGAGGGTTAGACTCAGGCTCTTAGGGTTAGGGTTAGACTCAGGCTCTTAGGATGAGGGTTAGACTCAGGCTCTTAGGGTTAGGGTTAGACTCAGGCTCTTAGGGTGAGGGTTAGACTCAGGCTCTTAGGGTTAGGGTTAGACTCAGGCTCTTAGGGTTAGGGTTAACTCAGGCTCTTTAGGGTTAGGGTTAGACTCAGGCTCTTAGGGTTAGGGTTAGACTCAGGCTCTTAGGGTTAGGGTTAGACTCAGGCTCTTAGGGTTAGGGTTAGACTCAGGCTCTTAGGCTTAGGGTTAGACTCAGGCTCTTAGGGTGAGGGTTAGACTCAGGCTCTTAGGGTTAGGGTTAGACTCAGGCTCTTAGGGTTAGGGTTAGACTCAGGCTCTTAGGGTTAGGGTTAGACTTCAGGCTCTTAGGGTGAGGGTTAGACTCAGACTCTTAGGGTTAGGGTTAGACTTCAGGCTCTTAGGGTGAGGGTTAGACTCAGGCTCTTAGGGTGAGGGTTAGACTCAGGCTCTTAGGGTTAGGGTTAGACTCAGGCTCTTAGGGTTAGGGTTAGACTCAGGCTCTTAGGGTTAGGGTTAGACTCAGGCTCTTAGGGTTATGGTTAGACTTCAGGCTCTTAGGGTGAGGGTTAGACTCAGGCTCTTAGGGTGAGGGTTAGACTCAGGCTCTTAGGCTTAGGGTTAGACTCAGGCTCTTAGGGTTAGGGTTAGACTCAGGCTCTTAGGGTTAGGGTTAGACTCAGGCTCTTAGGGTTAGGGTTCGATTCAGGCTCGTAGGGTTAGGGTTCAACTCAGGCTCTTAGGGTTAGGGTTAGACTCAGGCTCTTAGGGTGAGGGTTAGACTCAGGCTCTTAGGGTGAGGGTTAGACTCAGGCTCTTAGGCTTAGGGTTAGACTCAGGCTCTTAGGGTTAGGGTTAGACTCAGGCTCTTAGGGTTAGGGTTAGACACAGGCTCTTAGGGTGAGGGTTAAACTCAGGCTCTTAGGGTTAGGGTTAGACTCAGGCTCTTAGGGTTAGACTCAGGCTCTTAGGGTTAGGGTTAGACTCAGGCTCTTAGGGTGAGGGTTAGACTCAGGCTCTTAGGGTGAGGGTTAGACTCAGGCTCTTAGGGTTAGGGTTAGACTCAGGCTCTTAGGGTGAGGGTTAGACTCAGGCTCTTAGGGTTAGGGTTAGACTCAGGCTCTTAGGGTGAGGGTTAGACTCAGGCTCTTAGGGTTAGGGTTAGACTCAGGCTCTTAGGGTTAGGGTTAGACTCAGGCTCTTAGGGTGAGGGTTAGACTCAGGCTCTTAGGGTTAGGGTTAGACTCAGGCTCTTAGGGTGAGGGTTAGACTCAGGCTCTTAGGGTTAGGGTTCGACTCAGGCTCTTAGGGTTAGGGTTCGATTCAGGCTCGTAGGGTGAGGGTTCGACTCAGGCTCTTAGGGTTAGGGTTAGACTCATGCTCTTATGGTGAGGGTTAGACTCAGGCTCTTCGGGTTAGGGTTAGACTCAGGCTCTTAGGGTTAGGGTTAGACTCAGGCTTATAGGGTTAGGGTTAGACTCAGGCTCTTAGGGTGAGGGTTAGACTCAGGCTCTTCGGGTTAGGGTTAGACTCAGGCTCTTCGGGTTAGGGTTAGACTCAGGCTCTTCGGGTTAGGGTTAGACTCAGGCTCTTAGGGTGAGGGTTAGACTCAGGCTCTTAGGGTGAGGGTTAGACTCAGGCTCTTAGGGTTAGACTCAGGCTCTTAGGGTGAGGGTTAGACTCAGGCTCTTAGGGTTAGGGTTAGACTCAGGCTCTTTAGGGTTAGGGTTAGACTCAGGCTCTTAGGGTTAGGGTTAGACTCAGGCTCTTAGGGTTAGGGTTAGACTCAGGCTCTTAGGGTGAGGGTTAGACTCAAGCTCTTAGGGTTAGGGTTAGACTCAGGCTCTTAGGGTTAGGGTTAGACTCAGGCTCTTAGGCTTAGGGTTAGACTCAGGCTCTTAGGGTTAGACTCAGGCTCTTAGGCTTAAAGTTAGACTCAGGCTCTTAGGGTTAGGGTTAGACTCAAGGCTCTTAGGGTGAGGGTTAGACTCAGGCTCTTAGGGTGAGGGTTAGACTCAGGCTCTTAGGGTTAGGGTTAGACTCAGGCTCTTAGGGTTAGGGTTAGACTCAGGCTCTTAGGGTGAGGGTTAGACTCAGGCTCTTAGGGTTAGGGTTAGACTCAGGCTCTTAGGGTTAGGGTTAGACTCAGGCTCTTAGGGTGAGGGTTAGACTCAGGCTCTTAGTCTTAAAGTTAGACTCAGGCTCTTAGGCTTAGAGTTAGACTCAGGCTCTTAGGGTGAGGGTTAGACTCAGGCTCTTAGGGTTAGGGTTAGACTCAGGCTCTTAGGGTTAGGGTTAGACTCAGGCTCTTAGGGTTAGGGTTAGACTCAGGCTCTTAGGGTTAGGGTTAGACTCAGGCTCTTAGGGTGAGGGTTAGACTCAGGCTCTTAGGGTTAGGGTTAGACTCAGGCTCTTAGGGTTAGGGTTAGACTCAGGCTCTTAGGGTTAGGGTTAGACTCAGGCTCTTAGGGTTAGGGTTAGACTCAGGCTCTTAGGCTTAGGGTTAGACTCAGGCTCTTAGGGTGAGGGTTATACTCAGGCTCTTAGGGTTAGGGTTAGACTCAGGCTCTTAGGGTTAGGGTTAGACTCAGGCTCTTAGGCTTAGGGTTAGACTCAGGCTCTTAGAGTAAGGGTTAGACTCAGGCTCTTAGGGTTAGGGTTAGACTCAGGCTCTTAGGGTTAGGGTTAGACTCAGGCTCTTAGGGTTAGGGTTAGACTTCAGGCTCTTAGGGTGAGGGTTAGACTCAGACTCTTAGGGTTAGGGTTAGACTCAGGCTCTTAGGGTTAGGGTTAGACTCAGGCTCTTAGGCTTAAAGTTAGACTCAGGCTCTTAGGCTTAGGGTTAGACTCAGGCTCTTAGGGTTAGGGTTAGACTCAGGCTCTTAGGGTTAGGGTTAGACTCAGGCTCTTAGGGTTAGGGTTAGACTCAGGCTCTTAGGGTTAGGGTTAGACTCAGGCTCTTAGGGTTAGGGTTAGACTCAGGCTCTTAGGGTGAGGGTTAGACTCAGGCTCTTAGGGTGAGGGTTAGACTCAGGCTCTTAGGGTGAGGGTTAGACTCAGGCTCTTAGGGTTAGGGTTAGACTCAGGCTCTTAGGGTTAGGGTTAGACTCAGGCTCTTAAGGTTAGGGTTAGACTCAGGCTCTTAGGGTTAGGGTTAGACTCAGGCTCTTAGGGTTAGGGTTAGACTCAGGCTCTTAGGCTTAGGGTTAGACTCAGGCTCTTAGGGTTAGGGTTAGACTCAGGCTCTTAGGGTGAGGGTTAGACTCAGGCTCTTAGGGTTAGGGTTAGACTCAGGCTCTTAGGGTGAGGGTTAGACTCAGGCTCTTAGGGTTAGGGTTAGACTCAGGCTCTTAGGGTGAGGGTTAGACTCAGGCTCTTAGGGTTAGACTCAGGCTCTTAGGGTGAGGGTTAGACTCAGGCTCTTAGGGTTAGGGTTAGACTCAGGCTCTTTAGGGTTAGGGTTAGACTCAGGCTCTTAGGGTTAGGGTTAGACTCAGGCTCTTAGGGTTAGGGTTAGACTCAGGCTCTTAGGGTGAGGGTTAGACTCAAGCTCTTAGGGTTAGGGTTAGACTCAGGCTCTTAGGGTTAGGGTTAGACTCAGGCTCTTAGGCTTAGGGTTAGACTCAGGCTCTTAGGGTTAGACTCAGGCTCTTAGGCTTAAAGTTAGACTCAGGCTCTTAGGGTTAGGGTTAGACTCAGGCTCTTAGGGTGAGGGTTAGACTCAGGCTCTTAGGGTTAGGGTTAGACTCAGGCTCTTAGGGTGAGGGTTAGACTCAGGCTCTTAGGGTTAGGGTTAGACTCAGGCTCTTAGGGTTAGGGTTAGACTCAGGCTCTTAGGCTTAGGGTTAGACTCAGGCTCTTAGGGTGAGGGTTATACTCAGGCTCTTAGGGTTAGGGTTAGACTCAGGCTCTTAGGGTTAGGGTTAGACTCAGGCTCTTAGGGTTAGGGTTAGACTTCAGGCTCTTAGGGTGAGGGTTAGACTCAGACTCTTAGGGTTAGGGTTAGACTTCAGGCTCTTAGGGTGAGGGTTAGACTCAGGCTCTTAGGGTGAGGGTTAGACTCAGGCTCTTAGGGTTAGGGTTAGACTCAGGCTCTTAGGGTGAGGGTTAGACTCAGGCTCTTTAGGGTTAGGGTTAGACTCAGGCTCTTAGGGTGAGGGTTAGACTCAGGCTCTTAGGGTGAGGGTTATACTCAGGCTCTTAGGGTTAGGGTTAGACTCAGGCTCTTAGGGTTAGGGTTAGACTCAGGCTCTTAGGTTTAGGGTTAGACTTCAGGCTCTTAGGGTGAGGGTTAGACTCAGACTCTTAGTGTTAGGGTTATACTTCAGGCTCTTAGGGTGAGGGTTAGACTCAGGCTCTTAGGGTGAGGGTTAGACTCAGGCTCTTAGGGTTAGGGTTAGACTCAGGCTCTTAGGGTGAGGGTTAGACTCAGGCTCTTAGGGTTAGGGTTAGACTCAGGCTCTTAGGGTTAGGGTTAGACTCAGGCTCTTAGGGTTAGGGTTAACCCTAAGAAACAGACCAAAGCCTGTCTGTCTATTCAGAAAGATCATAAAATATTTAACAAAAGAACAGTAATGTTTGGTTAGACTCAGGCTCTTAGGCTTAGGGTTAGACTCAGGCTCTTAGGGTGAGGGTTATACTCAGGCTCTTAGGGTTAGGGTTAGACTCAGGCTCTTAGGGTTAGGGTTAGACTCAGGCTCTTAGGGTTAGGGTTAGACTTCAGGCTCTTAGGGTGAGGGTTAGACTCAGACTCTTAGGGTTAGGGTTAGACTTCAGGCTCTTAGGGTGAGGGTTAGACTCAGGCTCTTAGGGTTAGGGTTAGACTCAGGATCTTAGGGTGAGGGTTAGACTCAGGCTCTTTAGGCTTAGGGTTAGACTCAGGCTCTTAGGGTGAGGGTTAGACTCAGGCTCTTAGGGTTAGGGTTAGACTCAGGCTCTTAGGATGAGGGTTAGACTCAGGCTCTTAGGGTTAGGGTTAGACTCAGGCTCTTAGGGTGAGGGTTAGACTCAGGCTCTTAGGGTTAGGGTTAGACTCAGGCTCTTAGGGTTAGGGTTAACTCAGGCTCTTTAGGGTTAGGGTTAGACTCAGGCTCTTAGGGTTAGGGTTAGACTCAGGCTCTTAGGGTTAGGGTTAGACTCAGGCTCTTAGGGTTAGGGTTAGACTCAGGCTCTTAGGGTTAGGGTTAGACTCAGGCTCTTAGGGTTAGGGTTAGACTCAGGCTCTTAGGGTGAGGGTTATACTCAGGCTCTTAGGGTTAGGGTTAGACTCAGGCTCTTAGGGTTAGGGTTAGACTCAGGCTCTTAGGGTTAGGGTTAGACTTCAGGCTCTTAGGGTGAGGGTTAGACTCAGACTCTTAGGGTTAGGGTTAGACTTCAGGCTCTTAGGGTGAGGGTTAGACTCAGGCTCTTAGGGTGAGGGTTAGACTCAGGCTCTTAGGGTTAGGGTTAGACTCAGGCTCTTAGGGTGAGGGTTAGACTCAGGCTCTTAGGGTTAGGGTTAGACTCAGGCTCTTAGGGTTAGGGTTAGACTCAGGCTCTTAGGGTGAGGGTTAGACTCAGGCTCTTTAGGGTTAGGGTTAGACTCAGGCTCTTAGGGTTAGGGTTAGACTCAGGCTCTTAGGGTTAGGGTTAGACTCAGGCTCTTAGGGTTAGGGTTAGACTCAGGCTCTTAGGCTTAGGGTTAGACTCAGGCTCTTAGGGTGAGGGTTAGACTCAGGCTCTTAGGGTTAGGGTTAGACTCAGGCTCTTAGGATGAGGGTTAGACTCAGGCTCTTAGGGTTAGGGTTAGACTCAGGCTCTTAGGGTGAGGGTTAGACTCAGGCTCTTAGGGTGAGGGTTAGACTCAGGCTCTTAGGGTTAGGGTTAACTCAGGCTCTTTAGGGTTAGGGTTAGACTCAGGCTCTTAGGGTTAGGGTTAGACTCAGGCTCTTAGGGTTAGGGTTAGACTCAGGCTCTTAGGGTTAGGGTTAGACTCAGGCTCTTAGGCTTAGGGTTAGACTCAGGCTCTTAGGGTGAGGGTTATACTCAGGCTCTTAGGGTGAGGGTTAGACTCAGGCTCTTAGGGTTAGGGTTAGACTCAGGCTCTTAGGGTTAGGGTTCGATTCAGGCTCTTAGGGTGAGGGTTAGACTCAGGCTCTTAGGGTGAGGGTTAGACTCAGGCTCTTAGGGTTAGGGTTAGACTCAGGCTCTTAGGCTTAGGGTTAGACTCAGGCTCTTAGGGTGAGGGTTATACTCAGGCTCTTAGGGTTAGGGTTAGACTCAGGCTCTTAGGGTTAGGGTTAGACTCAGGCTCTTAGGGTTAGGGTTAGACTCAGGCTCTTAAGGTTAGGGTTAGACTCAGGCTCTTAGGGTTAGGGTTAGACTCAGGCTCTTAGGGTTAGGGTTAGACTCAGGCTCTTAGGGTTAGGGTTAGACTCAGGCTCTTAGGGTGAGGGTTAGACTCAGGCTCTTAGGGTTAGGGTTAGACTCAGGCTCTTAGGGTGAGGGTTAGACTCAGGCTCTTAGGGTTAGGGTTCGACTCAGGCTCTTAGGGTGAGGGTTCGATTCAGGCTCGTAGGGTGAGGGTTCGACTCAGGCTCTTAGGGTTAGGGTTAACTCAGGCTCTTTAGGGTTAGGGTTAGACTCAGGCTCTTAGGGTTA
Organism: Falco punctatus; assembly: GCF_963210335.1. Classification (NCBI taxonomy): domain Eukaryota; kingdom Metazoa; phylum Chordata; class Aves; order Falconiformes; family Falconidae; genus Falco; species Falco punctatus. The sequence goes on from NW_027660336.1 coordinate 433,769, forward strand.
GGGTTAGACTCAGGCTCTTAGGGTTAGGGTTAGACTCAGGCTCTTAGGGTTAGGGTTAGACTCAGGCTCTTAGGGTTAGGGTTAGACTCAGGCTCTTAGGGTGAGTGTTATACTCAGGCTCTTTGGGTTAGGGTTAGACTCAGGCTCTTAGGGTTAGGGTTAGACTCAGGCTCTTAGGGTTAGGGTTAGACTTCAGGCTCTTAGGGTGAGGGTTAGACTCAGGCTCTTAGGGTTAGGGTTAGACTCAGGCTCTTAGGGTGAGGGTTAGACTCAGGCTCTTAGGGTGAGGGTTAGACTCAGGCTCTTAGGGTTAGGTTTAGACTCAGGCTCTTAGGGTTAGGGTTAGACTCAGGCTCTTAGGGTTAGGGTTAGACTCAGGCTCTTAGGCTTAGGGTTAGACTCAGGCTCTTAGGGTTAAGGTTAGACTCAGGCTCTTAGGGTTAGGGTTAGACTCAGGCTCTTAGGGTTAGGGTTAGACTTCAGGCTCTTAGGGTGAGGGTTAGACTCAGACTCTTAGGGTTAGGGTTAGACTTCAGGCTCTTAGGGTGAGGGTTAGACTCAGGCTCTTCGGGTTAGGGTTAGACTCAGGCTCTTAGGGTTAGGGTTAGACTCAGGCTCTTAGGGTGAGGGTTAGACTCAGGCTCTTTAGGGTTAGGGTTAGACTCAGGCTCTTAGGGTTAGGGTTAGACTCAGGCTCTTAGGGTGAGGGTTATACTCAGGCTCTTAGGGTTAGGGTTAGACTCAGGCTCTTAGGGTTAGGGTTAGACTCAGGCTCTTAGGGTTAGGGTTAGACTTCAGGCTCTTAGGGTGAGGGTTAGACTCAGACTCTTAGGGTTAGGGTTAGACTTCAGGCTCTTAGGGTGAGGGTTAGACTCAGGCTCTTAGGGTGAGGGTTAGACTCAGGCTCTTAGGGTTAGGGTTAGACTCAGGCTCTTAGGGTGAGGGTTAGACTCAGGCTCTTAGGGTTAGGGTTAGACTCAGGCTCTTAGGGTTAGGGTTAACCCTAAAAAACAGACCAAAGCCTGTCTGTCTATTCAGAAAGATCATAAAATATTTAACAAAAGAACAGTAATGTTTGGTTAGACTCAGGCTCTTAGGCTTAGGGTTAGACTCAGGCTCTTAGGGTTAGGGTTAGACTCAGGCTCTTAGGGTTAGGGTTAGACTCAGGCTCTTAGGGTTAGGGTTAGACTCAGGCTCTTAGGGTTAGGGTTAGACTTCAGGCTCTTAGGGTGAGGGTTAGACTCAGACTCTTAGGGTTAGGGTTAGACTTCAGGCTCTTAGGGTGAGGGTTAGACTCAGGCTCTTAGGGTGAGGGTTAGACTCAGGCTCTTAGGGTTAGGGTTAGACTCAGGCTCTTAGGGTGAGGGTTAGACTCAGGCTCTTTAGGGTTAGGGTTAGACTCAGGCTCTTAGGGTTAGGGTTAGACTCAGGCTCTTAGGGTTAGGGTTAGACTCAGGCTCTTAGGCTTAGGGTTAGACTCAGGCTCTTAGGGTGAGGGTTAGACTCAGGCTCTTAGGGTTAGGGTTAGACTCAGGCTCTTAGGGTTAGGGTTAGACTCAGGCTCTTAGGGTGAGGGTTAGACTCAGGCTCTTTAGGGTTAGGGTTAGACTCAGGCTCTTAGGGTTAGGGTTAGACTCAGGCTCTTAGGATGAGGGTTAGACTCAGGCTCTTAGGGTTAGGGTTAGACTCAGGCTCTTAGGGTGAGGGTTAGACTCAGGCTCTTAGGGTTAGGGTTAGACTCAGGCTCTTAGGGTTAGGGTTAACTCAGGCTCTTTAGGGTTAGGGTTAGACTCAGGCTCTTAGGGTTAGGGTTAGACTCAGGCTCTTAGGGTTAGGGTTAGACTCAGGCTCTTAGGGTTAGGGTTAGACTCAGGCTCTTAGGGTTAGGGTTAGACTCAGGCTCTTAGGCTTAGGGTTAGACTCAGGCTCTTAGGGTGAGGGTTATACTCAGGCTCTTAGGGTGAGGGTTAGACTCAGGCTCTTAGGGTTAGGGTTAGACTCAGGCTCTTAGGGTTAGGGTTCGATTCAGGCTCTTAGGGTGAGGGTTAGACTCAGGCTCTTAGGGTGAGGGTTAGACTCAGGCTCTTAGGGTTAGGGTTAGACTCAGGCTCTTAGGCTTAGGGTTAGACTCAGGCTCTTAGGGTGAGGGTTATACTCAGGCTCTTAGGGTTAGGGTTAGACTCAGGCTCTTAGGGTTAGGGTTAGACTCAGGCTCTTAGGGTTAGGGTTAGACTCAGGCTCTTAAGGTTAGGGTTAGACTCAGGCTCTTAGGGTTAGGGTTAGACTCAGGCTCTTAGGGTTAGGGTTAGACTCAGGCTCTTAGGGTTAGGGTTAGACTCAGGCTCTTAGGGTGAGGGTTAGACTCAGGCTCTTAGGGTTAGGGTTAGACTCAGGCTCTTAGGGTGAGGGTTAGACTCAGGCTCTTAGGGTTAGGGTTCGACTCAGGCTCTTAGGGTGAGGGTTCGATTCAGGCTCGTAGGGTGAGGGTTCGACTCAGGCTCTTAGGGTTAGGGTTAACTCAGGCTCTTTAGGGTTAGGGTTAGACTCAGGCTCTTAGGGTTAGGGTTAGACTCAGGCTCTTAGGGTTAGGGTTAGACTCAGGCTCTTAGGGTTAGGGTTAGACTCAGGCTCTTAGGGTTAGGGTTAGACTCAGGCTCTTAGGGTGAGTGTTATACTCAGGCTCTTTGGGTTAGGGTTAGACTCAGGCTCTTAGGGTTAGGGTTAGACTCAGGCTCTTAGGGTTAGGGTTAGACTTCAGGCTCTTAGGGTGAGGGTTAGACTCAGGCTCTTAGGGTTAGGGTTAGACTTCAGGCTCTTAGGGTGAGGGTTAGACTCAGGCTCTTAGGGTGAGGGTTAGACTCAGGCTCTTAGGGTGAGGGTTAGACTCAGGCTCTTAGGGTTAGGGTTAGACTCAGGCTCTTAGGGTTAGGGTTAGACTCAGGCTCTTAGGGTTAGGGTTAGACTCAGGCTCTTAGGCTTAGGGTTAGACTCAGGCTCTTAGGGTGAGGGTTATACTCAGGCTCTTAGGGTTAGGGTTAGACTCAGGCTCTTAGGGTTAGGGTTAGACTCAGGCTCTTAGGGTTAGGGTTAGACTTCAGGCTCTTAGGGTGAGGGTTAGACTCAGACTCTTAGGGTTAGGGTTAGACTTCAGGCTCTTAGGGTGAGGGTTAGACTCAGGCTCTTCGGGTTAGGGTTAGACTCAGGCTCTTAGGGTTAGGGTTAGACTCAGGCTCTTAGGGTGAGGGTTAGACTCAGGCTCTTTAGGGTTAGGGTTAGACTCAGGCTCTTAGGGTTAGGGTTAGACTCAGGCTCTTAGGGTGAGGGTTATACTCAGGCTCTTAGGGTTAGGGTTAGACTCAGGCTCTTAGGGTTAGGGTTAGACTCAGGCTCTTAGGGTTAGGGTTAGACTTCAGGCTCTTAGGGTGAGGGTTAGACTCAGACTCTTAGGGTTAGGGTTAGACTTCAGGCTCTTAGGGTGAGGGTTAGACTCAGGCTCTTAGGGTGAGGGTTAGACTCAGGCTCTTAGGGTTAGGGTTAGACTCAGGCTCTTAGGGTGAGGGTTAGACTCAGGCTCTTAGGGTTAGGGTTAGACTCAGGCTCTTAGGGTTAGGGTTAGACTCAGGCTCTTAGGGTTAGGGTTAACCCTAAAAAACAGACCAAAGCCTGTCTGTCTATTCAGAAAGATCATAAAATATTTAACAAAAGAACAGTAATGTTTGGTTAGACTCAGGCTCTTAGGCTTAGGGTTAGACTCAGGCTCTTAGGGTTAGGGTTAGACTCAGGCTCTTAGGGTTAGGGTTAGACTCAGGCTCTTAGGGTTAGGGTTAGACTCAGGCTCTTAGGGTTAGGGTTAGACTTCAGGCTCTTAGGGTGAGGGTTAGACTCAGACTCTTAGGGTTAGGGTTAGACTTCAGGCTCTTAGGGTGAGGGTTAGACTCAGGCTCTTAGGGTGAGGGTTAGACTCAGGCTCTTAGGGTTAGGGTTAGACTCAGGCTCTTAGGGTGAGGGTTAGACTCAGGCTCTTTAGGGTTAGGGTTAGACTCAGGCTCTTAGGGTTAGGGTTAGACTCAGGCTCTTAGGGTTAGGGTTAGACTCAGGCTCTTAGGCTTAGGGTTAGACTCAGGCTCTTAGGCTTAGGGTTAGACTCAGGCTCTTAGGGTGAGGGTTAGACTCAGGCTCTTAGGGTTAGGGTTAGACTCAGGCTCTTAGGATGAGGGTTAGACTCAGGCTCTTAGGGTTAGGGTTAGACTCAGGCTCTTAGGGTGAGGGTTAGACTCAGGCTCTTAGGGTTAGGGTTAGACTCAGGCTCTTAGGGTTAGGGTTAACTCAGGCTCTTTAGGGTTAGGGTTAGACTCAGGCTCTTAGGGTTAGGGTTAGACTCAGGCTCTTAGGGTTAGGGTTAGACTCAGGCTCTTAGGGTTAGGGTTAGACTCAGGCTCTTAGGGTTAGGGTTAGACTCAGGCTCTTAGGCTTAGGGTTAGACTCAGGCTCTTAGGGTTAGGGTTAGACTTCAGGCTCTTAGGGTGAGGGTTAGACTCAGGCTCTTAGGGTTAGGGTTAGACTTCAGGCTCTTAGGGTGAGGGTTAGACTTCAGGCTCTTAGGGTGAGGGTTAGACTCAGACTCTTAGGGTTAGGGTTAGACTTCAGGCTCTTAGGGTGAGGGTTAGACTCAGGCTCTTAGGGTGAGGGTTAGACTCAGGCTCTTAGGGTTAGGGTTAGACTCAGGCTCTTAGGGTGAGGGTTAGACTCAGGCTCTTAGGGTTAGGGTTAGACTCAGGCTCTTAGGGTTAGGGTTAGACTCAGGCTCTTAGGGTTATGGTTAGACTTCAGGCTCTTAGGGTTAGGGTTAGACTCAGGCTCTTAGGGTTAGGGTTAGACTCAGGCTCTTAGGGTTAGGGTTAGACTCAGGCTCTTAGGGTTAGGGTTAGACTCAGGCTCTTAGGGTTAGGGTTAGACTCAGGCTCTTAGGGTTAGGGTTCGATTCAGGCTCGTAGGGTTAGGGTTCGACTCAGGCTCTTAGGGTTAGGGTTAGACTCAGGCTCTTAGGGTGAGGGTTAGACTCAGGCTCTTAGGGTGAGGGTTAGACTCAGGCTCTTAGGCTTAGGGTTAGACTCAGGCTCTTAGGGTTAGGGTTAGACTCAGGCTCTTAGGGTTAGGGTTAGACACAGGCTCTTAGGGTGAGGGTTAAACTCAGGCTCTTAGGGTTAGGGTTAGACTCAGGCTCTTAGGGTTAGACTCAGGCTCTTAGGGTTAGGGTTAGACTCAGGCTCTTAGGGTGAGGGTTAGACTCAGGCTCTTAGGGTGAGGGTTAGACTCAGGCTCTTAGGGTTAGGGTTAGACTCAGGCTCTTAGGGTGAGGGTTAGACTCAGGCTCTTAGGGTTAGGGTTAGACCAGGCTCTTAGGGTGAGGGTTAGACTCAGGCTCTTAGGGTTAGGGTTAGACTCAGGCTCTTAGGGTTAGGGTTAGACTCAGGCTCTTAGGGTGAGGGTTAGACTCAGGCTCTTAGGGTTAGGGTTAGACTCAGGCTCTTAGGGTGAGGGTTAGACTCAGGCTCTTAGGGTTAGGGTTCGACTCAGGCTCTTAGGGTTAGGGTTCGATTCAGGCTCGTAGGGTGAGGGTTCGACTCAGCCTCTTAGGGTTAGGGTTAGACTCATGCTCTTATGGTGAGGGTTAGACTCAGGCTCTTCGGGTTAGGGTTAGACTCAGGCTCTTAGGGTTAGGGTTAGACTCAGGCTCTTAGGGTTAGGGTTAGACTCAGGCTCTTAGGGTGAGGGTTAGACTCAGGCTCTTAGGGTTAGGGTTAGACTCAGGCTCTTAGGGTTAGGGTTAGACTCAGGCTTATAGGGTTAGGGTTAGACTCAGGCTCTTAGGGTGAGGGTTAGACTCAGGCTCTTCGGGTTAGGGTTAGACTCAGGCTCTTCGGGTTAGGGTTAGACTCAGGCTCTTAGGGTGAGGGTTAGACTCAGGCTCTTAGGGTGAGGGTTAGACTCAGGCTCTTAGGGTTAGACTCAGGCTCTTAGGGTGAGGGTTAGACTCAGGCTCTTAGGGTTAGGGTTAGACTCAGGCTCTTTAGGGTTAGGGTTAGACTCAGGCTCTTAGGGTTAGGGTTAGACTCAGGCTCTTAGGGTTAGGGTTAGACTCAGGCTCTTAGGGTGAGGGTTAGACTCAAGCTCTTAGGGTTAGGGTTAGACTCAGGCTCTTAGGGTTAGGGTTAGACTCAGGCTCTTAGGCTTAGGGTTAGACTCAGGCTCTTAGGGTTAGACTCAGGCTCTTAGGCTTAAAGTTAGACTCAGGCTCTTAGGGTTAGGGTTAGACTCAGGCTCTTAGGGTGAGGGTTAGACTCAGGCTCTTAGGGTTAGGGTTAGACTCAGGCTCTTAGGGTGAGGGTTAGACTCAGGCTCTTAGGGTTAGGGTTAGACTCAGGCTCTTAGGGTTAGGGTTAGACTCAGGCTCTTAGGGTGAGGGTTAGACTCAGGCTCTTAGGGTTAGGGTTAGACTCAGGCTCTTAGGGTTAGGGTTAGACTCAGGCTCTTAGGGTGAGGGTTAGACTCAGGCTCTTAGTCTTAAAGTTAGACTCAGGCTCTTAGGCTTAGAGTTAGACTCAGGCTCTTAGGGTGAGGGTTAGACTCAGGCTCTTAGGGTTAGGGTTAGACTCAGGCTCTTAGGGTTAGGGTTAGACTCAGGCTCTTAGGGTTAGGGTTAGACTCAGGCTCTTAGGGTGAGGGTTAGACTCAGGCTCTTAGGGTGAGGGTTAGACTCAGGCTCTTAGGGTTAGGGTTAGACTCAGGCTCTTAGGGTTAGGGTTAGACTCAGGCTCTTAGGGTTAGGGTTAGACTCAGGCTCTTAGGGTTAGGGTTAGACTCAGGCTCTTAGGCTTAGGGTTAGACTCAGGCTCTTAGGGTGAGGGTTATACTCAGGCTCTTAGGGTTAGGGTTAGACTCAGGCTCTTAGGGTTAGGGTTAGACTCAGGCTCTTAGGCTTAGGGTTAGACTCAGGCTCTTAGAGTAAGGGTTAGACTCAGGCTCTTAGGGTTAGGGTTAGACTCAGGCTCTTAGGGTTAGGGTTAGACTCAGGCTCTTAGGGTTAGGGTTAGACTTCAGGCTCTTAGGGTGAGGGTTAGACTCAGACTCTTAGGGTTAGGGTTAGACTCAGGCTCTTAGGGTTAGGGTTAGACTCAGGCTCTTAGGCTTAAAGTTAGACTCAGGCTCTTAGGGTTAGGGTTAGACTCAGGCTCTTAGGGTTAGGGTTAGACTCAGGCTCTTAGGGTTAGGGTTAGACTCAGGCTCTTAGGGTTAGGGTTAGACTCAGGCTCTTAGGGTTAGGGTTAGACTCAGGCTCTTAGGGTGAGGGTTAGACTCAGGCTCTTAGGGTGAGGGTTAGACTCAGGCTCTTAGGGTGAGGGTTAGACTCAGGCTCTTAGGGTTAGGGTTAGACTCAGGCTCTTAGGGTTAGGGTTAGACTCAGGCTCTTAAGGTTAGGGTTAGACTCAGGCTCTTAGGGTTAGGGTTAGACTCAGGCTCTTAGGGTTAGGGTTAGACTCAGGCTCTTAGGCTTAGGGTTAGACTCAGGCTCTTAGGGTTAGGGTTAGACTCAGGCTCTTAGGGTGAGGGTTAGACTCAGGCTCTTAGGGTTAGGGTTAGACTCAGGCTCTTAGGGTGAGGGTTAGACTCAGGCTCTTAGGGTTAGGGTTAGACTCAGGCTCTTAGGGTGAGGGTTAGACTCAGGCTCTTAGGGTTAGACTCAGGCTCTTAGGGTGAGGGTTAGACTCAGGCTCTTAGGGTTAGGGTTAGACTCAGGCTCTTTAGGGTTAGGGTTAGACTCAGGCTCTTAGGGTTAGGGTTAGACTCAGGCTCTTAGGGTTAGGGTTAGACTCAGGCTCTTAGGGTGAGGGTTAGACTCAAGCTCTTAGGGTTAGGGTTAGACTCAGGCTCTTAGGGTTAGGGTTAGACTCAGGCTCTTAGGCTTAGGGTTAGACTCAGGCTCTTAGGGTTAGACTCAGGCTCTTAGGCTTAAAGTTAGACTCAGGCTCTTAGGGTTAGGGTTAGACTCAGGCTCTTAGGGTGAGGGTTAGACTCAGGCTCTTAGGGTTAGGGTTAGACTCAGGCTCTTAGGGTGAGGGTTAGACTCAGGCTCTTAGGGTTAGGGTTAGACTCAGGCTCTTAGGGTTAGGGTTAGACTCAGGCTCTTAGGCTTAGGGTTAGACTCAGGCTCTTAGGGTGAGGGTTATACTCAGGCTCTTAGGGTTAGGGTTAGACTCAGGCTCTTAGGGTTAGGGTTAGACTCAGGCTCTTAGGGTTAGGGTTAGACTTCAGGCTCTTAGGGTGAGGGTTAGACTCAGACTCTTAGGGTTAGGGTTAGACTTCAGGCTCTTACGGTGAGGGTTAGACTCAGGCTCTTAGGGTGAGGGTTAGACTCAGGCTCTTAGGGTTAGGGTTAGACTCAGGCTCTTAGGGTGAGGGTTAGACTCAGGCTCTTTAGGGTTAGGGTTAGACTCAGGCTCTTAGGCTTAGGGTTAGACTCAGGCTCTTAGGGTGAGGGTTATACTCAGGCTCTTAGGGTTAGGGTTAGACTCAGGCTCTTAGGGTTAGGGTTAGACTCAGGCTCTTAGGTTTAGGGTTAGACTTCAGGCTCTTAGGGTGAGGGTTAGACTCAGACTCTTAGGGTTAGGGTTAGACTTCAGGCTCTTAGGGTGAGGGTTAGACTCAGGCTCTTAGGGTGAGGGTTAGACTCAGGCTCTTAGGGTTAGGGTTAGACTCAGGCTCTTAGGGTTAGGGTTAGACTCAGGCTCTTAGGGTTAGGGTTAACCCTAAGAAACAGACCAAAGCCTGTCTGTCTATTCAGAAAGATCATAAAATATTTAACAAAAGAACAGTAATGTTTGGTTAGACTCAGGCTCTTAGGCTTAGGGTTAGACTCAGGCTCTTAGGGTGAGGGTTATACTCAGGCTCTTAGGGTTAGGGTTAGACTCAGGCTCTTAGGGTTAGGGTTAGACTCAGGATCTTAGGGTGAGGGTTAGACTCAGGCTCTTTAGGGTTAGGGTTAGACTCAGGCTCTTAGGGTTAGGGTTAGACTCAGGCTCTTAGGGTTAGGGTTAGACTCAGGCTCTTAGGGTTAGGGTTAGACTCAGGCTCTTAGGCTTAGGGTTAGACTCAGGCTCTTAGGGTGAGGGTTAGACTCAGGCTCTTAGGGTTAGGGTTAGACTCAGGCTCTTAGGATGAGGGTTAGACTCAGGCTCTTAGGGTTAGGGTTAGACTCAGGCTCTTAGGGTGAGGGTTAGACTCAGGCTCTTAGGGTTAGGGTTAGACTCAGGCTCTTAGGGTTAGGGTTAACTCAGGCTCTTTAGGGTTAGGGTTAGACTCAGGCTCTTAGGGTTAGGGTTAGACTCAGGCTCTTAGGGTTAGGGTTAGACTCAGGCTCTTAGGGTTAGGGTTAGACTCAGGCTCTTAGGGTTAGGGTTAGACTCAGGCTCTTAGGGTGAGGGTTAGACTCAGGCTCTTAGGGTTAGGGTTAGACTCAGGCTCTTAGGGTTAGGGTTAGACTCAGGCTCTTAGGGTTAGGGTTAGACTTCAGGCTCTTAGGGTGAGGGTTAGACTCAGACTCTTAGGGTTAGGGTTAGACTTCAGGCTCTTAGGGTGAGGGTTAGACTCAGGCTCTTAGGGTGAGGGTTAGACTCAGGCTCTTAGGGTTAGGGTTAGACTCAGGCTCTTAGGGTGAGGGTTAGACTCAGGCTCTTAGGGTTAGGGTTAGACTCAGGCTCTTAGGGTTAGGGTTAGACTCAGGCTCTTAGGGTTAGGGTTAGACTTCAGGCTCTTAGGGTGAGGGTTAGACTCAGGCTCTTAGGGTGAGGGTTAGACTCAGGCTCTTAGGCTTAGGGTTAGACTCAGGCTCTTAGGGTTAGGGTTAGACTCAGGCTCTTAGGGTTAGGGTTAGACTCAGGCTCGTAGGGTTAGGATTCGACTCAGGCTCGTAGGGTTAGGGTTAGACTCAGGCTCTTAGGGTTAGGGTTAGACTCAGGCTCTTAGGGTTAGGGTTAGACTCAGGCTCTTAGGGTGAGGGTTAGACTCAGGCTCTTAGGGTTAGGGTTAGACTCAGGCTCGTAGGGTTAGGGTTAGACTCAGGCTCTTAGGGTTAGGGTTAGACTCAGGCTCTTAGGCTTAGGGTTAGACTCAGGCTCTTAGGGTTAGGGTTAGACTCAGGCTCTTAGGGTTAGGGTTACACTCAGGCTCTTAGGGTTAGGGTTCGACTCAGGCTCTTAGGGTTAGGGTTAGACTCAGGCTCTTAGGGTTAGGGTTAGACTCAGGCTCTTAGGGTGAGGGTTAGACTCAGGCTCTTAGGGTTAGGGTTAGACTCAGGCTCTTAGGGTTAGGGTTAGACTCAGGCTCTTAGGGTGAGGGTTAGACACAGGCTCTTAGGGTGAGGGTTAAACTCAGGCTCTTAGGGTTAGGGTTAGACTCAGGCTCTTAGGGTGAGGGTTAGACTCAGGCTCTTAGGGTTAGGGTTAGACTCAGGCTCTTAGGGTGAGGGTTAGACTCAGGCTCTTAGGGTTAGGGTTAGACTCAGGCTCTTAGGGTGAGGGTTAGACTCAGGCTCTTAGGGTTAGGGTTAGACTCAGGCTCTTAGGGTGAGGGTTAGACTCAGGCTCTTAGGGTTAGGGTTAGACTCAGGCTCTTAGGGTGAGGGTTAGACTCAGGCTCTTAGGGTTAGGGTTAGACTCAGGCTCTTAGGGTTCGGGTTAGACTCAGGCTCTTAGGGTGAGGGTTAGACTCAGGCTCTTAGGGTTAGGGTTAGACTCAGGCTCTTAGGGTGAGGGTTAGACTCAGGCTCTTAGGGTTAGGGTTAGACTCAGGCTCTTAGGGTTAGGGTTAGACTCAGGCTCTTAGGGTGAGGGTTAGACTCAGGCTCTTAGGGTTAGGGTTAGACTCAGGCTCTTAGGGTTAGGGTTAGACTCAGGCTCTTAGGGTGAGGGTTAGACTCAGGCTCTTAGGGTTAGGGTTAGACTCAGGCTCTTAGGGTGAGGGTTAGACTCAGGCTCTTAGGGTTAGGGTTAGACTCAGGCTCTTAGGGTGAGGGTTAGACTCAGGCTCTTAGGGTTAGGGTTAGACTCAGGCTCTTAGGGTTAGGGTTAGACTCAGGCTCTTAGGGTGAGGGTTAGACTCAGGCTCTTAGGGTGAGGGTTAGACTCAGGCTCTTAGGGTTAGGGTTAGACTCAGGCTCTTAGGGTTAGGGTTAGACTCAGGCTCTTAGGGTGAGGGTTAGACTCAGGCTCTTAGGGTTAGGGTTAGACTCAGGCTCTTAGGGTTAGGGTTAGACTCAGGCTCTTAGGGTGAGGGTTAGACTCAGGCTCTTAGGGTTAGGGTTAGACTCAGGCTCTTAGGCTTAGGGTTAGACTCAGGCTCTTCGGGTTAGGGTTAGACTCAGGCTCTTAGGGTTAGGGTTCGATTCAGGCTCGTAGGGTGAGGGTTCGACTCAGGCTCTTAGGGTTAGGGTTAGACTCATGCTCTTATGGTGAGGGTTAGACTCAGGCTCTTCGGGTTAGGGTTAGACTCAGGCTCTTAGGGTTAGGGTTAGACTCAGGCTCTTAGGGTTAGGGTTAGACTCAGGCTCTTAGGGTGAGGGTTAGACTTAGGCTCTTAGGGTTAGGGTTAGACTCAGGCTCTTAGGGTTAGGGTTAGACTCAGGCTTATAGGGTTAGGGTTAGACTCAGGCTCTTAGGGTGAGGGTTAGACTCAGGCTCTTAGGGTTAGGGTTAGACTCAGGCTCTTCGGGTTAGGGTTAGACTCAGGCTCTTAGGGTGAGGGTTATACTCAGGCTCTTAGGGTTAGGGTTAGACTCAGGCTCTTAGGGTTAGGGTTAGACTCAGGCTCTTAGGGTTAGGGTTAGACTTCAGGCTCTTAGGGTGAGGGTTAGACTCAGACTCTTAGGGTTAGGGTTAGACTTCAGGCTCTTAGGGTGAGGGTTAGACTCAGGCTCTTAGGGTGAGGGTTAGACTCAGGCTCTTAGGGTTAGGGTTAGACTCAGGCTCTTAGGGTGAGGGTTAGACTCAGGCTCTTAGGGTTAGGGTTAGACTCAGGCTCTTAGGGTTAGGGTTAGACTCAGGCTCTTAGGCTTAGGGTTAGACTCAGGCTCTTAGGGTTAGGGTTAGACTCAGGCTCTTAGGGTTAGGGTTAGACTCAGGCTCTTAGGGTTAGGGTTAGACTTCAGGCTCTTAGGGTGAGGGTTAGACTCAGACTCTTAGGGTTAGGGTTAGACTTCAGGCTCTTAGGGTGAGGGTTAGACTCAGGCTCTTAGGGTGAGGGTTAGACTCAGGCTCTTAGGGTTAGGGTTAGACTCAGGCTCTTAGGGTGAGGGTTAGACTCAGGCTCTTTAGGGTTAGGGTTAGACTCAGGCTCTTAGGCTTAGGGTTAGACTCAGGCTCTTAGGGTGAGGGTTATACTCAGGCTCTTAGGGTTAGGGTTAGACTCAGGCTCTTAGGGTTAGGGTTAGACTCAGGCTCTTAGGGTTAGGGTTAGACTTCAGGCTCTTAGGGTGAGGGTTAGACTCAGACTCTTAGGGTTAGGGTTAGACTTCAGGCTCTTAGGGTGAGGGTTAGACTCAGGCTCTTAGGGTGAGGGTTAGACTCAGGCTCTTAGGGTTAGGGTTAACCCTAAAAAACAGACCAAAGCCTGTCTGTCTATTCAGAAAGATCATAAAATATTTAACAAAAGAACAGTAATGTTTGGTTAGACTCAGGCTCTTAGGGTGAGGGTTAGACTCAGGCTCTTAGGGTGAGGGTTATACTCAGGCTCTTAGGGTTAGGGTTAGACTCAGGCTCTTAGGGTTAGGGTTAGACTCAGGCTCTTAGGGTTAGGGTTAGACTTCAGGCTCTTAGGGTGAGGGTTAGACTCAGACTCTTAGGGTTAGGGTTAGACTTCAGGCTCTTAGGGTGAGGGTTAGACTCAGGCTCTTAGGGTGAGGGTTAGACTCAGGCTCTTAGGGTTAGGGTTAGACTCAGGCTCTTAGGGTGAGGGTTAGACTCAGGCTCTTTAGGGTTAGGGTTAGACTCAGGCTCTTAGGGTGAGGGTTAGACTCAGGCTCTTAGGGTTAGGGTTAGACTCAGGCTCTTAGGGTTAGGGTTAGACTCAGGCTCTTAGGCTTAGGGTTAGACTCAGGCTCTTAGGGTTAGGGTTAGACTCAGGCTCTTAGGGTTAGGGTTAGACTCAGGCTCTTAGGATGAGGGTTAGACTCAGGCTCTTAGGGTTAGGGTTAGACTCAGGCTCTTAGGGTGAGGGTTAGACTCAGGCTCTTAGGGTTAGGGTTAGACTCAGGCTCTTAGGGTTAGGGTTAACTCAGGCTCTTTAGGGTTAGGGTTAGACTCAGGCTCTTAGGGTTAGGGTTAGACTCAGGCTCTTAGGGTTAGGGTTAGACTCAGGCTCTTCGGGTTAGGGTTAGACTCAGGCTCTTAGGCTTAGGGTTAGACTCAGGCTCTTAGGGTGAGGGTTATACTCAGGCTCTTAGGGTTAGGGTTAGACTCAGGCTCTTAGGGTTAGGATTAGACTCAGGCTCTTAGGGTTAGGGTTAGACTCAGGCTCTTAGGGTTAGGGTTAGACTTCAGGCTCTTAGGGTGAGGGTTAGACTCAGGCTCTTAGGGTGAGGGTTAGACTCAGGCTCTTAGGGTGAGGGTTAGACTCAGGCTCTTAGGGTTAGGGTTAGACTCAGGCTCTTAGGGTTAGGGTTAGACTCAGGCTCTTAGGGTGAGGGTTAGACTCATGCTCTTATGGTGAGGGTTAGAGTCAGGCTCTTAGGGTTAGGGTTAGACTCAGGCTCTTAAGGTTAGGGTTAGACTCAGGCTCTTAGGGTTAGGGTTAGACTCAGGCTCTTAGGGTTAGGGTTAGACTCAGGCTCTTAGGGTTAGGGTTAGACTCAGGCTCTTAGGGTGAGGGTTAGACTCAGGCTCTTAGGGTTAGGGTTAGACTCAGGCTCTTAGGGTGAGGGTTAGACTCAGGCTCTTAGGGTTAGGGTTAGACTCAGGCTCTTAGGGTGAGGGTTAGACTCAGGCTCTTAGGGTTAGGGTTAGACTCAGGCTCTTAGGGTTAGGGTTAACTCAGGCTCTTTAGGGTTAGGGTTAGACTCAGGCTCTTAGGGTTAGGGTTAGACTCAGGCTCTTAGGGTTAGGGTTAGACTCAGGCTCTTAGGGTTAGGGTTAGACTCAGGCTCTTAGGCTTAGGGTTAGACTCAGGCTCTTAGGGTGAGGGTTATACTCAGGCTCTTAGGGTTAGGGTTAGACTCAGGCTCTTAGGGTTAGGGTTAGACTCAGGCTCTTAGGGTTAGGGTTAGACTCAGGCTCTTACGGTTAGGGTTAGACTCAGGCTCTTAGGGTGAGGGTTAGACTCAGGCTCTTAGGGTTAGGGTTAGACTCAGGCTCTTAGGGTGAGGGTTAGACTCAGGCTCTTAGGGTTAGGGTTAGACTCAGGCTCTTAGGGTGAGGGTTAGACTCAGGCTCTTAGGGTTAGGGTTAGACTCAGGCTCTTAGGGTTAGGGTTAACTCAGGCTCTTTAGGGTTAGGGTTAGACTCAGGCTCTTAGGGTTAGGGTTAGACTCAGGCTCTTAGGGTTAGGGTTAGACTTCAGGCTCTTAGGGTTAGGGTTAGACTCAGGCTCTTAGGGTTAGGGTTAGACTCAGGCTCTTAGGGTGAGGGTTAGACTCAGGCTCTTAGGGTGAGGGTTAGACTCAGGCTCTTAGGGTGAGGGTTAGACTCAGGCTCTTAGGGTTAGGGTTAGACTCAGGCTCTTAGGGTTAGGGTTAGACTTCAGGCTCTTAGGGTTAGGGTTAGACTCAGACTCTTAGGGTTAGGGTTAGACTTCAGGCTCTTAGGGTGAGGGTTAGACTCAGGCTCTTAGGGTGAGGGTTAGACTCAGGCTCTTAGGGTTAGGGTTAGACTCAGGCTCTTAGGGTGAGGGTTAGACTCAGGCTCTTAGGGTTAGGGTTAGACTCAGGCTCTTAGGGTTAGCGTTAGACTCAGGCTCTTAGGGTGAGGGTTAACCCTAAAAAACAGACCAAAGCCTGTCTGTCTATTCAGAAAGATCATAAAATATTTAACAAAAGAACAGTAATGTTTGGTTAGACTCAGGCTCTTAGGCTTAGGGTTAGACTCAGGCTCTTAGGGTGAGGGTTATACTCAGGCTCTTAGGGTTAGGGTTAGACTCAGGCTCTTAGGGTTAGGGTTAGACTCAGGCTCTTAGGGTTAGGGTTAGACTTCAGGCTCTTAGGGTGAGGGTTAGACTCAGACTCTTAGGGTTAGGGTTAGACTTCAGGCTCTTAGGGTGAGGGTTAGACTCAGGCTCTTAGGGTGAGGGTTAGACTCAGGCTCTTAGGGTTAGGGTTAGACTCAGGCTCTTAGGGTTAGGGTTAGACTCAGGCTCTTTAGGGTTAGGGTTAGACTCAGGCTCTTAGGGTTAGGGTTAGACTCAGGCTCTTAGGGTTAGGGTTAGACTCAGGCTCTTAGGGTTAGGGTTAGACTCAGGCTCTTAGGCTTAGGGTTAGACTCAGGCTCTTAGGGTGAGGGTTAGACTCAGGCTCTTAGGGTGAGGGTTAGACTCAGGCTCTTAGGATGAGGGTTAGACTCAGGCTCTTAGGGTTAGGGTTAGACTCAGGCTCTTAGGGTGAGGGTTAGACTCAGGCTCTTAGGGTTAGGGTTAGACTCAGGCTCTTAGGGTTAGGGTTAGACTCAGGCTCTTAGGGTGAGGGTTAGGGTCAGGCTCTTAGGGTTAGGGTTAGACTCAGGCTCTTAGGGTTAGGGTTAGACTCAGGCTCTTAGGGTTAGGGTTAGACTCAGGCTCTTAGGGTGAGGGTTAGACTCAGGCTCTTAGGGTGAGGGTTATACTCAGGCTCTTAGGGTTAGGGTTAGACTCAGGCTCTTAGGGTTAGGGTTAGACTCAGGCTCTTAGGGTTAGGGTTCGATTCAGGCTCTTAGGGTGAGGGTTAGACTCAGGCTCTTAGGGTGAGGGTTAGACTCAGGCTCTTAGGGTTAGGGTTAGACTCAGGCTCTTAGGCTTAGGGTTAGACTCAGGCTCTTAGGGTGAGGGTTATACTCAGGCTCTTAGGGTTAGGGTTAGACTCAGGCTCTTAGGGTTAGGGTTAGACTCAGGCTCTTAGGGTTAGGGTTAGACTCAGGCTCTTAGGGTGAGGGTTAGACTCAGGCTCTTAGGGTTAGGGTTAGACTCAGGCTCTTAGGGTTAGGGTTAGACTCAGGCTCTTAGGGTGAGGGTTAGACTCAGGCTCTTAGGGTTAGGGTTAGACTCAGGCTCTTAGGGTGAGGGTTAGACTCAGGCTCTTAGGGTTAGGGTTAGACTCAGGCTCTTAGGGTGAGGGTTAGACTCAGGCTCTTAGGGTTAGGGTTAGACTCAGGCTCTTAGGGTTAGGGTTAACTCAGGCTCTTTAGGGTTAGGGTTAGACTCAGGCTCTTAGGGTTAGGGTTAGACTCAGGCTCTTAGGGTTAGGGTTAGACTCAGGCTCTTAGGGTTAGGGTTAGACTCAGGCTCTTAGGGTGAGGGTTATACTCAGGCTCTTTGGGTTAGGGTTAGACTCAGGCTCTTAGGGTTAGGGTTAGACTCAGGCTCTTAGGGTTAGGGTTAGACTTCAGGCTCTTAGGGTGAGGGTTAGACTCAGGCTCTTAGGGTTAGGGTTAGACTTCAGGCTCTTAGGGTGAGGGTTAGACTCAGGCTCTTAGGGTGAGGGTTAGACTCAGGCTCTTAGGGTGAGGGTTAGACTCAGGCTCTTAGGGTTAGGGTTAGACTCAGGCTCTTAGGGTTAGGGTTAGACTCAGGCTCTTAGGCTTAGGGTTAGACTCAGGCTCTTAGGGTGAGGGTTATACTCAGGCTCTTAGGGTTAGGGTTAGACTCAGGCTCTTAGGGTGAGGGTTAGACTTCGGCTCTTAGGGTGAGGGTTAGACTCAGGCTCTTAGGGTTAGGGTTAGACTCAGGCTCTTAGGGTGAGGGTTAGACTCAGGCTCTTAGGGTTAGGGTTAGACTCAGGCTCTTAGGGTGAGGGTTAGACTCAGGCTCTTAGGGTTAGGGTTAGACTCAGGCTCTTAGGGTTAGGGTTAGACTCAGGCTCTTAGGGTGAGGGTTAGACTCAGGCTCTTAGGGTGAGGGTTAGACTCAGGCTCTTAGGGTTAGGGTTAGACTCAGGCTCTTAGGGTTAGGGTTAGACTCAGGCTCTTAGGGTGAGGGTTAGACTCAGGCTCTTAGGGTTAGGGTTAGACTCAGGCTCTTAGGGTTAGGGTTAGACTCAGGCTCTTAGGGTGAGGGTTAGACTCAGGCTCTTAGGGTTAGGGTTAGACTCAGGCTCTTAGGCTTAGGGTTAGACTCAGGCTCTTCGGGTTAGGGTTAGACTCAGGCTCTTAGGGTTAGGGTTCGATTCAGGCTCGTAGGGTGAGGGTTCGACTCAGGCTCTTAGGGTTAGGGTTAGACTCATGCTCTTATGGTGAGGGTTAGACTCAGGCTCTTCGGGTTAGGGTTAGACTCAGGCTCTTAGGGTTAGGGTTAGACTCAGGCTCTTAGGGTTAGGGTTAGACTCAGGCTCTTAGGGTGAGGGTTAGACTTAGGCTCTTAGGGTTAGGGTTAGACTCAGGCTCTTAGGGTTAGGGTTAGACTCAGGCTTATAGGGTTAGGGTTAGACTCAGGCTCTTAGGGTGAGGGTTAGACTCAGGCTCTTAGGGTTAGGGTTAGACTCAGGCTCTTCGGGTTAGGGTTAGACTCAGGCTCTTAGGGTGAGGGTTATACTCAGGCTCTTAGGGTTAGGGTTAGACTCAGGCTCTTAGGGTTAGGGTTAGACTCAGGCTCTTAGGGTTAGGGTTAGACTTCAGGCTCTTAGGGTGAGGGTTAGACTCAGACTCTTAGGGTTAGGGTTAGACTTCAGGCTCTTAGGGTGAGGGTTAGACTCAGGCTCTTAGGGTGAGGGTTAGACTCAGGCTCTTAGGGTTAGGGTTAGACTCAGGCTCTTAGGGTGAGGGTTAGACTCAGGCTCTTAGGGTTAGGGTTAGACTCAGGCTCTTAGGGTTAGGGTTAGACTCAGGCTCTTAGGCTTAGGGTTAGACTCAGGCTCTTAGGGTTAGGGTTAGACTCAGGCTCTTAGGGTTAGGGTTAGACTCAGGCTCTTAGGGTTAGGGTTAGACTTCAGGCTCTTAGGGTGAGGGTTAGACTCAGACTCTTAGGGTTAGGGTTAGACTTCAGGCTCTTAGGGTGAGGGTTAGACTCAGGCTCTTAGGGTGAGGGTTAGACTCAGGCTCTTAGGGTTAGGGTTAGACTCAGGCTCTTAGGGTGAGGGTTAGACTCAGGCTCTTTAGGGTTAGGGTTAGACTCAGGCTCTTAGGCTTAGGGTTAGACTCAGGCTCTTAGGGTGAGGGTTATACTCAGGCTCTTAGGGTTAGGGTTAGACTCAGGCTCTTAGGGTTAGGGTTAGACTCAGGCTCTTAGGGTTAGGGTTAGACTTCAGGCTCTTAGGGTGAGGGTTAGACTCAGACTCTTAGGGTTAGGGTTAGACTTCAGGCTCTTAGGGTGAGGGTTAGACTCAGGCTCTTAGGGTGAGGGTTAGACTCAGGCTCTTAGGGTTAGGGTTAACCCTAAAAAACAGACCAAAGCCTGTCTGTCTATTCAGAAAGATCATAAAATATTTAACAAAAGAACAGTAATGTTTGGTTAGACTCAGGCTCTTAGGGTGAGGGTTAGACTCAGGCTCTTAGGGTGAGGGTTATACTCAGGCTCTTAGGGTTAGGGTTAGACTCAGGCTCTTAGGGTTAGGGTTAGACTCAGGCTCTTAGGGTTAGGGTTAGACTTCAGGCTCTTAGGGTGAGGGTTAGACTCAGACTCTTAGGGTTAGGGTTAGACTTCAGGCTCTTAGGGTGAGGGTTAGACTCAGGCTCTTAGGGTGAGGGTTAGACTCAGGCTCTTAGGGTTAGGGTTAGACTCAGGCTCTTAGGGTGAGGGTTAGACTCAGGCTCTTTAGGGTTAGGGTTAGACTCAGGCTCTTAGGGTGAGGGTTAGACTCAGGCTCTTAGGGTTAGGGTTAGACTCAGGCTCTTAGGGTTAGGGTTAGACTCAGGCTCTTAGGCTTAGGGTTAGACTCAGGCTCTTAGGGTTAGGGTTAGACTCAGGCTCTTAGGGTTAGGGTTAGACTCAGGCTCTTAGGATGAGGGTTAGACTCAGGCTCTTAGGGTTAGGGTTAGACTCAGGCTCTTAGGGTGAGGGTTAGACTCAGGCTCTTAGGGTTAGGGTTAGACTCAGGCTCTTAGGGTTAGGGTTAACTCAGGCTCTTTAGGGTTAGGGTTAGACTCAGGCTCTTAGGGTTAGGGTTAGACTCAGGCTCTTAGGGTTAGGGTTAGACTCAGGCTCTTCGGGTTAGGGTTAGACTCAGGCTCTTAGGCTTAGGGTTAGACTCAGGCTCTTAGGGTGAGGGTTATACTCAGGCTCTTAGGGTTAGGGTTAGACTCAGGCTCTTAGGGTTAGGATTAGACTCAGGCTCTTAGGGTTAGGGTTAGACTCAGGCTCTTAGGGTTAGGGTTAGACTTCAGGCTCTTAGGGTGAGGGTTAGACTCAGGCTCTTAGGGTGAGGGTTAGACTCAGGCTCTTAGGGTGAGGGTTAGACTCAGGCTCTTAGGGTTAGGGTTAGACTCAGGCTCTTAGGGTTAGGGTTAGACTCAGGCTCTTAGGGTGAGGGTTAGACTCATGCTCTTATGGTGAGGGTTAGAGTCAGGCTCTTAGGGTTAGGGTTAGACTCAGGCTCTTAAGGTTAGGGTTAGACTCAGGCTCTTAGGGTTAGGGTTAGACTCAGGCTCTTAGGGTTAGGGTTAGACTCAGGCTCTTAGGGTTAGGGTTAGACTCAGGCTCTTAGGGTGAGGGTTAGACTCAGGCTCTTAGGGTTAGGGTTAGACTCAGGCTCTTAGGGTGAGGGTTAGACTCAGGCTCTTAGGGTTAGGGTTAGACTCAGGCTCTTAGGGTGAGGGTTAGACTCAGGCTCTTAGGGTTAGGGTTAGACTCAGGCTCTTAGGGTTAGGGTTAACTCAGGCTCTTTAGGGTTAGGGTTAGACTCAGGCTCTTAGGGTTAGGGTTAGACTCAGGCTCTTAGGGTTAGGGTTAGACTCAGGCTCTTAGGGTTAGGGTTAGACTCAGGCTCTTAGGCTTAGGGTTAGACTCAGGCTCTTAGGGTGAGGGTTATACTCAGGCTCTTAGGGTTAGGGTTAGACTCAGGCTCTTAGGGTTAGGGTTAGACTCAGGCTCTTAGGGTTAGGGTTAGACTCAGGCTCTTACGGTTAGGGTTAGACTCAGGCTCTTAGGGTGAGGGTTAGACTCAGGCTCTTAGGGTTAGGGTTAGACTCAGGCTCTTAGGGTGAGGGTTAGACTCAGGCTCTTAGGGTTAGGGTTAGACTCAGGCTCTTAGGGTGAGGGTTAGACTCAGGCTCTTAGGGTTAGGGTTAGACTCAGGCTCTTAGGGTTAGGGTTAACTCAGGCTCTTTAGGGTTAGGGTTAGACTCAGGCTCTTAGGGTTAGGGTTAGACTCAGGCTCTTAGGGTTAGGGTTAGACTTCAGGCTCTTAGGGTTAGGGTTAGACTCAGGCTCTTAGGGTTAGGGTTAGACTCAGGCTCTTAGGGTGAGGGTTAGACTCAGGCTCTTAGGGTGAGGGTTAGACTCAGGCTCTTAGGGTGAGGGTTAGACTCAGGCTCTTAGGGTTAGGGTTAGACTCAGGCTCTTAGGGTTAGGGTTAGACTTCAGGCTCTTAGGGTTAGGGTTAGACTCAGACTCTTAGGGTTAGGGTTAGACTTCAGGCTCTTAGGGTGAGGGTTAGACTCAGGCTCTTAGGGTGAGGGTTAGACTCAGGCTCTTAGGGTTAGGGTTAGACTCAGGCTCTTAGGGTGAGGGTTAGACTCAGGCTCTTAGGGTTAGGGTTAGACTCAGGCTCTTAGGGTTAGCGTTAGACTCAGGCTCTTAGGGTGAGGGTTAACCCTAAAAAACAGACCAAAGCCTGTCTGTCTATTCAGAAAGATCATAAAATATTTAACAAAAGAACAGTAATGTTTGGTTAGACTCAGGCTCTTAGGCTTAGGGTTAGACTCAGGCTCTTAGGGTGAGGGTTATACTCAGGCTCTTAGGGTTAGGGTTAGACTCAGGCTCTTAGGGTTAGGGTTAGACTCAGGCTCTTAGGGTTAGGGTTAGACTTCAGGCTCTTAGGGTGAGGGTTAGACTCAGACTCTTAGGGTTAGGGTTAGACTTCAGGCTCTTAGGGTGAGGGTTAGACTCAGGCTCTTAGGGTGAGGGTTAGACTCAGGCTCTTAGGGTTAGGGTTAGACTCAGGCTCTTAGGGTTAGGGTTAGACTCAGGCTCTTTAGGGTTAGGGTTAGACTCAGGCTCTTAGGGTTAGGGTTAGACTCAGGCTCTTAGGGTTAGGGTTAGACTCAGGCTCTTAGGGTTAGGGTTAGACTCAGGCTCTTAGGCTTAGGGTTAGACTCAGGCTCTTAGGGTGAGGGTTAGACTCAGGCTCTTAGGGTGAGGGTTAGACTCAGGCTCTTAGGATGAGGGTTAGACTCAGGCTCTTAGGGTTAGGGTTAGACTCAGGCTCTTAGGGTGAGGGTTAGACTCAGGCTCTTAGGGTTAGGGTTAGACTCAGGCTCTTAGGGTTAGGGTTAGACTCAGGCTCTTAGGGTGAGGGTTAGGGTCAGGCTCTTAGGGTTAGGGTTAGACTCAGGCTCTTAGGGTTAGGGTTAGACTCAGGCTCTTAGGGTTAGGGTTAGACTCAGGCTCTTAGGGTGAGGGTTAGACTCAGGCTCTTAGGGTGAGGGTTATACTCAGGCTCTTAGGGTTAGGGTTAGACTCAGGCTCTTAGGGTTAGGGTTAGACTCAGGCTCTTAGGGTTAGGGTTCGATTCAGGCTCTTAGGGTGAGGGTTAGACTCAGGCTCTTAGGGTGAGGGTTAGACTCAGGCTCTTAGGGTTAGGGTTAGACTCAGGCTCTTAGGCTTAGGGTTAGACTCAGGCTCTTAGGGTGAGGGTTATACTCAGGCTCTTAGGGTTAGGGTTAGACTCAGGCTCTTAGGGTTAGGGTTAGACTCAGGCTCTTAGGGTTAGGGTTAGACTCAGGCTCTTAGGGTGAGGGTTAGACTCAGGCTCTTAGGGTTAGGGTTAGACTCAGGCTCTTAGGGTTAGGGTTAGACTCAGGCTCTTAGGGTGAGGGTTAGACTCAGGCTCTTAGGGTTAGGGTTAGACTCAGGCTCTTAGGGTGAGGGTTAGACTCAGGCTCTTAGGGTTAGGGTTAGACTCAGGCTCTTAGGGTGAGGGTTAGACTCAGGCTCTTAGGGTTAGGGTTAGACTCAGGCTCTTAGGGTTAGGGTTAACTCAGGCTCTTTAGGGTTAGGGTTAGACTCAGGCTCTTAGGGTTAGGGTTAGACTCAGGCTCTTAGGGTTAGGGTTAGACTCAGGCTCTTAGGGTTAGGGTTAGACTCAGGCTCTTAGGGTGAGGGTTATACTCAGGCTCTTTGGGTTAGGGTTAGACTCAGGCTCTTAGGGTTAGGGTTAGACTCAGGCTCTTAGGGTTAGGGTTAGACTTCAGGCTCTTAGGGTGAGGGTTAGACTCAGGCTCTTAGGGTTAGGGTTAGACTTCAGGCTCTTAGGGTGAGGGTTAGACTCAGGCTCTTAGGGTGAGGGTTAGACTCAGGCTCTTAGGGTGAGGGTTAGACTCAGGCTCTTAGGGTTAGGGTTAGACTCAGGCTCTTAGGGTTAGGGTTAGACTCAGGCTCTTAGGCTTAGGGTTAGACTCAGGCTCTTAGGGTGAGGGTTATACTCAGGCTCTTAGGGTTAGGGTTAGACTCAGGCTCTTAGGGTGAGGGTTAGACTTCAGGCTCTTAGGGTGAGGGTTAGACTCAGACTCTTAGGGTTAGGGTTAGACTTCAGGCTCTTAGGGTGAGGGTTAGACTCAGGCTCTTAGGGTGAGGGTTAGACTCAGGCTCTTAGGGTTAGGGTTAGACTCAGGCTCTTAGGGTGAGGGTTAGACTCAGGCTCTTTAGGGTTAGGGTTAGACTCAGGCTCTTAGGGTTAGGGTTAGACTCAGGCTCTTAGGGTTAGGGTTAGACTCAGGCTCTTAGGGTTAGGGTTAGACTTCAGGCTCTTAGGCTTAGGGTTAGACTCAGGCTCTTAGGGTGAGGGTTAGACTCAGGCTCTTAGGGTTAGGGTTAGACTCAGGCTCTTAGGATGAGGGTTAGACTCAGGCTCTTAGGGTTAGGGTTAGACTCAGGCTCTTAGGGTGAGGGTTAGACTCAGGCTCTTAGGGTTAGGGTTAGACTCAGGCTCTTAGGGTTAGGGTTAACTCAGGCTCTTTAGGGTTAGGGTTAGACTCAGGCTCTTAGGGTTAGGGTTAGACTCAGGCTCTTAGGGTTAGGGTTAGACTCAGGCTCTTAGGCTTAGGGTTAGACTCAGGCTCTTAGGCTTAGGGTTAGACTCAGGCTCTTAGGGTGAGGGTTATACTCAGGCTCTTAGGGTTAGGGTTAGACTCAGGCTCTTAGGGTTAGGGTTAGACTCAGGCTCTTAGGGTTAGGGTTCGATTCAGGCTCTTAGGGTGAGGGTTAGACTCAGGCTCTTAGGGTGAGGGTTAGACTCAGGCTCTTAGGGTTAGGGTTAGACTCAGGCTCTTAGGCTTAGGGTTAGACTCAGGCTCTTAGGGTGAGGGTTAGACTCAGGCTCTTAGGGTTAGGGTTAGACTCAGGCTCTTAGGGTTAGGGTTAGACTCAGGCTCTTAGGGTTAGGGTTAGACTCAGGCTCTTAAGGTTAGGGTTAGACTCAGGCTCTTAGGGTTAGGGTTAGACTCAGGCTCTTAGGGTTAGGGTTAGACTCAGGCTCTTAGGGTTAGGGTTAGACTCAGGCTCTTAGGGTGAGGGTTAGACTCAGGCTCTTAGGGTTAGGGTTAGACTCAGGCTCTTAGGGTGAGGGTTAGACTCAGGCTCTTAGGGTTAGGGTTAGACTCAGGCTCTTAGGGTGAGGGTTAGACTCAGGCTCTTAGGGTTAGGGTTAGACTCAGGCTCTTAGGGTTAGGGTTAACTCAGGCTCTTTAGGGTTAGGGTTAGACTCAGGCTCTTAGGGTTAGGGTTAGACTCAGGCTCTTAGGGTTAGGGTTAGACTCAGGCTCTTAGGGTTAGGGTTAGACTCAGGCTCTTAGGCTTAGGGTTAGACTCAGGCTCTTAGGGTGAGGGTTATACTCAGGCTCTTTGGGTTAGGGTTAGACTCAGGCTCTTAGGGTTAGGGTTAGACTCAGGCTCTTAGGGTTAGGGTTAGACTCAGGCTCTTAGGGTTAGGGTTCGATTCAGGCTCTTAGGGTGAGGGTTAGACTCAGGCTCTTAGGGTGAGGGTTAGACTCAGGCTCTTAGGGTTAGGGTTAGACTCAGGCTCTTAGGCTTAGGGTTAGACTCAGGCTCTTAGGGTGAGGGTTATACTCAGGCTCTTAGGGTTAGGGTTAGACTCAGGCTCTTAGGGTTAGGGTTAGACTCAGGCTCTTAAGGTTAGGGTTAGACTCAGGCTCTTAGGGTTAGGGTTAGACTCAGGCTCTTAGGGTTAGGGTTAGACTCAGGCTCTTAGGGTTAGGGTTAGACTCAGGCTCTTAGGGTGAGGGTTAGACTCAGGCTCTTAGGGTTAGGGTTAGACTCAGGCTCTTAGGGTGAGGGTTAGACTCAGGCTCTTAGGGTTAGGGTTAGACTCAGGCTCTTAGGGTGAGGGTTAGACTCAGGCTCTTAGGGTTAGGGTTAGACTCAGGCTCTTAGGGTTAGGGTTAACTCAGGCTCTTTAGGGTTAGGGTTAGACTCAGGCTCTTAGGGTTAGGGTTAGACTCAGGCTCTTAGGGTTAGGGTTAGACTCAGGCTCTTAGGGTTAGGGTTAGACTCAGGCTCTTAGGCTTAGGGTTAGACTCAGGCTCTTAGGGTGAGGGTTATACTCAGGCTCTTTGGGTTAGGGTTAGACTCAGGCTCTTAGGGTTAGGGTTAGACTCAGGCTCTTAGGGTTAGGGTTAGACTTCAGGCTCTTAGGGTGAGGGTTAGACTCAGGCTCTTAGGGTTAGGGTTAGACTTCAGGCTCTTAGGGTGAGGGTTAGACTCAGGCTCTTAGGGTTAGGGTTAGACTCAGGCTCTTAGGGTTAGGGTTAGACTCAGGCTCTTAGGGTGAGGGTTAGACTCAGGCTCTTAGGGTTAGGGTTAGACTCAGGCTCTTAGGGTGAGGGTTAGACTCAGGCTCTTAGGGTTAGGGTTAGACTCAGGCTCTTAGGGTGAGGGTTAGACTCAGGCTCTTAGGGTTAGGGTTAGACTCAGGCTCTTAGGGTTAGGGTTAACTCAGGCTCTTTAGGGTTAGGGTTAGACTCAGGCTCTTAGGGTTAGGGTTAGACTCAGGCTCTTAGGGTTAGGGTTAGACTCAGGCTCTTAGGGTTAGGGTTAGACTCAGGCTCTTAGGGTGAGGGTTATACTCAGGCTCTTTGGGTTAGGGTTAGACTCAGGCTCTTAGGGTTAGGGTTAGACTCAGGCTCTTAGGGTTAGGGTTAGACTTCAGGCTCTTAGGGTGAGGGTTAGACTCAGGCTCTTAGGGTGAGGGTTAGACTCAGGCTCTTAGGGTGAGGGTTAGACTCAGGCTCTTAGGGTTAGGGTTAGACTCAGGCTCTTAGGGTTAGGGTTAGACTCAGGCTCTTAGGCTTAGGGTTAGACTCAGGCTCTTAGGGTGAGGGTTATACTCAGGCTCTTAGGGTTAGGGTTAGACTCAGGCTCTTAGGGTGAGGGTTAGACTTCAGGCTCTTAGGGTGAGGGTTAGACTCAGACTCTTAGGGTTAGGGTTAGACTTCAGGCTCTTAGGGTGAGGGTTAGACTCAGGCTCTTAGGGTGAGGGTTAGACTCAGGCTCTTAGGGTTAGGGTTAGACTCAGGCTCTTAGGGTGAGGGTTAGACTCAGGCTCTTTAGGGTTAGGGTTAGACTCAGGCTCTTAGGGTTAGGGTTAGACTCAGGCTCTTAGGGTTAGGGTTAGACTCAGGCTCTTAGGGTTAGGGTTAGACTTCAGGCTCTTAGGCTTAGGGTTAGACTCAGGCTCTTAGGGTGAGGGTTAGACTCAGGCTCTTAGGGTTAGGGTTAGACTCAGGCTCTTAGGATGAGGGTTAGACTCAGGCTCTTAGGGTTAGGGTTAGACTCAGGCTCTTAGGGTGAGGGTTAGACTCAGGCTCTTAGGGTTAGGGTTAGACTCAGGCTCTTAGGGTTAGGGTTAACTCAGGCTCTTTAGGGTTAGGGTTAGACTCAGGCTCTTAGGGTTAGGGTTAGACTCAGGCTCTTAGGGTTAGGGTTAGACTCAGGCTCTTAGGCTTAGGGTTAGACTCAGGCTCTTAGGCTTAGGGTTAGACTCAGGCTCTTAGGGTGAGGGTTATACTCAGGCTCTTAGGGTTAGGGTTAGACTCAGGCTCTTAGGGTTAGGGTTAGACTCAGGCTCTTAGGGTTAGGGTTCGATTCAGGCTCTTAGGGTGAGGGTTAGACTCAGGCTCTTAGGGTGAGGGTTAGACTCAGGCTCTTAGGGTTAGGGTTAGACTCAGGCTCTTAGGCTTAGGGTTAGACTCAGGCTCTTAGGGTGAGGGTTAGACTCAGGCTCTTAGGGTTAGGGTTAGACTCAGGCTCTTAGGGTTAGGGTTAGACTCAGGCTCTTAGGGTTAGGGTTAGACTCAGGCTCTTAAGGTTAGGGTTAGACTCAGGCTCTTAGGGTTAGGGTTAGACTCAGGCTCTTAGGGTTAGGGTTAGACTCAGGCTCTTAGGGTTAGGGTTAGACTCAGGCTCTTAGGGTGAGGGTTAGACTCAGGCTCTTAGGGTTAGGGTTAGACTCAGGCTCTTAGGGTGAGGGTTAGACTCAGGCTCTTAGGGTTAGGGTTAGACTCAGGCTCTTAGGGTGAGGGTTAGACTCAGGCTCTTAGGGTTAGGGTTAGACTCAGGCTCTTAGGGTTAGGGTTAACTCAGGCTCTTTAGGGTTAGGGTTAGACTCAGGCTCTTAGGGTTAGGGTTAGACTCAGGCTCTTAGGGTTAGGGTTAGACTCAGGCTCTTAGGGTTAGGGTTAGACTCAGGCTCTTAGGCTTAGGGTTAGACTCAGGCTCTTAGGGTGAGGGTTATACTCAGGCTCTTTGGGTTAGGGTTAGACTCAGGCTCTTAGGGTTAGGGTTAGACTCAGGCTCTTAGGGTTAGGGTTAGACTCAGGCTCTTAGGGTTAGGGTTCGATTCAGGCTCTTAGGGTGAGGGTTAGACTCAGGCTCTTAGGGTGAGGGTTAGACTCAGGCTCTTAGGGTTAGGGTTAGACTCAGGCTCTTAGGCTTAGGGTTAGACTCAGGCTCTTAGGGTGAGGGTTATACTCAGGCTCTTAGGGTTAGGGTTAGACTCAGGCTCTTAGGGTTAGGGTTAGACTCAGGCTCTTAAGGTTAGGGTTAGACTCAGGCTCTTAGGGTTAGGGTTAGACTCAGGCTCTTAGGGTTAGGGTTAGACTCAGGCTCTTAGGGTTAGGGTTAGACTCAGGCTCTTAGGGTGAGGGTTAGACTCAGGCTCTTAGGGTTAGGGTTAGACTCAGGCTCTTAGGGTGAGGGTTAGACTCAGGCTCTTAGGGTTAGGGTTAGACTCAGGCTCTTAGGGTGAGGGTTAGACTCAGGCTCTTAGGGTTAGGGTTAGACTCAGGCTCTTAGGGTTAGGGTTAACTCAGGCTCTTTAGGGTTAGGGTTAGACTCAGGCTCTTAGGGTTAGGGTTAGACTCAGGCTCTTAGGGTTAGGGTTAGACTCAGGCTCTTAGGGTTAGGGTTAGACTCAGGCTCTTAGGCTTAGGGTTAGACTCAGGCTCTTAGGGTGAGGGTTATACTCAGGCTCTTTGGGTTAGGGTTAGACTCAGGCTCTTAGGGTTAGGGTTAGACTCAGGCTCTTAGGGTTAGGGTTAGACTTCAGGCTCTTAGGGTGAGGGTTAGACTCAGGCTCTTAGGGTTAGGGTTAGACTTCAGGCTCTTAGGGTGAGGGTTAGACTCAGGCTCTTAGGGTTAGGGTTAGACTCAGGCTCTTAGGGTTAGGGTTAGACTCAGGCTCTTAGGGTGAGGGTTAGACTCAGGCTCTTAGGGTTAGGGTTAGACTCAGGCTCTTAGGGTGAGGGTTAGACTCAGGCTCTTAGGGTTAGGGTTAGACTCAGGCTCTTAGGGTGAGGGTTAGACTCAGGCTCTTAGGGTTAGGGTTAGACTCAGGCTCTTAGGGTTAGGGTTAACTCAGGCTCTTTAGGGTTAGGGTTAGACTCAGGCTCTTAGGGTTAGGGTTAGACTCAGGCTCTTAGGGTTAGGGTTAGACTCAGGCTCTTAGGGTTAGGGTTAGACTCAGGCTCTTAGGGTGAGGGTTATACTCAGGCTCTTTGGGTTAGGGTTAGACTCAGGCTCTTAGGGTTAGGGTTAGACTCAGGCTCTTAGGGTTAGGGTTAGACTTCAGGCTCTTAGGGTGAGGGTTAGACTCAGGCTCTTAGGGTGAGGGTTAGACTCAGGCTCTTAGGGTGAGGGTTAGACTCAGGCTCTTAGGGTTAGGGTTAGACTCAGGCTCTTAGGGTTAGGGTTAGACTCAGGCTCTTAGGCTTAGGGTTAGACTCAGGCTCTTAGGGTGAGGGTTATACTCAGGCTCTTAGGGTTAGGGTTAGACTCAGGCTCTTAGGGTGAGGGTTAGACTTCAGGCTCTTAGGGTGAGGGTTAGACTCAGACTCTTAGGGTTAGGGTTAGACTTCAGGCTCTTAGGGTGAGGGTTAGACTCAGGCTCTTAGGGTGAGGGTTAGACTCAGGCTCTTAGGGTTAGGGTTAGACTCAGGCTCTTAGGGTGAGGGTTAGACTCAGGCTCTTTAGGGTTAGGGTTAGACTCAGGCTCTTAGGGTTAGGGTTAGACTCAGGCTCTTAGGGTTAGGGTTAGACTCAGGCTCTTAGGGTTAGGGTTAGACTTCAGGCTCTTAGGCTTAGGGTTAGACTCAGGCTCTTAGGGTGAGGGTTAGACTCAGGCTCTTAGGGTTAGGGTTAGACTCAGGCTCTTAGGATGAGGGTTAGACTCAGGCTCTTAGGGTTAGGGTTAGACTCAGGCTCTTAGGGTGAGGGTTAGACTCAGGCTCTTAGGGTTAGGGTTAGACTCAGGCTCTTAGGGTTAGGGTTAACTCAGGCTCTTTAGGGTTAGGGTTAGACTCAGGCTCTTAGGGTTAGGGTTAGACTCAGGCTCTTAGGGTTAGGGTTAGACTCAGGCTCTTAGGCTTAGGGTTAGACTCAGGCTCTTAGGCTTAGGGTTAGACTCAGGCTCTTAGGGTGAGGGTTATACTCAGGCTCTTAGGGTTAGGGTTAGACTCAGGCTCTTAGGGTTAGGGTTAGACTCAGGCTCTTAGGGTTAGGGTTCGATTCAGGCTCTTAGGGTGAGGGTTAGACTCAGGCTCTTAGGGTGAGGGTTAGACTCAGGCTCTTAGGGTTAGGGTTAGACTCAGGCTCTTAGGCTTAGGGTTAGACTCAGGCTCTTAGGGTGAGGGTTAGACTCAGGCTCTTAGGGTTAGGGTTAGACTCAGGCTCTTAGGGTTAGGGTTAGACTCAGGCTCTTAGGGTTAGGGTTAGACTCAGGCTCTTAAGGTTAGGGTTAGACTCAGGCTCTTAGGGTTAGGGTTAGACTCAGGCTCTTAGGGTTAGGGTTAGACTCAGGCTCTTAGGGTTAGGGTTAGACTCAGGCTCTTAGGGTGAGGGTTAGACTCAGGCTCTTAGGGTTAGGGTTAGACTCAGGCTCTTAGGGTGAGGGTTAGACTCAGGCTCTTAGGGTTAGGGTTAGACTCAGGCTCTTAGGGTGAGGGTTAGACTCAGGCTCTTAGGGTTAGGGTTAGACTCAGGCTCTTAGGGTTAGGGTTAACTCAGGCTCTTTAGGGTTAGGGTTAGACTCAGGCTCTTAGGGTTAGGGTTAGACTCAGGCTCTTAGGGTTAGGGTTAGACTCAGGCTCTTAGGGTTAGGGTTAGACTCAGGCTCTTAGGCTTAGGGTTAGACTCAGGCTCTTAGGGTGAGGGTTATACTCAGGCTCTTTGGGTTAGGGTTAGACTCAGGCTCTTAGGGTTAGGGTTAGACTCAGGCTCTTAGGGTTAGGGTTAGACTCAGGCTCTTAGGGTTAGGGTTCGATTCAGGCTCTTAGGGTGAGGGTTAGACTCAGGCTCTTAGGGTGAGGGTTAGACTCAGGCTCTTAGGGTTAGGGTTAGACTCAGGCTCTTAGGCTTAGGGTTAGACTCAGGCTCTTAGGGTGAGGGTTATACTCAGGCTCTTAGGGTTAGGGTTAGACTCAGGCTCTTAGGGTTAGGGTTAGACTCAGGCTCTTAAGGTTAGGGTTAGACTCAGGCTCTTAGGGTTAGGGTTAGACTCAGGCTCTTAGGGTTAGGGTTAGACTCAGGCTCTTAGGGT
Organism: Falco punctatus; assembly: GCF_963210335.1. Classification (NCBI taxonomy): domain Eukaryota; kingdom Metazoa; phylum Chordata; class Aves; order Falconiformes; family Falconidae; genus Falco; species Falco punctatus. The sequence continues at coordinate 464,199 of NW_027660336.1, forward strand.
TAGGGTTAGACTCAGGCTCTTAGGGTGAGGGTTAGACTCAGGCTCTTAGGGTTAGGGTTAGACTCAGGCTCTTAGGGTGAGGGTTAGACTCAGGCTCTTAGGGTTAGGGTTAGACTCAGGCTCTTAGGGTGAGGGTTAGACTCAGGCTCTTAGGGTTAGGGTTAGACTCAGGCTCTTAGGGTTAGGGTTAACTCAGGCTCTTTAGGGTTAGGGTTAGACTCAGGCTCTTAGGGTTAGGGTTAGACTCAGGCTCTTAGGGTTAGGGTTAGACTCAGGCTCTTAGGGTTAGGGTTAGACTCAGGCTCTTAGGCTTAGGGTTAGACTCAGGCTCTTAGGGTGAGGGTTATACTCAGGCTCTTTGGGTTAGGGTTAGACTCAGGCTCTTAGGGTTAGGGTTAGACTCAGGCTCTTAGGGTTAGGGTTAGACTTCAGGCTCTTAGGGTGAGGGTTAGACTCAGGCTCTTAGGGTTAGGGTTAGACTTCAGGCTCTTAGGGTGAGGGTTAGACTCAGGCTCTTAGGGTGAGGGTTAGACTCAGGCTCTTAGGGTGAGGGTTAGACTCAGGCTCTTAGGGTTAGGGTTAGACTCAGGCTCTTAGGGTTAGGGTTAGACTCAGGCTCTTAGGCTTAGGGTTAGACTCAGGCTCTTAGGGTGAGGGTTATACTCAGGCTCTTAGGGTTAGGGTTAGACTCAGGCTCTTAGGGTTAGGGTTAGACTCAGGCTCTTAGGGTTAGGGTTAGACTTCAGGCTCTTAGGGTGAGGGTTAGACTCAGACTCTTAGGGTTAGGGTTAGACTTCAGGCTCTTAGGGTGAGGGTTAGACTCAGGCTCTTAGGGTGAGGGTTAGACTCAGGCTCTTAGGGTTAGGGTTAGACTCAGGCTCTTAGGGTGAGGGTTAGACTCAGGCTCTTTAGGGTTAGGGTTAGACTCAGGCTCTTAGGGTTAGGGTTAGACTCAGGCTCTTAGGGTTAGGGTTAGACTCAGGCTCTTAGGGTTAGGGTTAGACTCAGGCTCTTAGGCTTAGGGTTAGACTCAGGCTCTTAGGGTGAGGGTTAGACTCAGGCTCTTAGGGTTAGGGTTAGACTCAGGCTCTTAGGATGAGGGTTAGACTCAGGCTCTTAGGGTTAGGGTTAGACTCAGGCTCTTAGGGTGAGGGTTAGACTCAGGCTCTTAGGGTTAGGGTTAGACTCAGGCTCTTAGGGTTAGGGTTAACTCAGGCTCTTTAGGGTTAGGGTTAGACTCAGGCTCTTAGGGTTAGGGTTAGACTCAGGCTCTTAGGGTTAGGGTTAGACTCAGGCTCTTAGGGTTAGGGTTAGACTCAGGCTCTTAGGCTTAGGGTTAGACTCAGGCTCTTAGGGTGAGGGTTATACTCAGGCTCTTAGGGTTAGGGTTAGACTCAGGCTCTTAGGGTTAGGGTTAGACTCAGGCTCTTAGGGTTAGGGTTCGATTCAGGCTCTTAGGGTGAGGGTTAGACTCAGGCTCTTAGGGTGAGGGTTAGACTCAGGCTCTTAGGGTTAGGGTTAGACTCAGGCTCTTAGGGTTAGGGTTAGACTCAGGCCCTTAGGGTTAGGGTTATACTCAGGCTCTTAGGGTTAGGGTTAGACTCAGGCTCTTAGGGTTAGGGTTAGACTCAGGCTCTTAGGGTTAGGGTTAGACTCAGGCTCTTAAGGTTAGGGTTAGACTCAGGCTCTTAGGGTTAGGGTTACACTCAGGCTCTTAGGGTTAGGGTTAGACTCAGGCTCTTAGGGTTAGGGTTAGACTCAGGCTCTTAGGGTGAGGGTTAGACTCAGGCTCTTAGGGTTAGGGTTAGACTCAGGCTCTTAGGGTGAGGGTTAGACTCAGGCTCTTAGGGTTAGGGTTAGACTCAGGCTCTTAGGGTGAGGGTTAGACTCAGGCTCTTAGGGTTAGGGTTAGACTCAGGCTCTTAGGGTTAGGGTTAACTCAGGCTCTTTAGGGTTAGGGTTAGACTCAGGCTCTTAGGGTTAGGGTTAGACTCAGGCTCTTAGGGTTAGGGTTAGACTCAGGCTCTTAGGGTTAGGGTTAGACTCAGGCTCTTAGGCTTAGGGTTAGACTCAGGCTCTTAGGGTGAGGGTTATACTCAGGCTCTTAGGGTGAGGGTTAGACTCAGGCTCTTAGGGTTAGGGTTAGACTCAGGCTCTTAGGGTTAGGGTTAGACTCAGGCTCTTAGGGTTAGGGTTAGACTCAGGCTCTTAGGCTTAGGGTTAGACTCAGGCTCTTAGGGTGAGGGTTATACTCAGGCTCTTAGGGTTAGGGTTAGACTCAGGCTCTTAGGGTTAGGGTTAGACTTCAGGCTCTTAGGGTGAGGGTTAGACTCAGACTCTTAGGGTTAGGGTTAGACTTCAGGCTCTTAGGGTGAGGGTTAGACTCAGGCTCTTAGGGTGAGGGTTAGACTCAGGCTCTTAGGGTTAGGGTTAGACTCAGGCTCTTAGGGTGAGGGTTAGACTCAGGCTCTTTAGGGTTAGGGTTAGACTCAGGCTCTTAGGCTTAGGGTTAGACTCAGGCTCTTAGGGTGAGGGTTATACTCAGGCTCTTAGGGTGAGGGTTAGACTCAGGCTCTTAGGGTTAGGGTTAGACTCAGGCTCTTAGGGTGAGGGTTAGACTTCAGGCTCTTAGGGTGAGGGTTAGACTCAGACTCTTAGGGTTAGGGTTAGACTTCAGGCTCTTAGGGTGAGGGTTAGACTCAGGCTCTTAGGGTTAGGGTTAGACTCAGGCTCTTAGGGTTAGGGTTAGACTCAGGCTCTTAGGGTGAGGGTTAGACTCAGGCTCTTTAGGGTTAGGGTTAGACTCAGGCTCTTAGGGTTAGGGTTAGACTCAGGCTCTTAGGGTTAGGGTTAGACTCAGGCTCTTAGGCTTAGGGTTAGACTCAGGCTCTTAGGGTGAGGGTTAGACTCAGGCTCTTAGGGTGAGGGTTAGACTCAGGCTCTTAGGATGAGGGTTAGACTCAGGCTCTTAGGGTTAGGGTTAGACTCAGGCTCTTAGGGTGAGGGTTAGACTCAGGCTCTTAGGGTTAGGGTTAGACTCAGGCTCTTAGGGTTAGGGTTAACTCAGGCTCTTTAGGGTTAGGGTTAGACTCAGGCTCTTAGGGTTAGGGTTAGACTCAGGCTCTTAGGGTTAGGGTTAGACTCAGGCTCTTAGGGTTAGGGTTAGACTCAGGCTCTTAGGGTTAGGGTTAGACTCAGGCTCTTAGGCTTAGGGTTAGACTCAGGCTCTTAGGGTGAGGGTTATACTCAGGCTCTTAGGGTTAGGGTTAGACTCAGGCTCTTAGGGTTAGGGTTAGACTCAGGCTCTTAGGGTTAGGGTTAGACTTCAGGCTCTTAGGGTGAGGGTTAGACTCAGACTCTTAGGGTTAGGGTTAGACTTCAGGCTCTTAGGGTGAGGGTTAGACTCAGGCTCTTAGGGTGAGGGTTAGACTCAGGCTCTTAGGGTTAGGGTTAGACTCAGGCTCTTAGGGTGAGGGTTAGACTCAGGCTCTTAGGGTTAGGGTTAGACTCAGGCTCTTAGGGTTAGGGTTAGACTCAGGCTCTTAGGGTTAGGGTTAGACTTCAGGCTCTTAGGGTGAGGGTTAGACTCAGGCTCTTAGGGTGAGGGTTAGACTCAGGCTCTTAGGCTTAGGGTTAGACTCAGGCTCTTAGGGTTAGGGTTAGACTCAGGCTCTTAGGGTTAGGGTTCGATTCAGGCTCGTAGGGTTAGGGTTCGACTCAGGCTCTTAGGGTTAGGGTTAGACTCAGGCTCTTAGGGTTAGGGTTAGACTCAGGCTCTTAGGGTGAGGGTTAGACTCAGGCTCTTAGGGTGAGGGTTAGACTCAGGCTCTTAGGGTGAGGGTTAGACTCAGGCTCTTAGGGTTAGGGTTAGACACAGGCTCTTAGGGTGAGGGTTAAACTCAGGCTCTTAGGGTTAGGGTTAGACTCAGGCTCTTAGGGTTAGACTCAGGCTCTTAGGGTTAGGGTTAGACTCAGGCTCTTAGGGTGAGGGTTAGACTCAGGCTCTTAGGGTGAGGGTTAGACTCAGGCTCTTAGGGTTAGGGTTAGACTCAGGCTCTTAGGCTTAGGGTTAGACTCAGGCTCTTAGGGTGAGGGTTATACTCAGGCTCTTAGGGTTAGGGTTAGACTCAGGCTCTTAGGGTGAGGGTTAGACTCAGGCTCTTAGGGTTAGGGTTAGACTTCAGGCTCTTAGGGTGAGGGTTAGACTCAGACTCTTAGGGTTAGGGTTAGACTTCAGGCTCTTAGGGTGAGGGTTAGACTCAGGCTCTTAGGGTGAGGGTTAGACTCAGGCTCTTAGGGTTAGGGTTAGACTCAGGCTCTTAGGGTGAGGGTTAGACTCAGGCTCTTTAGGGTTAGGGTTAGACTCAGGCTCTTAGGGTTAGGGTTAGACTCAGGCTCTTAGGGTTAGGGTTAGACTCAGGCTCTTAGGGTTAGGGTTAGACTCAGGCTCTTAGGCTTAGGGTTAGACTCAGGCTCTTAGGGTGAGGGTTAGACTCAGGCTCTTAGGGTTAGGGTTAGACTCAGGCTCTTAGGATGAGGGTTAGACTCAGGCTCTTAGGGTTAGGGTTAGACTCAGGCTCTTAGGGTGAGGGTTAGACTCAGGCTCTTAGGGTTAGGGTTAGACTCAGGCTCTTAGGGTTAGGGTTAACTCAGGCTCTTTAGGGTTAGGGTTAGACTCAGGCTCTTAGGGTTAGGGTTAGACTCAGGCTCTTAGGGTTAGGGTTAGACTCAGGCTCTTAGGCTTAGGGTTAGACTCAGGCTCTTAGGGTGAGGGTTATACTCAGGCTCTTAGGGTTAGGGTTAGACTCAGGCTCTTAGGGTTAGGGTTAGACTCAGGCTCTTAGGGTTAGGGTTCGATTCAGGCTCTTAGGGTGAGGGTTAGACTCAGGCTCTTAGGGTGAGGGTTAGACTCAGGCTCTTAGGGTTAGGGTTAGACTCAGGCTCTTAGGCTTAGGGTTAGACTCAGGCTCTTAGGGTGAGGGTTATACTCAGGCTCTTAGGGTTAGGGTTAGACTCAGGCTCTTAGGGTTAGGGTTAGACTCAGGCTCTTAGGGTTAGGGTTAGACTCAGGCTCTTAAGGTTAGGGTTAGACTCAGGCTCTTAGGGTTAGGGTTAGACTCAGGCTCTTAGGGTTAGGGTTAGACTTCAGGCTCTTAGGGTGAGGGTTAGACTCAGGCTCTTAGGGTGAGGGTTAGACTCAGGCTCTTAGGCTTAGGGTTAGACTCAGGCTCTTAGGGTGAGGGTTAGACTCAGGCTCTTAGGGTGAGGGTTAGACTCAGGCTCTTAGGGTGAGGGTTAGACTCAGGCTCTTAGGGTTAGGGTTAGACTCAGGCTCTTAGGGTGAGGGTTAGACTCAGGCTCTTAGGGTTAGGGTTAGACTCAGGCTCTTAGGGTTAGGGTTAGACTCAGGCTCTTAGGGTTAGGGTTAGACTTCAGGCTCTTAGGGTGAGGGTTAGACTCAGGCTCTTAGGGTGAGGGTTAGACTCAGGCTCTTAGGCTTAGGGTTAGACTCAGGCTCTTAGGGTTAGGGTTAGACTCAGGCTCTTAGGGTTAGGGTTCGATTCAGGCTCGTAGGGTTAGGGTTCGACTCAGGCTCTTAGGGTTAGGGTTAGACTCAGGCTCTTAGGGTTAGGGTTAGACTCAGGCTCTTAGGGTGAGGGTTAGACTCAGGCTCTTAGGGTGAGGGTTAGACTCAGGCTCTTAGGGTTAGGGTTAGACACAGGCTCTTAGGGTGAGGGTTAAACTCAGGCTCTTAGGGTTAGGGTTAGACTCAGGCTCTTAGGGTTAGACTCAGGCTCTTAGGGTTAGGGTTAGACTCAGGCTCTTAGGGTGAGGGTTAGACTCAGGCTCTTAGGGTGAGGGTTAGACTCAGGCTCTTAGGGTTAGGGTTAGACTCAGGCTCTTAGGCTTAGGGTTAGACTCAGGCTCTTAGGGTGAGGGTTATACTCAGGCTCTTAGGGTTAGGGTTAGACTCAGGCTCTTAGGGTGAGGGTTAGACTCAGGCTCTTAGGGTTAGGGTTAGACTTCAGGCTCTTAGGGTGAGGGTTAGACTCAGACTCTTAGGGTTAGGGTTAGACTTCAGGCTCTTAGGGTGAGGGTTAGACTCAGGCTCTTAGGGTGAGGGTTAGACTCAGGCTCTTAGGGTTAGGGTTAGACTCAGGCTCTTAGGGTGAGGGTTAGACTCAGGCTCTTTAGGGTTAGGGTTAGACTCAGGCTCTTAGGGTTAGGGTTAGACTCAGGCTCTTAGGGTTAGGGTTAGACTCAGGCTCTTAGGGTTAGGGTTAGACTCAGGCTCTTAGGCTTAGGGTTAGACTCAGGCTCTTAGGGTGAGGGTTAGACTCAGGCTCTTAGGGTTAGGGTTAGACTCAGGCTCTTAGGATGAGGGTTAGACTCAGGCTCTTAGGGTTAGGGTTAGACTCAGGCTCTTAGGGTGAGGGTTAGACTCAGGCTCTTAGGGTTAGGGTTAGACTCAGGCTCTTAGGGTTAGGGTTAACTCAGGCTCTTTAGGGTTAGGGTTAGACTCAGGCTCTTAGGGTTAGGGTTAGACTCAGGCTCTTAGGGTTAGGGTTAGACTCAGGCTCTTAGGGTTAGGGTTAGACTCAGGCTCTTAGGCTTAGGGTTAGACTCAGGCTCTTAGGGTGAGGGTTATACTCAGGCTCTTAGGGTTAGGGTTAGACTCAGGCTCTTAGGGTTAGGGTTAGACTCAGGCTCTTAGGGTTAGGGTTCGATTCAGGCTCTTAGGGTGAGGGTTAGACTCAGGCTCTTAGGGTGAGGGTTAGACTCAGGCTCTTAGGGTTAGGGTTAGACTCAGGCTCTTAGGCTTAGGGTTAGACTCAGGCTCTTAGGGTGAGGGTTATACTCAGGCTCTTAGGGTTAGGGTTAGACTCAGGCTCTTAGGGTTAGGGTTAGACTCAGGCTCTTAGGGTTAGGGTTAGACTCAGGCTCTTAAGGTTAGGGTTAGACTCAGGCTCTTAGGGTTAGGGTTAGACTCAGGCTCTTAGGGTTAGGGTTAGACTTCAGGCTCTTAGGGTGAGGGTTAGACTCAGGCTCTTAGGGTGAGGGTTAGACTCAGGCTCTTAGGCTTAGGGTTAGACTCAGGCTCTTAGGGTGAGGGTTAGACTCAGGCTCTTAGGGTGAGGGTTAGACTCAGGCTCTTAGGATGAGGGTTAGACTCAGGCTCTTAGGGTTAGGGTTAGACTCAGGCTCTTAGGGTGAGGGTTAGACTCAGGCTCTTAGGGTTAGGGTTAGACTCAGGCTCTTAGGGTTAGGGTTAACTCAGGCTCTTTAGGGTTAGGGTTAGACTCAGGCTCTTAGGGTTAGGGTTAGACTCAGGCTCTTAGGGTTAGGGTTAGACTCAGGCTCTTAGGGTTAGGGTTAGACTCAGGCTCTTAGGGTTAGGGTTAGACTCAGGCTCTTAAGGTTAGGGTTAGACTCAGGCTCTTAGGGTTAGGGTTAGACTCAGGCTCTTAGGGTTAGGGTTAGACTCAGGCTCTTAGGGTTAGGGTTAGACTCAGGCTCTTAGGGTGAGGGTTAGACTCAGGCTCTTAGGGTTAGGGTTAGACTCAGGCTCTTAGGGTGAGGGTTAGACTCAGGCTCTTAGGGTTAGGGTTAGACTCAGGCTCTTAGGGTGAGGGTTAGACTCAGGCTCTTAGGGTTAGGGTTAGACTCAGGCTCTTAGGGTTAGGGTTAACTCAGGCTCTTTAGGGTTAGGGTTAGACTCAGGCTCTTAGGGTTAGGGTTAGACTCAGGCTCTTAGGGTTAGGGTTAGACTCAGGCTCTTAGGGTTAGGGTTAGACTCAGGCTCTTAGGCTTAGGGTTAGACTCAGGCTCTTAGGGTGAGGGTTATACTCAGGCTCTTTGGGTTAGGGTTAGACTCAGGCTCTTAGGGTTAGGGTTAGACTCAGGCTCTTAGGGTTAGGGTTAGACTTCAGGCTCTTAGGGTGAGGGTTAGACTCAGACTCTTAGGGTTAGGGTTAGACTTCAGGCTCTTAGGGTGAGGGTTAGACTCAGGCTCTTAGGGTGAGGGTTAGACTCAGGCTCTTAGGGTGAGGGTTAGACTCAGGCTCTTAGGGTTAGGGTTAGACTCAGGCTCTTAGGCTTAGGGTTAGACTCAGGCTCTTAGGCTTAGGGTTAGACTCAGGCTCTTAGGGTGAGGGTTATACTCAGGCTCTTAGGGTTAGGGTTAGACTCAGGCTCTTAGGGTTAGGGTTAGACTCAGGCTCTTAGGGTTAGGGTTAGACTTCAGGCTCTTAGGGTGAGGGTTAGACTCAGACTCTTAGGGTTAGGGTTAGACTTCAGGCTCTTAGGGTGAGGGTTAGACTCAGGCTCTTAGGGTTAGGGTTAGACTCAGGCTCTTAGGGTTAGGGTTAGACTCAGGCTCTTAGGGTGAGGGTTAGACTCAGGCTCTTTAGGGTTAGGGTTAGACTCAGGCTCTTAGGCTTAGGGTTAGACTCAGGCTCTTAGGGTGAGGGTTATACTCAGGCTCTTAGGGTGAGGGTTAGACTCAGGCTCTTAGGGTTAGGGTTAGACTCAGGCTATTAGGGTTAGGGTTAGACTTCAGGCTCTTAGGGTGAGGGTTAGACTCAGACTCTTAGGGTTAGGGTTAGACTTCAGGCTCTTAGGGTGAGGGTTAGACTCAGGCTCTTAGGGTGAGGGTTAGACTCAGGCTCTTAGGGTTAGGGTTAGACTCAGGCTCTTAGGGTGAGGGTTAGACTCAGGCTCTTTAGGGTTAGGGTTAGACTCAGGCTCTTAGGGTTAGGGTTAGACTCAGGCTCTTAGGGTTAGGGTTAGACTCAGGCTCTTAGGCTTAGGGTTAGACTCAGGCTCTTAGGGTGAGGGTTAGACTCAGGCTCTTAGGGTGAGGGTTAGACTCAGGCTCTTAGGATGAGGGTTAGACTCAGGCTCTTAGGGTTAGGGTTAGACTCAGGCTCTTAGGGTGAGGGTTAGACTCAGGCTCTTAGGGTTAGGGTTAGACTCAGGCTCTTAGGGTTAGGGTTAACTCAGGCTCTTTAGGGTTAGGGTTAGACTCAGGCTCTTAGGGTTAGGGTTAGACTCAGGCTCTTAGGGTTAGGGTTAGACTCAGGCTCTTAGGGTTAGGGTTAGACTCAGGCTCTTAGGGTTAGGGTTAGACTCAGGCTCTTAGGCTTAGGGTTAGACTCAGGCTCTTAGGGTGAGGGTTATACTCAGGCTCTTAGGGTTAGGGTTAGACTCAGGCTCTTAGGGTTAGGGTTAGACTCAGGCTCTTAGGGTTAGGGTTAGACTTCAGGCTCTTAGGGTGAGGGTTAGACTCAGACTCTTAGGGTTAGGGTTAGACTTCAGGCTCTTAGGGTGAGGGTTAGACTCAGGCTCTTAGGGTGAGGGTTAGACTCAGGCTCTTAGGGTTAGGGTTAGACTCAGGCTCTTAGGGTGAGGGTTAGACTCAGGCTCTTAGGGTTAGGGTTAGACTCAGGCTCTTAGGGTTAGGGTTAGACTCAGGCTCTTAGGGTTAGGGTTAGACTTCAGGCTCTTAGGGTGAGGGTTAGACTCAGGCTCTTAGGGTGAGGGTTAGACTCAGGCTCTTAGGCTTAGGGTTAGACTCAGGCTCTTAGGGTTAGGGTTAGACTCAGGCTCTTAGGGTTAGGGTTCGATTCAGGCTCGTAGGGTTAGGGTTCGACTCAGGCTCTTAGGGTTAGGGTTAGACTCAGGCTCTTAGGGTTAGGGTTAGACTCAGGCTCTTAGGGTGAGGGTTAGACTCAGGCTCTTAGGGTGAGGGTTAGACTCAGGCTCTTAGGGTTAGGGTTAGACTCAGGCTCTTAGGGTTAGGGTTAGACACAGGCTCTTAGCGTGAGGGTTAAACTCAGGCTCTTAGGGTTAGGGTTAGACTCAGGCTCTTAGGGTTAGACTCAGGCTCTTAGGGTTAGGGTTAGACTCAGGCTCTTAGGGTGAGGGTTAGACTCAGGCTCTTAGGGTGAGGGTTAGACTCAGGCTCTTAGGGTTAGGGTTAGACTCAGGCTCTTAGGGTGAGGGTTAGACTCAGTCTCTTAGGGTTAGGGTTAGACTCAGGCTCTTAGGGTGAGGGTTAGACTCAGGCTCTTAGGGTTAGGGTTAGACTCAGGCTCTTAGGGTTAGGGTTAGACTCAGGCTCTTAGGGTGAGGGTTAGACTCAGGCTCTTAGGGTTAGGGTTAGACTCAGGCTCTTAGGGTGAGGGTTAGACTCAGGCTCTTAGGGTTAGGGTTCGACTCAGGCTCTTAGGGTTAGGGTTCGATTCAGGCTCGTAGGGTGAGGGTTCGACTCAGGCTCTTAGGGTTAGGGTTAGACTCATGCTCTTATGGTGAGGGTTAGACTCAGGCTCTTCGGGTTAGGGTTAGACTCAGGCTCTTAGGGTTAGGGTTAGACTCAGGCTCTTAGGGTTAGGGTTAGACTCAGGCTCTTAGGGTGAGGGTTAGACTTAGGCTCTTAGGGTTAGGGTTAGACTCAGGCTCTTAGGGTTAGGGTTAGACTCAGGCTTATAGGGTTAGGGTTAGACTCAGGCTCTTAGGGTGAGGGTTAGACTCAGGCTCTTCGGGTTAGGGTTAGACTCAGGCTCTTCGGGTTAGGGTTAGACTCAGGCTCTTAGGGTGAGGGTTAGACTCAGGCTCTTAGGGTGAGGGTTAGACTCAGGCTCTTAGGGTTAGACTCAGGCTCTTAGGGTGAGGGTTAGACTCAGGCTCTTAGGGTTAGGGTTAGACTCAGGCTCTTTAGGGTTAGGGTTAGACTCAGGCTCTTAGGGTTAGGGTTAGACTCAGGCTCTTAGGGTTAGGGTTAGACTCAGGCTCTTAGGGTGAGGGTTAGACTCAAGCTCTTAGGGTTAGGGTTAGACTCAGGCTCTTAGGGTTAGGGTTAGACTCAGGCTCTTAGGCTTAGGGTTAGACTCAGGCTCTTAGGGTTAGACTCAGGCTCTTAGGCTTAAAGTTAGACTCAGGCTCTTAGGGTTAGGGTTAGACTCAGGCTCTTAGGGTGAGGGTTAGACTCAGGCTCTTAGGGTTAGGGTTAGACTCAGGCTCTTAGGGTGAGGGTTAGACTCAGGCTCTTAGGGTTAGGGTTAGACTCAGGCTCTTAGGGTGAGGGTTAGACTCAGGCTCTTAGGGTTAGGGTTAGACTCAGGCTCTTAGGGTGAGGGTTAGACTCAGGCTCTTAGGGTTAGGGTTAGACTCAGGCTCTTAGGGTTAGGGTTAGACTCAGGCTCTTAGTCTTAAAGTTAGACTCAGGCTCTTAGGCTTAGAGTTAGACTCAGGCTCTTAGGGTGAGGGTTAGACTCAGGCTCTTAGGGTTAGGGTTAGACTCAGGCTCTTAGGGTTAGGGTTAGACTCAGGCTCTTAGGGTTAGGGTTAGACTCAGGCTCTTAGGGTGAGGGTTAGACTCAGGCTCTTAGGGTTAGGGTTAGACTCAGGCTCTTAGGGTTAGGGTTAGACTCAGGCTCTTAGGGTTAGGGTTAGACTCAGGCTCTTAGGGTTAGGGTTAGACTCAGGCTCTTAGGCTTAGGGTTAGACTCAGGCTCTTAGGGTGAGGGTTATACTCAGGCTCTTAGGGTTAGGGTTAGACTCAGGCTCTTAGGGTTAGGGTTAGACTCAGGCTCTTAGGCTTAGGGTTAGACTCAGGCTCTTAGAGTAAGGGTTAGACTCAGGCTCTTAGGGTTAGGGTTAGACTCAGGCTCTTAGGGTTAGGGTTAGACACAGGCTCTTAGGTTTAGGGTTAGACTTCAGGCTCTTAGGGTGAGGGTTAGACTCAGACTCTTAGGGTTAGGGTTAGACTCAGGCTCTTAGGGTTAGGGTTAGACTCAGGCTCTTAGGCTTAAAGTTAGACTCAGGCTCTTAGGCTTAGGGTTAGACTCAGGCTCTTAGGGTTAGGGTTAGACTCAGGCTCTTAGGGTTAGGGTTAGACTCAGGCTCTTAGGGTTAGGGTTAGACTCAGGCTCTTAGGGTTAGGGTTAGACTCAGGCTCTTAGGGTTAGGGTTAGACTCAGGCTCTTAGGGTGAGGGTTAGACTCAGGCTCTTAGGGTGAGGGTTAGACTCAGGCTCTTAGGGTGAGGGTTAGACTCAGGCTCTTAGGGTTAGGGTTAGACTCAGGTTCTTAAGGTTAGGGTTAGACTCAGGCTCTTAGGGTTAGGGTTAGACTCAGGCTCTTAGGGTTAGGGTTAGACTCAGGCTCTTAGGCTTAGGGTTAGACTCAGGCTCTTAGGGTTAGGGTTAGACTCAGGCTCTTAGGGTGAGGGTTAGACTCAGGCTCTTAGGGTTAGGGTTAGACTCAGGCTCTTAGGGTGAGGGTTAGACTCAGGCTCTTAGGGTTAGGGTTAGACTCAGGCTCTTAGGGTGAGGGTTAGACTCAGGCTCTTAGGGTTAGGGTTAGACTCAGGCTCTTAGGGTTAGGGTTAACTCAGGCTCTTTAGGGTTAGGGTTAGACTCAGGCTCTTAGGGTTAGGGTTAGACTCAGGCTCTTAGGGTTAGGGTTAGACTCAGGCTCTTAGGGTGAGGGTTATACTCAGGCTCTTAGGGTTAGGGTTAGACTCAGGCTCTTAGGGTTAGGGTTAGACTCAGGCTCTTCGGGTTAGAGTTAGACTTCAGGCTCTTAGGGTGAGGGTTAGACTCAGACTCTTAGGGTTAGGGTTAGACTTCAGGCTCTTAGGGTGAGGGTTAGACTCAGGCTCTTAGGGTGAGGGTTAGACTCAGGCTCTTAGGGTTAGGGTTAGACTCAGGCTCTTAGGGTGAGGGTTAGACTCAGGCTCTTAGGCTTAGGGTTAGACTCAGGCTCTTAGGGTTAGGGTTAGACTCAGGCTCTTAGGCTTAGGGTTAGACTCAGGCTCTTAGGGTGAGGGTTATACTCAGGCTCTTAGGGTTAGGGTTAGACTCAGGCTCTTAGGGTTAGGGTTAGACTCAGGCTCTTAGGGTTAGGGTTAGACTTCAGGCTCTTAGGGTGAGGGTTAGACTCAGACTCTTAGGGTTAGGGTTAGACTTCAGGCTCTTAGGGTGAGGGTTAGACTCAGGCTCTTAGGGTGAGGGTTAGACTCAGGCTCTTAGGGTTAGGGTTAGACTCAGGCTCTTAGGGTGAGGGTTAGACTCAGGCTCTTTAGGGTTAGGGTTAGACTCAGGCTCTTAGGCTTAGGGTTAGACTCAGGCTCTTAGGGTGAGGGTTATACTCAGGCTCTTAGGGTTAGGGTTAGACTCAGGCTCTTAGGGTTAGGGTTAGACTCAGGCTCTTAGGTTTAGGGTTAGACTTCAGGCTCTTAGGGTGAGGGTTAGACTCAGACTCTTAGGGTTAGGGTTAGACTTCAGGCTCTTAGGGTTAGGGTTAGACTCAGGCTCTTAGGGTGAGGGTTAGACTCAGGCTCTTAGGGTTAGGGTTAGACTCAGGCTCTTAGGGTGAGGGTTAGACTCAGGCTCTTAGGGTTAGGGTTAGACTCAGGCTCTTAGGGTTAGGGTTAGACTCAGGCTCTTAGGGTTAGGGTTAACCCTAAGAAACAGACCAAAGCCTGTCTGTCTATTCAGAAAGATCATAAAATATTTAACAAAAGAACAGTAATGTTTGGTTAGACTCAGGCTCTTAGGCTTTGGGTTAGACTCAGGCTCTTAGGGTTAGGGTTATACTCAGGCTCTTAGGGTTAGGGTTAGACTCAGGCTCTTAGGGTTAGGGTTAGACTCAGGCTCTTAGGGTTAGGGTTAGACTTCAGGCTCTTAGGGTGAGGGTTAGACTCAGACTCTTAGGGTTAGGGTTAGACTTCAGGCTCTAAGGGTGAGGGTTAGACTCAGGCTCTTAGGGTGAGGGTTAGACTCAGGCTCTTAGGGTTAGGGTTAGACTCAGGCTCTTAGGGTGAGGGTTAGACTCAGGCTCTTTAGGGTTAGGGTTAGACTCAGGCTCTTAGGGTTAGGGTTAGACTCAGGCTCTTAGGGTTAGGGTTAGACTCAGGCTCTTAGGGTTAGGGTTAGACTCAGGCTCTTAGGCTTAGGGTTAGACTCAGGCTCTTAGGGTGAGGGTTAGACTCAGGCTCTTAGGGTTAGGGTTAGACTCAGGCTCTTAGGATGAGGGTTAGACTCAGGCTCTTAGGGTTAGGGTTAGACTCAGGCTCTTAGGGTTAGGGTTAGACTCAGGCTCTTAGGGTGAGGGTTATACTCAGGCTCTTAGGGTTAGGGTTAGACTCAGGCTCTTAGGGTTAGGGTTAGACTCAGGCTCTTCGGGTTAGAGTTAGACTTCAGGCTCTTAGGGTGAGGGTTAGACTCAGACTCTTAGGGTTAGGGTTAGACTTCAGGCTCTTAGGGTGAGGGTTAGACTCAGGCTCTTAGGGTGAGGGTTAGACTCAGGCTCTTAGGGTTAGGGTTAGACTCAGGCTCTTAGGGTGAGGGTTAGACTCAGGCTCTTAGAGTTAGGGTTAGACTCAGGCTCTTAGGGTTAGGGTTAGACTCAGGCTCTTAGGCTTAGGGTTAGACTCAGGCTCTTAGGGTGAGGGTTATACTCAGGCTCTTAGGGTTAGGGTTAGACTCAGGCTCTTAGGGTTAGGGTTAGACTCAGGCTCTTAGGGTTAGGGTTAGACTTCAGGCTCTTAGGGTGAGGGTTAGACTCAGACTCTTAGGGTTAGGGTTAGACTTCAGGCTCTTAGGGTGAGGGTTAGACTCAGGCTCTTAGGGTGAGGGTTAGACTCAGGCTCTTAGGGTTAGGGTTAGACTCAGGCTCTTAGGGTGAGGGTTAGACTCAGGCTCTTTAGGGTTAGGGTTAGACTCAGGCTCTTAGGCTTAGGGTTAGACTCAGGCTCTTAGGGTGAGGGTTATACTCAGGCTCTTAGGGTTAGGGTTAGACTCAGGCTCTTAGGGTTAGGGTTAGACTCAGGCTCTTAGGTTTAGGGTTAGACTTCAGGTCTCTTAGGGTGAGGGTTAGACTCAGACTCTTAGGGTTAGGGTTAGACTTCAGGCTCTTAGGGTTAGGGTTAGACTCAGGCTCTTAGGGTGAGGGTTAGACTCAGGCTCTTAGGGTTAGGGTTAGACTCAGGCTCTTAGGGTGAGGGTTAGACTCAGGCTCTTAGGGTTAGGGTTAGACTCAGGCTCTTAGGGTTAGGGTTAACCCTAAGAAACAGACCAAAGCCTGTCTGTCTATTCAGAAAGATCATAAAATATTTAACAAAAGAACAGTAATGTTTGGTTAGACTCAGGCTCTTAGGCTTAGGGTTAGACTCAGGCTCTTAGGGTTAGGGTTATACTCAGGCTCTTAGGGTTAGGGTTAGACTCAGGCTCTTAGGGTTAGGGTTAGACTCAGGCTCTTAGGGTTAGGGTTAGACTTCAGGCTCTTAGGGTGAGGGTTAGACTCAGACTCTTAGGGTTAGGGTTAGACTTCAGGCTCTAAGGGTGAGGGTTAGACTCAGGCTCTTAGGGTGAGGGTTAGACTCAGGCTCTTAGGGTTAGGGTTAGACTCAGGCTCTTAGGGTGAGGGTTAGACTCAGGCTCTTTAGGGTTAGGGTTAGACT
Source organism: Falco punctatus (assembly GCF_963210335.1). NCBI lineage: Eukaryota > Metazoa > Chordata > Aves > Falconiformes > Falconidae > Falco > Falco punctatus. The sequence continues at coordinate 479,664 of NW_027660336.1, forward strand.
CAGGCTCTTAGGGTTAGGGTTAGACTCAGGCTCTTAGGGTTAGGGTTAGACTCAGGCTCTTAGGGTTAGGGTTAGACTCAGGCTCTTAGGCTTAGGGTTAGACTCAGGCTCTTAGGGTGAGGGTTAGACTCAGGCTCTTAGGGTTAGGGTTAGACTCAGGCTCTTAGGATGAGGGTTAGACTCAGGCTCTTAGGGTTAGGGTTAGACTCAGGCTCTTAGGGTGAGGGTTAGACTCAGGCTCTTAGGGTTAGGGTTAGACTCAGGCTCTTAGGGTTAGGGTTAACTCAGGCTCTTTAGGGTTAGGGTTAGACTCAGGCTCTTAGGGTTAGGGTTAGACTCAGGCTCTTAGGGTTAGGGTTACACTCAGGCTCTTAGGGTGAGGGTTAGACTCAGGCTCTTAGGGTGAGGGTTAGACTCAGGCTCTTAGGCTTAGGGTTAGACTCAGGCTCTTAGGCTTAGGGTTAGACTCAGGCTCTTAGGGTTAGGGTTAGACTCAGGCTCGTAGGGTTAGGGTTAGACTCAGGCTCTTAGGGTTAGGGTTAGACTCAGGCTCTTAGGGTTAGGGTTAGACTCAGGCTCTTAGGGTTAGGGTTAGACTCAGGCTCTTAGGGTGAGGGTTAGACTCAGGCTCTTAGGGTGAGGGTTAGACTCAGGCTCTTAGGGTTAGGGTTAGACTCAGGCTCGTAGGGTTAGGGTTAGACTCAGGCTCTTAGGCTTAGGGTTAGACTCAGGCTCTTAGGGTTAGGGTTAGACTCAGGCTCTTAGGGTTAGGGTTAGACTCAGGCTCTTAGGGTTAGGGTTACACTCAGGCTCTTAGGGTTAGGGTTCGACTCAGGCTCTTAGGGTTAGGGTTAGACTCAGGCTCTTAGGGTTAGGGTTAGACTCAGGCTCTTAGGGTGAGGGTTAGACTCAGGCTCTTAGGGTTAGGGTTAGACTCAGGCTCTTAGGGTTAGGGTTAGACTCAGGCTCTTAGGGTGAGGGTTAGACACAGGCTCTTAGGGTGAGGGTTAAACTCAGGCTCTTAGGGTTAGGGTTAGACTCAGGCTCTTAGGGTGAGGGTTAGACTCAGGCTCTTAGGGTTAGGGTTAGACTCAGGCTCTTAGGGTGAGGGTTAGACTCAGGCTCTTAGGGTTAGGGTTAGACTCAGGCTCTTAGGGTGAGGGTTAGACTCAGGCTCTTAGGGTGAGGGTTAGACTCAGGCTCTTAGGGTTAGGGTTAGACTCAGGCTCTTAGGGTGAGGGTTAGACTCAGGCTCTTAGGGTTAGGGTTAGACTCAGGCTCTTAGGGTTAGGGTTAGACTCAGGCTCTTAGGGTGAGGGTTAGACTCAGGCTCTTAGGGTTAGGGTTAGACTCAGGCTCTTAGGGTGAGGGTTAGACTCAGGCTCTTAGGGTTAGGGTTAGACTCAGGCTCTTAGGGTTAGGGTTAGACTCAGGCTCTTAGGGTGAGGGTTAGACTCAGGCTCTTAGGGTTAGGGTTAGACTCAGGCTCTTAGGGTGAGGGTTAGACTCAGGCTCTTAGGGTTAGGGTTCGACTCAGGCTCTTAGGGTTAGGGTTCGATTCAGGCTCGTAGGGTGAGGGTTCGACACAGGCTCTTAGGGTTAGGGTTAGACTCATGCTCTTATGGTGAGGGTTAGACTCAGGCTCTTCGGGTTAGGGTTAGACTCAGGCTCTTAGGGTTAGGGTTAGACTCAGGCTCTTAGGGTTAGGGTTAGACTCAGGCTCTTAGGGTGAGGGTTAGACTTAGGCTCTTAGGGTTAGGGTTAGACTCAGGCTCTTAGGGTTAGGGTTAGACTCAGGCTTATAGGGTTAGGGTTAGACTCAGGCTCTTAGGGTGAGGGTTAGACTCAGGCTCTTCGGGTTAGGGTTAGACTCAGGCTCTTCGGGTTAGGGTTAGACTCAGGCTCTTAGGGTGAGGGTTAGACTCAGGCTCTTAGGGTGAGGGTTAGACTCAGGCTCTTAGGGTTAGACTCAGGCTCTTAGGGTTAGGGTTAGACTCAGGCTCTTAGGGTTAGGGTTAGACTCAGGCTCTTAGGCTTAGGGTTAGACTCAGGCTCTTAGGGTTAGGGTTAGACTTAGGCTCTTAGGGTTAGGGTTAGACTCAGGCTCTTAGGGTGAGGGTTAGACTCAGGCTCTTAGGGTTAGGGTTCGACTCAGGCTCTTAGGGTTAGGGTTAGACTCAGGCTCGTAGGGTTAGGGTTAGACTCAGGCTCTTAGGGTGAGGGTTAGACTCAGGCTCTTCGGGTTCGGGTTAGACTCAGGCTCTTAGGGTTAGGGTTAGACTCAGGCTCTTAGGGTTAGGGTTAGACTCAGGCTCTTAGGGTGAGGGTTAGACTCAGGCTCTTAGGCTTAGGGTTAGACTCAGGCTCTTAGGGTTAGACTCAGGCTCTTAGGGTTAGGGTTAGACTCAGGCTCTTAGGCTTAGGGTTAGACTCAGGCTCTTAGGGTGAGGGTTAAACTCAGGCTCTTAGGGTTAGGGTTAGACTCAGGCTCTTAGGGTTAGTGTTAGACTCAGGCTCTTAGGGTTAGGGTTAGACTCAGGCTCTTCGGGTGAGGGTTAGACTCAGGCTCTTAGGGTGAGGGTTAGACTCAGGCTCTTAGGGTTAGGGTTAGACTCAGGCTCTTAGGGTGAGGGTTAGACTCAGTCTCTTAGGGTTAGGGTTAGACTCAGGCTCTTAGGGTGAGGGTTAGACTCAGGCTCTTAGGGTTAGGGTTAGACTCAGGCTCTTAGGGTTAGGGTTAGACTCAGGCTCTTAGGGTGAGGGTTAGACTCAGGCTCTTAGGGTTAGGGTTAGACTCAGGCTCTTAGGGTGAGGGTTAGACTCAGGCTCTTAGGGTTAGGGTTCGACTCAGGCTCTTAGGGTTAGGGTTCGATTCAGGCTCGTAGGGTGAGGGTTCGACTCAGGCTCTTAGGGTTAGGGTTAGACTCATGCTCTTATGGTGAGGGTTAGACTCAGGCTCTTCGGGTTAGGGTTAGACTCAGGCTCTTAGGGTTAGGGTTAGACTCAGGCTCTTAGGGTTAGGGTTAGACTCAGGCTCTTAGGGTGAGGGTTAGACTTAGGCTCTTAGGGTTAGGGTTAGACTCAGGCTCTTAGGGTTAGGGTTAGACTCAGGCTTATAGGGTTAGGGTTAGACTCAGGCTCTTAGGGTGAGGGTTAGACTCAGGCTCTTCGGGTTAGGGTTAGACTCAGGCTCTTCGGGTTAGGGTTAGACTCAGGCTCTTAGGGTGAGGGTTAGACTCAGGCTCTTAGGGTGAGGGTTAGACTCAGGCTCTTAGGGTTAGACTCAGGCTCTTAGGGTTAGGGTTAGACTCAGGCTCTTAGGCTTAGGGTTAGACTCAGGCTCTTAGGCTTAGGGTTAGACTCAGGCTCTTAGGGTTAGGGTTAGACTTAGGCTCTTAGGGTTAGGGTTAGACTCAGGCTCTTAGGGTGAGGGTTAGACTCAGGCTCTTAGGGTTAGGGTTCGACTCAGGCTCTTAGGGTTAGGGTTAGACTCAGGCTCGTAGGGTTAGGGTTAGACTCAGGCTCTTAGGGTGAGGGTTAGACTCAGGCTCTTCGGGTTCGGGTTAGACTCAGGCTCTTAGGGTTAGGGTTAGACTCAGGCTCTTAGGGTTAGGGTTAGACTCAGGCTCTTAGGGTGAGGGTTAGACTCAGGCTCTTAGGCTTAGGGTTAGACTCAGGCTCTTAGGGTTAGACTCAGGCTCTTAGGGTTAGGGTTAGACTCAGGCTCTTAGGCTTAGGGTTAGACTCAGGCTCTTAGGGTGAGGGTTAAACTCAGGCTCTTAGGGTTAGGCTTAGACTCAGGCTCTTAGGGTGAGGGTTAGACTCAGACTCTTAGGGTTAGGGTTAGACTCAGGCTCTTAGGGTTAGGGTTAGACTCAGGCTCTTAGGCTTAAAGTTAGACTCAGGCTCTTAGGCTTAGGGTTAGACTCAGGCTCTTAGGGTTAGGGTTAGACTCAGGCTCTTAGGGTTAGGGTTAGACTCAGGCTCTTAGGGTTAGGGTTAGACTCAGGCTCTTAGGGTTAGGGTTAGACTCAGGCTCTTAGGGTTAGGGTTAGACTCAGGCTCTTAGGGTGAGGGTTAGACTCAGGCTCTTAGGGTGAGGGTTAGACTCAGGCTCTTAGGGTGAGGGTTAGACTCAGGCTCTTAGGGTTAGGGTTAGACTCAGGTTCTTAAGGTTAGGGTTAGACTCAGGCTCTTAGGGTTAGGGTTAGACTCAGGCTCTTAGGGTTAGGGTTAGACTCAGGCTCTTAGGCTTAGGGTTAGACTCAGGCTCTTAGGGTTAGGGTTAGACTCAGGCTCTTAGGGTGAGGGTTAGACTCAGGCTCTTAGGGTTAGGGTTAGACTCAGGCTCTTAGGGTGAGGGTTAGACTCAGGCTCTTAGGGTTAGGGTTAGACTCAGGCTCTTAGGGTGAGGGTTAGACTCAGGCTCTTAGGGTTAGGGTTAGACTCAGGCTCTTAGGGTTAGGGTTAACTCAGGCTCTTTAGGGTTAGGGTTAGACTCAGGCTCTTAGGGTTAGGGTTAGACTCAGGCTCTTAGGGTTAGGGTTAGACTCAGGCTCTTAGGGTGAGGGTTATACTCAGGCTCTTAGGGTTAGGGTTAGACTCAGGCTCTTAGGGTTAGGGTTAGACTCAGGCTCTTCGGGTTAGAGTTAGACTTCAGGCTCTTAGGGTGAGGGTTAGACTCAGACTCTTAGGGTTAGGGTTAGACTTCAGGCTCTTAGGGTGAGGGTTAGACTCAGGCTCTTAGGGTGAGGGTTAGACTCAGGCTCTTAGGGTTAGGGTTAGACTCAGGCTCTTAGGGTGAGGGTTAGACTCAGGCTCTTAGGCTTAGGGTTAGACTCAGGCTCTTAGGGTTAGGGTTAGACTCAGGCTCTTAGGCTTAGGGTTAGACTCAGGCTCTTAGGGTGAGGGTTATACTCAGGCTCTTAGGGTTAGGGTTAGACTCAGGCTCTTAGGGTTAGGGTTAGACTCAGGCTCTTAGGGTTAGGGTTAGACTTCAGGCTCTTAGGGTGAGGGTTAGACTCAGACTCTTAGGGTTAGGGTTAGACTTCAGGCTCTTAGGGTGAGGGTTAGACTCAGGCTCTTAGGGTGAGGGTTAGACTCAGGCTCTTAGGGTTAGGGTTAGACTCAGGCTCTTAGGGTGAGGGTTAGACTCAGGCTCTTTAGGGTTAGGGTTAGACTCAGGCTCTTAGGCTTAGGGTTAGACTCAGGCTCTTAGGGTGAGGGTTATACTCAGGCTCTTAGGGTTAGGGTTAGACTCAGGCTCTTAGGGTTAGGGTTAGACTCAGGCTCTTAGGTTTAGGGTTAGACTTCAGGCTCTTAGGGTGAGGGTTAGACTCAGACTCTTAGGGTTAGGGTTAGACTTCAGGCTCTTAGGGTTAGGGTTAGACTCAGGCTCTTAGGGTGAGGGTTAGACTCAGGCTCTTAGGGTTAGGGTTAGACTCAGGCTCTTAGGGTGAGGGTTAGACTCAGGCTCTTAGGGTTAGGGTTAGACTCAGGCTCTTAGGGTTAGGGTTAGACTCAGGCTCTTAGGGTTAGGGTTAACCCTAAGAAACAGACCAAAGCCTGTCTGTCTATTCAGAAAGATCATAAAATATTTAACAAAAGAACAGTAATGTTTGGTTAGACTCAGGCTCTTAGGCTTAGGGTTAGACTCAGGCTCTTAGGGTTAGGGTTATACTCAGGCTCTTAGGGTTAGGGTTAGACTCAGGCTCTTAGGGTTAGGGTTAGACTCAGGCTCTTAGGGTTAGGGTTAGACTTCAGGCTCTTAGGGTGAGGGTTAGACTCAGACTCTTAGGGTTAGGGTTAGACTTCAGGCTCTAAGGGTGAGGGTTAGACTCAGGCTCTTAGGGTGAGGGTTAGACTCAGGCTCTTAGGGTTAGGGTTAGACTCAGGCTCTTAGGGTGAGGGTTAGACTCAGGCTCTTTAGGGTTAGGGTTAGACTCAGGCTCTTAGGGTTAGGGTTAGACTCAGGCTCTTAGGGTTAGGGTTAGACTCAGGCTCTTAGGGTTAGGGTTAGACTCAGGCTCTTAGGCTTAGGGTTAGACTCAGGCTCTTAGGGTGAGGGTTAGACTCAGGCTCTTAGGGTTAGGGTTAGACTCAGGCTCTTAGGATGAGGGTTAGACTCAGGCTCTTAGGGTTAGGGTTAGACTCAGGCTCTTAGGGTTAGGGTTAGACTCAGGCTCTTAGGGTGAGGGTTATACTCAGGCTCTTAGGGTTAGGGTTAGACTCAGGCTCTTAGGGTTAGGGTTAGACTCAGGCTCTTCGGGTTAGAGTTAGACTTCAGGCTCTTAGGGTGAGGGTTAGACTCAGACTCTTAGGGTTAGGGTTAGACTTCAGGCTCTTAGGGTGAGGGTTAGACTCAGGCTCTTAGGGTGAGGGTTAGACTCAGGCTCTTAGGGTTAGGGTTAGACTCAGGCTCTTAGGGTGAGGGTTAGACTCAGGCTCTTAGAGTTAGGGTTAGACTCAGGCTCTTAGGGTTAGGGTTAGACTCAGGCTCTTAGGCTTAGGGTTAGACTCAGGCTCTTAGGGTGAGGGTTATACTCAGGCTCTTAGGGTTAGGGTTAGACTCAGGCTCTTAGGGTTAGGGTTAGACTCAGGCTCTTAGGGTTAGGGTTAGACTTCAGGCTCTTAGGGTGAGGGTTAGACTCAGACTCTTAGGGTTAGGGTTAGACTTCAGGCTCTTAGGGTGAGGGTTAGACTCAGGCTCTTAGGGTGAGGGTTAGACTCAGGCTCTTAGGGTTAGGGTTAGACTCAGGCTCTTAGGGTGAGGGTTAGACTCAGGCTCTTTAGGGTTAGGGTTAGACTCAGGCTCTTAGGCTTAGGGTTAGACTCAGGCTCTTAGGGTGAGGGTTATACTCAGGCTCTTAGGGTTAGGGTTAGACTCAGGCTCTTAGGGTTAGGGTTAGACTCAGGCTCTTAGGTTTAGGGTTAGACTTCAGGTCTCTTAGGGTGAGGGTTAGACTCAGACTCTTAGGGTTAGGGTTAGACTTCAGGCTCTTAGGGTTAGGGTTAGACTCAGGCTCTTAGGGTGAGGGTTAGACTCAGGCTCTTAGGGTTAGGGTTAGACTCAGGCTCTTAGGGTGAGGGTTAGACTCAGGCTCTTAGGGTTAGGGTTAGACTCAGGCTCTTAGGGTTAGGGTTAGACTCAGGCTCTTAGGGTTAGGGTTAACCCTAAGAAACAGACCAAAGCCTGTCTGTCTATTCAGAAAGATCATAAAATATTTAACAAAAGAACAGTAATGTTTGGTTAGACTCAGGCTCTTAGGCTTAGGGTTAGACTCAGGCTCTTAGGGTTAGGGTTATACTCAGGCTCTTAGGGTTAGGGTTAGACTCAGGCTCTTAGGGTTAGGGTTAGACTCAGGCTCTTAGGGTTAGGGTTAGACTTCAGGCTCTTAGGGTGAGGGTTAGACTCAGACTCTTAGGGTTAGGGTTAGACTTCAGGCTCTAAGGGTGAGGGTTAGACTCAGGCTCTTAGGGTGAGGGTTAGACTCAGGCTCTTAGGGTTAGGGTTAGACTCAGGCTCTTAGGGTGAGGGTTAGACTCAGGCTCTTTAGGGTTAGGGTTAGACTCAGGCTCTTAGGGTTAGGGTTAGACTCAGGCTCTTAGGGTTAGGGTTAGACTCAGGCTCTTAGGGTTAGGGTTAGACTCAGGCTCTTAGGCTTAGGGTTAGACTCAGGCTCTTAGGGTGAGGGTTAGACTCAGGCTCTTAGGGTTAGGGTTAGACTCAGGCTCTTAGGATGAGGGTTAGACTCAGGCTCTTAGGGTTAGGGTTAGACTCAGGCTCTTAGGGTGAGGGTTAGACTCAGGCTCTTAGGGTTAGGGTTAGACTCAGGCTCTTAGGGTTAGGGTTAACTCAGGCTCTTTAGGGTTAGGGTTAGACTCAGGCTCTTAGGGTTAGGGTTAGACTCAGGCTCTTAGGGTTAGGGTTACACTCAGGCTCTTAGGGTGAGGGTTAGACTCAGGCTCTTAGGGTGAGGGTTAGACTCAGGCTCTTAGGCTTAGGGTTAGACTCAGGCTCTTAGGCTTAGGGTTAGACTCAGGCTCTTAGGGTTAGGGTTAGACTCAGGCTCGTAGGGTTAGGGTTAGACTCAGGCTCTTAGGGTTAGGGTTAGACTCAGGCTCTTAGGGTTAGGGTTAGACTCAGGCTCTTAGGGTTAGGGTTAGACTCAGGCTCTTAGGGTGAGGGTTAGACTCAGGCTCTTAGGGTGAGGGTTAGACTCAGGCTCTTAGGGTTAGGGTTAGACTCAGGCTCGTAGGGTTAGGGTTAGACTCAGGCTCTTAGGCTTAGGGTTAGACTCAGGCTCTTAGGGTTAGGGTTAGACTCAGGCTCTTAGGGTTAGGGTTAGACTCAGGCTCTTAGGGTTAGGGTTACACTCAGGCTCTTAGGGTTAGGGTTCGACTGAGGCTCTTAGGGTTAGGGTTAGACTCAGGCTCTTAGGGTTAGGGTTAGACTCAGGCTCTTAGGGTGAGGGTTAGACTCAGGCTCTTAGGGTTAGGGTTAGACTCAGGCTCTTAGGGTTAGGGTTAGACTCAGGCTCTTAGGGTGAGGGTTAGACACAGGCTCTTAGGGTGAGGGTTAAACTCAGGCTCTTAGGGTTAGGGTTAGACTCAGGCTCTTAGGGTGAGGGTTAGACTCAGGCTCTTAGGGTTAGGGTTAGACTCAGGCTCTTAGGGTGAGGGTTAGACTCAGGCTCTTAGGGTTAGGGTTAGACTCAGGCTCTTAGGGTGAGGGTTAGACTCAGGCTCTTAGGGTGAGGGTTAGACTCAGGCTCTTAGGGTTAGGGTTAGACTCAGGCTCTTAGGGTGAGGGTTAGACTCAGGCTCTTAGGGTTAGGGTTAGACTCAGGCTCTTAGGGTTAGGGTTAGACTCAGGCTCTTAGGGTGAGGGTTAGACTCAGGCTCTTAGGGTTAGGGTTAGACTCAGGCTCTTAGGGTGAGGGTTAGACTCAGGCTCTTAGGGTTAGGGTTAGACTCAGGCTCTTAGGGTTAGGGTTAGACTCAGGCTCTTAGGGTGAGGGTTAGACTCAGGCTCTTAGGGTTAGGGTTAGACTCAGGCTCTTAGGGTGAGGGTTAGACTCAGGCTCTTAGGGTTAGGGTTCGACTCAGGCTCTTAGGGTTAGGGTTCGATTCAGGCTCGTAGGGTGAGGGTTCGACACAGGCTCTTAGGGTTAGGGTTAGACTCATGCTCTTATGGTGAGGGTTAGACTCAGGCTCTTCGGGTTAGGGTTAGACTCAGGCTCTTAGGGTTAGGGTTAGACTCAGGCTCTTAGGGTTAGGGTTAGACTCAGGCTCTTAGGGTGAGGGTTAGACTTAGGCTCTTAGGGTTAGGGTTAGACTCAGGCTCTTAGGGTTAGGGTTAGACTCAGGCTTATAGGGTTAGGGTTAGACTCAGGCTCTTAGGGTGAGGGTTAGACTCAGGCTCTTCGGGTTAGGGTTAGACTCAGGCTCTTCGGGTTAGGGTTAGACTCAGGCTCTTAGGGTGAGGGTTAGACTCAGGCTCTTAGGGTGAGGGTTAGACTCAGGCTCTTAGGGTTAGACTCAGGCTCTTAGGGTTAGGGTTAGACTCAGGCTCTTAGGGTTAGGGTTAGACTCAGGCTCTTAGGCTTAGGGTTAGACTCAGGCTCTTAGGGTTAGGGTTAGACTTAGGCTCTTAGGGTTAGGGTTAGACTCAGGCTCTTAGGGTGAGGGTTAGACTCAGGCTCTTAGGGTTAGGGTTCGACTCAGGCTCTTAGGGTTAGGGTTAGACTCAGGCTCGTAGGGTTAGGGTTAGACTCAGGCTCTTAGGGTGAGGGTTAGACTCAGGCTCTTCGGGTTCGGGTTAGACTCAGGCTCTTAGGGTTAGGGTTAGACTCAGGCTCTTAGGGTTAGGGTTAGACTCAGGCTCTTAGGGTGAGGGTTAGACTCAGGCTCTTAGGCTTAGGGTTAGACTCAGGCTCTTAGGGTTAGACTCAGGCTCTTAGGGTTAGGGTTAGACTCAGGCTCTTAGGCTTAGGGTTAGACTCAGGCTCTTAGGGTGAGGGTTAAACTCAGGCTCTTAGGGTTAGGGTTAGACTCAGGCTCTTAGGGTTAGTGTTAGACTCAGGCTCTTAGGGTTAGGGTTAGACTCAGGCTCTTCGGGTGAGGGTTAGACTCAGGCTCTTAGGGTGAGGGTTAGACTCAGGCTCTTAGGGTTAGGGTTAGACTCAGGCTCTTAGGGTGAGGGTTAGACTCAGTCTCTTAGGGTTAGGGTTAGACTCAGGCTCTTAGGGTGAGGGTTAGACTCAGGCTCTTAGGGTTAGGGTTAGACTCAGGCTCTTAGGGTTAGGGTTAGACTCAGGCTCTTAGGGTGAGGGTTAGACTCAGGCTCTTAGGGTTAGGGTTAGACTCAGGCTCTTAGGGTGAGGGTTAGACTCAGGCTCTTAGGGTTAGGGTTCGACTCAGGCTCTTAGGGTTAGGGTTCGATTCAGGCTCGTAGGGTGAGGGTTCGACTCAGGCTCTTAGGGTTAGGGTTAGACTCATGCTCTTATGGTGAGGGTTAGACTCAGGCTCTTCGGGTTAGGGTTAGACTCAGGCTCTTAGGGTTAGGGTTAGACTCAGGCTCTTAGGGTTAGGGTTAGACTCAGGCTCTTAGGGTGAGGGTTAGACTTAGGCTCTTAGGGTTAGGGTTAGACTCAGGCTCTTAGGGTTAGGGTTAGACTCAGGCTTATAGGGTTAGGGTTAGACTCAGGCTCTTAGGGTGAGGGTTAGACTCAGGCTCTTCGGGTTAGGGTTAGACTCAGGCTCTTCGGGTTAGGGTTAGACTCAGGCTCTTAGGGTGAGGGTTAGACTCAGGCTCTTAGGGTGAGGGTTAGACTCAGGCTCTTAGGGTTAGACTCAGGCTCTTAGGGTTAGGGTTAGACTCAGGCTCTTAGGGTTAGGGTTAGACTCAGGCTCTTAGGCTTAGGGTTAGACTCAGGCTCTTAGGGTTAGGGTTAGACTTAGGCTCTTAGGGTTAGGGTTAGACTCAGGCTCTTAGGGTGAGGGTTAGACTCAGGCTCTTAGGGTTAGGGTTCGACTCAGGCTCTTAGGGTTAGGGTTAGACTCAGGCTCGTAGGGTTAGGGTTAGACTCAGGCTCTTAGGGTGAGGGTTAGACTCAGGCTCTTCGGGTTCGGGTTAGACTCAGGCTCTTAGGGTTAGGGTTAGACTCAGGCTCTTAGGGTTAGGGTTAGACTCAGGCTCTTAGGGTGAGGGTTAGACTCAGGCTCTTAGGCTTAGGGTTAGACTCAGGCTCTTAGGGTTAGACTCAGGCTCTTAGGGTTAGGGTTAGACTCAGGCTCTTAGGCTTAGGGTTAGACTCAGGCTCTTAGGGTGAGGGTTAAACTCAGGCTCTTAGGGTTAGGCTTAGACTCAGGCTCTTAGGGTTAGTGTTAGACTCAGGCTCTTAGGGTTAGGGTTAGACTCAGGCTCTTCGGGTGAGGGTTAGACTCAGGCTCTTAGGGTGAGGGTTAGACTCAGGCTCTTAGGGTTAGGGTTAGACTCAGGCTCTTAGGGTGAGGGTTAGACTTAGGCTCTTAGGGTTAGGGTTAGACTCAGGCTCTTAGGGTGAGGGTTAGACTTAGGCTCTTAGGGTTAGGGTTAGACTCAGGCTCTTAGGGTTAGGGTTAGACTCAGGCTTATAGGGTTAGGGTTAGACTCAGGCTCTTAGGGTGAGGGTTAGACTCAGGCTCTTAGGGTGAGGGTTAGACTCAGGCTCTTAGGGTTAGGGTTAGACTCAGGCTCTTAGGGTGAGGGTTAAACTCAGGCTCTTAGGGTTAGGGTTAGACTCAGGCTCTTAGGGTTAGACTCAGGCTCTTAGGGTTAGGGTTAGACTCAGGCTCTTAGGGTGAGGGTTAGACTCAGGCTCTTAGGGTGAGGGTTAGACTCAGGCTCTTAGGGTTAGGGTTAGACTCAGGCTCTTAGGGTGAGGGTTAGACTCAGTCTCTTAGGGTTAGGGTTAGACTCAGGCTCTTAGGGTGAGGGTTAGACTCAGGCTCTTAGGGTTAGGGTTAGACTCAGGCTCTTAGGGTTAGGGTTAGACTCAGGCTCTTAGGGTGAGGGTTAGACTCAGGCTCTTAGGGTTAGGGTTAGACTCAGGCTCTTAGGGTGAGGGTTAGACTCAGGCTCTTAGGGTTAGGGTTCGACTCAGGCTCTTAGGGTTAGGGTTCGATTCAGGCTCGTAGGGTGAGGATTCGACTCAGGCTCTTAGGGTTAGGGTTAGACTCATGCTCTTATGGTGAGGGTTAGACTCAGGCTCTTCGGGTTAGGGTTAGACTCAGGCTCTTAGGGTTAGGGTTAGACTCAGGCTCTTAGGGTTAGGGTTAGACTCAGGCTCTTAGGGTGAGGGTTAGACTTAGGCTCTTAGGGTTAGGGTTAGACTCAGGCACTTAGGGTTAGGGTTAGACTCAGGCTTATAGGGTTAGGGTTAGACTCAGGCTCTTAGGGTGAGGGTTAGACTCAGGCTCTTCGGGTTAGGGTTAGACTCAGGCTCTTCGGGTTAGGGTTAGACTCAGGCTCTTAGGGTGAGGGTTAGACTCAGGCTCTTAGGGTGAGGGTTAGACTCAGGCTCTTAGGGTTAGACTCAGGCTCTTAGGGTGAGGGTTAGACTCAGGCTCTTAGGGTTAGGGTTAGACTCAGGCTCTTTAGGGTTAGGGTTAGACTCAGGCTCTTAGGGTTAGGGTTAGACTCAGGCTCTTAGGGTTAGGGTTAGACTCAGGCTCTTAGGGTGAGGGTTAGACTCAAGCTCTTAGGGTTAGGGTTAGACTCAGGCTCTTAGGGTTAGGGTTAGACTCAGGCTCTTAGGCTTAGGGTTAGACTCAGGCTCTTAGGGTTAGACTCAGGCTCTTAGGCTTAAAGTTAGACTCAGGCTCTTAGGGTTAGGGTTAGACTCAGGCTCTTAGGGTGAGGGTTAGACTCAGGCTCTTAGGGTTAGGGTTAGACTCAGGCTCTTAGGGTGAGGGTTAGACTCAGGCTCTTAGGGTTAGGGTTAGACTCAGGCTCTTAGGGTGAGGGTTAGACTCAGGCTCTTAGGGTTAGGGTTAGACTCAGGCTCTTAGGGTGAGGGTTAGACTCAGGCTCTTAGGGTTAGGGTTAGACTCAGGCTCTTAGGGTGAGGGTTAGACTCAGGCTCTTAGGGTTAGGGTTAGACTCAGGCTCTTAGTCTTAAAGTTAGACTCAGGCTCTTAGGCTTAGAGTTAGACTCAGGCTCTTAGGGTGAGGGTTAGACTCAGGCTCTTAGGGTTAGGGTTAGACTCAGGCTCTTAGGGTTAGGGTTAGACTCAGGCTCTTAGGGTTAGGGTTAGACTCAGGCTCTTAGGGTTAGGGTTAGACTCAGGCTCTTAGGGTGAGGGTTAGACTCAGGCTCTTAGGGTTAGGGTTAGACTCAGGCTCTTAGGGTTAGGGTTAGACTCAGGCTCTTAGGGTTAGGGTTAGACTCAGGCTCTTAGGGTTAGGGTTAGACTCAGGCTCTTAGGCTTAGGGTTAGACTCAGGCTCTTAGGGTGAGGGTTATACTCAGGCTCTTAGGGTTAGGGTTAGACTCAGGCTCTTAGGGTTAGGGTTAGACTCAGGCTCTTAGGCTTAGGGTTAGACTCAGGCTCTTAGAGTAAGGGTTAGACTCAGGCTCTTAGGGTTAGGGTTAGACTCAGGCTCTTAGGGTTAGGGTTAGACTCAGGCTCTTAGGGTTAGGGTTAGACTTCAGGCTCTTAGGGTGAGGGTTAGACTCAGACTCTTAGGGTTAGGGTTAGACTCAGGCTCTTAGGGTTAGGGTTAGACTCAGGCTCTTAGGCTTAAAGTTAGACTCAGGCTCTTAGGGTTAGGGTTAGACTCAGGCTCTTAGGGTTAGGGTTAGACTCAGGCTCTTAGGGTTAGGGTTAGACTCAGGCTCTTAGGGTTAGGGTTAGACTCAGGCTCTTAGGGTTAGGGTTAGACTCAGGCTCTTAGGGTTAGGGTTAGACTCAGGCTCTTAGGGTGAGGGTTAGACTCAGGCTCTTAGGGTGAGGGTTAGACTCAGGCTCTTAGGGTGAGGGTTAGACTCAGGCTCTTAGGGTTAGGGTTAGACTCAGGTTCTTAAGGTTAGGGTTAGACTCAGGCTCTTAGGGTTAGGGTTAGACTCAGGCTCTTAGGGTTAGGGTTAGACTCAGGCTCTTAGGCTTAGGGTTAGACTCAGGCTCTTAGGGTTAGGGTTAGACTCAGGCTCTTAGGGTGAGGGTTAGACTCAGGCTCTTAGGGTTAGGGTTAGACTCAGGCTCTTAGGGTGAGGGTTAGACTCAGGCTCTTAGGGTTAGGGTTAGACTCAGGCTCTTAGGGTGAGGGTTAGACTCAGGCTCTTAGGGTTAGGGTTAGACTCAGGCTCTTAGGGTTAGGGTTAACTCAGGCTCTTTAGGGTTAGGGTTAGACTCAGGCTCTTAGGGTTAGGGTTAGACTCAGGCTCTTAGGGTTAGGGTTAGACTCAGGCTCTTAGGGTTAGGGTTAGACTCAGGCTCTTAGGGTGAGGGTTATACTCAGGCTCTTAGGGTTAGGGTTAGACTCAGGCTCTTAGGGTTAGGGTTAGACTCAGGCTCTTCGGGTTAGAGTTAGACTTCAGGCTCTTAGGGTGAGGGTTAGACTCAGACTCTTAGGGTTAGGGTTAGACTTCAGGATCTTAGGGTGAGGGTTAGACTCAGGCTCTTAGGGTGAGGGTTAGACTCAGGCTCTTAGGGTTAGGGTTAGACTCAGGCTCTTAGGGTGAGGGTTAGACTCAGGCTCTTAGGGTTAGGGTTAGACTCAGGCTCTTAGGGTTAGGGTTAGACTCAGGCTCTTAGGCTTAGGGTTAGACTCAGGCTCTTAGGGTGAGGGTTATACTCAGGCTCTTAGGGTTAGGGTTAGACTCAGGCTCTTAGGGTTAGGGTTAGACTCAGGCTCTTAGGGTTAGGGTTAGACTTCAGGCTCTTAGGGTGAGGGTTAGACTCAGACTCTTAGGGTTAGGGTTAGACTTCAGGCTCTTAGGGTGAGGGTTAGACTCAGGCTCTTAGGGTGAGGGTTAGACTCAGGCTCTTAGGGTTAGGGTTAGACTCAGGCTCTTAGGGTGAGGGTTAGACTCAGGCTCTTTAGGGTTAGGGTTAGACTCAGGCTCTTAGGCTTAGGGTTAGACTCAGGCTCTTAGGGTGAGGGTTATACTCAGGCTCTTAGGGTTAGGGTTAGACTCAGGCTCTTAGGGTTAGGGTTAGACTCAGGCTCTTAGGTTTAGGGTTAGACTTCAGGCTCTTAGGGTGAGGGTTAGACTCAGACTCTTAGGGTTAGGGTTAGACTTCAGGCTCTTAGGGTTAGGGTTAGACTCAGGCTCTTAGGGTGAGGGTTAGACTCAGGCTCTTAGGGTTAGGGTTAGACTCAGGCTCTTAGGGTGAGGGTTAGACTCAGGCTCTTAGGGTTAGGGTTAGACTCAGGCTCTTAGGGTTAGGGTTAGACTCAGGCTCTTAGGGTTAGGGTTAACCCTAAGAAACAGACCAAAGCCTGTCTGTCTATTCAGAAAGATCATAAAATATTTAACAAAAGAACAGTAATGTTTGGTTAGACTCAGGCTCTTAGGCTTAGGGTTAGACTCAGGCTCTTAGGGTTAGGGTTATACTCAGGCTCTTAGGGTTAGGGTTAGACTCAGGCTCTTAGGGTTAGGGTTAGACTCAGGCTCTTAGGGTTAGGGTTAGACTTCAGGCTCTTAGGGTGAGGGTTAGACTCAGACTCTTAGGGTTAGGGTTAGACTTCAGGCTCTAAGGGTGAGGGTTAGACTCAGGCTCTTAGGGTGAGGGTTAGACTCAGGCTCTTAGGGTTAGGGTTAGACTCAGGCTCTTAGGGTTAGGGTTAGACTCAGGCTCTTAGGGTGAGGGTTAGACTCAGGCTCTTAGGGTTAGGGTTAGACTTCAGGCTCTTAGGGTGAGGGTTAGACTCAAGCTCTTAGGCTTAGGGTTAGACTCAGGCTCTTAGGGTTAGGGTTAGACTCAGGCTCTTAGGGTTAGGGTTAGACTCAGGCTCGTAGGGTTAGGGTTAGACTCAGGCTCTTAGGGTGAGGGTTAGACTCAGGCTCTTAGGGTTAGGGTTAGACTCAGGCTCTTAGGGTTAGGGTTAGACTCAGGCTCTTAGGGTTAGGGTTAGACTCAGGCTCTTCGGGTTAGGGTTAGACTCAGGCTCGTAGGGTTAGGGTTAGACTCAGGCTCTTAGGGTTAGGGTTAGACTCAGGCTCTTAGGGTGAGGGTTAGACTCAGGCTCTTAGGGTTAGGGTTCGATTCAGGCTCTTAGGGTGAGGGTTAGACTCAGGCTCTTAGGGTGAGGGTTAGACTCAGGCTCTTAGGGTTAGGGTTAGACTCAGGCTCTTAGGGTTAGGGTTAGACTCAGGCTCTTAGGGTGAGGGTTAGACTCAGGCTCTTAGGGTTAGGGTTAGACTCAGGCTCTTAGGGTGAGGGTTAGACTCAGGCTCTTAGGGTTAGGGTTAGACTCAGGCTCTTAGGGTTAGGGTTAGACTCAGGCTCTTAGGGTTAGGGTTCGACTCAGGCTCTTAGGGTTAGGGTTCGATTCAGGCTCTTAGGGTGAGGGTTAGACTCAGGCTCTTAGGGTGAGGGTTAGACTCAGGCTCTTAGGGTGAGGGTTAGACTCAGGCTCTTAGGGTTAGGGTTAGACTCAGGCTCTTAGGGTTAGGGTTAGACTCAGGCTCTTAGGGTGAGGGTTAGACTCAGGCTCTTAGGGTGAGGGTTAGACTCAGGCTCTTAGGGTTAGGGTTAGACTCAGGCTCTTCGGGTTAGGGTTAGACTCAGGCTCGTAGGGTTAGGGTTAGACTCAGGCTCTTAGGGTGAGGGTTAGACTCAGGCTCTTAGGGTGAGGGTTAGACTCAGGCTCTTAGGCTTAGGGTTAGACTCAGGCTCTTAGGGTTAGGGTTAGACTCAGGCTCTTAGGGTGAGGGTTAGACTCAGGCTCTTAGGGTTAGGGTTAGACTCAGGCTCTTAGGGTTAGGGTTCGACTCAGGCTCTTAGGGTGAGGGTTAGACTCAGGCTCTTAGGGTGAGGGTTAGACTCAGGCTCTTCGGGTTAGGGTTAGACTCAGGCTCTTAGGGTGAGGGTTAGACTTAGGCTCTTAGGGTTAGGGTTAGACTCAGGCTCTTAGGGTGAGGGTTAGACTCAGGCTCTTAGGGTGAGGGTTAGACTCAGGCTCTTCGGGTTAGGGTTAGACTCAGGCTCTTAGGGTGAGGGTTAGACTCAGGCTCTTAGGGTTAGGGTTAGACTCAGGCTCTTAGGGTTAGGGTTAGACTCAGGCTCTTAGGGTGAGGGTTAGACTCAGGCTCTTAGGGTTAGGGTTAGACTCAGGCTCTTAGGGTGAGGGTTAGACTCAGGCTCTTAGGGTTAGGGTTAGACTCAGGCTCGTAGGATTAGGATTCGACTCAGGCTCGTAGGGTTAGGGTTAGACTCAGGCTCTTAGGGTTAGGGTTAGACTCAGGCTCTTCGGGTTAGGGTTAGACTCAGGCTCTTAGGGTTAGGGTTAGACTCAGGCTCTTAGGGTTAGGGTTAGACTCAGGCTATTAGGGTGAGGGTTAGACTCAGGCTCTTAGGGTTAGGGTTAGACTTCAGGCTCTTAGGGTTAGGGTTAGACTCAGGCTCTTAGGGTTAGGGTTAGACTCAGGCTTATAGGGTTAGGGTTAGACTCAGGCTCGTAGGGTTAGGGTTAGACTCAGGCTCTTAGGGTGAGGGTTAGACTCAGGCTCTTAGGGTTAGGGTTAGACTCAGGCTCTTCGGGTTAGGGTTAGATTCAGGCTCTTAGGGTTAGGGTTAGACTCAGGCTCTTCGGGTTAGGGTTAGACTCAGGCTCGTAGGGTTAGGGTTAGACTCAGGCTCTTAGGGTTAGGGTTAGACTCAGGCTCTTAGGGTGAGGGTTAGACTCAGGCTCTTAGGGTTAGGGTTAGACTCAGGCTCTTAGGGTTAGGGTTAGACTCAGGCTCTTAGGGTGAGGGTTAGACTCAGGCTCTTAGGGTTAGGGTTAGACTCAGGCTCTTAGGGTTAGGGTTAGACTCAGGCTCTTAGGGTGAGGGTTAGACTCAGGCTCTTAGGGTTAG
The DNA here is from genome assembly GCF_963210335.1 of Falco punctatus. Classification (NCBI taxonomy): domain Eukaryota; kingdom Metazoa; phylum Chordata; class Aves; order Falconiformes; family Falconidae; genus Falco; species Falco punctatus. The sequence continues at coordinate 497,731 of NW_027660336.1, forward strand.
GGTTAGACTCAGGCTCTTAGGGTTAGGGTTAGACTCAGGCTCTTAGGGTTAGGGTTAGACTCAGGCTCTTAGGGTTAGGGTTAGACTCAGGCTCTTAGGGTTAGGGTTAGACTCAGGCTCTTAGGGTTAGGGTTAGACTCAGGCTCTTAGGGTGAGGGTTAGACTCAGGCTCTTAGGGTTAGGGTTAGACTCAGGCTCTTAGGGTGAGGGTTAGACTCAGGCTCTTAGGGTGAGGGTTAGACTCAGGCTCTTAGGGTTAGGGTTAGACTCAGGCTCTTAGGGTTAGGGTTAGACTCAGGCTCTTAGGGTTAGGGTTAGACTCAGGCTCTTAGGGTGAGGGTTAGACTCAGGCTCTTAGGGTTAGGGTTCGACTCAGGCTCTTAGGGTGAGGGTTCGATTCAGGCTCGTAGGGTGAGGGTTAGACTCAGGCTCTTAGGGTTAGGGTTAGACTCATGCTCTTATGGTGAGGGTTAGACTCAGGCTCTTCGGGTTAGGGTTAGACTCAGGCTCTTAGGGTTAGGGTTAGACTCAGGCTCTTAGGGTTAGGGTTAGACTCAGGCTCTTAGGGTGAGGGTTAGACTTAGGCTCTTAGGGTTAGGGTTAGACTCAGGCTCTTAGGGTTAGGGTTAGACTCAGGCTCTTCGGGTTAGGGTTAGACTCAGGCTCTTAGGGTAAGGGTTAGACTCAGGCTCTTCGGGTTAGGGTTAGACTCAGGCTCTTAGGGTTAGGGTTAGACTCAGGCTCTTAGGGTGAGGGTTAGACTCAGGCTCTTAGGGTGAGGGTTAGACTCAGGCTCTTAGGGTTAGGGTTAGACTCAGGCTCTTAGGGTGAGGGTTAGACTCAGGCTCTTAGGGTTAGGGTTAGACTCAGGCTCTTAGGGTTAGGGTTAGACTCAGGCTCTTAGGGTGAGGGTTAGACTCAGGCTCTTAGGGTTAGGGTTAGACTCAGGCTCTTAGGGTGAGGGTTAGACTCAGGCTCTTAGGGTTAGGGTTAGACTCAGGTTCTTAGGGTTAGGGTTAGACTCAGGCTCTTAGGGTTAGGGTTAGACTCAGGCTCTTAGGGTTAGGGTTCGACTCAGGCTCTTAGGGTTAGGGTTCGATTCAGGCTCGTAGGGTGAGGGTTCGACTCAGGCTCTTAGGGTGAGGGTTAGACTCAGGCTCTTATGGTGAGGGTTAGACTCAGGCTCTTCGGGTTAGGGTTAGACTCAGGCTCTTAGGGTTAGGGTTAGACTCAGGCTCTTAGGGTTAGGGTTAGACTCAGGCTCTTAGGGTGAGGGTTAGACTTAGGCTCTTAGGGTTAGGGTTAGACTCAGGCTCTTAGGGTTAGGGTTAGACTCAGGCTTATAGGGTTAGGGTTAGACTCAGGCTCTTAGGGTGAGGGTTAGACTCAGGCTCTTCGGGTTAGGGTTAGACTCAGGCTCTTCGGGTTAGGGTTAGACTCAGGCTCTTAGGGTGAGGGTTAGACTCAGGCTCTTAGGGTTAGGGTTAGACTCAGGCTCTTAGGGTTAGGGTTCGACTCAGGCTCTTAGGGTTAGGGTTCGATTCCGGCTCTTAGGGTGAGGGTTAGACTCAGGCTCTTAGGGTTAGGGTTAGACTCAGGCTCTTAGGGTTAGGGTTAGACTCAGGCTCTTAGGGTTAGGGTTAGACTCAGGCTCTTAGGGTGAGGGTTAGACTCAGGCTCTTAGGGTTAGGGTTAGACTCAGGCTCTTAGGGTGAGGGTTAGACTCAGGCTCTTAGGGTTAGGGTTAGACTCAGGCTCTTAGGGTGAGGGTTAGACTCAGGCTCTTAGGGTTAGGGTTAGACTCAGGCTCTTAGGGTGAGGGTTAGACTCAGGCTCGTAGGGTTAGGGTTAGACTCAGGCTCTTAGGGTTAGGGTTAGACTCATGCTCTTAGGGTGAGGGTTAGACTCAGGCTCTTCGGGTTAGGGTTAGACTCAGGCTCTTAGGGTTAGGGTTAGACTCAGGCTCTTAGGGTTAGGGTTAGACTCAGGCTCTTAGGGTGAGGGTTAGACTTAGGCTCTTAGGGTTAGGGTTAGACTCAGGCTCTTAGGGTTAGGGTTAGACTCAGGCTCTTAGGGTGAGGGTTAGACTTAGGCTCTTAGGGTTAGGGTTAGACTCAGGCTCTTAGGGTTAGGGTTAGACTCAGGCTTATAGGGTTAGGGTTAGACTCAGGCTCTTAGGGTAAGGGTTAGACTCAGGCTCTTCGGGTTAGGGTTAGACTCAGGCTCTTAGGGTTAGGGTTAGACTCAGGCTCTTAGGGTGAGGGTTAGACTCAGGCTCTTAGGGTGAGGGTTAGACTCAGGCTCTTAGGGTTAGGGTTAGACTCAGGCTCTTAGGGTGAGGGTTAGACTCAGGCTCTTAGGGTTAGGGTTAGACTCAGGCTCTTAGGGTTAGGGTTAGACTCAGGCTCTTAGAGTGAGGGTTAGACTCAGGCTCTTAGGGTTAGGGTTAGACTCAGGCTCTTAGGGTGAGGGTTAGACTCAGGCTCTTAGGGTTAGGGTTAGACTCAGGCTCTTAGGGTTAGGGTTAGACTCAGGCTCTTAGGGTTAGGGTTAGACTCAGGCTCTTAGGGTTAGGGTTAGACTCAGGCTCTTAGGGTGAGGGTTAGACTCAGGCTCTTAGGGTTAGGGTTAGACTCATGCTCTTAGGGTGAGGGTTAGACTCAGGCTCTTCGGGTTAGGGTTAGACTCAGGCTCTTAGGGTTAGGGTTAGACTCAGGCTCTTAGGGTTAGGGTTAGACTCAGGCTCTTAGGGTGAGGGTTAGACTTAGGCTCTTAGGGTGAGGGTTAGACTCAGGCTCTTAGGGTTAGGGTTAGACTCAGGCTTATAGGGTTAGGGTTAGACTCAGGCTCTTAGGGTGAGGGTTAGACTCAGGCTCTTAGGGTTAGGGTTAGACTCAGGCTCTTCGGGTTAGGGTTAGACTCAGGCTCTTAGGGTGAGGGTTAGACTCAGGCTCTTAGGGTGAGGGTTAGACTCAGGCTCTTAGGGTTAGACTCAGGCTCTTAGGGTTAGGGTTAGACTCAGGCTCTTAGGGTGAGGGTTAGACTCAGGCTCTTAGGGTGAGGGTTCGACTCAGGCTCTTAGGGTTAGGGTTAGACTCAGGCTCGTAGGGTTAGGGTTAGACTCAGGCTCTTAGGGTGAGGGTTAGACTCAGGCTCTTCGGGTTCGGGTTAGACTCAGGCTCTTAGGGTTAGGGTTAGACTCAGGCTCTTAGGGTTAGGGTTAGACTCAGGCTCTTAGGGTTAGGGTTAGACTCAGGCTCTTAGGGTGAGGGTTAGACTCAGGCTCTTAGGGTTAGGGTTAGACTCAGGCTCTTAGGGTTAGGGTTAGACTCAGGCTCTTAGGGTGAGGGTTAGACTCAGGCTCTTAGGGTTAGGGTTCGACTCAGGCTCTTAGGGTGAGGGTTAGACTCAGGCTCTTTAGGGTTAGGGTTAGACTCAGACTCTTAGGGTTAGGGTTAGACTTCAGGCTCTTAGGGTGAGGGTTAGACTCAGACTCTTAGGGTTAGGGTTAGACTTCAGGCTCTTAGGGTGAGGGTTAGACTCAGGCTCTTAGGGTGAGGGTTAGACTCAGGCTCTTAGGGTTAGGGTTAGACTCAGGCTCTTAGGGTGAGGGTTAGACTCAGGCTCTTAGGGTTAGGGTTAGACTCAGGCTCTTAGGGTTAGGGTTAGACTCAGGCTCTTAGGGTGAGGGTTAGACTCAGGCTCTTAGGGTGAGGGTTAGACTCAGGCTCTTAGGGTTAGGGTTAGACTCAGGCTCTTAGGATGAGGGTTAGACTCAGGCTCTTAGGGTTAGGGTTAGACTCAGGCTCTTAGGGTGAGGGTTAGACTCAGGCTCTTAGGGTTAGGGTTAGACTCAGGCTCTTAGGGTTAGGGTTAACTCAGGCTCTTTAGGGTTAGGGTTAGACTCAGGCTCTTAGGGTTAGGGTTAGACTCAGGCTCTTAGGGTTAGGGTTAGACTCAGGCTCTTAGGGTTAGGGTTAGACTCAGGCTCTTAGGGTTAGGGTTAGACTCAGGCTCTTAGGCTTAGGGTTAGACTCAGGCTCTTAGGGTGAGGGTTATACTCAGGCTCTTAGGGTTAGGGTTAGACTCAGGCTCTTAGGGTTAGGGTTAGACTCAGGCTCTTAGGGTTAGGGTTAGACTTCAGGCTCTTAGGGTGAGGGTTAGACTCAGACTCTTAGGGTTAGGGTTAGACTTCAGGCTCTTAGGGTGAGGGTTAGACTCAGGCTCTTAGGGTGAGGGTTAGACTCAGGCTCTTAGGGTTAGGGTTAGACTCAGGCTCTTAGGGTGAGGGTTAGACTCAGGCTCTTAGGGTTAGGGTTAGACTCAGGCTCTTAGGGTTAGGGTTAGACTCAGGCTCTTAGGGTTAGGGTTAGACTTCAGGCTCTTAGGGTGAGGGTTAGACTCAGGCTCTTAGGGTGAGGGTTAGACTCAGGCTCTTAGGGTTAGGGTTAGACTCAGGCTCTTAGGCTTAGGGTTAGACTCAGGCTCTTAGGGTTAGGGTTAGACTCAGGCTCTTAGGGTTAGGGTTAGACTCAGGCTCGTAGGGTTAGGATTCGACTCAGGCTCGTAGGGTTAGGGTTAGACTCAGGCTCTTAGGGTTAGGGTTAGACTCAGGCTCTTCGGGTTAGGGTTAGACTCAGGCTCTTAGGGTTAGGGTTAGACTCAGGCTCTTAGGGTTAGGGTTAGACTCAGGCTCGTAGGGTTAGGGTTAGACTCAGGCTCTTAGGGTTAGGGTTAGACTCAGGCTCTTAGGCTTAGGGTTAGACTCAGGCTCTTAGGGTGAGGGTTAGACTCAGGCTCTTAGGGTTAGGGTTCGATTCAGGCTCGTAGGGTTAGGGTTCGACTCAGGCTCTTAGGGTTAGGGTTAGACTCAGGCTCTTAGAGTAAGGGTTAGACTCAGGCTCTTAGGGTGAGGGTTAGACTCAGGCTCTTAGGGTTAGGGTTAGACTCATGCTCTTATGGTGAGGGTTAGACTCAGGCTCTTCGGGTTAGGGTTAGACTCAGGCTCTTAGGGTTAGGGTTAGACTCAGGCTCTTAGGGTTAGGGTTAGACTCAGGCTCTTAGGGTGAGGGTTAGACTTAGGCTCTTAGCGTTAGGGTTAGACTCAGGCTCTTAGGGTTAGGGTTAGACTCAGGCTTATAGGGTTAGGGTTAGACTCAGGCTCTTAGGGTAAGGGTTAGACTCAGGCTCTTCGGGTTAGGGTTAGACTCAGGCTCTTAGGGTTAGGGTTAGACTCAGGCTCTTAGGGTGAGGGTTAGACTCAGGCTCTTAGGGTGAGGGTTAGACTCAGGCTCTTAGGGTTAGGGTTAGACTCAGGCTCTTAGGGTGAGGGTTAGACTCAGGCTCTTTAGGGTTAGGGTTAGACTCAGGCTCTTAGGGTTAGGGTTAGACTCAGGCTCTTAGGGTTAGGGTTAGACTCAGGCTCTTAGGGTTAGGGTTAGACTCAGGCTCTTAGGGTGAGGGTTAGACTCAGGCTCTTAGGGTGAGGGTTAGACTCAGGCTCTTAGGGTTAGGGTTAGACTCAGGCTCTTCGGGTTAGGGTTAGACTCAGGCTCTTAGGGTTAGGGTTAGACTCAGGCTCTTAGGGTTAGGGTTAGACTCAGGCTCTTAGGCTTAGGGTTAGACTCAGGCTCTTAGGGTGAGGGTTATACTCAGGCTCTTAGGGTTAGGGTTAGACTCAGGCTCTTAGGGTTAGGGTTAGACTCAGGCTCTTAGGGTTAGGGTTAGACTTCAGGCTCTTAGGGTGAGGGTTAGACTCAGACCCTTAGGGTTAGGGTTAGACTTCAGGCTCTTAGGGTGAGGGTTAGACTCAGGCTCTTAGGGTGAGGGTTAGACTCAGGCTCTTAGGGTTAGGGTTAGACTCAGGCTCTTAGGGTGAGGGTTAGACTCAGGCTCTTAGGGTTAGGGTTAGACTCAGGCTCTTAGGGTTAGGGTTAGACTCAGGCTCTTAGGGTTAGGGTTAGACTTCAGGCTCTTAGGGTGAGGGTTAGACTCAGGCTCTTAGGGTGAGGGTTAGACTCAGGCTCTTAGGCTTAGGGTTAGACTCAGGCTCTTAGGCTTAGGGTTATACTCAGGCTCTTAGGGTTAGGGTTAGACTCAGGCTCTTAGGGTTAGGGTTAGACTCAGGCTCGTAGGGTTAGGATTCGACTCAGGCTCGTAGGGTTAGGGTTAGACTCAGGCTCTTAGGGTTAGGGTTAGACTCAGGCTCTTCGGGTTAGGGTTAGACTCAGGCTCTTAGGGTTAGGGTTAGACTCAGGCTCTTAGGGTGAGGGTTAGACTCAGGCTCTTAGGGTGAGGGTTAGACTCAGGCTCTTAGGGTTAGGGTTAGACTCAGGCTCTTAGGGTGAGGGTTAGACTCAGGCTCTTAGGGTGAGGGTTAGACTCAGGCTCTTAGGGTTAGGGTTAGACTCAGGCTCTTAGGGTTAGGGTTAGACTTCAGGCTCTTAGGGTGAGGGTTAGACTCAGGCTCTTAGGGTTAGGGTTAGACTCAGGCTCTTAGGGTTAGGGTTAGACTCAGGCTCTTAGGGTTAGGGTTAGACTTCAGGCTCTTAGGGTGAGGGTTAGACTCAGACCCTTAGGGTTAGGGTTAGACTTCAGGCTCTTAGGGTGAGGGTTAGACTCAGGCTCTTAGGGTGAGGGTTAGACTCAGGCTCTTAGGGTTAGGGTTAGACTCAGGCTCTTAGGGTGAGGGTTAGACTCAGGCTCTTAGGGTTAGGGTTAGACTCAGGCTCTTAGGGTTAGGGTTAGACTCAGGCTCTTAGGGTTAGGGTTAGACTTCAGGCTCTTAGGGTGAGGGTTAGACTCAGGCTCTTAGGGTGAGGGTTAGACTCAGGCTCTTAGGCTTAGGGTTAGACTCAGGCTCTTAGGCTTAGGGTTATACTCAGGCTCTTAGGGTTAGGGTTAGACTCAGGCTCTTAGGGTTAGGGTTAGACTCAGTCTCGTAGGGTTAGGATTCGACTCAGGCTCGTAGGGTTAGGGTTAGACTCAGGCTCTTAGGGTTAGGGTTAGACTCAGGCTCTTCGGGTTAGGGTTAGACTCAGGCTCTTAGGGTTAGGGTTAGACTCAGGCTCTTAGGGTTAGGGTTAGACTCAGGCTCGTAGGGTTAGGGTTAGACTCAGGCTCTTAGGGTTAGGGTTAGACTCAGGCTCTTAGGGTGAGGGTTAGACTCAGGCTCGTAGGGTTAGGGTTAGACTCAGGCTCTTAGGGTTAGGGTTCGATTCAGGCTCGTAGGGTTAGGGTTCGACTCAGGCTCTTAGGGTTAGGGTTAGACTCAGGCTCTTAGAGTAAGGGTTAGACTCAGGCTCTTAGGGTTAGGGTTAGACTCAGGCTCTTAGGGTGAGGGTTAGACTCAGGCTCTTCGGGTTAGGGTTAGACTCAGGCTCTTAGGGTTAGGGTTAGACTCAGGCTCTTAGGGTTAGGGTTAGACTCAGGCTCTTAGGGTGAGGGTTAGACTTAGGCTCTTAGCGTTAGGGTTAGACTCAGGCTCTTAGGGTTAGGGTTAGACTCAGGCTTATAGGGTTAGGGTTAGACTCAGGCTCTTAGGGTAAGGGTTAGACTCAGGCTCTTCGGGTTAGGGTTAGACTCAGGCTCTTAGGGTTAGGGTTAGACTCAGGCTCTTAGGGTGAGGGTTAGACTCAGGCTCTTAGGGTGAGGGTTAGACTCAGGCTCTTAGGGTTAGGGTTAGACTCAGGCTCTTAGGGTGAGGGTTAGACTCAGGCTCTTAGGGTTAGGGTTAGACTCAGGCTCTTCGGGTTAGGGTTAGACTCAGGCTCTTAGGGTTAGGGTTAGACTCAGGCTCTTAGGGTGAGGGTTAGACTCAGGCTCTTAGGGTTAGGGTTAGACTCAGGTTCTTAGGGTGAGGGTTAGACTCAGGCTCTTAGGGTTAGGGTTAGACTCAGGCTCTTAGGGTGAGGGTTAGACTCAGGCTCTTAGGGTTAGGGTTCGACTCAGGCTCTTAGGGTTAGGGTTCGATTCAGGCTCGTAGGGTGAGGGTTCGACTCAGGCTCTTAGGGTTAGGGTTAGACTCATGCTCTTATGGTGAGGGTTAGACTCAGGCTCTTCGGGTTAGGGTTAGACTCAGGCTCTTAGGGTTAGGGTTAGACTCAGGCTCTTAGGGTTAGGGTTAGACTCAGGCTCTTAGGGTGAGGGTTAGACTTAGGCTCTTAGGGTTAGGGTTAGACTCAGGCTCTTAGGGTTAGGGTTAGACTCAGGCTTATAGGGTTAGGGTTAGACTCAGGCTCTTAGGGTGAGGGTTAGACTCAGGCTCTTCGGGTTAGGGTTAGACTCAGGCTCTTCGGGTTAGGGTTAGACTCAGGCTCTTAGGGTGAGGGTTAGACTCAGGCTCTTAGGGTGAGGGTTAGACTCAGGCTCTTAGGGTTAGACTCAGGCTCTTAGGGTTAGGGTTCGACTCAGGCTCTTAGGGTTAGGGTTAGACTCAGGCTCTTAGGCTTAGGGTTAGACTCAGGCTCTTAGGGTTAGGGTTAGACTCAGGCTCTTAGGGTTAGGGTTAGACTCAGGCTCGTAGGGTTAGGATTCGACTCAGGCTCGTAGGGTTAGGGTTAGACTCAGGCTCTTCGGGTTAGGGTTAGACTCAGGCTCGTAGGGTTAGGGTTAGACTCAGGCTCTTAGGGTTAGGGTTAGACTCAGGCTCTTAGGGTTAGGGTTAGACTCAGGCTCTTAGGGTTAGGGTTAGACTCAGGCTCTTAGGGTTAGGGTTAGACTCAGGCTCTTAGGGTGAGGGTTAGACTCAGGCTCTTAGGGTGAGGGTTAGACTCAGGCTCTTAGGGTTAGGGTTAGACTCAGGCTCTTAGGATGAGGGTTAGACTCAGGCTCTTAGGGTTAGGGTTAGACTCAGGCTCTTAGGGTGAGGGTTAGACTCAGGCTCTTAGGGTTAGGGTTAGACTCAGGCTCTTAGGGTTAGGGTTAACTCAGGCTCTTTAGGGTTAGGGTTAGACTCAGGCTCTTAGGGTTAGGGTTAGACTCAGGCTCTTAGGGTTAGGGTTAGACTCAGGCTCTTAGGCTTAGGGTTAGACTCAGGCTCTTAGGCTTAGGGTTAGACTCAGGCTCTTAGGGTGAGGGTTATACTCAGGCTCTTAGGGTTAGGGTTAGACTCAGGCTCTTAGGGTTAGGGTTAGACTCAGGCTCTTAGGGTTAGGGTTAGACTTCAGGCTCTTAGGGTGAGGGTTAGACTCAGACTCTTAGGGTTAGGGTTAGACTTCAGGCTCTTAGGGTGAGGGTTAGACTCAGGCTCTTAGGGTGAGGGTTAGACTCAGGCTCTTAGGGTTAGGGTTAGACTCAGGCTCTTAGGGTGAGGGTTAGACTCAGGCTCTTAGGGTTAGGGTTAGACTCAGGCTCTTAGGGTTAGGGTTAGACTCAGGCTCTTAGGGTTAGGGTTAGACTCAGGCTCTTAGGGTGAGGGTTAGACTCAGGCTCTTAGGGTGAGGGTTAGACTCAGGCTCTTAGGCTTAGGGTTAGACTCAGGCTCTTAGGGTTAGGGTTCGACTCAGGCTCTTAGGGTTAGGGTTAGACTCAGGCTCTTAGGGTTAGGGTTAGACTCAGGCTCGTAGGGTTAGGATTCGACTCAGGCTCGTAGGGTTAGGGTTAGACTCAGGCTCTTAGGGTTAGGGTTAGACTCAGGCTCTTCGGGTTAGGGTTAGACTCAGGCTCTTAGGGTTAGGGTTAGACTCAGGCTCTTAGGGTTAGGGTTAGACTCAGGCTCGTAGGGTTAGGGTTAGACTCAGGCTCTTAGGGTTAGGGTTAGACTCAGGCTCTTAGGCTTAGGGTTAGACTCAGGCTCTTAGGGTGAGGGTTAGACTCAGGCTCTTAGGGTTAGGGTTCGATTCAGGCTCGTAGGGTTAGGGTTCGACTCAGGCTCTTAGGGTGAGGGTTAGACTCAGGCTCTTAGAGTAAGGGTTAGACTCAGGCTCTTAGGGTTAGGGTTAGACTCATGCTCTTATGGTGAGGGTTAGACTCAGGCTCTTCGGGTTAGGGTTAGACTCAGGCTCTTAGGGTTAGGGTTAGACTCAGGCTCTTAGGGTTAGGGTTAGACTCAGGCTCTTAGGGTGAGGGTTAGACTTAGGCTCTTAGCGTTAGGGTTAGACTCAGGCTCTTAGGGTTAGGGTTAGACTCAGGCTCTTAGGGTTAGGGTTAGACTCAGGCTCTTAGGGTAAGGGTTAGACTCAGGCTCTTCGGGTTAGGGTTAGACTCAGGCTCTTAGGGTTAGGGTTAGACTCAGGCTCTTAGGGTGAGGGTTAGACTCAGGCTCTTAGGGTGAGGGTTAGACTCAGGCTCTTAGGGTTAGGGTTAGACTCAGGCTCTTAGGGTGAGGGTTAGACTCAGGCTCTTAGGGTTAGGGTTAGACTCAGGCTCTTCGGGTTAGGGTTAGACTCAGGCTCTTAGGGTGAGGGTTAGACTCAGGCTCTTAGGGTTAGGGTTAGACTCAGGCTCTTAGGGTGAGGGTTAGACTCAGGCTCTTAGGGTTAGGGTTAGACTCAGGTTCTTAGGGTGAGGGTTAGACTCAGGCTCTTAGGGTTAGGGTTAGACTCAGGCTCTTAGGGTGAGGGTTAGACTCAGGCTCTTAGGGTTAGGGTTCGACTCAGGCTCTTAGGGTTAGGGTTCGATTCAGGCTCGTAGGGTGAGGGTTCGACTCAGGCTCTTAGGGTTAGGGTTAGACTCATGCTCTTAGGGTGAGGGTTAGACTCAGGCTCTTCGGGTTAGGGTTAGACTCAGGCTCTTAGGGTTAGGGTTAGACTCAGGCTCTTAGGGTTAGGGTTAGACTCAGGCTCTTAGGGTGAGGGTTAGACTCAGGCTCTTAGGGTTAGGGTTAGACTCAGGCTCTTAGGGTGAGGGTTAGACTCAGGCTCTTCGGGTTAGGGTTAGACTCAGGCTCTTCGGGTTAGGGTTAGACTCAGGCTCTTAGGGTGAGGGTTAGACTCAGGCTCTTAGGGTGAGGGTTAGACTCAGGCTCTTAGGGTTAGACTCAGGCTCTTAGGGTTAGGGTTCGACTCAGGCTCTTAGGGTTAGGGTTAGACTCAGGCTCTTAGGCTTAGGGTTAGACTCAGGCTCTTAGGGTTAGGGTTAGACTCAGGCTCTTAGGGTTAGGGTTAGACTCAGGCTCGTAGGGTTAGGATTCGACTCAGGCTCGTAGGGTTAGGGTTAGACTCAGGCTCTTAGGGTTAGGGTTAGACTCAGGCTCTTCGGGTTAGGGTTAGACTCAGGCTCTTAGGGTTAGGGTTAGACTCAGGCTCTTAGGGTTAGGGTTAGACTCAGGCTCGTAGGGTTAGGGTTAGACTCAGGCTCTTAGGGTTAGGGTTAGACTCAGGCTCTTAGGCTTAGGGTTAGACTCAGGCTCTTAGGGTGAGGGTTAGACTCAGGCTCTTAGGGTTAGGGTTCGATTCAGGCTCGTAGGGTTAGGGTTCGACTCAGGCTCTTAGGGTTAGGGTTAGACTCAGGCTCTTAGAGTAAGGGTTAGACTCAGGCTCTTAGGGTGAGGGTTAGACTCAGGCTCTTAGGGTTAGGGTTAGACTCATGCTCTTATGGTGAGGGTTAGACTCAGGCTCTTCGGGTTAGGGTTAGACTCAGGCTCTTAGGGTTAGGGTTAGACTCAGGCTCTTAGGGTTAGGGTTAGACTCAGGCTCTTAGGGTGAGGGTTAGACTTAGGCTCTTAGCGTTAGGGTTAGACTCAGGCTCTTAGGGTTAGGGTTAGACTCAGGCTTATAGGGTTAGGGTTAGACTCAGGCTCTTAGGGTAAGGGTTAGACTCAGGCTCTTCGGGTTAGGGTTAGACTCAGGCTCTTAGGCTTAGGGTTAGACTCAGGCTCTTAGGCTTAGGGTTAGACTCAGGCTCTTAGGCTTAGGGTTAGACTCAGGCTCTTAGGGTGAGGGTTAGACTCAGGCTCTTAGGGTTAGGGTTAGACTCAGGCTCTTAGGGTGAGGGTTAGACTCAGGCTCTTCGGGTTAGGGTTAGACTCAGGCTCTTCGGGTTAGGGTTAGACTCAGGCTCTTAGGGTGAGGGTTAGACTCAGGCTCTTAGGGTTAGGGTTAGACTCAGGCTCTTAGGGTGAGGGTTAGACTCAGGCTCTTAGGGTTAGGGTTAGACTCAGGTTCTTAGGGTGAGGGTTAGACTCAGGCTCTTAGGGTTAGGGTTAGACTCAGGCTCTTAGGGTGAGGGTTAGACTCAGGCTCTTAGGGTTAGGGTTCGACTCAGGCTCTTAGGGTTAGGGTTCGATTCAGGCTCGTAGGGTGAGGGTTCGACTCAGGCTCTTAGGGTTAGGGTTAGACTCATGCTCTTATGGTGAGGGTTAGACTCAGGCTCTTCGGGTTAGGGTTAGACTCAGGCTCTTAGGGTTAGGGTTAGACTCAGGCTCTTAGGGTTAGGGTTAGACTCAGGCTCTTAGGGTGAGGGTTAGACTTAGGCTCTTAGGGTTAGGGTTAGACTCAGGCTCTTAGGGTTAGGGTTAGACTCAGGCTTATAGGGTTAGGGTTAGACTCAGGCTCTTAGGGTGAGGGTTAGACTCAGGCTCTTCGGGTTAGGGTTAGACTCAGGCTCTTAGGGTGAGGGTTAGACTCAGGCTCTTAGGGTGAGGGTTAGACTCAGGCTCTTAGGGTTAGACTCAGGCTCTTAGGGTTAGGGTTCGACTCAGGCTCTTAGGGTTAGGGTTAGACTCAGGCTCTTAGGGTTAGGGTTAGACTCAGGCTCTTAGGGTGAGGGTTAGACTCAGGCTCTTAGGCTTAGGGTTAGACTCAGGCTCTTAGGGTGAGGGTTAGACTCAGGCTCTTAGGGTTAGGGTTAGACTCAGGCTCTTAGGGTTAGGGTTAGACTCAGGCTCTTAGGGTGAGGGTTAGACTCAGGCTCTTAGGGTTAGGGTTAGACTCATGCTCTTAGGGTGAGGGTTAGACTCAGGCTCTTAGGGTGAGGGTTAGACTCAGGCTCTTAGGCTTAGGGTTAGACTCAGGCTCTTAGGGTGAGGGTTAGACTCAGGCTCTTAGGGTTAGGCTTAGACTCAGGCTCTTAGGGTGAGGGTTAGACTCAGGCTCTTAGGGTTAGGGTTAGACTCAGGCTCTTAGGGTTAGGGTTAGACTCAGGCTCTTAGGGTTAGGGTTAGACTCAGGCTCTTAGGGTTAGGGTTAGACTCAGGCTCTTAGGCTTAGGGTTAGACTCAGGCTCGTAGGGTTAGGGTTAGACTCAGGCTCTTAGGGTTAGGGTTAGACTCAGGCTCTTAGGGTGAGGGTTAGACTCAGGCTCTTAGGGTTAGGGTTAGACTCAGGCTCTTAGGGTTAGGGTTAGACTCAGGCTCTTAGGGTGAGGGTTAGACTCAGGCTCTTAGGGTTAGGGTTAGACTCAGGCTCTTAGGGTTAGGGTTAGACTCAGGCTCTTAGGGTGAGGGTTAGACTCAGGCTCTTAGGGTTAGGGTTAGACTCAGGCTCTTAGGGTGAGGGTTAGACTCAGGCTCTTAGGGTTAGGGTTAGACTCAGGCTCTTAGGGTTAGGGTTAGACTCAGGCTCTTAGGGTTAGGGTTCGACTCAGGCTCTTAGGGTTAGGGTTCGATTCAGGCTCTTAGGGTGAGGGTTAGACTCAGGCTCTTAGGGTGAGGGTTAGACTCAGGCTCTTAGGGTGAGGGTTAGACTCAGGCTCTTAGGGTTAGGGTTAGACTCAGGCTCTTAGGGTTAGGGTTAGACTCAGGCTCTTAGGGTGAGGGTTAGACTCAGGCTCTTAGGGTGAGGGTTAGACTCAGGCTCTTAGGGTTAGGGTTAGACTCAGGCTCTTCGGGTTAGGGTTAGACTCAGGCTCGTAGGGTTAGGGTTAGACTCAGGCTCTTAGGGTGAGGGTTAGACTCAGGCTCTTAGGGTGAGGGTTAGACTCAGGCTCTTAGGCTTAGGGTTAGACTCAGGCTCTTAGGGTTAGGGTTAGACTCAGGCTCTTAGGGTGAGGGTTAGACTCAGGCTCTTAGGGTTAGGGTTAGACTCAGGCTCTTAGGGTTAGGGTTCGACTCAGGCTCTTAGGGTGAGGGTTAGACTCAGGCTCTTAGGGTGAGGGTTAGACTCAGGCTCTTCGGGTTAGGGTTAGACTCAGGCTCTTAGGGTGAGGGTTAGACTTAGGCTCTTAGGGTGAGGGTTAGACTCAGGCTCTTAGGGTGAGGGTTAGACTCAGGCTCTTCGGGTTAGGGTTAGACTCAGGCTCTTAGGGTGAGGGTTAGACTCAGGCTCTTAGGGTGAGGGTTAGACTCAGGCTCTTAGGGTTAGGGTTAGACTCAGGCTCTTAGGGTTAGGGTTAGACTCAGGCTCTTAGGGTGAGGGTTAGACTCAGGCTCTTAGGGTTAGGGTTAGACTCAGGCTCTTAGGGTGAGGGTTAGACTCAGGCTCTTAGGGTGAGGGTTAGACTCAGGCTCGTAGGATTAGGATTCGACTCAGGCTCGTAGGGTTAGGGTTAGACTCAGGCTCTTAGGGTTAGGGTTAGACTCAGGCTCTTCGGGTTAGGGTTAGACTCAGGCTCTTAGGGTTAGGGTTAGACTCAGGCTCTTAGGGTTAGGGTTAGACTCAGGCTCTTAGGGTTAGGGTTAGACTCAGGCTCTTAGGGTTAGGGTTAGACTTCAGGCTCTTAGGGTTAGGGTTAGACTCAGGCTCTTAGGGTTAGGGTTAGACTCAGGCTTATAGGGTTAGGGTTAGACTCAGGCTCTTAGGGTGAGGGTTAGACTCAGGCTCTTAGGGTGAGGGTTAGACTCAGGCTCTTAGGGTTAGGGTTAGACTCAGGCTCTTCGGGTTAGGGTTAGACTCAGGCTCTTAGGGTTAGGGTTAGACTCAGGCTCTTCGGGTTAGGGTTAGACTCAGGCTCGTAGGGTTAGGGTTAGACTCAGGCTCTTAGGGTTAGGGTTAGACTCAGGCTCTTAGGGTGAGGGTTAGACTCAGGCTCTTAGGGTTAGGGTTAGACTCAGGCTCTTAGGGTTAGGGTTAGACTCAGGCTCTTAGGGTGAGGGTTAGACTCAGGCTCTTAGGGTTAGGGTTAGACTCAGGCTCTTAGGGTTAGGGTTAGACTCAGGCTCTTAGGGTGAGGGTTAGACTCAGGCTCTTAGGGTTAGGGTTAGACTCAGGCTCTTAGGGTTAGGGTTAGACTCAGGCTCTTAGGGTTAGGGTTAGACTCAGGCTCTTAGGGTTAGGGTTAGACTCAGGCTCTTAGGGTTAGGGTTAGACTCAGGCTCTTAGGGTTAGGGTTAGACTCAGGCTCTTAGGGTGAGGGTTAGACTCAGGCTCTTAGGGTTAGGGTTAGACTCAGGCTCTTAGGGTTAGGGTTAGACTCAGGCTCTTAGGGTTAGGGTTAGACTCAGGCTCTTAGGGTGAGGGTTAGACTCAGGCTCTTAGGGTTAGGGTTAGACTCAGGCTCTTAGGGTTAGGGTTAACTCAGGCTCTTTAGGGTTAGGGTTAGACTCAGGCTCTTAGGGTTAGGGTTCGACTCAGGCTCTTAGGGTGAGGGTTCGATTCAGGCTCGTAGGGTGAGGGTTCGACTCAGGCTCTTAGGGTGAGGGTTAGACTCATGCTCTTATGGTGAGGGTTAGACTCAGGCTCTTCGGGTTAGGGTTAGACTCAGGCTCTTAGGGTTAGGGTTAGACTCAGGCTCTTAGGGTTAGGGTTAGACTCAGGCTCTTAGGGTGAGGGTTAGACTTAGGCTCTTAGGGTTAGGGTTAGACTCAGGCTCTTAGGGTTAGGGTTAGACTCAGGCTTATAGGGTTAGGGTTAGACTCAGGCTCTTAGGGTAAGAGTTAGACTCAGGCTCTTCGGGTTAGGGTTAGACTCAGGCTCTTAGGGTTAGGGTTAGACTCAGGCTCTTAGGGTGAGGGTTAGACTCAGGCTCTTAGGGTGAGGGTTAGACTCAGGCTCTTAGGGTTAGGGTTAGACTCAGGCTCTTAGGGTGAGGGTTAGACTCAGGCTCTTAGGGTTAGGGTTAGACTCAGGCTCTTAGGGTTAGGGTTAGACTCAGGCTCTTAGGGTTAGGGTTAGACTCAGGCTCTTAGGGTTAGGGTTAGACTCAGGCTCTTAGGGTGAGGGTTAGACTCAGGCTCTTAGGGTTAGGGTTAGACTCAGGTTCTTAGGGTTAGGGTTAGACTCAGGCTCTTAGGGTTAGGGTTAGACTCAGGCTCTTAGGGTTAGGGTTAGACTCAGGCTCTTAGGGTTAGGGTTCGACTCAGGCTCTTAGGGTTAGGGTTCGATTCAGGCTCGTAGGGTGAGGGTTCGACTCAGGCTCTTAGGGTGAGGGTTAGACTCAGGCTCTTATGGTGAGGGTTAGACTCAGGCTCTTCGGGTTAGGGTTAGACTCAGGCTCTTAGGGTTAGGGTTAGACTCAGGCTCTTAGGGTTAGGGTTAGACTCAGGCTCTTAGGGTGAGGGTTAGACTTAGGCTCTTAGGGTTAGGGTTAGACTCAGGCTCTTAGGGTTAGGGTTAGACTCAGGCTTATAGGGTTAGGGTTAGACTCAGGCTCTTAGGGTGAGGGTTAGACTCAGGCTCTTCGGGTTAGGGTTAGACTCAGGCTCTTCGGGTTAGGGTTAGACTCAGGCTCTTAGGGTGAGGGTTAGACTCAGGCTCTTAGGGTTAGGGTTAGACTCAGGCTCTTAGGGTTAGGGTTCGACTCAGGCTCTTAGGGTTAGGGTTCGATTCCGGCTCTTAGGGTGAGGGTTAGACTCAGGCTCTTAGGGTTAGGGTTAGACTCAGGCTCTTAGGGTTAGGGTTAGACTCAGGCTCTTAGGGTTAGGGTTAGACTCAGGCTCTTAGGGTGAGGGTTAGACTCAGGCTCTTAGGGTTAGGGTTAGACTCAGGCTCTTAGGGTTAGGGTTAGACTCAGGCTCTTAGGGTTAGGGTTAGACTCAGGCTCTTAGGGTGAGGGTTAGACTCAGGCTCTTAGGGTTAGGGTTAGACTCAGGCTCTTAGGGTGAGGGTTAGACTCAGGCTCGTAGGGTGAGGGTTCGACTCAGGCTCTTAGGGTTAGGGTTAGACTCATGCTCTTAGGGTGAGGGTTAGACTCAGGCTCTTCGGGTTAGGGTTAGACTCAGGCTCTTAGGGTTAGGGTTAGACTCAGGCTCTTAGGGTTAGGGTTAGACTCAGGCTCTTAGGGTGAGGGTTAGACTTAGGCTCTTAGGGTTAGGGTTAGACTCAGGCTCTTAGGGTTAGGGTTAGACTCAGGCTCTTAGGGTGAGGGTTAGACTTAGGCTCTTAGGGTTAGGGTTAGACTCAGGCTCTTAGGGTGAGGGTTAGACTCAGGCTTATAGGGTTAGGGTTAGACTCAGGCTCTTAGGGTAAGGGTTAGACTCAGGCTTATAGGGTTAGGGTTAGACTCAGGCTCTTAGGGTTAGGGTTAGACTCAGGCTCTTAGGGTTAGGGTTAGACTCAGGCTCTTAGGGTGAGGGTTAGACTCAGGCTCTTAGGGTTAGGGTTAGACTCAGGCTCTTAGGGTGAGGGTTAGACTCAGGCTCTTAGGGTTAGGGTTAGACTCAGGCTCTTAGGGTTAGGGTTCGATTCAGGCTCGTAGGGTGAGGGTTCGACTCAGGCTCTTAGGGTTAGGGTTAGACTCATGCTCTTAGAGTGAGGGTTAGACTCAGGCTCTTCGGGTTAGGGTTAGACTCAGGCTCTTAGGGTTAGGGTTAGACTCAGGCTCTTAGGGTTAGGGTTAGACTCAGGCTCTTAGGGTGAGGGTTAGACTCAGGCTCTTAGGGTTAGGGTTAGACTCAGGCTCTTAGGGTGAGGGTTAGACTCAGGCTCTTCGGGTTAGGGTTAGACTCAGGCTCTTCGGGTTAGGGTTAGACTCAGGCTCTTAGGGTGAGGGTTAGACTCAGGCTCTTAGGGTGAGGGTTAGACTCAGGCTCTTAGGGTTAGACTCAGGCTCTTAGGGTTAGGGTTCGACTCAGGCTCTTAGGGTTAGGGTTAGACTCAGGCTCTTAGGCTTAGGGTTAGACTCAGGCTCTTAGGGTTAGGGTTAGACTCAGGCTCTTAGGGTTAGGGTTAGACTCAGGCTCGTAGGGTTAGGATTCGACTCAGGCTCGTAGGGTTAGGGTTAGACTCAGGCTCTTAGGGTTAGGGTTAGACTCAGGCTCTTCGGGTTAGGGTTAGACTCAGGCTCTTAGGGTTAGGGTTAGACTCAGGCTCTTAGGGTTAGGGTTAGACTCAGGCTCGTAGGGTTAGGGTTAGACTCAGGCTCTTAGGGTTAGGGTTAGACTCAGGCTCTTAGGCTTAGGGTTAGACTCAGGCTCTTAGGGTGAGGGTTAGACTCAGGCTCTTAGGGTTAGGGTTCGATTCAGGCTCGTAGGGTTAGGGTTCGACTCAGGCTCTTAGGGTTAGGGTTAGACTCAGGCTCTTAGAGTAAGGGTTAGACTCAGGCTCTTAGGGTGAGGGTTAGACTCAGGCTCTTAGGGTTAGGGTTAGACTCATGCTCTTATGGTGAGGGTTAGACTCAGGCTCTTCGGGTTAGGGTTAGACTCAGGCTCTTAGGGTTAGGGTTAGACTCAGGCTCTTAGGGTTAGGGTTAGACTCAGGCTCTTAGGGTGAGGGTTAGACTTAGGCTCTTAGCGTTAGGGTTAGACTCAGGCTCTTAGGGTTAGGGTTAGACTCAGGCTTATAGGGTTAGGGTTAGACTCAGGCTCTTAGGGTAAGGGTTAGACTCAGGCTCTTCGGGTTAGGGTTAGACTCAGGCTCTTAGGCTTAGGGTTAGACTCAGGCTCTTAGGCTTAGGGTTAGACTCAGGCTCTTAGGCTTAGGGTTAGACTCAGGCTCTTAGGGTGAGGGTTAGACTCAGGCTCTTAGGGTTAGGGTTAGACTCAGGCTCTTAGGGTGAGGGTTAGACTCAGGCTCTTCGGGTTAGGGTTAGACTCAGGCTCTTCGGGTTAGGGTTAGACTCAGGCTCTTAGGGTGAGGGTTAGACTCAGGCTCTTAGGGTTAGGGTTAGACTCAGGCTCTTAGGGTGAGGGTTAGACTCAGGCTCTTAGGGTTAGGGTTAGACTCAGGTTCTTAGGGTGAGGGTTAGACTCAGGCTCTTAGGGTTAGGGTTAGACTCAGGCTCTTAGGGTGAGGGTTAGACTCAGGCTCTTAGGGTTAGGGTTCGACTCAGGCTCTTAGGGTTAGGGTTCGATTCAGGCTCGTAGGGTGAGGGTTCGACTCAGGCTCTTAGGGTTAGGGTTAGACTCATGCTCTTATGGTGAGGGTTAGACTCAGGCTCTTCGGGTTAGGGTTAGACTCAGGCTCTTAGGGTTAGGGTTAGACTCAGGCTCTTAGGGTTAGGGTTAGACTCAGGCTCTTAGGGTGAGGGTTAGACTTAGGCTCTTAGGGTTAGGGTTAGACTCAGGCTCTTAGGGTTAGGGTTAGACTCAGGCTTATAGGGTTAGGGTTAGACTCAGGCTCTTAGGGTGAGGGTTAGACTCAGGCTCTTCGGGTTAGGGTTAGACTCAGGCTCTTAGGGTGAGGGTTAGACTCAGGCTCTTAGGGTGAGGGTTAGACTCAGGCTCTTAGGGTTAGACTCAGGCTCTTAGGGTTAGGGTTCGACTCAGGCTCTTAGGGTTAGGGTTAGACTCAGGCTCTTAGGGTTAGGGTTAGACTCAGGCTCTTAGGGTGAGGGTTAGACTCAGGCTCTTAGGCTTAGGGTTAGACTCAGGCTCTTAGGGTGAGGGTTAGACTCAGGCTCTTAGGGTTAGGGTTAGACTCAGGCTCTTAGGGTTAGGGTTAGACTCAGGCTCTTAGGGTGAGGGTTAGACTCAGGCTCTTAGGGTTAGGGTTAGACTCATGCTCTTAGGGTGAGGGTTAGACTCAGGCTCTTAGGGTGAGGGTTAGACTCAGGCTCTTAGGCTTAGGGTTAGACTCAGGCTCTTAGGGTGAGGGTTAGACTCAGGCTCTTAGGGTTAGGCTTAGACTCAGGCTCTTAGGGTGAGGGTTAGACTCAGGCTCTTAGGGTTAGGGTTAGACTCAGGCTCTTAGGGTTAGGGTTAGACTCAGGCTCTTAGGGTTAGGGTTAGACTCAGGCTCTTAGGGTTAGGGTTAGACTCAGGCTCTTAGGCTTAGGGTTAGACTCAGGCTCGTAGGGTTAGGGTTAGACTCAGGCTCTTAGGGTTAGGGTTAGACTCAGGCTCTTAGGGTGAGGGTTAGACTCAGGCTCTTAGGGTTAGGGTTAGACTCAGGCTCTTAGGGTTAGGGTTAGACTCAGGCTCTTAGGGTGAGGGTTAGACTCAGGCTCTTAGGGTTAGGGTTAGACTCAGGCTCTTAGGGTTAGGGTTAGACTCAGGCTCTTAGGGTGAGGGTTAGACTCAGGCTCTTAGGGTTAGGGTTAGACTCAGGCTCTTAGGGTGAGGGTTAGACTCAGGCTCTTAGGGTTAGGGTTAGACTCAGGCTCTTAGGGTTAGGGTTAGACTCAGGCTCTTAGGGTTAGGGTTCGACTCAGGCTCTTAGGGTTAGGGTTCGATTCAGGCTCTTAGGGTGAGGGTTAGACTCAGGCTCTTAGGGTGAGGGTTAGACTCAGGCTCTTAGGGTGAGGGTTAGACTCAGGCTCTTAGGGTTAGGGTTAGACTCAGGCTCTTAGGGTTAGGGTTAGACTCAGGCTCTTAGGGTGAGGGTTAGACTCAGGCTCTTAGGGTGAGGGTTAGACTCAGGCTCTTAGGGTTAGGGTTAGACTCAGGCTCTTCGGGTTAGGGTTAGACTCAGGCTCGTAGGGTTAGGGTTAGACTCAGGCTCTTAGGGTGAGGGTTAGACTCAGGCTCTTAGGGTGAGGGTTAGACTCAGGCTCTTAGGCTTAGGGTTAGACTCAGGCTCTTAGGGTTAGGGTTAGACTCAGGCTCTTAGGGTGAGGGTTAGACTCAGGCTCTTAGGGTTAGGGTTAGACTCAGGCTCTTAGGGTTAGGGTTCGACTCAGGCTCTTAGGGTGAGGGTTAGACTCAGGCTCTTAGGGTGAGGGTTAGACTCAGGCTCTTCGGGTTAGGGTTAGACTCAGGCTCTTAGGGTGAGGGTTAGACTTAGGCTCTTAGGGTGAGGGTTAGACTCAGGCTCTTAGGGTGAGGGTTAGACTCAGGCTCTTCGGGTTAGGGTTAGACTCAGGCTCTTAGGGTGAGGGTTAGACTCAGGCTCTTAGGGTGAGGGTTAGACTCAGGCTCTTAGGGTTAGGGTTAGACTCAGGCTCTTAGGGTTAGGGTTAGACTCAGGCTCTTAGGGTGAGGGTTAGACTCAGGCTCTTAGGGTTAGGGTTAGACTCAGGCTCTTAGGGTGAGGGTTAGACTCAGGCTCTTAGGGTGAGGGTTAGACTCAGGCTCGTAGGATTAGGATTCGACTCAGGCTCGTAGGGTTAGGGTTAGACTCAGGCTCTTAGGGTTAGGGTTAGACTCAGGCTCTTCGGGTTAGGGTTAGACTCAGGCTCTTAGGGTTAGGGTTAGACTCAGGCTCTTAGGGTTAGGGTTAGACTCAGGCTCTTAGGGTTAGGGTTAGACTCAGGCTCTTAGGGTTAGGGTTAGACTTCAGGCTCTTAGGGTTAGGGTTAGACTCAGGCTCTTAGGGTTAGGGTTAGACTCAGGCTTATAGGGTTAGGGTTAGACTCAGGCTCTTAGGGTGAGGGTTAGACTCAGGCTCTTAGGGTGAGGGTTAGACTCAGGCTCTTAGGGTTAGGGTTAGACTCAGGCTCTTCGGGTTAGGGTTAGACTCAGGCTCTTAGGGTTAGGGTTAGACTCAGGCTCTTCGGGTTAGGGTTAGACTCAGGCTCGTAGGGTTAGGGTTAGACTCAGGCTCTTAGGGTTAGGGTTAGACTCAGGCTCTTAGGGTGAGGGTTAGACTCAGGCTCTTAGGGTTAGGGTTAGACTCAGGCTCTTAGGGTTAGGGTTAGACTCAGGCTCTTAGGGTGAGGGTTAGACTCAGGCTCTTAGGGTTAGGGTTAGACTCAGGCTCTTAGGGTTAGGGTTAGACTCAGGCTCTTAGGGTGAGGGTTAGACTCAGGCTCTTAGGGTTAGGGTTAGACTCAGGCTCTTAGGGTTAGGGTTAGACTCAGGCTCTTAGGGTTAGGGTTAGACTCAGGCTCTTAGGGTTAGGGTTAGACTCAGGCTCTTAGGGTTAGGGTTAGACTCAGGCTCTTAGGGTTAGGGTTAGACTCAGGCTCTTAGGGTGAGGGTTAGACTCAGGCTCTTAGGGTTAGGGTTAGACTCAGGCTCTTAGGGTTAGGGTTAGACTCAGGCTCTTAGGGTTAGGGTTAGACTCAGGCTCTTAGGGTGAGGGTTAGACTCAGGCTCTTAGGGTTAGGGTTAGACTCAGGCTCTTAGGGTTAGGGTTAACTCAGGCTCTTTAGGGTTAGGGTTAGACTCAGGCTCTTAGGGTTAGGGTTCGACTCAGGCTCTTAGGGTGAGGGTTCGATTCAGGCTCGTAGGGTGAGGGTTCGACTCAGGCTCTTAGGGTGAGGGTTAGACTCATGCTCTTATGGTGAGGGTTAGACTCAGGCTCTTCGGGTTAGGGTTAGACTCAGGCTCTTAGGGTTAGGGTTAGACTCAGGCTCTTAGGGTTAGGGTTAGACTCAGGCTCTTAGGGTGAGGGTTAGACTTAGGCTCTTAGGGTTAGGGTTAGACTCAGGCTCTTAGGGTTAGGGTTAGACTCAGGCTTATAGGGTTAGGGTTAGACTCAGGCTCTTAGGGTAAGAGTTAGACTCAGGCTCTTCGGGTTAGGGTTAGACTCAGGCTCTTAGGGTTAGGGTTAGACTCAGGCTCTTAGGGTGAGGGTTAGACTCAGGCTCTTAGGGTGAGGGTTAGACTCAGGCTCTTAGGGTTAGGGTTAGACTCAGGCTCTTAGGGTGAGGGTTAGACTCAGGCTCTTAGGGTTAGGGTTAGACTCAGGCTCTTAGGGTTAGGGTTAGACTCAGGCTCTTAGGGTTAGGGTTAGACTCAGGCTCTTAGGGTTAGGGTTAGACTCAGGCTCTTAGGGTGAGGGTTAGACTCAGGCTCTTAGGGTTAGGGTTAGACTCAGGTTCTTAGGGTTAGGGTTAGACTCAGGCTCTTAGGGTTAGGGTTAGACTCAGGCTCTTAGGGTTAGGGTTAGACTCAGGCTCTTAGGGTTAGGGTTCGACTCAGGCTCTTAGGGTTAGGGTTCGATTCAGGCTCGTAGGGTGAGGGTTCGACTCAGGCTCTTAGGGTGAGGGTTAGACTCAGGCTCTTATGGTGAGGGTTAGACTCAGGCTCTTCGGGTTAGGGTTAGACTCAGGCTCTTAGGGTTAGGGTTAGACTCAGGCTCTTAGGGTTAGGGTTAGACTCAGGCTCTTAGGGTGAGGGTTAGACTTAGGCTCTTAGGGTTAGGGTTAGACTCAGGCTCTTAGGGTTAGGGTTAGACTCAGGCTTATAGGGTTAGGGTTAGACTCAGGCTCTTAGGGTGAGGGTTAGACTCAGGCTCTTCGGGTTAGGGTTAGACTCAGGCTCTTCGGGTTAGGGTTAGACTCAGGCTCTTAGGGTGAGGGTTAGACTCAGGCTCTTAGGGTTAGGGTTAGACTCAGGCTCTTAGGGTTAGGGTTCGACTCAGGCTCTTAGGGTTAGGGTTCGATTCCGGCTCTTAGGGTGAGGGTTAGACTCAGGCTCTTAGGGTTAGGGTTAGACTCAGGCTCTTAGGGTTAGGGTTAGACTCAGGCTCTTAGGGTTAGGGTTAGACTCAGGCTCTTAGGGTGAGGGTTAGACTCAGGCTCTTAGGGTTAGGGTTAGACTCAGGCTCTTAGGGTTAGGGTTAGACTCAGGCTCTTAGGGTTAGGGTTAGACTCAGGCTCTTAGGGTGAGGGTTAGACTCAGGCTCTTAGGGTTAGGGTTAGACTCAGGCTCTTAGGGTGAGGGTTAGACTCAGGCTCGTAGGGTGAGGGTTCGACTCAGGCTCTTAGGGTTAGGGTTAGACTCATGCTCTTAGGGTGAGGGTTAGACTCAGGCTCTTCGGGTTAGGGTTAGACTCAGGCTCTTAGGGTTAGGGTTAGACTCAGGCTCTTAGGGTTAGGGTTAGACTCAGGCTCTTAGGGTGAGGGTTAGACTTAGGCTCTTAGGGTTAGGGTTAGACTCAGGCTCTTAGGGTTAGGGTTAGACTCAGGCTCTTAGGGTGAGGGTTAGACTTAGGCTCTTAGGGTTAGGGTTAGACTCAGGCTCTTAGGGTTAGGGTTAGACTCAGGCTTATAGGGTTAGGGTTAGACTCAGGCTCTTAGGGTAAGGGTTAGACTCAGGCTTATAGGGTTAGGGTTAGACTCAGGCTCTTAGGGTTAGGGTTAGACTCAGGCTCTTAGGGTTAGGGTTAGACTCAGGCTCTTAGGGTGAGGGTTAGACTCAGGCTCTTAGGGTTAGGGTTAGACTCAGGCTCTTAGGGTGAGGGTTAGACTCAGGCTCTTAGGGTTAGGGTTAGACTCAGGCTCTTAGGGTTAGGGTTAGACTCAGGCTCTTAGAGTGAGGGTTAGACTCAGGCTCTTAGGGTTAGGGTTAGACTCAGGCTCTTAGGGTGAGGGTTAGACTCAGGCTCTTAGGGTTAGGGTTAGACTCAGGCTCTTAGGGTTAGGGTTAGACTCAGGCTCTTAGGGTTAGGGTTAGACTCAGGCTCTTAGGGTTAGGGTTAGACTCAGGCTCTTAGGGTGAGGGTTAGACTCAGGCTCTTAGGGTTAGGGTTAGACTCAGGCTCTTAGGGTGAGGGTTAGACTCAGGCTCTTCGGGTTAGGGTTAGACTCAGGCTCTTAGGGTTAGGGTTAGACTCAGGCTCTTAGGGTTAGGGTTAGACTCAGGCTCTTAGGGTGAGGGTTAGACTTAGGCTCTTAGGGTTAGGGTTAGACTCAGGCTCTTAGGGTTAGGGTTAGACTCAGGCTTATAGGGTTAGGGTTAGACTCAGGCTCTTAGGGTGAGGGTTAGACTCAGGCTCTTAGGGTTAGGGTTAGACTCAGGCTCTTCGGGTTAGGGTTAGACTCAGGCTCTTAGGGTGAGGGTTAGACTCAGGCTCTTAGGGTGAGGGTTAGACTCAGGCTCTTAGGGTTAGACTCAGGCTCTTAGGGTTAGGGTTAGACTCAGGCTCTTAGGGTTAGGGTTAGACTCAGGCTCTTAGGGTGAGGGTTCGATTCCGGCTCTTAGGGTGAGGGTTAGACTCAGGCTCTTAGGGTTAGGGTTAGACTCAGGCTCTTAGGGTGAGGGTTAGACTCAGG
This sequence comes from Falco punctatus, assembly GCF_963210335.1. Lineage (NCBI taxonomy): Eukaryota > Metazoa > Chordata > Aves > Falconiformes > Falconidae > Falco > Falco punctatus. The sequence continues at coordinate 522,862 of NW_027660336.1, forward strand.
CTCTTAGGGTTAGGGTTAGACTCAGGCTCTTCGGGTTAGGGTTAGACTCAGGCTCTTAGGGTTAGGGTTCGACTCAGGCTCTTAGGGTTAGGGTTCGATTCAGGCTCTTAGGGTGAGGGTTAGACTCAGGCTCTTAGGGTGAGGGTTAGACTCAGGCTCTTAGGGTGAGGGTTAGACTCAGGCTCTTAGGGTTAGGGTTAGACTCAGGCTCTTAGGGTTAGGGTTAGACTCAGGCTCTTAGGGTGAGGGTTAGACTCAGGCTCTTAGGGTGAGGGTTAGACTCAGGCTCTTAGGGTTAGGGTTAGACTCAGGCTCTTCGGGTTAGGGTTAGACTCAGGCTCGTAGGGTTAGGGTTAGACTCAGGCTCTTAGGGTGAGGGTTAGACTCAGGCTCTTAGGGTGAGGGTTAGACTCAGGCTCTTAGGCTTAGGGTTAGACTCAGGCTCTTAGGGTTAGGGTTAGACTCAGGCTCTTAGGGTGAGGGTTAGACTCAGGCTCTTAGGGTTAGGGTTAGACTCAGGCTCTTAGGGTGAGGGTTAGACTCAGGCTCTTAGGGTGAGGGTTAGACTCAGGCTCTTAGGGTGAGGGTTAGACTCAGGCTCTTCGGGTTAGGGTTAGACTCAGGCTCTTAGGGTGAGGGTTAGACTTAGGCTCTTAGGGTTAGGGTTAGACTCAGGCTCTTAGGGTGAGGGTTAGACTCAGGCTCTTAGGGTGAGGGTTAGACTCAGGCTCTTCGGGTTAGGGTTAGACTCAGGCTCTTAGGGTGAGGGTTAGACTCAGGCTCTTAGGGTGAGGGTTAGACTCAGGCTCTTAGGGTTAGGGTTAGACTCAGGCTCTTAGGGTTAGGGTTAGACTCAGGCTCTTAGGGTGAGGGTTAGACTCAGGCTCTTAGGGTTAGGGTTAGACTCAGGCTCTTAGGGTGAGGGTTAGACTCAGGCTCTTAGGGTAAGAGTTAGACTCAGGCTCTTCGGGTTAGGGTTAGACTCAGGCTCTTAGGGTTAGGGTTAGACTCAGGCTCTTAGGGTGAGGGTTAGACTCAGGCTCTTAGGGTGAGGGTTAGACTCAGGCTCTTAGGGTTAGGGTTAGACTCAGGCTCTTAGGGTGAGGGTTAGACTCAGGCTCTTAGGGTTAGGGTTAGACTCAGGCTCTTAGGGTTAGGGTTAGACTCAGGCTCTTAGGGTTAGGGTTAGACTCAGGCTCTTAGGGTTAGGGTTAGACTCAGGCTCTTAGGGTGAGGGTTAGACTCAGGCTCTTAGGGTTAGGGTTAGACTCAGGTTCTTAGGGTTAGGGTTAGACTCAGGCTCTTAGGGTTAGGGTTAGACTCAGGCTCTTAGGGTTAGGGTTAGACTCAGGCTCTTAGGGTTAGGGTTCGACTCAGGCTCTTAGGGTTAGGGTTCGATTCAGGCTCGTAGGGTGAGGGTTCGACTCAGGCTCTTAGGGTGAGGGTTAGACTCAGGCTCTTATGGTGAGGGTTAGACTCAGGCTCTTCGGGTTAGGGTTAGACTCAGGCTCTTAGGGTTAGGGTTAGACTCAGGCTCTTAGGGTTAGGGTTAGACTCAGGCTCTTAGGGTGAGGGTTAGACTTAGGCTCTTAGGGTTAGGGTTAGACTCAGGCTCTTAGGGTTAGGGTTAGACTCAGGCTTATAGGGTTAGGGTTAGACTCAGGCTCTTAGGGTGAGGGTTAGACTCAGGCTCTTCGGGTTAGGGTTAGACTCAGGCTCTTCGGGTTAGGGTTAGACTCAGGCTCTTAGGGTGAGGGTTAGACTCAGGCTCTTAGGGTTAGGGTTAGACTCAGGCTCTTAGGGTTAGGGTTCGACTCAGGCTCTTAGGGTTAGGGTTCGATTCCGGCTCTTAGGGTGAGGGTTAGACTCAGGCTCTTAGGGTTAGGTTTAGACTCAGGCTCTTAGGGTTAGGGTTAGACTCAGGCTCTTAGGGTTAGGGTTAGACTCAGGCTCTTAGGGTGAGGGTTAGACTCAGGCTCTTAGGGTTAGGGTTAGACTCAGGCTCTTAGGGTTAGGGTTAGACTCAGGCTCTTAGGGTTAGGGTTAGACTCAGGCTCTTAGGGTGAGGGTTAGACTCAGGCTCTTAGGGTTAGGGTTAGACTCAGGCTCTTAGGGTGAGGGTTAGACTCAGGCTCGTAGGGTGAGGGTTCGACTCAGGCTCTTAGGGTTAGGGTTAGACTCATGCTCTTAGGGTGAGGGTTAGACTCAGGCTCTTCGGGTTAGGGTTAGACTCAGGCTCTTAGGGTTAGGGTTAGACTCAGGCTCTTAGGGTTAGGGTTAGACTCAGGCTCTTAGGGTGAGGGTTAGACTTAGGCTCTTAGGGTTAGGGTTAGACTCAGGCTCTTAGGGTTAGGGTTAGACTCAGGCTCTTAGGGTGAGGGTTAGACTTAGGCTCTTAGGGTTAGGGTTAGACTCAGGCTCTTAGGGTTAGGGTTAGACTCAGGCTTATAGGGTTAGGGTTAGACTCAGGCTCTTAGGGTAAGGGTTAGACTCAGGCTTATAGGGTTAGGGTTAGACTCAGGCTCTTAGGGTTAGGGTTAGACTCAGGCTCTTAGGGTTAGGGTTAGACTCAGGCTCTTAGGGTGAGGGTTAGACTCAGGCTCTTAGGGTTAGGGTTAGACTCAGGCTCTTAGGGTGAGGGTTAGACTCAGGCTCTTAGGGTTAGGGTTAGACTCAGGCTCTTAGGGTTAGGGTTAGACTCAGGCTCTTAGAGTGAGGGTTAGACTCAGGCTCTTAGGGTTAGGGTTAGACTCAGGCTCTTAGGGTGAGGGTTAGACTCAGGCTCTTAGGGTTAGGGTTAGACTCAGGCTCTTAGGGTTAGGGTTAGACTCAGGCTCTTAGGGTTAGGGTTAGACTCAGGCTCTTAGGGTTAGGGTTAGACTCAGGCTCTTAGGGTGAGGGTTAGACTCAGGCTCTTAGGGTTAGGGTTAGACTCAGGCTCTTAGGGTGAGGGTTAGACTCAGGCTCTTCGGGTTAGGGTTAGACTCAGGCTCTTAGGGTTAGGGTTAGACTCAGGCTCTTAGGGTTAGGGTTAGACTCAGGCTCTTAGGGTGAGGGTTAGACTTAGGCTCTTAGGGTTAGGGTTAGACTCAGGCTCTTAGGGTTAGGGTTAGACTCAGGCTTATAGGGTTAGGGTTAGACTCAGGCTCTTAGGGTGAGGGTTAGACTCAGGCTCTTAGGGTTAGGGTTAGACTCAGGCTCTTCGGGTTAGGGTTAGACTCAGGCTCTTAGGGTGAGGGTTAGACTCAGGCTCTTAGGGTGAGGGTTAGACTCAGGCTCTTAGGGTTAGACTCAGGCTCTTAGGGTTAGGGTTAGACTCAGGCTCTTAGGGTTAGGGTTAGACTCAGGCTCTTAGGGTGAGGGTTCGATTCCGGCTCTTAGGGTGAGGGTTAGACTCAGGCTCTTAGGGTTAGGGTTAGACTCAGGCTCTTAGGGTGAGGGTTAGACTCAGGCTCTTAGGGTTAGGGTTAGACTCAGGCTCTTCGGGTTAGGGTTAGACTCAGGCTCTTAGGGTTAGGGTTCGACTCAGGCTCTTAGGGTTAGGGTTCGATTCAGGCTCTTAGGGTGAGGGTTAGACTCAGGCTCTTAGGGTGAGGGTTAGACTCAGGCTCTTAGGGTGAGGGTTAGACTCAGGCTCTTAGGGTTAGGGTTAGACTCAGGCTCTTAGGGTTAGGGTTAGACTCAGGCTCTTAGAGTTAGGGTTAGACTCAGGCTCTTAGGGTGAGGGTTAGACTCAGGCTCTTAGGGTTAGGGTTAGACTCAGGCTCTTCGGGTTAGGGTTAGACTCAGGCTCGTAGGGTTAGGGTTAGACTCAGGCTCTTAGGGTGAGGGTTAGACTCAGGCTCTTAGGGTGAGGGTTAGACTCAGGCTCTTAGGCTTAGGGTTAGACTCAGGCTCTTAGGGTTAGGGTTAGACTCAGGCTCTTAGGGTGAGGGTTAGACTCAGGCTCTTAGGGTTAGGGTTAGACTCAGGCTCTTAGGGTGAGGGTTAGACTCAGGCTCTTAGGGTGAGGGTTAGACTCAGGCTCTTAGGGTGAGGGTTAGACTCAGGCTCTTCGGGTTAGGGTTAGACTCAGGCTCTTAGGGTGAGGGTTAGACTTAGGCTCTTAGGGTTAGGGTTAGACTCAGGCTCTTAGGGTGAGGGTTAGACTCAGGCTCTTAGGGTGAGGGTTAGACTCAGGCTCTTCGGGTTAGGGTTAGACTCAGGCTCTTAGGGTGAGGGTTAGACTCAGGCTCTTAGGGTGAGGGTTAGACTCAGGCTCTTAGGGTTAGGGTTAGACTCAGGCTCTTAGGGTTAGGGTTAGACTCAGGCTCTTAGGGTGAGGGTTAGACTCAGGCTCTTAGGGTTAGGGTTAGACTCAGGCTCTTAGGGTGAGGGTTAGACTCAGGCTCTTAGGGTTAGGGTTAGACTCAGGCTCGTAGGATTAGGATTCGACTCAGGCTCGTAGGGTTAGGGTTAGACTCAGGCTCTTAGGGTTAGGGTTAGACTCAGGCTCTTCGGGTTAGGGTTAGACTCAGGCTCTTAGGGTTAGGGTTAGACTCAGGCTCTTAGGGTTAGGGTTAGACTCAGGCTCTTAGGGTTAGGGTTAGACTCAGGCTCTTAGGGTGAGGGTTAGACTCAGGCTCTTAGGGTTAGGGTTAGACTTCAGGCTCTTCGGGTTAGGGTTAGACTCAGGCTCTTAGGGTGAGGGTTAGACTCAGGCTCTTAGGGTGAGGGTTAGACTCAGGCTCTTAGGGTTAGACTCAGGCTCTTAGGGTTAGGGTTAGACTCAGGCTCTTAGGGTGAGGGTTAGACTCAGGCTCTTAGGGTGAGGGTTCGATTCCGGCTCTTAGGGTGAGGGTTAGACTCAGGCTCTTAGGGTTAGGGTTAGACTCAGGCTCTTAGGGTGAGGGTTAGACTCAGGCTCTTAGGGTTAGGGTTAGACTCAGGCTCTTCGGGTTAGGGTTAGACTCAGGCTCTTAGGGTTAGGGTTCGACTCAGGCTCTTAGGGTTAGGGTTCGATTCAGGCTCTTAGGGTGAGGGTTAGACTCAGGCTCTTAGGGTGAGGGTTAGACTCAGGCTCTTAGGGTGAGGGTTAGACTCAGGCTCTTAGGGTTAGGGTTAGACTCAGGCTCTTAGGGTGAGGGTTAGACTCAGGCTCTTAGGGTGAGGGTTAGACTCAGGCTCTTAGGGTTAGGGTTAGACTCAGGCTCTTCGGGTTAGGGTTAGACTCAGGCTCGTAGGGTTAGGGTTAGACTCAGGCTCTTAGGGTGAGGGTTAGACTCAGGCTCTTAGGGTGAGGGTTAGACTCAGGCTCTTAGGCTTAGGGTTAGACTCAGGCTCTTAGGGTTAGGGTTAGACTCAGGCTCTTAGGGTGAGGGTTAGACTCAGGCTCTTAGGGTTAGGGTTAGACTCAGGCTCTTAGGGTGAGGGTTAGACTCAGGCTCTTAGGGTGAGGGTTAGACTCAGGCTCTTAGGGTGAGGGTTAGACTCAGGCTCTTCGGGTTAGGGTTAGACTCAGGCTCTTAGGGTGAGGGTTAGACTTAGGCTCTTAGGGTTAGGGTTAGACTCAGGCTCTTAGGGTGAGGGTTAGACTCAGGCTCTTAGGGTGAGGGTTAGACTCAGGCTCTTCGGGTTAGGGTTAGACTCAGGCTCTTAGGGTGAGGGTTAGACTCAGGCTCTTAGGGTGAGGGTTAGACTCAGGCTCTTAGGGTTAGGGTTAGACTCAGGCTCTTAGGGTTAGGGTTAGACTCAGGCTCTTAGGGTGAGGGTTAGACTCAGGCTCTTAGGGTTAGGGTTAGACTCAGGCTCTTAGGGTGAGGGTTAGACTCAGGCTCTTAGGGTTAGGGTTAGACTCAGGCTCGTAGGATTAGGATTCGACTCAGGCTCGTAGGGTTAGGGTTAGACTCAGGCTCTTAGGGTTAGGGTTAGACTCAGGCTCTTCGGGTTAGGGTTAGACTCAGGCTCTTAGGGTTAGGGTTAGACTCAGGCTCTTAGGGTTAGGGTTAGACTCAGGCTCTTAGGGTTAGGGTTAGACTCAGGCTCTTAGGGTGAGGGTTAGACTCAGGCTCTTAGGGTTAGGGTTAGACTTCAGGCTCTTAGGGTTAGGGTTAGACTCAGGCTCTTAGGGTGAGGGTTAGACTCAGGCTCTTAGGGTGAGGGTTAGACTCAGGCTCTTAGGGTGAGGGTTAGACTCAGGCTCTTAGGGTGAGGGTTAGACTCAGGCTCTTAGGGTTAGGGTTAGACTCAGGCTCTTCGGGTTAGGGTTAGACTCAGGCTCTTAGGGTTAGGGTTAGACTCAGGCTCTTCGGGTTAGGGTTAGACTCAGGCTCGTAGGGTTAGGGTTAGACTCAGGCTCTTAGGGTTAGGGTTAGACTCAGGCTCTTAGGGTTAGGGTTAGACTCAGGCTCTTAGGGTTAGGGTTAGACTCAGGCTCTTAGGGTTAGGGTTAGACTCAGGCTCTTAGGGTTAGGGTTAGACTCAGGCTCTTAGGGTGAGGGTTAGACTCAGGCTCTTAGGGTTAGGGTTAGACTCAGGCTCTTAGGGTGAGGGTTAGACTCAGGCTCTTCGGGTTAGGGTTAGACTCAGGCTCTTAGGGTTAGGGTTAGACTCAGGCTCTTAGGGTTAGGGTTAGACTCAGGCTCTTAGGGTGAGGGTTAGACTTAGGCTCTTAGGGTTAGGGTTAGACTCAGGCTCTTAGGGTTAGGGTTAGACTCAGGCTTATAGGGTTAGGGTTAGACTCAGGCTCTTAGGGTGAGGGTTAGACTCAGGCTCTTAGGGTTAGGGTTAGACTCAGGCTCTTCGGGTTAGGGTTAGACTCAGGCTCTTAGGGTGAGGGTTAGACTCAGGCTCTTAGGGTTAGGGTTAGACTCAGGCTCTTAGGGTTAGGGTTAGACTCAGGCTCTTAGGGTGAGGGTTAGACTCAGGCTCTTAGGGTTAGGGTTAGACTTCAGGCTCTTAGGGTTAGGGTTAGACTCAGGCTCTTAGGGTGAGGGTTAGACTCAGGCTCTTAGGGTGAGGGTTAGACTCAGGCTCTTAGGCTTAGGGTTAGACTCAGGCTCTTAGGCTTAGGGTTAGACTCAGGCTCTTAGGGTTAGGGTTAGACTCAGGCTCTTAGGGTTAGGGTTAGACTCAGGCTCTTAGGGTGAGGGTTAGACTCAGGCTCTTCGGGTTAGGGTTAGACTCAGGCTCTTCGGGTTAGGGTTAGACTCAGGCTCTTCGGGTTAGTGTTAGACTCAGGCTCTTCGGGTTAGGGTTAGACTCAGGCTCGTAGGGTTAGGGTTAGACTCAGGCTCTTAGGGTTAGGGTTAGACTCAGGCTCTTAGGGTTAGGGTTAGACTCAGGCTCTTAGGGTTAGGGTTAGACTCAGGCTCTTAGGGTTAGGGTTAGACTCAGGCTCTTAGGGTTAGGGTTAGACTCAGGCTCTTAGGGTGAGGGTTAGACTCAGGCTCTTAGGGTTAGGGTTAGACTCATGCTCTTAGGGTGAGGGTTAGACTCAGGCTCTTCGGGTTAGGGTTAGACTCAGGCTCTTAGGGTTAGGGTTAGACTCAGGCTCTTAGGGTTAGGGTTAGACTCAGGCTCTTAGGGTGAGGGTTAGACTTAGGCTCTTAGGGTTAGGGTTAGACTCAGGCTCTTAGGGTTAGGGTTAGACTCAGGCTTATAGGGTTAGGGTTAGACTCAGGCTCTTAGGGTGAGGGTTAGACTCAGGCTCTTAGGGTTAGGGTTAGACTCAGGCTCTTCGGGTTAGGGTTAGACTCAGGCTCTTAGGGTGAGGGTTAGACTCAGGCTCTTAGGGTTAGGGTTAGACTCAGGCTCTTAGGGTTAGGGTTAGACTCAGGCTCTTAGGGTGAGGGTTAGACTCAGGCTCTTAGGGTTAGGGTTAGACTTCAGGCTCTTAGGGTTAGGGTTAGACTCAGGCTCTTAGGGTGAGGGTTAGACTCAGGCTCTTAGGGTGAGGGTTAGACTCAGGCTCTTAGGCTTAGGGTTAGACTCAGGCTCTTAGGCTTAGGGTTAGACTCAGGCTCTTAGGGTTAGGGTTAGACTCAGGCTCTTAGGGTTAGGGTTAGACTCAGGCTCTTAGGGTGAGGGTTAGACTCAGGCTCTTCGGGTTAGGGTTAGACTCAGGCTCTTCGGGTTAGGGTTAGACTCAGGCTCTTCGGGTTAGTGTTAGACTCAGGCTCTTCGGGTTAGGGTTAGACTCAGGCTCTTCGGGTTAGTGTTAGACTCAGGCTCTTAGGGTTAGGGTTAGACTCAGGCTCTTAGGGTTAGGGTTAGACTCAGGCTCTTCGGGTTAGGGTTAGACTCAGGCTCTTAGGGTGAGGGTTAGACTCAGGCTCTTAGGGTTAGGGTTAGACTCAGGCTCTTAGGGTGAGGGTTAGACTCAGGCTCTTAGGGTGAGGGTTAGACTCAGGCTCTTCGGGTTAGGGTTCGACTCAGGCTCTTAGGGTGAGGGTTAGACTCAGTCTCTTAGGGTTAGGGTTAGACTCAGGCTCTTAGGGTGAGGGTTAGACTCAGGCTCTTAGGGTTAGGGTTAGACGCAGGCTCTTAGGGTTAGGGTTAGACTCAGGCTCTTAGGGTTAGGGTTAGACTCAGGCTCTTAGGGTTAGGGTTAGACTCAGGCTCTTAGGGTTAGGGTTAGACTCAGGCTCTTAGGGTTAGGGTTAGACTCAGGCTCTTAGGGTTAGGGTTAAACTCAGGCTCTTAGGGTTAGGGTTAAACTCAGGCTCTTAGGGTTAGGGTTAGACTCAGGCTCTTAGGGTTAGGGTTAGACTCAGGCTCTTAGGGTGAGGGTTAGACTCAGGCTCTTAGGGTGAGGGTTAGACTCAGGCTCTTAGGGTTAGGGTTAGACTCAGGCTCTTCGGGTGAGGGTTAGACTCAGGCTCTTCGGGTGAGGGTTAGACTCAGGCTCTTAGGGTTAGGGTTAGACTCAGGCTCTTAGGGTTAGGGTTAGACTCAGGCTCTTAGGGTGAGGGTTAGACTCAGGCTCTTAGGGTTAGGGTTAGACTCAGGCTCTTCGGGTTAGGGTTAGACTCAGGCTCTTCGGGTTAGGGTTAGACTCAGGCTCTTCGGGTTAGGGTTAGACTCAGGCTCTTAGGGTTAGGGTTAGACTCAGGCTCTTAGGGTGAGGGTTAGACTCAGGCTCTTAGGGTTAGGGTTAGACTCAGGCTCTTCGGGTTAGGGTTAGACTCAGGCTCTTCGGGTTAGGGTTAGACTCAGGCTCTTAGGGTTAGGGTTAGACTCAGGCTCTTAGGGTTAGGGTTCGATTCAGGCTCGTAGGGTTAGGGTTCGACTCAGGCTCTTAGGGTGAGGGTTAGACTCAGGCTCTTAGGGTGAGGGTTAGACTCAGGCTCTTAGGGTTAGGGTTAGACTCAGGCTCTTAGGGTTAGGGTTAGACTCAGGCTCTTAGGGTTAGGGTTAGACTCAGGCTCTTAGGGTTAGGGTTAGACTCAGGCTCTTAGGGTTAGGGTTAGACTCAGGCCCTTAGGGTTAGGGTTAGACTCAGGCTCTTAGGGTTAGGGTTAGACTCAGGCTCTTAGGGTTAGGGTTAGACTCAGGCTCTTAGGGTGAGGGTTAGACTCAGGCTCTTAGGGTGAGGGTTAGACTCAGGCTCTTAGGGTTAGGGTTAGACTCAGGCTCTTCGGGTTAGGGTTAGACTCAGGCTCTTAGGGTTAGGGTTAGACTCAGTCTCTTAGGGTTAGGGTTAGACTCAGGCTCTTAGGGTTAGGGTTAGACTCAGGCTCTTAGGGTGAGGGTTAGACTCAGGCTCTTAGGGTTAGGGTTAGACTCAGGCTCTTAGGGTTAGGGTTAGACTCAGGCTCTTAGGGTTAGGGTTAGACTCAGGCTCTTAGCGTGAGGGTTAGACTCAGGCTCTTAGGGTGAGGGTTAGACTCAGGCTCTTAGGGTTAGGGTTAGACTCAGGCTCTTAGGGTTAGGGTTAGACTCAGGCTCTTAGGGTGAGGGTTAGACTCAGGCTCTTAGGGTTAGGGTTAGACTCAGGCTCTTCGGGTTAGGGTTAGACTCAGGCTCTTAGGGTTAGGGTTAGACTCAGGCTCTTAGGGTTAGGGTTAGACTCAGGCTCTTAGGGTGAGGGTTAGACTCAGGCTCTTCGGGTTAGGGTTAGACTCAGGCTCTTAGGGTTAGGGTTAGACTCAGGCTCTTAGGGTTAGGGTTAGACTCAGGCTCTTCGGGTTAGGGTTAGACTCAGGCTCTTAGGGTTAGGGTTAGACTCAGGCTCTTAGGGTTAGGGTTAGACTCAGGCTCTTAGGGTGAGGGTTAGACTCAGGCTCTTAGGGTTAGGGTTAGACTCAGGCTCTTAGGGTGAGGGTTAGACTCAGGCTCTTAGGGTGAGGGTTAGACTCAGGCTCTTAGGGTGAGGGTTAGACTCAGGCTCTTAGGGTGAGGGTTAGACTCAGGCTCTTAGGGTTAGGGTTAGACTCAGGCTCTTAGGGTTAGGGTTAGACTCAGGCTCTTAGGGTTAGGGTTAGACTCAGGCTCTTAGGGTTAGGGTTAGACTCAGGCTCTTAGGGTTAGGGTTAGACTCAGGCCCTTAGGGTTAGGGTTAGACTCAGGCTCTTAGGGTTAGGGTTAGACTCAGGCCCTTAGGGTTAGGGTTAGACTCAGGCTCTTAGGGTTAGGGTTAGACTCAGGCTCTTAGGGTTAGGGTTAGACTCAGGCTCTTAGGGTGAGGGTTAGACTCAGGCTCTTAGGGTGAGGGTTAGACTCAGGCTCTTAGGGTGAGGGTTAGACTCAGGCTCTTAGGGTTAAGGTTAGACTCAGGCTCTTAGGGTTAGGGTTAGACTCAGGCTCTTAGAGTTAGGGTTAGACTCAGGCTCTTAGGGTGAGGGTTAGACTCAGTCTCTTCGGGTTAGGGTTAGACTCAGGCTCTTAGGGTTAGGGTTAGACTCAGGCTCTTAGGGTTAGGGTTAGACTCAGGCCCTTAGGGTTAGGGTTAGACTCAGGCTCTTAGGGTTAGGGTTAGACTCAGGCTCTTAGGGTTAGGGTTAGACTCAGGCTCTTAGGGTGAGGGTTAGACTCAGGCTCTTAGGGTGAGGGTTAGACTCAGGCTCTTAGGGTGAGGGTTAGACTCAGGCTCTTAGGGTTAGGGTTAGACTCAGGCTCTTAGGGTGAGGGTTACACTCAGGCTCTTCGGGTTAGGGTTAGACTCAGGCTCTTAGGGTTAGGGTTAGACTCAGGCTCTTCGGGTTAGGGTTAGACTCAGGCTCTTAGGGTTAGGGTTAGACTCAGGCTCTTAGGGTGAGGGTTAGACTCAGGCTCTTAGGGTTAGGGTTAGACTCAGGCTCTTAGGGTTAGGGTTAGACTCAGGCTCTTAGGCTTAGGGTTAGACTCAGGCTCTTAGGGTGAGGGTTAGACTCAGGCTCTTAGGGTTAGGGTTAGACTCAGGCTCTTCGGGTGAGGGTTAGACTCAGGCTCTTAGGGTTAGGGTTAGACTCAGGCTCTTCGGGTTAGTGTTAGACTCAGGCTCTTAGGGTTAGGGTTAGACTCAGGCTCTTCGGGTTAGGGTTAGACTCAGGCTCTTAGGGTTAGGGTTAGACTCAGGCTCTTAGGGTTAGGGTTAGACTCAGGCTCTTAGGGTGAGGGTTAGACTCAGGCTCTTCGGGTTAGGGTTCGACTCAGGCTCTTAGGGTGAGGGTTAGACTCAGTCTCTTAGGGTTAGGGTTAGACTCAGGCTCTTAGGGTGAGGGTTAGACTCAGGCTCTTAGGGTTAGGGTTAGACGCAGGCTCTTAGGGTTAGGGTTAGACTCAGGCTCTTAGGGTTAGGGTTAGACTCAGGCTCTTAGGGTGAGGGTTAGACTCAGGCTCTTAGGGTTAGGGTTAGACTCAGGCTCTTAGGGTTAGGGTTAGACTCAGGCTCTTAGGGTTAGGGTTAAACTCAGGCTCTTAGGGTTAGGGTTAAACTCAGGCTCTTAGGGTTAGGGTTAGACTCAGGCTCTTAGGGTTAGGGTTAGACTCAGGCTCTTAGGGTGAGGGTTAGACTCAGGCTCTTAGGGTGAGGGTTAGACTCAGGCTCTTCGGGTTAGGGTTAGACTCAGTCTCTTCGGGTTAGGGTTAGACTCAGGCTCTTAGGGTTAGGGTTAGACTCAGGCTCTTAGGGTTAGGGTTAGACTCAGGCTCTTAGGGTTAGGGTTAGACTCAGGCCCTTAGGGTTAGGGTTAGACTCAGGCTCTTAGGGTTAGGGTTAGACTCAGGCTCTTAGGGTTAGGGTTAGACTCAGGCCCTTAGGGTTAGGGTTAGACTCAGGCTCTTAGGGTTAGGGTTAGACTCAGGCTCTTAGGGTTAGGGTTAGACTCAGGCTCTTAGGGTGAGGGTTAGACTCAGGCTCTTAGGGTGAGGGTTAGACTCAGGCTCTTAGGGTTAGGGTTAGACTCAGGCTCTTAGGGTTAGGGTTAGACTCAGGCTCTTAGGGTTAGGGTTAGACTCAGGCTCTTAGGGTGAGGGTTAGACTCAGGCTCTCAGGGTTAGGGTTAGACTCAGGCTCTTCGGGTTAGGGTTAGACTCAGGCTCTTAGGGTTAGGGTTAGACTCAGGCTCTTCGGGTTAGTGTTAGAGTCAGGCTCTTAGGGTTAGGGTTAGACTCAGGCTCTTCGGGTTAGGGTTAGACTCAGGCTCTTAGGGTGAGGGTTAGACTCAGGCTCTAAGGGTTAGGGTTAGACTCAGGCTCTTAGGGTGAGGGTTAGACTCAGGCTCTTAGGGTGAGGGTTAGACTCAGGCTCTTCGGGTTAGGGTTCGACTCAGGCTCTTAGGGTGAGGGTTAGACTCAGTCTCTTAGGGTTAGGGTTAGACTCAGGCTCTTAGGGTGAGGGTTAGACTCAGGCTCTTAGGGTTAGGGTTAGACGCAGGCTCTTAGGGTTAGGGTTAGACTCAGGCTCTTAGGGTTAGGGTTAGACTCAGGCTCTTAGGGTGAGGGTTAGACTCAGGCTCTTAGGGTTAGGGTTAGACTCAGGCTCTTCGGGTTAGGGTTAGACTCAGGCTCTTAGGGTTAGGGTTAAACTCAGGCTCTTAGGGTTAGGGTTAAACTCAGGCTCTTAGGGTTAGGGTTAGACTCAGGCTCTTAGGGTTAGGGTTAGACTCAGGCTCTTAGGGTGAGGGTTAGACTCAGGCTCTTAGGGTGAGGGTTAGACTCAGGCTCTTAGGGTTAGGGTTAGACTCAGGCTCTTCGGGTGAGGGTTAGACTCAGGCTCTTCGGGTGAGGGTTAGACTCAGGCTCTTAGGGTTAGGGTTACACTCAGGCTCTTAGGGTTAGGGTTAGACTCAGGCTCTTAGGGTGAGGGTTAGACTCAGGCTCTTAGGGTTAGGGTTAGACTCAGGCTCTTCGGGTTATGGTTAGACTCAGGCTCTTCGGGTTAGGGTTAGACTCAGGCTCTTAGGGTTAGGGTTAGACTCAGGCTCTTAGGGTTAGGGTTAGACTCAGGCTCTTAGGGTTAGGGTTAGACTCAGGCTCTTAGGGTTAGGGTTAGACTCAGGCTCTTAGGGTTAGGGTTAGACTCAGGCTCTTAGGGTTAGGGTTAGACTCAGGCTCTTAGGGTGAGGGTTAGACTCAGGCTCTTAGGGTGAGGGTTAGACTCAGGCTCTTAGGGTGAGGGTTAGACTCAGGCTCTTAGGGTGAGGGTTAGACTCAGGCTCTTAGGGTGAGGGTTAGACTCAGGCTCTTAGGGTTAGGGTTAGACTCAGGCTCTTAGGGTTAGGGTTAGACTCAGGCTCTTAGGGTTAGGGTTAGACTCAGTCTCTTCGGGTTAGGGTTAGACTCAGGCTCTTCGGGTTAGGGTTAGACTCAGTCTCTTCGGGTTAGGGTTAGACTCAGGCTCTTAGGGTTAGGGTTAGACTCAGGCTCTTAGGGTTAGGGTTAGACTCAGGCTCTTAGGGTTAGGGTTAGACTCAGGCCCTTAGGGTTAGGGTTAGACTCAGGCTCTTAGGGTTAGGGTTAGACTCAGGCTCTTAGGGTTAGGGTTAGACTCAGGCTCTTAGGGTGAGGGTTAGACTCAGGCTCTTAGGGTGAGGGTTAGACTCAGGCTCTTAGGGTGAGGGTTAGACTCAGGCTCTTAGGGTGAGGGTTAGACTCAGGCTCTTAGGGTTAGGGTTAGACTCAGGCTCTTAGGGTGAGGGTTACACTCAGGCTCTTCGGGTTAGGGTTAGACTCAGGCTCTTAGGGTTAGGGTTAGACTCAGGCTCTTAGGGTTAGGGTTAGACTCAGGCTCTTAGGGTTAGGGTTAGACTCAGGCTCTTAGGGTGAGGGTTAGACTCAGGCTCTTAGGGTGAGGGTTAGACTCAGGCTCTTAGGGTTAGGGTTAGACTCAGGCTCTTAGGGTTAGGGTTAGACTCAGGCTCTTAGGGTTAGGGTTAGACTCAGGCTCTTATGGTGAGGGTTAGACTCAGGCTCTCAGGGTTAGGGTTAGACTCAGGCTCTTCGGGTTAGGGTTAGACTCAGGCTCTTAGGGTTAGGGTTAGACTCAGGCTCTTCGGGTTAGTGTTAGAGTCAGGCTCTTAGGGTTAGGGTTAGACTCAGGCTCTTCGGGTTAGGGTTAGACTCAGGCTCTTAGGGTGAGGGTTAGACTCAGGCTCTTAGGGTTAGGGTTAGACTCAGGCTCTTAGGGTGAGGGTTAGACTCAGGCTCTTAGGGTGAGGGTTAGACTCAGGCTCTTCGGGTTAGGGTTCGACTCAGGCTCTTAGGGTGAGGGTTAGACTCAGTCTCTTAGGGTTAGGGTTAGACTCAGGCTCTTAGGGTTAGGGTTAGACTCAGGCTCTTAGGGTTAGGGTTAGACGCAGGCTCTTAGGGTTAGGGTTAGACTCAGGCTCTTAGGGTTAGGGTTAGACTCAGGCTCTTAGGGTGAGGGTTAGACTCAGGCTCTTAGGGTTAGGGTTAGACTCAGGCTCTTAGGGTTAGGGTTAGACTCAGGCTCTTAGGGTTAGGGTTAAACTCAGGCTCTTAGGGTTAGGGTTAAACTCAGGCTCTTAGGGTTAGGGTTAGACTCAGGCTCTTAGGGTTAGGGTTAGACTCAGGCTCTTAGGGTGAGGGTTAGACTCAGGCTCTTAGGGTGAGGGTTAGACTCAGGCTCTTAGGGTTAGGGTTAGACTCAGGCTCTTCGGGTGAGGGTTAGACTCAGGCTCTTCGGGTGAGGGTTAGACTCAGGCTCTTAGGGTTAGGGTTACACTCAGGCTCTTAGGGTTAGGGTTAGACTCAGGCTCTTAGGGTGAGGGTTAGACTCAGGCTCTTAGGGTTAGGGTTAGACTCAGGCTCTTCGGGTTAGGGTTAGACTCAGGCTCTTCGGGTTAGGGTTAGACTCAGGCTCTTAGGGTTAGGGTTAGACTCAGGCTCTTAGGGTGAGGGTTAGACTCAGGCTCTTAGGGTTAGGGTTAGACTCAGGCTCTTAGGGTTAGGGTTAGACTCAGGCTCTTAGGGTTAGGGTTAGACTCAGGCTCTTAGGGTTAGGGTTAGACTCAGGCTCTTAGGGTGAGGGTTAGACTCAGGCTCTTAGGGTGAGGGTTAGACTCAGGCTCTTAGGGTGAGGGTTAGACTCAGGCTCTTAGGGTGAGGGTTAGACTCAGGCTCTTAGGGTGAGGGTTAGACTCAGGCTCTTAGGGTTAGGGTTAGACTCAGGCTCTTAGGGTTAGGGTTAGACTCAGGCTCTTAGGGTTAGGGTTAGACTCAGGCTCTTAGGGTTAGGGTTAGACTCAGGCTCTTAGGGTTAGGGTTAGACTCAGGCCCTTAGGGTTAGGGTTAGACTCAGGCTCTTAGGGTTAGGGTTAGACTCAGGCTCTTAGGGTTAGGGTTAGACTCAGGCTCTTAGGGTGAGGGTTAGACTCAGGCTCTTAGGGTGAGGGTTAGACTCAGGCTCTTAGGGTGAGGGTTAGACTCAGGCTCTTCGGGTTAGGGTTAGACTCAGGCTCTTCGGGTTAGGGTTAGACTCAGGCTCTTAGGGTGAGGGTTAGACTCAGGCTCTTAGGGTTAGGGTTAGACTCAGGCTCTTAGGGTTAGGGTTAGACTCAGGCTCTTAGGGTGAGGGTTAGACTCAGGCTCTTAGGGTTAGGGTTAGACTCAGGCTCTTAGGGTTAGGGTTAGACTCAGGCTCTTAGGGTGAGGGTTAGACTCAGGCTCTTAGGGTGAGGGTTAGACTCAGGCTCTTAGGGTGAGGGTTAGACTCAGGCTCTTAGGGTTAGGGTTAGACTCAGGCTCTTCGGGTTAGGGTTAGACTCAGGCTCTTAGGGTTAGGGTTAGACTCAGGCTCTTAGGGTGAGGGTTAGACTCAGGCTCTTAGGGTGAGGGTTACACTCAGGCTCTTCGGGTTAGGGTTAGACTCAGGCTCTTAGGGTTAGGGTTAGACTCAGGCTCTTAGGGTTAGGGTTAGACTCAGGCTCTTAGGGTGAGGGTTAGACTCAGGCTCTTAGGGTGAGGGTTAGACTCAGGCTCTTAGGGTGAGGGTTAGACTCAGGCTCTTAGGGTTAGGGTTAGACTCAGGCTCTTAGGGTTAGGGTTAGACTCAGGCTCTTAGGGTGAGGGTTAGACTCAGGCTCTTAGGGTTAGGGTTAGACTCAGGCTCTTCGGGTTAGGGTTAGACTCAGGCTCTTAGGGTTAGGGTTAGACTCAGGCTCTTAGGGTGAGGGTTAGACTCAGGCTCTTAGGGTTAGGGTTAGACTCAGGCTCTTAGGGTTAGGGTTAGACTCAGGCTCTTAGGGTTAGGGTTAGACTCAGGCTCTTAGGGTTAGGGTTAGACTCAGGCTCTTAGGGTGAGGGTTAGACTCAGGCTCTTAGGGTGAGGGTTAGACTCAGGCTCTTAGGGTGAGGGTTAGACTCAGGCTCTTAGGGTTAGGGTTAGACTCAGGCTCTTCGGGTTAGGGTTAGACTCAGGCTCTTAGGGTTAGGGTTAGACTCAGGCTCTTAGGGTTAGGGTTAGACTCAGGCCCTTAGGGTTAGGGTTAGACTCAGGCTCTTCGGGTTAGACTCAGGCTCTTAGGGTTAGGGTTAGACTCAGGCTCTTAGGGTGAGGGTTAGACTCAGGCTCTTAGGGTGAGGGTTAGACTCAGGCTCTTAGGGTGAGGGTTAGACTCAGGCTCTTAGGGTGAGGGTTAGACTCAGGCTCTTAGGGTGAGGGTTAGACTCAGGCTCTTCGGGTTAGGGTTAGACTCAGGCTCTTCGGGTTAGGGTTAGACTCAGGCTCTTAGGGTTAGGGTTAGACTCAGTCTCTTCGGGTTAGGGTTAGACTCAGGCTCTTAGGGTTAGGGTTAGACTCAGGCTCTTAGGGTTAGGGTTAGACTCAGGCTCTTAGGGTTAGGGTTAGACTCAGGCCCTTAGGGTTAGGGTTAGACTCAGGCTCTTAGGGTTAGGGTTAGACTCAGGCTCTTAGGGTTAGGGTTAGACTCAGGCTCTTAGGGTGAGGGTTAGACTCAGGCTCTTAGGGTGAGGGTTAGACTCAGGCTCTTAGGGTGAGGGTTAGACTCAGGCTCTTAGGGTTAGGGTTAGACTCAGGCTCTTCGGGTTAGGGTTAGACTCAGTCTCTTCGGGTTAGGGTTAGACTCAGGCTCTTAGGGTTAGGGTTAGACTCAGTCTCTTCGGGTTAGGGTTAGACTCAGGCTCTTAGGGTTAGGGTTAGACTCAGGCTCTTAGGGTTAGGGTTAGACTCAGGCTCTTAGGGTTAGGGTTAGACTCAGGCTCTTAGGGTTAGGGTTAGACTCAGGCTCTTAGGGTGAGGGTTAGACTCAGGCTCTTAGGGTTAGGGTTAGACTCAGGCTCGTAGGGTTAGGGTTAGACTCAGGCTCTTAGGGTTAGGGTTAGACTCAGGCTCTTAGGGTTAGGGTTAGACTCAGGCTCTTAGGGTTAGGGTTAGACTCAGGCTCTTAGGGTGAGGGTTAGACTCAGGCTCTTAGGGTGAGGGTTAGACTCAGGCTCTTCGGGTTAGGGTTCGACTCAGGCTCTTAGGGTGAGGGTTAGACTCAGTCTCTTAGGGTTAGGGTTAGACTCAGGCTCTTTAGGGTGAGGGTTAGACTCAGGCTCTTAGGGTTAGGGTTAGACGCAGGCTCTTAGGGTTAGGGTTAGACTCAGGCTCTTAGGGTTAGGGTTAGACTCAGGCTCTTAGGGTGAGGGTTAGACTCAGGCTCTTAGGGTTAGGGTTAGACTCAGGCTCTTAGGGTTAGGGTTAGACTCAGGCTCTTAGGGTTAGGGTTAAACTCAGGCTCTTAGGGTTAGGGTTAAACTCAGGCTCTTAGGGTTAGGGTTAGACTCAGGCTCTTAGGGTTAGGGTTAGACTCAGGCTCTTAGGGTGAGGGTTAGACTCAGGCTCTTAGGGTGAGGGTTAGACTCAGGCTCTTAGGGTTAGGGTTAGACTCAGGCTCTTCGGGTGAGGGTTAGACTCAGGCTCTTCGGGTGAGGGTTAGACTCAGGCTCTTAGGGTTAGGGTTACACTCAGGCTCTTAGGGTTAGGGTTAGACTCAGGCTCTTAGGGTGAGGGTTAGACTCAGGCTCTTAGGGTTACGGTTAGACTCAGGCTCTTAGGGTTAGGGTTAGACTCAGGCTCTTAGGGTTAGGGTTAGACTCAGGCTCTTAGGGTTAGGCTTAGACTCAGGCTCTTAGGGTGAGGGTTAGACTCAGGCTCTTAGGGTGAGGGTTAGACTCAGGCTCTTAGGGTTAGGGTTAGACTCAGGCTCTTAGGGTTAGGGTTAGACTCAGGCTCTTAGGGTTAGGGTTAGACTCAGGCTCTTAGGGTTAGGGTTAGACTCAGGCTCTTAGGGTGAGGGTTAGACTCAGGCTCTTAGGGTGAGGGTTAGACTCAGGCTCTTAGGGTGAGGGTTAGACTCAGGCTCTTCGGGTTAGGGTTAGACTCAGGCTCTTACGGTTAGGGTTAGACTCAGGCTCTTAGGGTTAGGGTTAGACTCAGTCTCTTAGGGTTAGGGTTAGACTCAGGCTCTTAGGGTTAGGGTTAGACTCAGGCTCTTAGGGTGAGGGTTAGACTCAGGCTCTTAGGGTTAGGGTTAGACTCAGGCTCTTAGGGTTAGGGTTAGACTCAGGCTCTTAGGGTTAGGGTTAGACTCAGGCTCTTAGGGTGAGGGTTAGACTCAGGCTCTTAGGGTGAGGGTTAGACTCAGGCTCTTAGGGTGAGGGTTAGACTCAGGCTCTTAGGGTTAGGGTTAGACTCAGGCTCTTCGGGTTAGGGTTAGACTCAGGCTCTTAGGGTGAGGGTTAGACTCAGGCTCTTAGGGTGAGGGTTAGACTCAGGCTCTTAGGGTGAGGGTTAGACTCAGGCTCTTAGGGTTAGGGTTAGACTCAGGCCCTTAGGGTTAGGGTTAGACTCAGGCTCTTAGGGTTAGGGTTAGACTCAGGCTCTTAGGGTTAGGGTTAGACTCAGGCTCTTAGGGTTAGGGTTAGACTCAGGCTCTTAGGGTGAGGGTTAGACTCAGGCTCTTAGGGTGAGGGTTAGACTCAGGCTCTTAGGGTGAGGGTTAGACTCAGGCTCTTAGGGTTAGGGTTAGACTCAGGCTCTTCGGGTTAGGGTTAGACTCAGGCTCTTCGGGTTAGGGTTAGACTCAGGCTCTTAGGGTTAGGGTTAGACTCAGTCTCTTCGGGTTAGGGTTAGACTCAGGCTCTTAGGGTGAGGGTTAGACTCAGGCTCTTAGGGTTAGGGTTAGACTCAGGCTCTTAGGGTGAGGGTTAGACTCAGGCTCTTAGGGTGAGGGTTAGACTCAGGCTCTTAGGGTGAGGGTTAGACTCAGGCTCTTAGGGTTAGGGTTAGACTCAGGCTCTTCGGGTTAGGGTTAGACTCAGGCTCTTAGGGTGAGGGTTAGACTCAGGCTCTTAGGGTGAGGGTTAGACTCAGGCTCTTAGGGTGAGGGTTAGACTCAGGCTCTTAGGGTTAGGGTTAGACTCAGGCCCTTAGGGTTAGGGTTAGACTCAGGCTCTTAGGGTTAGGGTTAGACTCAGGCTCTTAGGGTTAGGGTTAGACTCAGGCTCTTAGGGTGAGGGTTAGACTCAGGCTCTTAGGGTGAGGGTTAGACTCAGGCTCTTAGGGTGAGGGTTAGACTCAGGCTCTTAGGGTGAGGGTTAGACTCAGGCTCTTAGGGTTAGGGTTAGACTCAGGCTCTTCGGGTTAGGGTTAGACTCAGGCTCTTCGGGTTAGGGTTAGACTCAGGCTCTTAGGGTTAGGGTTAGACTCAGTCTCTTCGGGTTAGGGTTAGACTCAGGCTCTTAGGGTGAGGGTTAGACTCAGGCTCTTAGGGTGAGGGTTAGACTCAGGCTCTTAGGGTGAGGGTTAGACTCAGGCTCTTAGGGTTAGGGTTAGACTCAGGCTCTTCGGGTTAGGGTTAGACTCAGGCTCTTAGGGTGAGGGTTAGACTCAGGCTCTTAGGGTGAGGGTTAGACTCAGGCTCTTAGGGTGAGGGTTAGACTCAGGCTCTTAGGGTTAGGGTTAGACTCAGGCCCTTAGGGTTAGGGTTAGACTCAGGCTCTTAGGGTTAGGGTTAGACTCAGGCTCTTAGGGTTAGGGTTAGACTCAGGCTCTTAGGGTGAGGGTTAGACTCAGGCTCTTAGGGTGAGGGTTAGACTCAGGCTCTTAGGGTGAGGGTTAGACTCAGGCTCTTAGGGTGAGGGTTAGACTCAGGCTCTTAGGGTTAGGGTTAGACTCAGGCTCTTCGGGTTAGGGTTAGACTCAGGCTCTTCGGGTTAGGGTTAGACTCAGGCTCTTAGGGTTAGGGTTAGACTCAGTCTCTTCGGGTTAGGGTTAGACTCAGGCTCTTAGGGTGAGGGTTAGACTCAGGCTCTTAGGGTTAGGGTTAGACTCAGGCTCTTAGGGTTAGGGTTAGACTCAGGCTCTTAGGGTTAGGGTTAGACTCAGGCTCTTAGGGTTAGGGTTAGACTCAGGCTCTTAGAGTTAGGGTTAGACTCAGGCTCTTCGGGTTAGGGTTAGACTCAGGCTCTTCGGGTTAGGGTTAGACTCAGGCTCTTAGGGTGAGGGTTAGACTCAGGCTCTTAGGGTTAGGGTTAGACTCAGGCTCTTAGGGTTAGGGTTAGACTCAGGCTCTTAGGGTTAGGGTTAGACTCAGGCTCTTAGGGTTAGGGTTAGACTCAGGCTCTTAGGGTTAGGGTTAGACTCAGGCTCTTAGGGTGAGGGTTAGACTCAGGCTCTTAGGGTTAGGGTTAGACTCAGTCTCTTAGGGTTAGGGTTAGACTCAGGCTCTTAGGGTTAGGGTTAGACTCAGGCTCTTAGGGTGAGGGTTAGACTCAGGCTCTTAGGGTTAGGGTTAGACTCAGTCTCTTAGGGTTAGGGTTAGACTCAGGCTCTTAGGGTTAGGGTTAGACTCAGGCTCTTAGGGTGAGGGTTAGACTCAGGCTCTTAGGGTTAGGGTTAGACTCAGGCTCTTAGGGTTAGGGTTAGACTCAGGCTCTTAGGGTGAGGGTTAGACTCAGGCTCTTAGGGTGAGGGTTAGACTCAGGCTCTTAGGGTGAGGGTTAGACTCAGGCTCTTAGGGTTAGGGTTAGACTCAGGCTCTTCGGGTTAGGGTTAGACTCAGGCTCTTAGGGTGAGGGTTAGACTCAGGCTCTTAGGGTGAGGGTTAGACTCAGGCTCTTAGGGTGAGGGTTAGACTCAGGCTCTTAGGGTTAGGGTTAGACTCAGGCCCTTAGGGTTAGGGTTAGACTCAGGCTCTTAGGGTTAGGGTTAGACTCAGGCTCTTAGGGTTAGGGTTAGACTCAGGCTCTTAGGGTTAGGGTTAGACTCAGGCTCTTAGGGTGAGGGTTAGACTCAGGCTCTTAGGGTGAGGGTTAGACTCAGGCTCTTAGGGTGAGGGTTAGACTCAGGCTCTTAGGGTTAGGGTTAGACTCAGGCTCTTCGGGTTAGGGTTAGACTCAGGCTCTTCGGGTTAGGGTTAGACTCAGGCTCTTAGGGTTAGGGTTAGACTCAGTCTCTTCGGGTTAGGGTTAGACTCAGGCTCTTAGGGTGAGGGTTAGACTCAGGCTCTTAGGGTTAGGGTTAGACTCAGGCTCTTAGGGTGAGGGTTAGACTCAGGCTCTTAGGGTGAGGGTTAGACTCAGGCTCTTAGGGTGAGGGTTAGACTCAGGCTCTTAGGGTTAGGGTTAGACTCAGGCTCTTCGGGTTAGGGTTAGACTCAGGCTCTTAGGGTGAGGGTTAGACTCAGGCTCTTAGGGTGAGGGTTAGACTCAGGCTCTTAGGGTGAGGGTTAGACTCAGGCTCTTAGGGTTAGGGTTAGACTCAGGCCCTTAGGGTTAGGGTTAGACTCAGGCTCTTAGGGTTAGGGTTAGACTCAGGCTCTTAGGGTTAGGGTTAGACTCAGGCTCTTAGGGTGAGGGTTAGACTCAGGCTCTTAGGGTGAGGGTTAGACTCAGGCTCTTAGGGTGAGGGTTAGACTCAGGCTCTTAGGGTGAGGGTTAGACTCAGGCTCTTAGGGTTAGGGTTAGACTCAGGCTCTTCGGGTTAGGGTTAGACTCAGGCTCTTCGGGTTAGGGTTAGACTCAGGCTCTTAGGGTTAGGGTTAGACTCAGTCTCTTCGGGTTAGGGTTAGACTCAGGCTCTTAGGGTGAGGGTTAGACTCAGGCTCTTAGGGTGAGGGTTAGACTCAGGCTCTTAGGGTGAGGGTTAGACTCAGGCTCTTAGGGTTAGGGTTAGACTCAGGCTCTTCGGGTTAGGGTTAGACTCAGGCTCTTAGGGTGAGGGTTAGACTCAGGCTCTTAGGGTGAGGGTTAGACTCAGGCTCTTAGGGTGAGGGTTAGACTCAGGCTCTTAGGGTTAGGGTTAGACTCAGGCCCTTAGGGTTAGGGTTAGACTCAGGCTCTTAGGGTTAGGGTTAGACTCAGGCTCTTAGGGTTAGGGTTAGACTCAGGCTCTTAGGGTGAGGGTTAGACTCAGGCTCTTAGGGTGAGGGTTAGACTCAGGCTCTTAGGGTGAGGGTTAGACTCAGGCTCTTAGGGTTAGGGTTAGACTCAGGCTCTTCGGGTTAGGGTTAGACTCAGGCTCTTCGGGTTAGGGTTAGACTCAGGCTCTTAGGGTTAGGGTTAGACTCAGTCTCTTCGGGTTAGGGTTAGACTCAGGCTCTTAGGGTGAGGGTTAGACTCAGGCTCTTAGGGTTAGGGTTAGACTCAGGCTCTTAGGGTTAGGGTTAGACTCAGGCTCTTAGGGTTAGGGTTAGACTCAGGCTCTTAGGGTTAGGGTTAGACTCAGGCTCTTAGAGTTAGGGTTAGACTCAGGCTCTTCGGGTTAGGGTTAGACTCAGGCTCTTCGGGTTAGGGTTAGACTCAGGCTCTTAGGGTGAGGGTTAGACTCAGGCTCTTAGGGTTAGGGTTAGACTCAGGCTCTTAGGGTTAGGGTTAGACTCAGGCTCTTAGGGTTAGGGTTAGACTCAGGCTCTTAGGGTTAGGGTTAGACTCAGGCTCTTAGGGTTAGGGTTAGACTCAGGCTCTTAGGGTGAGGGTTAGACTCAGGCTCTTAGGGTTAGGGTTAGACTCAGGCTCTTAGGGTTAGGGTTAGACTCAGGCTCTTAGGGTGAGGGTTAGACTCAGGCTCTTAGGGTTAGGGTTAGACTCAGGCTCTTAGGGTGAGGGTTAGACTCAGGCTCTTAGGGTGAGGGTTAGACTCAGGCTCTTCGGGTTAGGGTTAGACTCAGGCTCTTAGGGTGAGGGTTAGACTCAGGCTCTTAGGGTTAGGGTTAGACGCAGGCTCTTAGGGTTAGGGTTAGACTCAGGCTCTTAGGGTTAGGGTTAGACTCAGGCTCTTAGGGTGAGGGTTAGACTCAGGCTCTTAGGGTTAGGGTTAGACTCAGGCTCTTAGGGTTAGGGTTAGACTCAGGCTCTTAGGGTTAGGGTTAAACTCAGGCTCTTAGGGTTAGGGTTAAACTCAGGCTCTTAGGGTTAGGGTTAGACTCAGGCTCTTAGGGTTAGGGTTAGACTCAGGCTCTTAGGGTGAGGGTTAGACTCAGGCTCTTAGGGTGAGGGTTAGACTCAGGCTCTTAGGGTTAGGGTTAGACTCAGGCTCTTCGGGTGAGGGTTAGACTCAGGCTCTTCGGGTGAGGGTTAGACTCAGGCTCTTAGGGTTAGGGTTACACTCAGGCTCTTAGGGTTAGGGTTAGACTCAGGCTCTTAGGGTGAGGGTTAGACTCAGGCTCTTAGGGTTAGGGTTAGACTCAGGCTCTTCGGGTTAGGGTTAGACTCAGGCTCTTCGGGTTAGGGTTAGACTCAGGCTCTTCGGGTTAGGGTTAGACTCAGGCTCTTAGGGTGAGGGTTAGACTCAGGCTCTTAGGGTGAGGGTTAGACTCAGGCTCTTAGGGTTAGGGTTAGACTCAGGCTCTTAGGGTTAGGGTTAGACTCAGGCTCTTAGGGTTAGGGTTAGACTCAGGCTCTTAGGGTGAGGGTTAGACTCAGGCTCTTAGGGTGAGGGTTAGACTCAGGCTCTTAGGGTGAGGGTTAGACTCAGGCTCTTCGGGTTAGGGTTAGACTCAGGCTCTTACGGTTAGGGTTAGACTCAGGCTCTTAGGGTTAGGGTTAGACTCAGTCTCTTAGGGTTAGGGTTAGACTCAGGCTCTTAGGGTTAGGGTTAGACTCAGGCTCTTAGGGTGAGGGTTAGACTCAGGCTCTTAGGGTTAGGGTTAGACTCAGGCTCTTAGGGTGAGGGTTAGACTCAGGCTCTTAGGGTGAGGGTTAGACTCAGGCTCTTCGGGTTAGGGTTCGACTCAGGCTCTTAGGGTGAGGGTTAGACTCAGTCTCTTAGGGTTAGGGTTAGACTCAGGCTCTTAGGGTGAGGGTTAGACTCAGGCTCTTAGGGTTAGGGTTAGACGCAGGCTCTTAGGGTTAGGGTTAGACTCAGGCTCTTAGGGTTAGGGTTAGACTCAGGCTCTTAGGGTGAGGGTTAGACTCAGGCTCTTAGGGTTAGGGTTAGACTCAGGCTCTTAGGGTTAGGGTTAGACTCAGGCTCTTAGGGTTAGGGTTAAACTCAGGCTCTTAGGGTTAGGGTTAAACTCAGGCTCTTAGGGTTAGGGTTAGACTCAGGCTCTTAGGGTTAGGGTTAGACTCAGGCTCTTAGGGTGAGGGTTAGACTCAGGCTCTTAGGGTGAGGGTTAGACTCAGGCTCTTAGGGTTAGGGTTAGACTCAGGCTCTTCGGGTGAGGGTTAGACTCAGGCTCTTCGGGTGAGGGTTAGACTCAGGCTCTTAGGGTTAGGGTTACACTCAGGCTCTTAGGGTTAGGGTTAGACTCAGGCTCTTAGGGTGAGGGTTAGACTCAGGCTCTTAGGGTTACGGTTAGACTCAGGCTCTTAGGGTTAGGGTTAGACTCAGGCTCTTAGGGTTAGGGTTAGACTCAGGCTCTTAGGGTTAGGCTTAGACTCAGGCTCTTAGGGTGAGGGTTAGACTCAGGCTCTTAGGGTGAGGGTTAGACTCAGGCTCTTAGGGTTAGGGTTAGACTCAGGCTCTTAGGGTTAGGGTTAGACTCAGGCTCTTAGGGTTAGGGTTAGACTCAGGCTCTTAGGGTTAGGGTTAGACTCAGGCTCTTAGGGTGAGGGTTAGACTCAGGCTCTTAGGGTGAGGGTTAGACTCAGGCTCTTAGGGTGAGGGTTAGACTCAGGCTCTTCGGGTTAGGGTTAGACTCAGGCTCTTACGGTTAGGGTTAGACTCAGGCTCTTAGGGTTAGGGTTAGACTCAGTCTCTTAGGGTTAGGGTTAGACTCAGGCTCTTAGGGTTAGGGTTAGACTCAGGCTCTTAGGGTGAGGGTTAGACTCAGGCTCTTAGGGTTAGGGTTAGACTCAGGCTCTTAGGGTTAGGGTTAGACTCAGGCTCTTAGGGTTAGGGTTAGACTCAGGCTCTTAGGGTGAGGGTTAGACTCAGGCTCTTAGGGTGAGGGTTAGACTCAGGCTCTTAGGGTGAGGGTTAGACTCAGGCTCTTAGGGTGAGGGTTAGACTCAGGCTCTTAGGGTTAGGGTTAGACTCAGGCTCTTAGGGTGAGGGTTAGACTCAGGCTCTTAGGGTGAGGGTTAGACTCAGGCTCTTAGGGTGAGGGTTAGACTCAGGCTCTTAGGGTTAGGGTTAGACTCAGGCCCTTAGGGTTAGGGTTAGACTCAGGCTCTTAGGGTTAGGGTTAGACTCAGGCTCTTAGGGTTAGGGTTAGACTCAGGCTCTTAGGGTTAGGGTTAGACTCAGGCTCTTAGGGTGAGGGTTAGACTCAGGCTCTTAGGGTGAGGGTTAGACTCAGGCTCTTAGGGTGAGGGTTAGACTCAGGCTCTTAGGGTTAGGGTTAGACTCAGGCTCTTCGGGTTAGGGTTAGACTCAGGCTCTTCGGGTTAGGGTTAGACTCAGGCTCTTAGGGTTAGGGTTAGACTCAGTCTCTTCGGGTTAGGGTTAGACTCAGGCTCTTAGGGTGAGGGTTAGACTCAGGCTCTTAGGGTTAGGGTTAGACTCAGGCTCTTAGGGTGAGGGTTAGACTCAGGCTCTTAGGGTGAGGGTTAGACTCAGGCTCTTAGGGTGAGGGTTAGACTCAGGCTCTTAGGGTTAGGGTTAGACTCAGGCTCTTCGGGTTAGGGTTAGACTCAGGCTCTTAGGGTGAGGGTTAGACTCAGGCTCTTAGGGTGAGGGTTAGACTCAGGCTCTTAGGGTGAGGGTTAGACTCAGGCTCTTAGGGTTAGGGTTAGACTCAGGCCCTTAGGGTTAGGGTTAGACTCAGGCTCTTAGGGTTAGGGTTAGACTCAGGCTCTTAGGGTTAGGGTTAGACTCAGGCTCTTAGGGTGAGGGTTAGACTCAGGCTCTTAGGGTGAGGGTTAGACTCAGGCTCTTAGGGTGAGGGTTAGACTCAGGCTCTTAGGGTGAGGGTTAGACTCAGGCTCTTAGGGTTAGGGTTAGACTCAGGCTCTTCGGGTTAGGGTTAGACTCAGGCTCTTAGGGTTAGGGTTAGACTCAGGCTCTTAGGGTTAGGGTTAGACTCAGGCTCTTAGGGTTAGGGTTAGACTCAGGCTCTTAGGGTGAGGGTTAGACTCAGGCTCTTAGGGTGAGGGTTAGACTCAGGCTCTTAGGGTGAGGGTTAGACTCAGGCTCTTAGGGTTAGGGTTAGACTCAGGCTCTTCGGGTTAGGGTTAGACTCAGGCTCTTAGGGTGAGGGTTAGACTCAGGCTCTTAGGGTGAGGGTTAGACTCAGGCTCTTAGGGTGAGGGTTAGACTCAGGCTCTTAGGGTTAGGGTTAGACTCAGGCCCTTAGGGTTAGGGTTAGACTCAGGCTCTTAGGGTTAGGGTTAGACTCAGGCTCTTAGGGTTAGGGTTAGACTCAGGCTCTTAGGGTGAGGGTTAGACTCAGGCTCTTAGGGTGAGGGTTAGACTCAGGCTCTTAGGGTGAGGGTTAGACTCAGGCTCTTAGGGTGAGGGTTAGACTCAGGCTCTTAGGGTTAGGGTTAGACTCAGGCTCTTAGGGTTAGGGTTAGACTCAGGCTCTTCGGGTTAGGGTTAGACTCAGGCTCTTAGGGTTAGGGTTAGACTCAGTCTCTTCGGGTTAGGGTTAGACTCAGGCTCTTAGGGTGAGGGTTAGACTCAGGCTCTTAGGGTTAGGGTTAGACTCAGGCTCTTAGGGTTAGGGTTAGACTCAGGCTCTTAGGGTTAGGGTTAGACTCAGGCTCTTAGGGTTAGGGTTAGACTCAGGCTCTTAGAGTTAGGGTTAGACTCAGCTCTTCGGGTTAGGGTTAGACTCAGGCTCTTCGGGTTAGGGTTAGACTCAGGCTCTTAGGGTGAGGGTTAGACTCAGGCTCTTAGGGTTAGGGTTAGACTCAGGCTCTTAGGGTTAGGGTTAGACTCAGGCTCTTAGGGTTAGGGTTAGACTCAGGCTCTTAGGGTTAGGGTTAGACT